>NC_044312.2:425000-1025000 GCF_007474595.2 Lynx canadensis | reverse complement strand
TTTTTGCAAGAAAGAGAGCCAGGGAGGGGCAGAGAGAGAGGGAGACACAGAATCTGAAGCAGGCTCCAGGCCCTCAGCTGTCAGCCCAGAGCCTGACACGGGACTCGAACTCCTCGCCGGTGAGATCGTGACCTGTGCTGAAGTGGGCAATTAACCGACTGAGCCACCCGGGAGCCCCTGGCATAGTCTGTTTTAAAAATATAAATCATAACAGGGGCGCCTGGGTGGCGCAGTCGGTTAAGCGTCCGACTTCAGCCAGGTCACGATCTCGCGGTCCGTGAGTTCGAGCCCCGCGTCGGGCTCTGGGCTGATGGCTCGGAGCCTGGAGCCTGTTTCCGATTCTGTGTCTCCCTCTCTCTCTGCCCCTCCCCTGTTCATGCTCTGTCTCTCTCTGTCCCAAAAATAAATAAACGTTGAAAAAAAAAATTTAAAAAAAAAAATATAAATCATAACATATCACTCTGCCAATTCTCGAATGGCTCTCCATCATATGTAAATTAAAATCCACACTTCTCGCCTGAGTAACCCCAACCCTCACTTGTGCCTCTCTGCCCTTACTCACCAAGCTCCGGCCACAGTGGCTTCCCCTCTGCTCTCCCAACACCCCAGGCTTGGTTGAAATGTACTTCCCCTGGTTTTTTCACAGGCCTCCTTTTAAGGACTCAGCTTGACAGTTACCTTCTTAGAGAAAACTCCCCTGAGTACCTGTCCTGAAGTAACCACCCAGTTCCATCACACTGCTGTTTCCTCAGCACAGCGCTTACTTCTGGCGGGTCCTTGTGTGTATGTGTGTGCCTTCAGTCTCAAACTTTTGTGGAGTGGATGAAAGCTAAGGCCTATTCCTCCATCTCCCCGGTGGGAGACAGGAACTACTGAGCAGGGGTCAAGACTGTCAGAACTTTGTGGGGTGCACGGTGGCTCAGTCGGTGAGGCATCTGACTCCGGATTTTGGCTCAGGTCATGATCTCATGGTTGTGGGCTCTGGCCCCACATTGTGCCCTGTGCTGACAGCTCGGAGTCTGCTTGGGATTCTCTCTCTCCGTCTCCCTCTCTCCCTCTCTCTCGCTCCCTCCCTCTCTCCCTCCCTCTCTCTCTCAAAATAAATAAACATTAAATAAAAAACTGTAATAACTTTATTTCAGATTTTTTTTAACTTCCTCATCATAGCTATTTTATCTTTTGTCAATTTCTTCATCATGATTAGCCCTGAAACTCTGGCCATAGAAAGTGCTTATGATCCGTGCAGCTGGCAGCGGTGGCCCGGGGACTCGCGACCATGTCCGTACGCAGGCTCGAGGAAGGAAGGGCACCGAAGAGCCGGGGTGGTCATCTGTGACTTGAACGAGGAAAGGAAAGTGAGCCGAATCCCTGTGGCCTCCTCCAGAGAAGGTCTGACAAACAAGCAGGGACTAACCGTGAAAGAGCTCAGGGGGCTTCCCCGCGTCCACCGCCAGAAACCTCTGATCTCGGATCTCCTCTTCCTCCCATCCTCACGACATGATCCTGCCCGGATCGCACACCGAAAACTCCCCACCCCGTCCTCTCCCCCAGACAAGTGCTGTGGTTTCAGACACAGCTCCCCCCTCCCTTTTGGAGAAGTCATTCCTTCTAAACTGTCGTCTGCCCGGAACTTTCTTCTCTGACCTCCTGGTTTGGAGAGCAAAACCCAGTTGTGTAGGAGTGTATGGTCTCTGCCATTGGATCTTCACCTTTACTTGGTTTTTGCTTCTTGTGTTCTTTCTTTTGCTCTTGTCTTAATGCACGAGTCCTGCAGAGCATTGAATACAAAATAGACACCCAGTAGATCCTTTTGAATTAATTGTACTCTGGGGGAAGAAGCATGAAGGAAGAACGAAAAGCAGAGGGAGGAAGAAGGTGTGAGTAGAGCAGGGGCTCCAGAACACAGGGGAAGGCAGCAGAGTACAGGAGAGGGAGGAGGCCCAGAGAATCTGCGCGCCCTGTGAAGACTTAATCACGGTGGATGCTCACGTGCTGTCGATCTGCTAACGTGGAAGTTGACAGGAAATTGGCAGCGGCAGGGAGATGGCCACAGACCAACCCACACTCTTTTGTTCAGTCCTCCCACTGCCTTGTCTTATTAGCTGCTCCCTCACGGTCTCAAAGTCTGGAAAACTCGGGCTCGTTCCTCATGCAAATACTGATTTATCAACAGATTGGCTTATATGCAGTTAGAAGGTAATTACCTGTGCACACCTAACCGGACGAGCCTTCCTTTATTACCTCTTTTTCTTTGAATGAATAAAAATTGGCCGTGGGATGTAAGGAATTGCCGTGATGGAAAATGAAATCTCCGTGTCTTTTGTGCAGACTTAACAAGCAGCTTCTGTCATTCCTATCTGGAGACCATTGCCCTTTCCAACCACTCACTGGGGTCTGTCATTTTAGGAGGCAGGTAGATCTGTGCTATTTGCTGCTGTTTCCCAGCACCCAGCACCGTGCTTGGTATATGACATGAGTTCAGTAAATTTTTGCATATTGACTGATTGAATGAATGAATGAACGAATGATGGTCCCAGTCTCTACTTCATCCTCAGGTGACCTTAAGTGTAAGACACAGATGTATGGGAAATACAGAATGGGTGGGGGAAAACATGACTGAGGGAGAAAAGTACCGTAGTTTGCTTTCTTTATGTCCAGCCCACGTTCGTTGCACAAATACACACACACTGAATGCCTTGTCTATGACGGAAAGCGTGTTACACTCCCAGGTACAAATGCCAAGACACAGACCCTCATTCCGGTGCGTGCTGGTCCAGTATCACATCGTGGCATCCACCACCCTCTGTGTCAGTGACTAGACTCTGCCCGTGCGTCTGTCCTCCCACGAGACTGCCAAGTCCATCAGGACACTGTCCATCATACTGTAAGCACGCAGCATTGACAAAGCATCTGATGGAGATTATAGCCATCTGGGGGTGGGGGGAAAGGCGTGTACAACTGGATAGAGCCAGCGTTCTTAGACGGGAGAAGGAAAGCTGCCCCTTGCTGACCTGGCAGGAAAGGAGGACATCGAAGATGCTGGGTGGCTCTCAGGATTGGTGGATGGTGTAGAGAATCATGATGGAGGCTAAGCCTCCAGGAATAATGCCCCAAACCCTGCAGAACTGGTCCCGTAAGAAACCTTCCCCTGCAGCTCCCCACCAGTACCGCATCTGCATCAGACACTGGGTCTTATGGCCCCGTCCCCCGTCCCCCGTCCCCCGGGGAAGGGATGTTGCTGTGAGTGCTGGCCTCACAGCCCCCTGCGTCTGCTGCTGTTGGAATCCGCAGAGCTGGGCGCTCCAGGCCGGCCTGGTGCCTCTGCCTGCTCACACCGGCACTGAAGCTTCACGTGCACGAGTCGGATTGGCACAGCCTCTGACACATTCTGGAGCCAGCTGCAAAGGAGGCTGAGGATTTGAGACAGAAAAGCAGACAAGCTATTCAAAAGATGATGAGCGGCCATAAGTACGACCAGCGTCCACTGTGTTACAGCAATACGGGATAGGAGCCGAACGAGAAACCTGCAGACACTCTTCGGTTCTCATGGGACCTGCATCCCTGGAGGAGAGACAAACGCTGAGCATATACGTGAGCGTCACGATGGAAAGTGGTAGGTGCCACCAAGACACATAAAACTGAGGTGCAGTCTCCAAGAAGAGCTTTTCTGAGATGAGCAGAGAGCTAAATGACATGAGGGGGTGGTAAGCAGAGAGGCTCTGGGGTGGGAACTGATGTGGCATTTGTAAAAAACTAAAAGGAGGCTGGGGCTGAGCAAGTGAAGGGGGAGAGGGCAGGAAACGGGGCTCGAAGAGCCGCCAAGGACCGTGTTGCGCAGGGCCATGATTTTGGACTCTGGAAAGTGGCAGGCAGGGGAATAGCATCCTCTGACTTATATTCTAGAAGGATCACTCTGGCTGCTGTGGGAAGAGGGTAGAGGTAGGGTGACCGAGCTGGTCAAAGTATGAGCGGGGAGATGTGAGCACCAAAACCTGCCTGGGTGACTGGGGAGAAGAAGAGGTAGGAAGGGAATCTCGAAAGGTGACTGAAAACTGACCAGGAGAGGACGTCAGAAGGCATCCTGGCAAAAGGAAGAGCAAGAGCAAACACGCAGGGCACAGAAGGCCCCGGAACATCTGGAGAACTTCGAGGAGTCCCATGAGGTTGCGGAGAGGGATCCAGACATGAGGCTGGGAAGGTGGGGGACAGCTAGATCGCCAAGGGCTCCTGCGCCCTTTGAACTTTTCACATCGGCAGGGTCTAATGGTGCAGTGGTGGGAGCAGAAGCAGATCTCCCCGGGGAGGGCAGGCCTCCCCTAGGACTTTGCAGGAGGACAGCAAGGACATGGTCCCTTCCTTCCCCAGCCCCCTCACACTGGAGGAAACTGTGGGTCCACCCACAGCTCTGTGCCGTGACTACCAAAGCAAAGCTGGTGGTGCGGAAATCAGACAACAGGATGGAGGTCATTCAGGTCAAGGTCAGTTCCAGAAGAAACTGTCATGTTCACATTCTGTCTTCCAGACTTTCTCATTTCTCTTCTGGGGGCATCTTCCATTCTACCCCAGATTCCCAGGTACATGTACACCGAGCCTGAAAGGAAGACTCACGTGCAGGATGGTCGAGAGAACAGAGGGGGGCATTTCAGAAGGAGAAAACAATGTGTCCCAATGCCAAGGAACTGGACACCCCCCGTGTCCGTGGGTGGCCAAACCGAGGCTGGAGAGGCACGTTGAACCTGGGCTGTGAGATGCTTGGTCAGTGGGCTAAGCAGTTGCCAGAACAATTTATCCCTAACCCAGACTCCCCAGTGGAGCTGGCTGCAGGGTGGAGGCCAGGGAGTGCTTGCTGGGACAGATTGCCCTCTTCAGTCCCCATGATCAGTCAAGTCCATATCGATGGACTTTGTGAGATCAGTAAGTATATCCCTCCTAACATACTTTTGGGAACTCCACATTTCAAGGCAACGATGTGGCCTTTATGACATGAAATCTGGGTCAGATATCAAAGATCTGCAGCGTGTAGAGAGTGGTAGCTTGGGGATTCATAGGCATTTTAAGTGTCCTGGATCCTGCTGTTTTCCATCTCAGCTGAGGGGTCCCACTCAATCTCTGTCGTTGTCCTGCATCAGCTACCAGTGCCTACAGGTCCCTTCAGGGCTCTTAGCAGGAACAAAAAGCTGACTTTAGAGTCACTGCAAGTCAAGACAAGTGAGTGGAATCGGCTCCGTTGGCTTAAGAGGGACTTGGCCCCAAACTATTCGAACAGGTTATTCCATGAGAACTGGGCAGCAGCCCCGAGGGAAAGCAGGGAGGAGCAGGGCCTGGGTGGCTCCACTCCCCGGCTTTGGCTTCGTTCCCCTCTCCACTGGGCTCTGCAGGCACAGACCTGGAGGGCACGGGCGGCCAAGGATGAGGTACAGCGTGGGGTACAGGACCCCCATGGAAAGTGCATCGTTCCTACAAGACCGAAATGCCGAAATGGTGTCGGGGAAGAGCGGCCCAGAACATAATGGCTTCTGTCCTAAAAGCAAGCTCCTCCTGGGATTTGTTACAACGGGTACTGATGCAGATCCTTCCCGAAAGCCCAGTGGTGTAAAGGGGGGGTGCACCTGTCCAGAGATCGTGGCTGTTTTATGTGTGGATTTAAACTAGGAATTTGTAGAGCCCCCACCACAGCTGAGACTGGGTCCCCCGAAGAGAAAGTCCAGCGGGTCACGACCCCAACAAGAGGCCTCCCCCGGGGCGCGCAGCTCAGCCAGTCTGCAGCTTCCCCGGTGCCGCTGGGCCACGTGGCCCGGGCCCCACCGACCACCACCCGACAACTCCTTCCGGGCCCGGGAGGCCCAGCGTCCGCTCCGCTCCCCGACAACAACACCGCCACTTCCGAGAAGAAAGGAAACCGCTGAAGCTTCTGGGGCTCGCCCGCGAGGCAGGGGGGCGCGGCGCCTCAGCGTCCGGGTGTCCGGGCCGCGCCCCCGACAAGCCCCGCCCCAGCAGAACTCCACCTCCTACTCGGCCTGGGCCCGCTCCTCCGCCTCCGCCAGGTCCCGCCCCCGCGCTCTGCTTTGCCTCGCAGGTCCCGCCCTCGACCCCGCCCCGCCCCGCCCCGTCCCTGCGCGCCCTGCTGGGCCCGCCGCCCGAGCCAAGCCCCGCCCCCGCGCCCCTGCCCCTTCCCGCCTCCCCTCCCGGCCCCGCCCCACCTCGAGCCCCAGCCCCACTCCCGCGCGCCGGCCCCGCCCCGCCCCTCCTCCAAACCCCGCCCTCGCCGATCCCCGCCCCGCCTCCCCACCAGGCCCTGCCCCTCCCTCCGCCAAGCCCCGCCCCTGCGCGCCCGTCCCGCCCCCAGCCGGCTCCCGCGCCCTATTTGGGCATCTGGGGGGCCGGCGCCCGTGCGCAGCGGGGCGGCTGTGCGGCGCGGCGGACGCTCGGTCGGGAGCCGCGGGGCCGGCGCGTCCCGCCCTCGGAACAATGGGAGCGGGCGCGCGCGGCGGCTGGGCCGCGCTGGTCCTGTGCGCGCTGCTGGTGCTGGCGCTGCTGAAGGCCGCCGTGGACAGCGCGGGCCTGGACGGTAGGTGGCGGCGCGGGCTCCCCGGGAAGGTTGTGCGCGCGGGGGGCCCCCCGGACGTGGCCGGGGAAACTGAGGCTCGGGCCGGCCGCCGTAGCAGGCCCGGAGGGGCGCGTAACCTGTTGAGTGACCCAGGCGCGGGCTCGCGGTTTCCTGGCCCCCTCCCGCGCCCCGAAGTTGGTGTGTCCCGGGGGGGGGGGATAAGTGCCCCCGGCCCCCCCCCCTTCTGGAAGCTGGGTCGGGTTCCTGCGCACACGTGCCCGGCGGGTGTGGGGAGTCCTTTAGCGCCGGGCTGCGCGGCCGCGGACTGAGGCCCCCAGACGCGAGGGGGGACGTCGCGGGGGGGGCGCGCTGCCCCCCGGGCGCCCCCGCGGATGCGCCCCGCCCCGCGCGGTGGGTACCTACCCCGGCGCGCACCTGCCGCGCAGCCCTCGTGCCACCGCCAGCTGTGCGCGCCCCCGGCGCAGGGCCCTCGTCGTTCTCGGGGTGGGGGTGGTGAGGGGGTCATTTTGGGGAAGGGCCGGGAAGCTGGGGTTCGCCGCGTGCTTTCCGCGTTCCCTTTGTCAGCCACTGTCGCGGTCCGGTCACCGGGCAGTGGTCGGGAAGCTAGGGTAAGTTCTTTTCAGTGACCCAAGTCCTCCGTAGTTTTAAATTCCGTCCACCTGCTGTGTGTTTAGCGAGGGATGAAGGCTGTAGTTCAGGCGCAACACCTGCTTTGGCTAGAATTATCTGGGTGAAGTTAAGACAATAATACTTTCTGTTTGTTTGGCTGGTTGTTTTGTTGGTTTGCTGTGCTGAATTGTGCATGTCCCGAGCCGGCTTTGCAGCCCTGAGTTTGATGATCAGTAAATCACGTCCATCCTGTTTTCCATATTAATGAGATGTTTCACTGTAAGGTGAACAATCTGGAATGAAACAGTCTGTTTTGGTGCTAATTTTATACCAATATCAATAAGGGCAGATCTCCATTTTTTTTATTTGTTATTTTGTGAAAGTAAACTTTATTGTTTCTGCGGTGAATTTCTGGTCAGAGAAACTGGTTAGAGTGTCCTTGCTTTCTTTTTTTTTCCCTAATAACAGATTGCCTTGTCTTATTATTTTTTTTTAATTTTTTTTAACGTTTATTTCTTTTTGAGACAGAGAGAGATAGAGCATGAACGGGGGAGGGGCAGAGAGAGAGGGAGACACAGAACTGGAAGCAGGCTCCAGGCTCTGAGCCATCAGCCCAGAGCCCGACGCGGAGCTCGAACTCACGGAGTGTGAGATCGTGACCTGAGCTGAAGTCGGGCGCTTAACCGACTGAGCCACCCAGGCGCCCCAGATTGCCTTGTTTTAATACTCACTGTTGGACTGTTCTGTTTATTACTTAACGTCTCACTAGAGGTGAGCGCTGTTTGGAAATCTGGGAATGAATCTCTGCTGCAGGAGAGCCTTCATTTCATGAACCAGTACAGCAAACAGGAGCTGGAATCCACGTCTACAAGGCTAATGTCACTGTGAAATTAGACTAAAAGACGGTTCTGTAGAGAACTTCTCAAAACAAGGAAATGTTTCCTGGCCTTCCTGTGGAGTGTGTAATGTGTATGAAGTATCCTTGTGAAGTACGGTAATTTTTAACAATCATACTAGGGCACGGGGCGCCTGGGTGGCTTAGTCAGTTAGTTGTCTGACTTTGGCCCGGGTCACACAGTTCGTGAGTTCAAGCCCCACGTCGAGCTCTGTGCTGACAGCTCGGAGCCTGGAGCCTGCTTCGGATTCTGTCTCCCTCTCTCTTTGCCCTCCCCCAGCTCATGCTTGCACTCTGTCTCTGTCAAAAATAAATAAACTTAAAAAAACAAAAAACAATCATACTAGGGCTTTTACAGTGTTTTCAGTTGGCAGTTTCCTGTGTATGTCCTATTATGCTAATAGGATAATCCTCATCCTGATGAATCTTCACAGTATTCTTCCCATTTTATAGATGAAAAAAACAGAGGCTTAGACCTTACTTAATATATTCAAAGTAAAACAGCTCAAACATGTTTGATTTCAGAGATTAAAATCCAAACTCTTAATTAACCATTTTGCCATTAGGTCACTTTAGGTGGTGTTGGCTGTGCTGGTAAATAATGCTTCAGTCTCCAATGTGCTATTACCTGGAATATTGCAGGAGAAGATCAAAACATTGAAATTCTTGTTTAAAATCTCCTTCAGTCTGCCGTGTAGTTTCGTAAATATCTTCAGTTGGAGGTGTGGGGAAGGCTGTGAACATGTTAGTGAAGCGGCAAGCAGGATAGATGGGGGCGGCGTCCATCAGGACCCTTGGTGGTAGGTCACAGAAACCCATTTTGAACAGCCTTAGTGCAAAGAAGGGACTTTGTTGAGTCTTGGACAGAAAAGTCCAAGAACACAGGTGGCTCCAGAAATGCGGGAGTCAAGAGTTCAAACAGGTTGCCCGGAGATGGCCACTTGCGGCTCTCTTGATGACATGTGTCCACTCTCAGGAAAGCCATAGTTCACATGTTCTCAGCCCGGGCGAGTCTCAGGGAGGGACTCCTAGTAACTGGGACTTTCTAAAGTGAGTCCCAGGCACCAAACACCACCCTACTGGGCAGCCAGTTAGGGGATTAAATTAATCCCCAGTGAGTCTGAACCACTTGATGAATGTAACTTTCTACCATTCAGCACATTATTGTATGTTAATGTTTGGTTTCCGTCACAGAAAGCATCAGCCTCTTTGTAGTTAGGTGCTCGGTATCTTTGTCTCCTAGGATACAAAACCTGCCTACCCACGGCACCTGCTTCATAAGTAATTGACTGCAAAAAGGAGGAAGGTCCTCGAGCTGCAAAGATCATCTGCTTTTGTCTCTTTTTCAAGCAAAAAAGGTTGCCAGGAAGTGATGCCTCGTAAGAGTGACAATGGCAGGGACACAGAAACAGTAGCCTAGGAGAAAGACAGTGGCGTGTTGGGAGTGTAGACAGTGCGTGTGTTGCTTATCTGTTTGGGGGTGGAACTGAAACGCCTTGCTAACAGAGGACTGGGTGAGGGAGTGGGGAAGAGGAGTCGTCCAGGCGTGACCTCTTGGTCTGGGTTTGAACAACTGGAAACACAACAGCCGAGAAGCCTGGGAAGGAAGCAGGTTTATAGCAGAAAATCAACCGTTGGTTTTCGGCGCTCCCACGCAGGGCTTTGCGGTCTAGCAGCCTGGTCCCCGTCCACGCTCTGCCCCTTTCTAGCAGGGTGGCCTTCTCTGGACCTCCCTTCCTGGCCCTGACGACGGTATTCCTGTCTAGGACCTGTCGGCAGGGCTGGGTGAGCCAGTGCCAGTCACGTGCTTCCCCGCAGTCCTGGCGTGCAGAAGGTTCTTCCCAATATCGGCCAGCATTCGATACCAGCTGCCGGATACGTGAGGAGGGTACAGTGAGGCGAACACACGCCGCTGGGACACTGCCTCGTTTTCACCAGGCGTCATTCGTCCGTGAATGCTAGCGCCCCCCTCAAGGCTGCTCTTAGCAGACCGGGAGAAGGACGGTCTGCAGGCCTTGATCATCCGATTGACCTTCACACCAAATGGAATAGTTCATTAAGAGAAAGAAATGTGCGCGCACAGTGACAATAGATCCTTCAGACTCATTACTGCGTACCTTGTGCTGTGAGGGGTGTTTGGGTCGGGGAGGGCTATCTTCGTGGGTAATGTACTTGCTGTCTTCCTACGTGATGTACATATTTTATACTCCATGATACCAAGAGCCGGGTTGAATAAACCCCTCTGAAAAGTTGCTTAACTGGGGCATAGAATTCTTCTAAACTTTTTCCAAATCTTAGAGTACTAGTTAGAAATTAAAAGAATCATACTTCTGTGAGAAGGCTTGCAATTAAAAATGAAAATCCTAAGGGGCTAATATCCAAAATAGATGAAGACCTTAAGTTAACTCAACACCAAAACAATACAATTAAAAAATGGGCAGAGGACCTGAATATATATTTCCCCAAAGAAGACATCCAGATGGCCAGCAGACACACGAAAAGATGCTCAACGTCACTCCTGAGATGCAAATCAAAACCACAAGGAAAAACCACATCACACCTGTCAGCATGGCTAGAAAAAGGCAAAAAAGACAGGTGCTGGTGAGGATGTGGAGAGAAAGGAACCCTCATGCACTGTTGATGGGAATGCAAACTGGTACGGCCACTGGGGAAAACAGTATGGCGGTTCCTCAAAAAGTTAAAAATAGAACTACCCCATGGCCAGCAATTCCACTTCTGAATGTCTATCAGAAGAAAATGACACTTACTTGAAAAGGTGCATGCACCCCTATGTTTACTGCAGCATTATTTGTAGTAGCCCAAATACGGAAGCAGCCCAAGTGTCCCTCGGCAGGTGACAGAGAAGATGTGCGCACGCGTGTGTGATGAAATGTTCCTCAGCTGTAAAAAAGAGCGAAATATTGCCCTTGGCAACCACGTAGATGGGGCTAGAGAGTATGACGTTAAGTGAAGTAAGTCAGAAAAGTATATGATTTCACTCACATGTGGAGTTTAAGAAACAAATGAACAAAGCAAAAAACGACAGAGTCTAAAACAGAGAGAAGAGACTGCTGTTTGCCAGAGGTGAGATGGGGGGGAAAAAAGGAAAATCCTACCCAGGTCGTCTGCTCTCTGCTGTCCAAAGTCGGGGGTCTTGGTGGTGCAGGACCTCCCGGGCGGCCCACGGCGCTCGGCCGAGCAGAGGGGTCAGTAGCAAAGATTGGTTTCTGTCTCGCGCCTCGCCGTGTCCGCGGGCAGGTGGACGGACTTTTCGGTACTGGCGCATAGCAAGTACCGTGTGAGTGTCGGTTACGTAAGCTGCGTGTTTTCTGTCTTGAAGGACTCCAGTCACACGGCCCCGCGTTTACTGACACTTACTTGAAAGGTACGTTTCAGAGCAACAGTGGCAAAAGTGGACCCTGCTGTGGACATCCGCCTTCCCCCCGCAGCACCACCACCCGATGCCAGGGGCCTCAGATAAATATCAGATGGTTTTTCATCACAGGACATGTTTTTATTTTTACAGGGCCTCCAGACGCAAGGAAGTTGGTGTCTCCAGGAAACGACAGTGCTGACTCAACAGGTGAGTTTAGACAGGTTGGAAAGCATTGGTTCTCATCCGTCTCGGGGACGGAAAGTGAGATCGGCAGGGGAGCACGAGGAGCTGGGACGGTGACCTGTTTGGGCCACGAGTCCCTGATTCATAGGTCCCCGCACCCTCCTTCCAGGGCTGCGCTTAGTGGGCAGCAATAACGGATAGCCCGCCAGGTCATATTCTTTCTCGGGCCGGCCAGGACCTGAATGAATGCTGACACTTTGTGTCTTACTGGAATTTCGTAATGAGCTTCGAAGCCCATTTTTAGACGTGAAGGTCTGGCACCGTGCTGTGGACGGGAAACCTGAGTACTTGAGTCTGCCCATGTCGCCGGTGCGACGAGCCGCTCCAGGCCCGTCCGCCGTGGGTGACTCCAGGGAGACCCTGCTTACGTTTCCAACGCGGGTCAGGTCGCAGCCCCCCGACTTGCTTCCCGTTGACACACGGGTGTCTTGGTTGGAACTGAGAGCCCACCCGCGTGGAGGTATCTGGGAACCACGCTGATGTCCTGGGCGTCAGCAGTAAACCGTCACGGCACATTGCTTGCACTGAGGTCGAAACCAGAACAGGTACGAAGGTCCCCTCACCAGACCCGTGGTCTCCACTTTTCATCCACCGAGTATTTACAGAGGGTCTGGAATGTGCGGAGGCGTTCTGGGTGCCCAGGACACAAGGTTGTCCAAGCCCTGACTTCTTGGAGTTCTTGTGGTTGTTTTATTTTATCTCGTTGTGGAAAAATACACATCATGTGAAACCCGGAATGTCAACCATTTCTAAGTGAACGGTTGAGCAGCTTTACGTACGTTCGCATTGTTGCGTGGCTTTGTGGAGTGCCGACTGCCGTCAGCGTCTCCGTGTTCTGCGTATGTCGTGTTCTCAGTTACCTCTGTGCTTCTCATCGTGTCTCCTCCCCGACTGGCCTCTGGCTGAATAGAGAGCACTCTTCTATGTTAGCTTTAGTAATTCTGTAGGCAATTCTTCGTCTGGGGAAAAAGACTAGATAGATTACCCCCAGATGTCATAACGATTATTGCCGGACAGTTATATGAGGGTTTTTTAAAAAATATCTTAACTAAGGTTATTAGGTGACTTTTCCTGTTGGCCTTTACTGAATCTAATGGAGTACCGCTGAGCATCAACTTTGCACAAACCCAGGAGGTAGAGGAAAGGTAGCAGTAACAACCGTGTTAATTGCCAGCATTTACAGAATGCCTGCAATGCCTAAGAAACTTGTCACACGTTTGCTGATCTAAGTGCAGACGGGGGGTGTGGTTCTCTGTCACACAGGAGGAAACTGAGGCCCAGGGTGGTTTAGAAGCTTGCCCGAGGTCTCATGGCACAGCCCAGATTTGAAACTCACTTCCTGGGATTCGAAACCTGGGCGCCCTCACGGCATTTCCTGAAACCGTGGTGTGGTCTTACCTTTAAAAACTCTGTTCAGTGAAGAAATACCACCGCTGACACTTGTGGACAAGTTGTTAAAGATCAATGCCTCTAGTCAGTGGGATGATTTCACACGCCCTCAACTCTGGCACCAGGAAATTTGTGGAGTGAAAAAGAGGCATGGCCTCAAAAGGTTTTTCTTAAGACATCGGATAATACAGCTGCTATAAAAATTTTTTGGTTGTTCAGTGTGTAACCCTTTCCGTAACTGTTAACTTGTTCTTATTACAGCCTCTTTTTGGGTCTTGAAACACATGACGTGTTGCGGTTGTGTGTTTTTATAGGACATGATGCTCACTATTTTGTCTTGTTGTAGTAACGCAAACCCTTCTATATTGGAAACGTTGTTTTTAAACATCACCAATTTACTTGATGCTGTTTGTCCAGCATGGTTTATTTGGCATCGATTCCAAAAGGAAAAGAACACTTTTCTTTAGCACACTGCTGTCTTTTGTGAACTGCAGGATGGTGTTCTTGGAAAAAGTGCAAAGTGCCAGCAACACTCCCGGAGACATTGGTGCCTGTCCGTTTTTGAGGACTCCACACATTAGATTCGGCAAATCTTTTTTCTCTGTTTGGTTTGTTTTTAGTCTCCATCTAAGTTCGTTGAGAGTGGTGTCTATGACTTAATCATCCCAGCTCTGTGCCCGGTGCATAGGAGGTAACACGTGGGTTGAACTGAATTGTGGAACCAAATATGTGTTTTGTCACTGCTGACTGACCTCATCAAAGAACCACTGTATGTGTTTTGCAGACGTGACTGGTCCGTGCTCCAGTGTTCTCTATTATTATAGCTGCTTTGTTGTTGTTTGTAGAATAATGTCCATGCCTGAGGTCAGAGAATCAGAAGTTGAGGTCCCTTTGGGGTTGTGCCACTCAATTATATGTAAGGGTTGTATTTTCATACGCCCCCATCGTCATCTGATGAGTACTAGCTATATTTTTGACACTCTTTTCTAGAGGGTCTTACTTCGTTTTAGCGATTCTACAGAAATTTTTAATTGGAGGGGGAAAGATACATTACCTAAAATGTAATAATGATTGTTGGGCAATTATGAGAGCGCTTTTTAAAAAAATGTATTTTATCAGATCTTGGGACACGTTTTCAGCCTGTAGAGAAAACCGTTCTTCTCATTTTACATACGGTCAGAGGGCTTCTATTTTAGAGTCTGGATGAATTTATTGTTGATGGTGCAAGGATGCCACATGCCCAGGTTACCTGTCAGCAACAGGTTTGGGCAGAGATACAAGGGAGCTGGACATGGTTCAGAAGGGACAGCATTTCTCACCAGTGACCCCTTATCACTGATGCTTCCCCAGGACAGGGGATTACCATCCAGGCTGAAGCTCTTTCCTTGGGCCTCATTTGCTCCGAGTTCGTCTCCCTTCACGTGCGGTGCACACAGACTTGCCTGGGGCCTGGTGACACATCCCGGGTCCGGCCCTTCCCACGTCTGTAGTTGGCGTGGTTTTGTCCGCAGATGTGGCAGGACCAGAGTGATTCCGAGCACACGGACCTGGCTCGGGCTCCGATTTCTGCACACAAGGGCGGCAGAGTTTCCCAAACTGCCCCAAGGAGCTCGCTTGCTCTTACAGAACCGCGTCTGTTTCTGAGACTTTTTGTCGTGTTCAACTCCTGTTTTCAAGATTGCATTTCAAAACCGATGGTGATTTTTAACATCATCAGATGCTGTCTTCGAGAATGTAGGGCGGGAACGTCACGCGTACTGTGTCCACTCGTGCTCAGTGAACAGGTGTTCGTCTCGTGTGCCAGCCGCCCGTGGCCGGCTCCGGCGTGGGGTTGTCAACAGGACAGCCCTGCCCGCACGAAGGATCTCACAGCGGGTGTAGACGCCATGGAGATAAAAGGCTGAGGAAGGTGTTTTTGGGTGGTGATTTAAAGAGTAAACAGGATGGAATGAACATACACAGAAGTGAACCAGGAAATGAGGTGGGGGAGCCCCGGAAGGGCTGCTTCAGATTAGGCGGTCAGGGAGGACTTCCCAGAGGTGGTGTGGTCTGGGAGACCTGCCTGTCAGTGGGGGACAGCCCCGTAAGTCCGGGGGAGGGGCGCTCTGGCCAGAGGGACTTGTTGGCACAGGGGCCTGGAACGGGACTGAGCCTCTTATGTGGCAGGGGCACAGGCGGGTCCTGGCTGGCACGGTGAGGCGACGACGCTGCAGTCACATCGCCGCATGTAGGAGATCAGGGCATGGTAATAGTATTTAAGAAGTGAGATTTTATTTGGAGACCTCAAAAATACAGTAGAGCAGGCTTGTAAGAAGAAGAGACCAGAAATGTGGATTGAGGCAACTGTGCTAACTTCTCTGGGCCTTTCCTGGGCGGGGGAAGTCAGCCGTCCAGGGGTTTCGAGCTGCGGCGTTTCTGAGCTGCTGTGGGCCCCTCGATGGCAGGCGTCACGGTGGAACTGGCTTGGTGTTCTGTTTCCCGAAGCGCCTGCTGGAAGCGTGCATCGGGATGGAGTCAGGGCCCCAGTTCACGGAGCGAGCTGCTGCCACAGACGTTGTCCTGTGAGCCACAGGGAGGTGGCCGCAGCCTCAGGCCTCTGCCACCGTTTCCAGGCTCGCGGCTGCAGGGCTGGGGGACCCACCAGTCCGCAAGGTGGGGGAGAACCCGGGAGCAGTGCCTGTCGGCTGCGGTTCCGGGGGCCGGGCGGGGGGCTCGGCGGGAGAAACCGCGTGAAGGACATGGACGAAGAAGGCGTGCAGGGAACCAGCAGTGCTGACAAGAACGCCACAGAAAAGGAAATGAGAAAAGTCCAAGTGGGGGAGTTGTTACACACTCTTGCCTTTCAGAGGCAGGCAGAACCAAACACGGTGGGGGTGAAATTGGGCACCAAGGGAAGACCCGGGGCAGAAGAGCCAGCACCCAGACCTCGGGTGGGGTTGGGCGATGCATGCCAAGGGCTGGGGTCCGGCACACACGGGGTGCCGGAGCGCCCCCGCCCCCGAGTCTGAAGGCCAGTGCGAGGAGTCGGAGCTGGGACTCAGCTGGGACCAAATCCACAGCACTTCTTGCTTTATCTGTTTTTTGGTAAATACTCCTTTTCAATAGAAAGCTGGCGGGCTTGCTCTGGACTCATGACCCACCCCAGTGTGCAGCAGTGCATGCTACAGTGGCCAGAGTTGCACACTGATGGGCTTCAGGTGCTCAGGGTTGGGGTCCTCTGTATCTCTTTTTTCTTACTGTGTAACTTATTTACAACTAATTTCAAAACACGAGGCACGTGCACGATAAGAAATTTCAGCAGTGCTTGGAAATATGCCGAACGTGGCTCCAGTCTTCCTTCCTGCACCGAGCCCCGCCACGTCCTTTCCCAAATGGACTGTACCAGCTCAGAGCTAGACTCCTTGCCCACCCAGACATCTTCTCCTGGTGTATCCCCGTTAGGGAATAGCCATTCATGTAGGGTCTGGAGCCGGAAAGGTCTACATTTCCGCAGGTATCCTTGGAAAAATTGCGTACGTGTGATCTGTCTATGGTGTACACGTTTGCCATTAACATGAGTGGGTGACGCCAGGCACACTGTTGGCTGCCCAACTGGTCTCACTTAAACCTCGTCCTTCCTCACGGGCACGTGCTGGCCCACAGGACAGACGCAGCCTAACTCACTCACGCACCCGCTGGTGATGCACACGTAGGTCATCTGCACTTCGGTTTTAAGCAGTGCTGTGGCGAGCACCTCTCCTGGCCTATCTTGGTGCACACCCGTGCGAGGGCACCCGTGGGCTCTTTCCTGCCGGCGGAGCCGCTGAGGCAAATGGTGTATTACTTTAATTGGTGACTTTTGCTAAATTTTCTTCCAAGAAGGTCACATTTGTTTCCTCCCACTGGCAGTAAAAGGGGCCTGTTTCCTACAGACTCCAGGTAACAGACATTCCACTGTTTGCTAATCTGAGATGTGATTCATAAAGTCTGTTAGGAGCTAAATTCCTTCAACTGAGTGGGGAGTATTTTCATACTGGTTTTGGGGGCTTTTTATGGTTCTTTTTTATCTTTATTTTTTTTAATTTATTTTTTTTAACGTTTATTTATTTTTGAGACAGAGAGAGACAGAGCATGAACGGGGGGGGGGGGGGGTCAGAGAGAGGGAGACACAGAATCTGAAACAGGCTCCAGGCTCTGAGCTGTCAGTCCAGAGCCTGATGCGGGGCTCGAACTCACGGATGGAGAGATCGTGACCTGAGCTGAAGTCGGACGCTTAACCGACTGAGCCACCCAGGCGCCCTGATTTATGATTCTTTTTTAAAAACCCCTCTCGACGTAAATTTCGCATGCCACACAGTGGAGTGGTTCTCCGTGTACTCACGGATACGTACAACCATCCCCGCGGTCCGTTTTAGACCATTTTCATCATCTCAGAAAAAAAAAAACACTTTGCCTTTGAGCTGTTACCCACTGTGTCCATCCTGCCCACCTGCCCCCAGCCCCAGGCAGGCACCGATGCACTTTGTCTCTGTGGATGTCCTTCCAGACTTTGATAGGAGTGGAGTCGTGAAGTACGTGCTCTTTGGAGACTGGCGTCTTGGCGTTAGCAGTGTTTTCTAGGTTCATGCAAGTGGTGGTGTGGCCAGCGGTTCGTTCCCTTTGATGGCTGAGTACTGTTCACTGGATGCATAGACGACAGTCTGCTCCTGCGTCCATTTGTTGATGGACGCTTAGGCCGTTTCTACCTTTTGGCTGTTGGGAATCACACGTCTGTGAACATTCGCTTACACATTTTTGTGTGGTTGTGTGTGCTTGGCTGTGCTACCGAGGAGAATCGCTGGGTCCTGTGGAAACGCCGTGCTCAGTGACCTGCCAGCCTGCTTCCCACATCATCTGCACCCTTTACATTCCGACGGGCGGTACGTGAGGATGCTGTCACGTTCGGATTCTACCTGTCCCCAGGGGTACGTGCGGTCCTGAGATTTGTAAGAAATACATACGGGTCATTCGGATTACCCAAGTATATTCCTCATGTGCTTTCCGTCTTCCTCCATGGTTCGGGCTCACAGCTAAACTCTAGGAATTTCCCAAGTGTTACGAGTGCCAAAGGTGTCTTTGGTTACCGTAAAGAGGTGACTCTGAGACCCCACCCAGAGGAGGGGCCGGCCCTACCCTGTGGTTGGTTGGTTGGTTGGTTGGTTAGAGCTTTCAGTCTCCAACTCTGGGAGGGGAGGTTGGGAGCAGGAGGCTCAGTTGGCCTAGGCCAGTGACTTAGGCGTGACCAAGTATGAAGCCTCCTGGGAAACCCGGAAGAGGGCGTTTGTAGAGCTTCCTGGTGGTGAACAGGGGAGATACTGGGAGAGTGCCACCTGGCAAGGGCTTCAGAGCTCCGTGCCTCTTGCCAGACCTCGTCCCCTGTCTCTGTGCGTCTGGATGCTGCCTTGTGTCCTTTATTCCCCGGGTTCTGTGAGCCGCTCTGGCAAATTTAAAGACCCTAAGGGGTCCTTGGAACCTCCAGACCGTAGCGGGTGGTTAGAAGCACAGCCAGCAGCCTGGGGGTGGTCTTGTGGGACGCAGCCCTCACCTGCAGGATCCCACGCTGTGTCCGGGTGGGTAAGTCAGAACTCAGTTTCCGGATACCCTGCTAGGGTCCCAAGAACCGCGTGGTGGTCCAGGGGGGTGGGGGGAATCCCTCTCACGTTGAAATGGGGTTGGGGAGCCCCAGTCTAGCATGAGACAGTGTCTCATTTCTTCGTTGACTCACGAAGGCACGCATCTGTTCTGTGTTTATTGGCCATTGGTTCATGTTGGAGAAATGTCTCAAGTCCTTTGCCCGTTTGTTGATTAGGTTGTCATTGTATTAGCTTGTCTCTGCCTTATTTTTTTTCTACCTATAGAAATAGTATATGATTCCTGTGGGAATTTGGGAAAAGTTTTTTTTTTAACCATTATTCAAATGACTTCCACTAAGTATTTTTAGTTCTTTTCAACTTGAACTTAACTACATGGGCACCGATTCTTAAAAAGGGAATTAATCGTCTCCTGCAAAACATTTCACTGTGGTTACAGTCTTACAACATGAAAACACCTAGTTGGAAAGTGATGGTTTTAGTCTCTCAACTGACTGTAGTGAGAACTGGCTTGACTACTTTCACTCCACAGTGAATTTGATTCACGAGTTTTTCATGTCTCCCCCCTCCCCCAGCCAGTATGCATGCCCTTGTTTCAGGGAAGATAAAAAAGAAGAAATAATTGCTTTGCTTTGAAGTGAGCTTGGGTTAGTTAGGTACTGTCCTGGTGCCTCAGTGCTTTCTGTCAAGTTCAGGTGCAATCATGGGTTAGGTGAGGTAACATGTGAATCAGCTGCCTTTAACATGGCACCTGGGGAGCGCCTGGGTGGCTCAGTCGGTTAAGCGTCCGACTTCGGCTCAGGTCACGATCTCGCGGTCCGTGAGTTCGAGCCCCGCGTCGGGTCTGTGCTGACAGCTCAGAGCCTGGAACCTGTTTCAAATTCTGTGTTTCCCTCTCTCTCTGACCCTCCCCCGTTCATGCTGTCTCTCCCTGTCTTAAAAATAAATAAACGTTAAAAAAAATTTTTTTTTAAATAAATAAAATTAAAATAAAATGGCACCTGGCACAGATGAAAAACTAAATGTGTTCCTGCTTGCTGTTTGGCCACAGTGACCCTTTTTTGGTCCCTCCTGTGTTCGCCTTCTCTGCCACCGTGCCTTTGCATGTACTGTTCTCACTCCCTGAAGAACTCTTCCCTCCTGCCTTTGCCTGGTTAACACCCATTCAGCTTTCCAATCTCAGCTGAAACTTCCCTTCCTCAGGGGACAGTCTCTGACCGACTGCATCTGGTTGAGGGTTTAAGTCGGCCTCCCCAGCCCACAAGTCCGTGCTGTCACTCACCACCTCCTCCTCAGTGCTCAGCACAACACCTCGTGTACGTTTCCGTTGAAACAGGAGAAGCCGGCTTTAATGCTTGCTACCCCAGTCTTACTTGTGAGATGAGCTGGGAGCTCCTTTGTCAACGCGAACCCTTCCCTGCCCGGCATTCCTTGAACTGGATACAGGGCCTTTCACTTTACGGTTGTGAAGAGCGGCCTTAAATGTTATTAAATGTTAGCGGGAGGGTTGGCGGTCGTGTTACCCGGTCCCGGGGCAGCGCTGTGTGTGTCCTTACGTTCAGGTGAAGTCTCCAAGGAGGGCGGGGATGCGAGGATCCAGGAGGTCAGTGGGGACGTGGCCCGGCTCACCAGGGTTGTGCCCCAGGCCGTCTTCCTGCTGAGTCAGGTGCCCCCCCCCCCCCCCCCAGCAGTCAGGCCAGTGACCTTGTGGCCAGGCAGGAACCTCTGAGCTCTGCCCTGATCTGAAGGAGCTTCCTGCGGGTGAAGGCGGGGCTGGGAGGAGAGGGGCGGGGTCGCCAAAGCCCCTCAGGGAGTTCGGATTTGCCGGCCATGAGGTGGGAGGCATGCAGGATTTTAAACAAATCAGCCCAAACGGATACCCTGCCTGGATGGCCGCGGTGGAGCTGGAGACAGGTGGTGCTGGATCGTGGCGAGGGGACGGCCAGCCGCAGGCTCAGGGTGTGAGCTCAGGGTGCTTATTGGCCCGGTCCGGTCCCCACAGCTGGGCCCGCCGATCTCGGGGGTTGTCACGGGTCACGGCTGAGAACAGCTGCGGGCTGGCGGGCGGAGGGGTGGGTCCCAGGAGGGCCGGGAAGGGGTCAGGACCAGGCGCTGCCCAGAGATGCTGTGGGGGGTGAAGCGGCCCCTGGTCTTGGAGAAAGACGGGGGGCCGGTGCGGGAAGTACGCAGTGTGAACTGGGTGGGTGACCTCAGATTGAAGCGGTTTCTTGCGGGGTAAACCTCAGAGACGTCCTCTGTCGTTATGTTATCCCATCGGCATGTCGAAAACCTGCACGCCTTAGAGCAAGGCTCCTCGCGTGTCAGCACGTTAGAATTGCCTGGAACGTTACAAATACTGGTCTGGGGGCACCCGCGAGCCGTGAGACCTGAGTGGGGAGCGGAGCACGTGGCCAGGGCTGCGGCGCGGAGTGAGGGTGACGGTCACGACGGGACGTGGGCAGGTGGGCGCCAGCCTTTCCAGGGAGCCCCTGCTGAGTCGGCATTGTTTGCCACGGGGGTGCCCTTTTAAAACTGACTGCCTTGGGGCGCCTGGGTGGCGCAGTCGGTTAAGCGTCCGACTTCAGCCAGGTCACGATCTCACGGTCCGTGAGTTCGAGCCCCGCGTCGGGCTCTGGGCTGATGGCTCGGAGCCTGGAGCCTGTTTCCGATTCTGTGTCTCCCTCTCTCTCTGCCCCTCCCCTGTTCATGCTCTGTCTCTCTCTGTCCCAAAAATAAATAAACGTTGGAAAAAAAAAAAAAACTGACTGCCTTGGGTGAGAACGATAAGATCTTACGAGGGGAGAAAGGCAGGCAATCCAGGGGTCCTCCTCTTGGGCTCACCCCCATGAGGTCGGGGAGGGGTACACGGGGTGCTCTTAGTACTACCGTGATATTATTTTTTTGTCCAGTTTACTTACTTTGAGAGAGCAAGAGAGCGCGGGGGAGGTGCAGAGAGAATCCCAAGCAGGCTCCTCACCTTCTGCGCAGAGCCCGATGCAGGGCTTGAACTCACGACTGTGAGGTCGTGACCTGAGCTGAACCCAAGAGTCGGACGTTCAACTGACTGAGCCACCCAGGCTCCCCTGATTTCATTATTTTTATTCCCATTGTTTTGATTGGATAGGAGCCCAGTAGTTATCAAGGAAGGGTAGGGACAAATGCCTTGAGAGAAGTCTCATAACCGAAAGACTTATTTACCTGAAAAGCTGCACAGAATAGTTGCAGCCCATTCATAAGACTTTTTTGTTTGTCACCCTTAACACACCTGTTCTTCACAATTGTGCCTGGTGAAAATTCCCGAAGGTGTTAAAGCAAACTGTCCACCTGAGTTACTTAATCCCATCAAGTCTGTTTAGTATGATGAGAAAACAGAAGGAGCAAACAGCAGTTAACTTTACAGATAATGAAAACATGAATCATTTGTGATTTTCTCCACAGGAAACTGGCTTGAAAACCCCCTAAGGAGTAGTTTGGCATTTATCATGAAGGTGTGTGTATTGAGATGGCTTGTTTCACCTATAAACAAGAGGACACTCTTTTTTTAAACCATCGTAATGCCACCGTTAGACTTAACATTTTTTACGGTTTCGATGAGGATAGTTGACATACAGCATTGTATAAGTTTAAGGTATAACTGTAATGATTTGATTTAGATTGTGAAGACCATAGTAAGTTAACATCCATCATCTCATAGGTAGAAAAACCCAGAAAACAAAACAAACGAAAAAAGGGTTTTTTGGTTCTTGTGATGTATGTGGCCTTTGAGGATTTACTCCTAGTTTTCCTGTATATCATACTGCAGTGTTAACCGTGGTCCTGTTACGCATCACAGCCCTAGTACTTATCCTACAGCTGGAAACTTGTTCCTTTTGACCACCTTCATTTGCTTCCCCTCCCCAACCCCTGCCTCCGGTGACCACACCTCTGATTTCTTTTCCTGTGAGCTTGGTTTGTTTCTTTATTTTAAATCCCGGAGGTAAGTGAGATCATGGAGTATTTGCCTGTGTCTGATTTATTTTGCTTAACGCGATGCCCTCGGGGGTCACTCATGGTGTTGAAAGTGGTGGGATTTCGTCCTTTTTTGTAGTTGAATAATATCCGTTGTGTATGTATCACGTATCAGAACTTCCTAACCCACCCGTCCCCTCATGGACCCATAGGTTTCCATGCTTGTCTGGCTGTTGTAGATAAGCTGCTGTTAACGTGGGGGTGCAGGGATCTCTTCGACACAGTGTTCTTGTTTCCTTTGGGCAAATGCCCAGAAGTAGAATTGTTGGATCATAGGGTATTGCTGTTGATTTTCGGAGGGACCTCCATGCTGGTGTCTCCAGTGGCTGTGCCACTTGACAGTTCTACCAACGGCCCTCGAGGTTTCCCTTTCATCCACATCCTCGCCAGCATTTATCAGTGGTCTTGATCTTACCCGTGCTAACAAGCATGAGATGATGCGTCAGCACAGCTTTGGTTTGCATTTTACTGGTACCAAGCGGTAGTGAGCATCTTTTAATGTACTCGTTGACCACTTGTATATCTTCTCTGGAAAAATGTCTGTTGAGGTCCTTTGCCCATATTAATTGGATTAGTGGTGTGTTGCCGTGGAGTTGGAGGAGTCCTTTTCATTGTCTTTTTGGAACTGTAGTGGACATACAGGTTTAGTTTCGGCTGTACGACGTTGTGATTCAACGTGTGTGTACATTACAAATTGCTCAGCACAGTAAGTCTAGTTACCGTCCGTCATCAGAGGTATTACAGAACGGACTATACTCCCCATGTTGTACTTTAAATCCCTGTGACTCACTTCTAGCTGGAAATTGGTGTCTTTAATCCGCTTTTCCTGTTTTACCCATCTTCCCATCCTCCGCCCTGCTCACAACCACGAGTTTGTTCTTGTATTTGAGTCTCTTTGTGTTTGGTCATTTGTTTTCTTTAGATTTCACGTGTGAGTGAGATCATGTGGTACTTCATTTCTCTTTCCTTGCATTTCATTTAGCATAATACCACCAAGTCCATCTGTGATGTTGCAAATGGCAAGATCTCATTCTTTACGGTGAAGTCATATTCCGTTGTACGATGCACACACACTATGTGTTCTTTATCCATTGATCTATTCTTGGGCACTAGGGTTCCTTCCATATCTTGGCTGTTGTAAAACTGTGGTAAAATAGAGATGTGTGTGTTTGTTTGTTTTTTAATTAGTGTTTGCATTTTCTTCAGTTAAGTACCTGTGAGTGGAATTGCCGGATCATTTGGTAGTTTAATTTTAATTTTAGTGTTTTTTTTAAATGTTTATTTATTTTTGAGAAAGAGGGAGACACAGAATCTGAAACAGGCTCCAGGCTCTGAGCTGTCAGCACAGAGCCTGACGTGGGGCCGGAACTCCAGAATGGTAAGATTGTGACTGGAGCGAAGTTGGGCACTGAACGGAGTGAGCCACCCAGGTGCCCCGTATGGTAGTTTTATTTTTAGTGTTTTGAGAAACCTCTGTACTGTTTTCCATAGTGGCCGCATCCATTTACATTCCCACACACTTTTTATTTCTTTTTGATGATAGCCATCCTGACAAGTGTGAGGCAATAGCTCATCGTGGTTTTGATTTGCATTTCCGTGGTGATTAGTGATGTTGAGCATCTTTTCATGTGTGTGTTGGCCATTTGTATGTCCTCCTTGGGGAAAAAAGTGTACTCAGGTCTTCTGCCCATTTTTTAATCAGATTGTTTTTTGTGTTGAGTTGTATATGTTCTTTGTATATGTTGGACATGAACCCCTTATGAGATACATCATTTGCAAATGTCTTCTCCCATTCTGTAGGTTTCTTTTTGTTTTGTTGATGATTTTCTTTGCTGTGCAAAAGCTTTTTAGTGTGAGGTAGTCGCATTTGTTTATTTTTGCTTGTTTTGTCTTTGCCTGAGGATAAAACTGCAGTTTACGCCTCTGTTTTCTCTTGGGAGTTTTATGATCTCAGGTCTTACGTTTAGGTCTTTCATCCAGTATGAGTTTATTTTTGTGTGTTTAAGAACGTGGTCCAGTTTGATTTTTCTGCATGGAGCTGTCCAGTTTCCCCAGGACCATTTACTGAAGAGATGTCTTTTCTCCATTGTATACTTTTCCCTGCTTTATCTTAGATTAATTGACCATTTGAACATGGGTTTTTTTTCTGGGCTCTGTGTTGGGTTCCACTGATCTATATATATGTCTACTTTTGTATAGGGCCATACTATTTTGATTACCATAGCTTTGTAGTATAGATCGACACCTGAATGTGCTACCTCTAGATTTGCTCTTCTTAGGATTGCTTTCACTTTTCTGTGTCTTTTGTGGTTCCCTATGAGTTGTCGGATTGTTCTAGTTCTGTGGAAAATGCTACTGGCATTTGATAGGGATTGCATTGAATCTGCTCCAGGTAGTACGGATGCCCTAACAATGCAGGCACACATCAAAAAAATAACAGGCTTGGTTCCAGACCACTGCAATAAAGTGAGTCAAATGACTCTCATGGGTTCCCAGTGCATGTGCAGTTATGTTTACACTATAGTCTGCTAAGTGTGCAATAGGATTATGTCACTAGAAATGTATATACCTGAACTTAAAAATACTTTATTACAAAAAAAATGCTAACCATTATCTGAGCTTTCAGGAGTTTTAATCACTGATCGCAGCTCACCGTAACAAATAAAATGAGAGTATTTTAACTACCTTGAGAATAACGAAAATGTGACAGACCCGAGGTGAGCAAATGCTGTTGGAAAAATGGCACCAGTGAAATTGCTTGATGTAGTACTGCTACAACCTTGACTCTGTAAAAAAAAAAAAAAAAAAAAAAAAAACACACACACACACACAAAACAAACACCTCATTATCTGTGAAGCACAGTAAAGCAAAGTACAACAAAACAAGGTCAGCCTGTATAAACTCCATGAACATGGCGTCTCTGTCCATGTATTTGTGTCATCTTCAGTTTCTTTCATCATTGCCTTACTGTTTTCAGAGTATAGTGACTTGGTTAAAGTGATGTTTTATCCTTTTTTATAAATAGGATTGTTTTATTTGCTTTTGTGTTTGTTACTTGTGGATGGAAATGCAACCAGTTGATGAATATAAATTTTGTGTCCTGAAACTTTGTTGAATTCATTTATTCTACTAGTTCTTGGGTAGATTGTTGAGGATTTTGTATATACAGTTGGCTATAGGACCAACTTGTGTTGACTGTACTGTGTTGAATAAATGTGGTGAGAGTGGATGTCTTTATCTTTTTCCAGATCTTCAGCTTTCTACCATTGAGTATGATGTTAACTGTGGATTTGTCATATATGGCCAATATTATGTTGAGGTATGTTCCCACATGGCACTTCGTTGAGAGTTTTTATCGTGAATGGATGTTGATTTTTGTCCATTGCTTTTCCTGCGTCTATGGAGATGATATTTTTATTCATCATTTTGTTAACATTGTGTAGCACGTTGATTTGTAGATAGGAAAACATTCTTGTATCCCTGGAATATATCCCATTTTGTTGTGGTGAATGAACCTTTTAATGTAGTGTTGAATGCAGTTTGCTAATATTTTGTTGAGGATTGTTGCATCCTTGTTCATCAGAGATATCGGTCTATAATTTTCTTTTTAGTGTCTCTGTCTGGTTTTGGTTTCAGGGTAATGCTGGCCTCATGGAATGAATTTACAAACATTCCTTCCTCTTCAGTTTTTGGAATAGTTTGACTAGGATAGGTATTAACTCTTTTTCAAACGTTTGGGGGAATTTGTGAATCCATCTGGTCCTGGACTTTTGTTAGGAGTGTTTTCATTACCAATTCAACTTCTTTTCTAGTCATTGGTCTGTTCACATTTTTCATTTTTTCCTGATTCGCTTTTGGAAGGTCGTATGTTTCTAGGAATTCATTTCTTCCAGGTTGTCCAGATTGTTGGTGTAATTATGCATAGCAGTTACTCTTACCCCTTGTGTTTTTGTGCTGTCGGTTGTAATTTGTCCTGAGTTTCTGATTCCGACTTCTCCCTTTTCCTTGATGAATCTGGCTAAGGGTTTATCAATTTTATGTCTTTAAAGAATCAGCTCTTGGTTTTATTGATTTGTTTTTATTAGTCTGTTTCATTTTTCAGTTTCTTTAGGTATCAGTGTTGATGGGCAATTTTCTTGTTTCTTGAGGTAGGCCTGTATCACTATAAGCTTCCCTCTTAGAATGGTTTTTGCTGTGCCACAGATGGGGGGAACTCAGGAACCGTGAGATCATGACCTCAGCCGAAGTGGGACATTTAACAGACTGATCCATCCAGGCGCCCAAAGCATTTTTTTTTTTTAATTTTTTTTTTTCAACGTTTTTTATTTATTTTTGGGACAGAGAGAGACAGAGCATGAACGGGGGAGGGGCAGAGAGAGAGGGAGACACAGAATCGGAAACAGGCTCCAGGCTCCGAGCCATCAGCCCAGAGCCCGACGCGGGGCTCGAACTCCCGGACCGCGAGATCGTGACCTGGCTGAAGTCGGACGCTTAACCGACTGCGCCACCCAGGCGCCCCCCAAAGCATTTTTTCATTGCCTCTTGGTTGTCTTCCTTGACCCGCTGGTTGTAGTAACATATTGCTGAACATCCACCTGTGTCTGTTCCAGTTTGTTTCTTGTAATTGACTTTTGGTTTAATACTTGTGGTTGGAAAAGATGCTTGATATGATTTCAGGCTTAAATTTTTTAGACTCGTTTTATGGCCCATCATGTCCTCTTTTCTGCACAGTGTTCTGTGTACACCCAAAAGAGAATGTGTATCCTGGTTTTGGATGGAATGTTGTATATATATCTCTTAGGTCCATCTGGTCTAATGTGTCGTTTAAAGCCACTATTTCCTGACGGTGATCTGTCTGGATGATTAATATAAATGAGGTTTGAACGTCCCCTGTTGACGCATAGATGCTTTCAACTTTCTTACACCATACACAAAAATAAATTCAAAATGGATGAAAGACCTAAGTGGGAGACACGAAACCATCAAAATCCTAGAGGAGAACACAGGCAGTGACCTCTTGGATCTTGGCCAGAGCAACTTCTTACCAGAGACATTGCCAGAGGCAAGGGAAACAAAAGCAAAAATGAACTATTGGGACCTCATCAAGATAAGAAGTTTCTGCACAGAGAAGGAAACAGTCAACAAACCTAAAAGGCAGCCCAGGAACCAAGAGTGTACTGTGTGTTAACTAGAATTTAAATAAAAAAAAAAAAAAGTCCCTGACTGTTACTGCCATTTTCTCCTATATTTGGGTGCTCCTGTGTCAAGTATGTAGCCATTAGACTTGTGGTGTCCCCTTGATGAATAGCTGCCTTTATCATTATATAACACCTTTCTCTTGTTACATTTATCTTGCACAGTCTATTTTGTCTGGTGTGAGTATTGCTTCCCCAGGTTTCTCTTGACTTGATTTCCAATGCAGGGAATGTCTGTTTCCGTCTCCTTGCTTTCACTCTGTGTGTGTCTTTAAACCTGAATGAGGCTCTTAAATGCAGCCTGTGGATGGGTCTCTTTTAAATTTTTTTTTTAATGTTTATTCATTTTTGAGAGACAGAGACAGAGCATGAGCGAGGAAGGGGCAGAGAGAGAGGGAGACGCAGAATCCGAAGCAGGTTCCGAGCTATCAGCACAGAGCCTGATGCGGGGCTCGAACTCACGAACTGTGAGATCATGACCTGCGCCGAAGTCGGGCGCTCAACTGACTGAGCCACCCAGGTGCCTCTGGGTCTCTTTTAATATTAACCCTTTAATCCCTGTCTTGGAATTAGAGCATTTACATTTAACATAATTATTAATACATTTGCACTCATTGCCATTGTGTTGATTCCTGGTTTTGTAGTTCTTTGTTTCTTCTCGTTCTTCACTTGTGATGTGATAAAAATTTCTTCAGTGTTTGGATTTCTTTTTCTTTAGTTTTTGTGCACAGGCACACCTTGAAGATACAGTGGTTTCAGTTCCAGACCACCACAGTAAAGAGAGTTAAATGAATTTTTTGGTTTCCCAGTGCATTTAAAACTTAGGTTCACACTATAGCCTATTAAATGTGCAATAGCATTCTATCTAAAAAAGTACATATCTTAATTTTAAAAAGTTTATTGCTTACAAAATGCTCATCGTCACCTCAGCTTGAAGTGAGTCCTAATATTTCTCCTGGTGGAAGGTCTTGCCTCTGTTGTTGGCTGCTGACTGATCAGGGTGTGGTTGCTGAAGGCTGTGGATTTATTAAAATAAGAAGACCAATCTTGCCACATTGTGTGACCTTTTTTTCCCATGAACGATTCCTTCTGTGTCACGCGATGCCATTAGATAACATTTTACCCAGAGTAGAACTTCTTTCAAAACTGGAGTCCATCGTCTGAAACCCTCTGCTGCTTTATGAACTAAGTTCGTGTCCTGTTCTGAATCCTGTGTTGTCATCTCAACAGTCTTCACAGCGTCTGCACCAGGAGTAGATTCCATCTCAAGAAACCACTTCCTTTGCTCGTCCGTAACAACCAGCTCTTCATCCGTGTACGTTTGATCACGAGATTGTAGATGGATCCGGTCTGTCTTCAGGCTCCACTTCTGACTTGAGCCCTCTGGCTGTTTCCTCCACATCCGCAGCAACTTCCTCCACTTTGCTCTTGAACCCCCCACAGTCCTCCCTGAGGGCTGGAATCAACTGTTGTGAAGCCCTGCCCCCCCCCCTTTTTTTTAACATTTATTTATATTTGAGAGAAAGAGACAGAGCATGAGCAGGGCAGGGGCAGAGAGAGGGGGAGACAAAGGATCGGAAGCAGGCTCCAGGCTTCTAGCTGTCAGCACAGAGTTGGACGCGAGGCTCGAACTCAGGAGCCACGAGATCCTGACCTGAGCCGAGGTCAGATGCTTAACTGACTGAGTCACTCTGGCGCCCCCAGCCCCACCGTGAAACCCTTTTTAATGTTGATGTTTTGACCACTTCCCATGAATCGCTCATGTTCTCACTGGCATCTCAAATGGGGAATCCTTTCCACAAGGTTTTTCATGGACTCTGCTCCCATCCATCAGAGGAATCACTGTCTGTGGCAGCTACAGCCTTAGGAAATATATTTCTTTCCTTTTTTAATTCCACTGTAGTTACTGCACGGTGTTATATTAGTTTCAGGTGTACAACATAGTGATTCAGCACGTCCATATATGACTCAGTGCGCAACATGAGCGCACTCTTGATCCCCTTGACGTAATGAAAGGTATTGCTTAAATAACAACACTTGAACGTAGAAATTACTCCTTGGTGTGTGGGTTGCAGGGTGGGTATAGTGTTGGCAGACATGAGAACATTGACCTCCTTGGACATGTGCATCACAGCTCTCGGATGACCAGATATCTTGTCAGTGAGCCCTGATGTTTTTATTTTTTTTAAGATTCCACTTTTAAGTAGTCTTTACACCCAGCGTGGGGCTTGAACTCACAACCCCAAGTTCAAGAGTCACACGCCCTACGCAATGAGCCAGTCAGGTGCCCTAGCACTGATATTTTTAAAGGAAACTATTCTTCTGAGCACAAGCTCTCAACCTCGGGCTTAAAATAATACAGCGTGGCCTTTGGGCCAGTAATTCACCAAAATGACCAACACAGAGGGAAAGAGGAGACGCGCCCACTGCGTGTTCTCTGGCCTCCTGGAAAACGTGGCCGTGTCCCTGTAGCCACATACCTTTGAACCCAGGGGACGCTGTGGACGCGGAGGGAACGGGCTCCGGTGAAAGGAGCGCCCCCTGCAGGTGCCGCCGTGGCCACACCGGAAGTGTCTGCAAGACTCCCAGCATGCTCTTGGTACGGTGGCGAGCAGGCCGGTGAAGGGCAGGATTCGGCCGAGAACTAGGGCACGTGGCGAGCCGCCGGCTTCCCGAAGCGCGGGAAGGAACGTGACTGGGAAGGAAGGAAGCCACGCAGCGAGGTGCTGGGGCTCAGCGGGGGCGCCGGCCTGGCCGGGGACCCCGTGGGAGGGCCTGAGCTGCTGGGGCCCGGGCCCTGGGAGTCCCCGCGCGGGCGGTGTGAAAAAACCAAAACCCTCTGGACTGTTAAGATATTAAAAATGAAAAGCTCGAGCGCTGCCGTAAATAACAGTGCCGTCATCGGGCTTTGTTGTTCCAACCGGGGCCCGGGTGGGGTAGCCGGGGCGGCACCTGCAGAGTGGCCCCTGGGCCCCGGGCCCCCGCGCGGTCGTCGCCGCCCTGGCCCTAGCGGGAGGGTCAGCCTGTCCTGGGAAGCCGGGCGCTGACCCGTCTCCGGCTAGGACATCCTGGGCGGGCCCTTCAGCGGGGGCCGTCTTGTCCACGCTGAAAATCTGTCGTTTAGTGTAGCTCCCTCAGGTGGGCCATCCAAGTGAGTCGGCGGCCTCTCCACCGGGTGGCTGCGCTGGGGCGTCGTGGAGACGGCCTCACGCACCCACCTGGCCAGTCTCGAGCTCCGCGGCTTCCTCACAAGTGCCCTGGGTGACACTTTGGCGTAAGGGAGCGTCGTGGCTGGTCTGATCTGTATTGGGACCTTTCGATCGTCGTCCACACTGGCAGTAAGGCCGCCTCACTCGCTCTCTTACTCGTGTGCTCACCGGAGCCGCGCCTCCCACGTCTCTGTGGAACTTCTCTGCTCACAGCTCGCCGTTAGGCCGCAAGTGAGGCTTTCCTCACTAGGCCCAGTCACTTGTAGCGTTCGAGGCGAGCGGACGCCTGAGACCCTTCTTTGCACTTGAGCGCTTAGCGGCTGTCACGAGCAAGAATATCCTGTCCCCTTGAGGTCGTTCCAGCCGGACTGAGAGTCAAGTGGACATGAGACGTGAGCAGAAGATCACATTTAATAACGTATGTATGAGGAAGCCACACAAACATACAGACTCCAGCAACACACACAGTGAGGTGTGTCCGTCATCCTGAACCAAGGGGGTGGGGGTCTGAGTCTTGAAGGAGTGAGTCCTCTGGAAGAAGGAGGCGTTTGCCGGGCCACTCACACGATGGGCCTTGCTAGGCTCCTCCCTGTCCTCCGTCCCCCGTTCGTACTGGCGGCTCTCTGTGGCGACCGCTGGCTTCCTGGGGCAGGCCCGGCCCCTCACGTAGGTGGTTTGAGGTAGTTGAGGGCTGGCGGGGGTGGAAGAGCCTCTGCTGAATCTGCTGGTTCCTGATGGCTTTTAGCTCAAAATGGTCTTCATGCCAAAGTGGCCCCCCGTGGTGCAGCCTGCCCTGGGCCCCTGCAAGGCTGTCGGTCTGCTTCCCATACCGTTGTGCCTCCGGGAAGAGGGAGAGACCAGAACGGCGGGTCAGGGCGGCAGTCAGAACACACACGCAGGTGCGGTTTGTGGCGCCCCAAAAGAATTAGAACAGGAACACCAAAGATGACTGGTCGCCGTAACAAGTGTAATAACGTAAAAGCAGGACACGTTGCCACAGTCACCAAAATGTGGCGCAGACACGAAGTGAGCAGATGGTGGGGGGGAAACGGTGCTCGTTCGATGCAGGATTGCCATAAACCTTGAATTTGTTTTAAAAAAAAAATAATAAAGCGGTTGTAAGGTACAATAAAGGGAAGCACGAGAAGAGGTCAGCCTGCCTCCCTTACAGGTTTTGGGAGTTCGTATAGAACACCGTGTATCTTCACAGTCTCTTCAGTTGGTGGTCCCTGAGGTTAGAACACATCCTAAAAGCACTACGTTTTTACTCTCCCCTCCACGTTTTATATATTTGACATCATATTGTATGTCTTTTTATTTCGTATGCCTTCTAACTATTACAGATACGGTTTATTTTTACCCCTTTTGTTTTTTAACTTTCATGCCAGCTTTATTTTTTTTTTAATATTTATTTATTTTTTAGAGACAGAGCGTGAGTGGGAGAGGGGCAGAGAGGGGGGGACACAGACTCCGAAGCAGGCTCCAGGCTCCGAGCTGTCAGCACGGAGCCTGACGCGGGGCTCGAACCCACGGACCGTGAGACCATGACCCGAGCCGAAGTGGGACGCTTAATCGACTGCGCCACCCAGGCGCCCCTCATGCCAGCTTTAGAAGTGGGTCATTCGCTGCCTTTATTATATGTGTGCTTTTGCCAGTGAGGTGTTTTTTCTTAATTTTCCTCTAGTTATGGCCTGTTCATTTCTCCTTTAAAAGGTCCCTTTAACAGAGGGACCTTTAACCCCTTTAAGTTTTCCTTGTATGGGAAACTCCTGATCTTTCCCTCAGTGCTAAGCGATAATATTGCTGGGTAGAGTGTTCTTGGTCGTAGGTTTTGTTCTTTTTACTTTTTTTTTTTATATTAGCCTTTTTTTTTAAGCTACTTATTTTTGACAGAGAAAGAGAGAAAGAGTGCACAAGCAGGGGAGGGGCAGAGAGAGAGGGAGATAGAGATCCAGAGCAGGCTCTGCACTGAGAGTGGAGAGCCCTATGCGGGGCTCGAACTCACGAACTGCAAGATCATGGCCTGAGCCGAAGTCAGACACTAAACTACTCAGCCACCCGGGTGCTCCTGTAGGTTTTTTTTCCTGAGGGCACTTTGAATAGATGCCTCTCCCTTGGGACCTGAAAAGGTTGTGCTGAAAAATCAGCTGGTGGTCTTTGAAGGCTTCGGTTTTTTTTTTTTTTTTTTTTTTTTTTTTTTCCAACGTTTATTTATTTTGGGGACAGAGAGAGACAGAGCATGAACGGGGGAGGGGCAGAGAGAGAGGGAGACACAGAATCAGAAACAGGCTCCAGGCTCTGAGCCATCAGCCCAGAGCCTGACGCGGGGCTCGAACTCACGGACCGCGAGATCGTGACCTGGCTGAAGTCGGACGCTTAACCGACTGCGCCACCCAGGCGCCCCGAAGGCTTCGGTTTTATGTGGCTGGTTGCTTTACTGTTGCTCCTTTGCATCTCTGTCTGTCTTTGTGGACCTCTTTGGGTTTTTCTTGTTTGGGACTCTCTGTGCTTCCTGGGCCTGGACATCTCTGTCCTTCCCCAGGATAGAAAACATTATCCCTTCACGTACCTTTTCAGCCCTTCCTCTCTTCTCCTCCTGGTTCCCCTGTAATGTGAATGTTAGTGTGCTTCGTGTCATTCCAGATACCGCGTCAACTTTCTGTATTTTAAAAATTCCTTTTTGTCGGGGCACCTGGGGGCTCAGTCGGTTAAGCGTCCTAAGCGTCCGCCTTCAGCTCAGGTCATGATCTCACGGCTCATGGGTTTGAGCCCCGCGTCAGGCTCTGTGCTGACAGCTCAGCGCCTGGAGTCTGCTTTCAATTGTGTTTCCCTCTCTCTCTGCCCCTCCCCTGCTTATTCTCTCTTTCTCTTTCTCCCTCTCAAAAATAAATAATAAACATTGAAAAAAATTTTAATTCCTTTTTGCTACAAATTAGATAAAATTCCTTTCTGCTGCTGAGCTTGGGTGATTCCCACCACCCAGTTTTCCAGATCTCGGATCATTTTTCTTCCTCCTCTGCTTTGCTGTTGATTCCTCTAGTGTATTTCTCATTTCAGTTATCATAGTTTTTAGTTCTGATTGGTTCTTATAGTTTCTAATTCTTTGAAGTTCTCCATATGTTCATCCATTCTCCTAATTTGGGGGGTTACCTTTTGACTCTCACTTTGAACCCTTTCTCAAATTGTTCATCTGTTTCATGTAGTTATTTTTCTTGAGGGTTTGTCTCATTCTTTTGCTTAGAATGTATTCCTGTGTGTCCTAATTTTGCCTTTGCATTTATCTCTTCTCTTAGGTAGATCAGGTATGTCTCCTGATCTCGAGGGAGTGGCCTTCTACAGAAGGCATCCTGCAGGGCTCTGAGGCATAGTCTCCCTAGGCCACCACAACTGGGCACTCCAGGGATGTCCCCTGTGGGCCTCATGCACTGACCCTCTTGTGGCTGAGTCATGACTGCTGCTGGTGAACTGGTGGGGCGGGACTTCCCCATCCCCCAGCCGGAGCTGCTTTGGAGGGGGGGCGGGGGCTGGTCCTGTCTGAGGCGGCCCACTGAGTATGGCAGGGAGGTGCTTCGGAGGGGCCCCGGTCCCAGCTGAAGCTGCACCCCGGGTGTGGTGTGGGTGCCTGCCAAGGTGGGCAGTTTGGGCAAGGGGGCTCTGCGGGAACACTGGGGTTACAGGAGTGACGCTCACACGGTGGGTGGGGAGTGTCGGAAGTGTCAGCAACTGGTGTTGGGTCAGCTAGGCAGAAGGAGAGTGAGAAAAGGTCCTCTGCTGGCCCTTCTGTTCCCAGAGAAACTCCCACGAAGATGCCCGTGCTTGGCCTTGGTACGACTTGTCTTGCGGCCTGTGGAACATACGGTCTATGCTAGAACACGTTCCCCGTGCTCTTGAAAAGAACGTGTATTTTGTTGTCAGACTGATTTGCGTATGTCTCTTGGGTCCATCTGCTGTGGGACATTCAAACCTGCTGCTACCTTAGTAATTACTGTTTCTCCTTTTGCCCCTTAGTTTTTGCTTTACATATTCTGCAGCGTTTGGGTACATAAATAATTATAATCGTTACTGCTTTTGAGAGAGCAAGAGCAGAGGAGAAGCGCAGAAGGAGAGAGAGAGAATCCCACGCAGGCTCCATGCTCTCAGCAAGTAGCTCGACTTGGGGCTCGATCCCATGGCCTGAGCCGAAATCAAGAGTCAGACGCTGAACCGACTGAGCCACCCAGGCACCCCAACGGTTGTGACATCTCTTTGAGGGATTGGCTCCTTTATGATTACATCATGGCCTTGTCTGTGTATTCTTGGCACTTTCAGTTTAAAGTGTATTTTTGTGTCCACTAAGTGTAGCTACTACGAATTCTTCTGTTTACCATTGGCTTGGAATCTCTCCCATTCGTTCACTTTCAGTCGGTGTGTGTCTTCAGGGCTATAGTGAGTCTCTTGTAGGTGGCATGTCCTAGATCTTGTTTTTTTGTGTTTGTTTTTAATCTATTCGGCCATTCTATGTCTTCTGATTGGAGAGTTTAATGCATTCTTATCAAAAGTAATTGTTCGTACGTAAGGATTTACTTTTGCGTTTTTGTTGATTTTTGGCTGTTTTGTAGATCCGTTGTTACTTTTTTCATATCCTGCTTTTCTGTGTTTGATGTTTTTTGGTGTTTGAATGCTTTGACTTCTAAATCATGTTCTTTTGTGTAATTAACTGTAGATTTTATCTCGTGGTTATTATGAAGCTTACATAAAATATTTTAAAATTTAACACCCTGTTTTAAGCTGATAACAACTTCAATAGAATTCCTAAGGTTGACACTTCTGCCTCTGGTCCCCCTTATACTTTAGATAATTAATGGTAGTTTATGGTTTTTTTGTGTCGTGTAACTTGTAACACATCTTTGAACGTATGGGTATTTTCTTATCGAACTTGTGGAGTTCTAAATGAATTCTGTACCACCATTACCACAACAGTATCACTGAGTTTTACACTACCTTTGTATGCTTTTGTGATAACTTTTGTTTTTATTTTTTTAAAACGTGTATTTTTGAGAGAGAAAGAGAGGATGAGCAGGGGAGGGGCAGAGAAAGAGGGAGACGGGGGATCCAAAGCAGGCTCTGCATGACAGCAGAACGTACCGTGGGGCTTGAACTCACGAACCACGAGGTCATGACCTGAGCCCGTCAGATGCTCAACCGGCTGAGCCACCCAGGTGCCCCGACAGCTTTTTTCCCCATCGGTATTTGAGTGTATCCTCCCCTTCCTTCCCTGCCTGGAATACCCTTGTTGAGAAGCCTGCCTGTAACCCCATGGGCATTCCCTCACATCTGATTTTCTTTTCTCTTACTGCTTTAATGGCATCGTTTCGTTTTGTTTTGTTTGTTAAGAAAAAAAAAGAAAAATCGTTCTTTGTCTTAGACTTTGACAACTTAGTCATAGGGTGTCTTGGCACAGCCCTATTCGTGTTTGACCTTTCGGGGCTCCTTGTGGCCTCACGAACCTGGACGTCTGTCTGTCTCCTGGGGTTTGGGAAGTTGGAAGCTAGTAATTTGTTCCTTTGGTGTGACGCTCACTCAGTTGTTCATGAGTCTGCGTGTGTAAGCAAGCCGTTGTCTTCTTCTAGAGAGTCAGGTCTTCACCCGATGTGTCCGTTTGGGTTTGTGGACGCGGGCAGGTGGGCTTGCTCTTGGGGTCTGTGCGATCGGCCGCAGAGAGATGGGCGGGACTGGTGGCTGGGTTCCCTGCCTGGGCGAGGCGGCATGGTGGGCGCTGTGGCTGCCTGGACTTGGGTGGGGCTGGCCGTCCGGGCTGTCCACACTGTCTGGGCCATCCACGCTGTCTGCACCGTATACACTGTCGGGGCCAGCCGCACCAGCTCCTGAGCAGCCGGGGGCTGGGCTCTGAGCCAGTGTCTCTGCCGTGGGGGGCCGCCAGCTTTTCTGCAGGTCCGTTGACCCACCCGCCGTGCGCCGTGAGCAGCCCTGAGGACGGCCCGTGATGCGTGCCGTGTGCGGTTTGTCTCCACGGCTGAGCGGGCTGCAGGGGGAACAGCGCTGGAAGGGGTGGCGAGGGCGCGTGAGCAGAACGAGCTCCGGGGCCCACAGGGCTCGTGTCTGGATTCGGGGTGACTCTGGCTGAAGCGGGCCACCGGCTCTGTCCTGCGGGCTGACCCCCGTGTGCGCTGCTCTGCAGGCTCCGAGCGTTTTGCGGGCCTCCCTGGGTGGGGCCGGGCCGGGCTGTGGCTCTGCTTTCCCACCAGGACAGGGCCGGGGCGAGCTTCCCGGCAGGCTGTCTGGGCAGGAAGGGGCCCGAGGCTGCACCCCACGGTTGACCGGCCTGGGCGGGGGCAGGCCAGGCTGCAGGGCCAGCAAGTGTCTTCATTTGAGGACCCGCAGGAGGCAGGGCTGCGGGGCACACGCTCCCTCGGCTCACCCCTGCCTGGGTGCTGCAGATGAGCGGGGTTGCTGCTGGGCCGGCCGGCTGGGCCCTGCGAGGGGGACGTCTGTTTGCTAAGATCCCCGTTGGGCACAACTTGAGTGGGGGCTCCCGAAGAGGCACCGGCAGGATGGGGGAGCTGGATATGCGTCCCGGGTCCTCTCCCGCCTGGAGGGACCACAGGTACCGGGGGCATCTGCCCGGTGCAGCGCTGGCCTGGGGGAGGGGCACTGCGATCACCCGTGGCCGCCTCCTACCTCCTGATGTGCTCTGTCTTCGGCCTCTGCCTCACGGTCTGGGACTCTGTCGCCGCTGTGTCGGGTGTGAGTAGTTGTTGAGCGTGTGAATCGTGGTGGTTCTCGGGGTGGGGGGCACAGAAGCGTCCTGTGTCGCCGTCCGGCGCCCTCACTCTCGAGGATTTCTTACCAAATGCCGACGTGCAGTCCCTGCTGTTGGAATTTTTCCTCATCAACATGTACTGCTACGTAGTTTAGGAAAAGGAGTCGTACAAGTATTTTTTAAGTAAAAGTGTGGATTTCTAATGTGTTTAAAATGTGGACCTTGTTGACCTACCTCCTTTTATTGATGCGAATCTCCTTTTTCACTGAGTGAAAGAACACGCGACTCCTGTGTCCGAGGAATCAGATGGGCTCGTGATACAGCTGCCAGACGGGATCCTTGACCTTTCCACAGTCATACCCTGTGGTCATGAGAAACTCAGGAAGGACTGGCCAGTGCCATGTGATGTGTGGTCTCCAGGGTCAGTGAGACCCCGGAATAAGGCACTACCTTTGCCAGACCGGAACAGCCCCTCCAGCGGATGACACAGGGCGGGGTGGAAACTGAAGAACACTGTGGAATCTGCACCCTCAACCCCCGGGAAAGTAAACACTTACACCCTGCTACTTAGAGACAGATGGTATAGACTTAATCTGGACAGTGCCCGTCAAGTGTCCTAACAGGCAAAATACAAGGGACTCCTCGGGGTATCGTTCTGGGGAGACCACAAGATTTAGGAAAAGATGTCGGCAGGAAACGTCACTTTGCCTTACTCGTAGGATTTATCTTTCCGTGTGTTAAGCCCTATCCTGATGCTCAGCTGTGTGATAGTCACTGTGTAAGCTCACGAGCACCCTACAGCTCTTGCCTGAACCCTCAGACTGAACGAGGAGAAAGTGTTGAGTGGTGCTCGTTGGCAGTCAAATGGACGATTCTAGGCATTCGCTTGCCTTGGAAGTGTCGCTGTGTGATCCAGATTTGACGTGACTTCGTCCTTTCCGTCCACAGAGCTCCTGTTTCAGGGTCGAGCAGTCTGGAGTGATTCTGTACCCAGGACACTGTGTAAGCGTCATCACGTTGGTGAGACTTGGCACCACACGTACGGTCCGTGTGTCACTGTCTCTGCAAAGAGCGTAGCCTCCCTTCCTCCTGGGTCTCCCGGGGTTGCTGCTCCTAATCGAGGCTCCAGGTTCAACTTCTTAGACTAAGTGCTTCAGGTGCTAAATCCCTGTGAATTCAGGGAGTCTGGCCGCGTCCACCGAAGCGTGCTGTGTGTAAGATGTAAAACTTGTGCTTAGTGCAGTGCTCTGATGGCGGCAGTCGGCTTGGCTTAAGTATGGTGACATGTGGCAAACAGGACAGGAGTTTCTGTTTCTGTGTTTGTTCGTTTTAGGAGATGTTTTTCTCAAGGCTGGAGTGGAAGATTCAGAGAGGGGTGCTGAAGACCGTCTCCAAGAGAAAAGTCTAATCGTAGAAGCTTCCACTTGATTCTCCAGAACTTACCGTGTAACAGAACACTTCCTATAACTGTCCCGCAGGCACAAGCTGAAAAGAGCATTCTGGGGGTGCCCGGGTCGGTTAAGGGTCCAGCTTCGGCTCAGGTCATGATCTCATGGTTCATGGGTTTGAGCCCTACATGGGGGGCTCTGTGCTGACAGCTCAGAACCTGTTTGGGATTCTCTCTCTTTTCTCTCTCTCTCTTTCTCTCTCTCTCTCTCTCCCCCTCCCCCCTCAGACTCTCTGTCAAAAATCAACATTTAAAAAAAGTGCATTCTTGTAGAAAGACAATTTTTGAAAAGGATAAACCATAAACACTATTATGAAGAACCAGAATAAAACCAAGAAGGAAGTGGCCTCGCCTGAGTTATTACTACTTTAGGGCTGGAATGAACAGAAGATCTCTTACAGTGTTGCCACCAGGGTGTCTGTGTGGATTGTGTTCCATCCGGGGAGAGGGACAGGCTGGTCTGGTCACTTGTCCGTCCGCCGTCCCTCAGCCCCACAGGGGGAGCCGGTGGCCCCTGTCGCGGATGGTCGTGGATGGTGCTGGCCCTCGGTCCCTCCAGGACCCTCCATCGGCTCTGTGCTCACCCGTGAGCTGCGGCAAATGCGCTGTGTCCCCTGGAGTCGGTGAGTGGTCACGCCCGTGACCCGCGGGGTGTCGGTCCTGCTCAGCAGGAGCATCTCCAGGGGGTCAGTTACCCTGGAGAGGCTTCCCCGTGAGCTCTTCCTGCGGCTTCTCGCAGGTGCAGCTGTGCGCCTTCTCCAGTCTTCACAGATAGGACGTCCCGTCCTGTTCCCGGCCTCTCGGCAGGATGTTTCCTGAAAACCGATGCCCTCCCTGCCCCTCCCCTGCGGCAGCCACCCTGTCCCCTCGCCCCCGGGCCATGGGGGCCTGGGCCCGCCTGACGCTCGCCCTAATCGGCAGAGGCCAGGGAACAACAGCTGAAGTGTGTGCAGTGAGCACGGCCACACTGGACACCAGACGTTGTCCTGCCCCGCGCCGCCCACGGGCAGGGTGACCAAGAAAGTGGGGGAGCGGACATGCCTACTCTGTCACCGGTGTCCCCAAGCGCAGGACGGTCCCAGAGGCGCACGCCATGCGCGCCCCGGGGAGCCGCCAAGGTCTCCAGGGACAAGTGTGCACCCAAGTTCACCGGGAAGAAGTGGGAACACACATCCTGCCCCGAGGAAGAGGGGGAGCGGGCAGCGAGCTGCACAGGGAGAGCAGGGAGCCATGTCATCGGTGGAGAGGATGGAAGGATGCCCCTGTGTTCCCACCGCAGCCCGGAGGCCTCAAGGGGACCACGACACAACCTTTTCTGGGGCTCCCTCCCCCGCGCACGGGCTGGTGTGGCATCAGACCGCAGATGCACGGCCCCTGACACACGCCTGCTCGTCCACAGTTGGCTACTCCCGTGGTGACAACCCGATGTCCTGGCCCAGGCGGGAGCCACCTGCCACCGCGTGATGGACGGGGTGTCCCCAGACCGATAGAAGTTTTCTCCCCGTGTCCGTCTTCACGGGTGAAGGACGCCCATCGAGACATGGGGATCAAACGGCCTTTGACACACGATGCCGCAAGCTCATTGGGTCTCATTTCTCACGCTGCAGGAAATTGGCCCTTGCTGTTACACAGCAGTGACGGAAGGGATCCCAGATCGTGGCGTGCATTATCGGTTGTGAACCTGCTGCTTTTTTCCATTTCTATGAAGTTAAAGACCATCTCGGTAACTTCCTGAGACGGCTAAGACTCCTGAAGTCACCCCTTCAGGGAAAAAGTGGAAAGAACTTGATCCTAGGGAAACTTGCACCCAAGACGATGGTTTTACTTAGATAGGTTTTCCTGTTTGTAAAAAATCTGACTGTTTGCCCTTTGTTAATGTGGTTCCCTGCAGAGCAGCTGACGGCAGGCGGGCAACCAACCAACTCGGCAGATCGGTGGGAATAGATTATAGCTGGTAGAAACTTCTGCCTTGGTGGGGGGAGGGCATAAGTGTTAGTAGCCCTTAAGATAAGAATGGGGGAATGGGAAATAAAACAGGCATCTGATTTTAACCTGCAGGGGTTCTGTGAAAATTGACGGAGGCAAACTGTCAAGAGTGTAGCGATGCTTGGGAAACTCTTAGTTCACGAGTGCATTTTTACTTAATTTTTTAAACGTTTAACCATTTTTTGAGAGAGAGAGCACAAGCGGGGGAGGGGCAGAGAGCTAGGGGCACAGAGGGTCCCTGGCAGGCTCGGTGCTGTCATTAGAGCCCGATGCAGAGCCCAGACTCGCCAACTGTGAGATCGTGACCTGAGCCAAAATCAGAGCTTCACCCCCAGGCGCCCCCACAACAGCGTTTTTGAACTGTTGGCTCCTGTTGACTGGTCCATTGGCCTTGCTTTTTCTCACCCTAGTTCAAAGCAGAAGAATTACGACGTGACCTGACACGTCTGTGTGCCTCAGTTTCCCTCTACTCAATGGGGTTGTAGTGCGGATTACATGGGTGACTGTTCGTGTAAGTGCTGGCTCTTGTTCTGACACGCACGCGGCGGTCGGGAGTGGGGGTGGGGGGGCGGGTCCGAGCTCTCGGAGGTCACTGCGGACCCTCAGACTCTGCCTCCGGAACCCGGCTGGTCTTGGATCCGAGCCACCCGACGGTTCTGCGGCCCCCGATAGGCCCATGACGTTCCCTCGCCGCGTCCTCCGTGCGCCGGGCAGGGTGCGAGATACGGCGGGAGCCTGGGACCTGATGCAGGCAGTGCCCTTACCCTGCTCGAAATGTAAGTGAAAAGGCGGGAAAGAAATCGCCCTACCGAGAGGTGAGTGGGCGAAGTGCGGCCCCACAGGGCGCGCTCGGAACAGGAGAGGTGGCTTCCAGGTAGAGGGTCTGGAAGGAGGTCGCCCCTGAACTGGCGAGCGGACGTGCCCGTCAGAGACGCCTCCCGGGGGAAGAGGCGAGCACGGCGGTCGGGAGGAAGCGGGTCTGTGCCGCGGCCGTGTCTGTGTGCGCGTCCCCTGTGGGGATGGAGGCCGTGACCATGGCAACCGCTGGGCTCTCAGGCCGGGCTTGGCACAGGTATCTCCCCTGTCCCCGAATTCCGCACGGTAACCGGGTGAGATGAGGAGCGTGGCCCTGCTTTAGAGGCGGGGCACGCGGGTTGGAAAGCGTGTGGCCGTTTGAGCGCCGGAGGCGTTAAGCGCACGAGCCTGTGACGCTCGGCTGCCTCCGCAACGTCTCGAGTGCTCGATGGACAGAGGGTCAGACGCGTCACAATTGTCCTTCTTCCCACTGCTGTGTTTCCAACACGCAGGTTCTCTGCCACCTCCGGCGTTTGCCGGAAGCCCGTTCTGAGACGTGCCTGCCCGTGAAGGTGAACGCGGGTCGGAGCAGAGCTGCCCGGTCAGGAGGGAGCCCCGCGAGCGGCCCCCTCGCCCTTTTCTGTATCACATCGGGGACCCGGGTGACCCAGTCAGCGTCGTTAGCGTGGGATTCAGGGTGCTGTGGGTCCCGGCTCCACTCCCTGGTGTCTCCCCGTCTGTGACATGGCGGGAACAAATATTAGGGAATACTTAATAAACCGCTCACTGTTTTTGTAGTCACGCCCTCAGGGCTTCTAGATACACGGGGTCTTTGTTCGCGCCCTCGAGTGGTTCACATGCCTGTTTCAGCCTCTGCCTTGTGCGGAGACCCGACCGTCAGCCTTGCCTTGGTGTCGGCCGCCTTCCCGGGGCCCACGCGCCTCTCGGTCCGTGGCTTTGAATCAGCGGTCGGCCAGAAAAGCACGTAACAGAAACTTGTTAGCAGGGTCTAAAATTAAAGCGGTTTTCTTTTCTTTTATAGGGACTGAGAGTTGTTTTAATTTCAATTTATGCAAGTTTTTTTATTTTTCTTTTGTCACTATGGGCTTTGAAAAAACCGTTCAAGTTAATGTGGGTGCGCTTACTTAGACCATCTAAAAGAGGATCTGCCCCACCCATCTTCCCCTCCCAGTAATTCCCTAGAAATATCACTGGTGTGAATGCACCAAATGGGTACATACGTGCTGTTCTGCAGCTTGCTGGGAAACACTGATGTTTCTGCGTCGGCACAGTGTTGCATCTGCTGTGTGACCGAGCCCCGGCACGCGGTGACGGGAGGCTCGTCTCCGGGCTCCGTGGGTCAGGAGCTGGGCACTAGCACAGCCGGTGCCGACGAGTTCGCTTCAGGAGGCCGGGCTCGAGGGCCCACTTCCCAGGTGACTCCTCCGCTGGCCTCCAGGCCTCCGTTTCTCCTGGTGTAGCTCCAGCGCCCTCACAAGAGGGGGTGCCTGCTTCCCCTGAAGCGAGCAGTCCCAGCGGTCACTAAATCCTGGAGCACCAGGCAGGAGCTGTCCTTCCTAAGACCTAGCCCGAGAAGTCACAGAGCGCCGCTCACTCTGCCCTCTGCTTGCTTAGAAGGAGGTCAGTGTCAGGCCTCCATCGGGGGAGGATGGGTTAGGGTTCACCTTGCAGAGGGATCAGAGAACCCACGGATGTGCATTAATCACATCAGTATGTGTGGCTCCGTCCCCTCCTTGGTTACGTTTCACGGAACGGACGCACCGTGATTTTCTTAGTCCTTCCCTCATCGGTGCGTATCGTCTTGTAACAAGTGCCGCGCACACACACCCCTTTCCCCCGTGCGCCTTTCCTGGACGTGGGATGTTGGTCGGTGCTGGCTTCAGCGCGAAGGCCCAGGAGGATGGATCTCCTAACACTCAAGGGCCGGAACGCGTACGAACACATTTCACCTGTGAGCCTTGGCGTGAGCCGTTACATGTCATCACGGCATGGAAGCAGCATCGTGAAACGGCTCTCACGATAACGTAGTTAAATGTCGTGAGAAGGGAGGTGGAGGGGCAGATGGCAGCGTGACGAAATTGATGAACGTTGGTAACGTTAAATACAGAAAACAGGAACGGAAAACACCTCCTGTGCGGAGTTACTCGCATAAAATTTGAGCATGTGATACTACTGTATCACTTAGAAGTAAAATTACAAAGAAATCTGGGGCAAATTCAGGATTGTGCTTACTCTGGGGACCACAGCTTCCAGGAGTTTCTTAATCAGCAAATTTTTATTAATCAGGATAGTGAGAACACAGTGGTCATATAATTCTTTGTACCTTTTGTACATCTTTCAGTTTTAGTTACTTAGCTTTTTTTTTTTTTTTTTTGGCTTAAAAAAATTAAGAGTGTTTCAATATTTAAATTTTTAAAAATCTATGATCTTTTTTTTTTTTAGGTGTATTTATTTTGAGATAGAACAACTAGGGGGGAGAGACAAAGAGAAAGGGGAGAGAGTGAAATCCAATCAGGCTCCGAGCTGTTAGCACAGAACCCTACACGGGGCTCGAACCCACGAACCTGAGATCATGACCTGAGCCAAAGTGAAGAGTTGGCCACTTAACCAGCTGAGCCCCCCAGACACTCCAGCAATCCTCTTATTTTAGCTACAACTTTTGGTGTTAACCAATATTTGTTTTGTTTTTTTTGAGAGAGAGACAGAGACAGTGCAAGCAGGAAAGGGGCAGAGAGAGAGGGAGACACAGAATCCAAAGCAGGCCCCAGGCTCCCAGCAGCCAGCACCGAGCCTGACACAGGCTCTGACCCACAAACTCTGAGATCACGACCTGAGCCAAAGTTGGACGCTAAACCGACCGAGCCACCCAGGCACCCCCAAGTATTTGTTCATTGATAGTGGTTTAGTGCAGTGAAGGTGGTGAGTGATAAAACAACTAAAGTATATACAGCGAACCTTCATCGGGAGACAGCAAGCAAACACGTGAAAAGGTCACCAGGCTTGGAGTCTGGTGACGCGGTGAGATTTGCTCACCGCCTCCTGCAGTGACGTGGGGCATTTCTCTGGCGTTGGGGTCTGTGTTTTCGCCTGTGGGTGGCAGGGGACAGCCCTGACTTTGAGAGGCACCTATGCACAGCGACTGGCGTGGACTCCCACGGGCACCTGCCCCCCTGGTTCCGATACCGCTCCCAGCACTTAAAGGGATACGGGTCTTTCGTAACTGCAAAGTTGATGTTTTTCTTTAGTCTTACAAGAAAAAAAACGCTCAGTATCAAATACCTTCTGACACCTTCATACAGTGAAATACCGTTTGCTAACGGATACTGGACTATATGGTTGTCATCTCTGAAGATTTGTTTTTGCTGACATTTGAGCAGATAGTTTTTTTTGCTGAGCGACCATCTCTCTGTGGTGACGCTCCGAGCAAGCGTCTTTGGTGGCGCTCTGAGCTCTTTAATGACCGAAGTCTCCTGTGGTAGCTGCTCCTCACACTTGCTTCTTGTCCGTGTCTAGACCAACAATCTTCGTAACTGAACGACAGCACCACCTGCACAGGCTTTTGACATTGCAAATAACAGCCCTAATCGGACACCTAATTGGGGTGTTGCAGAACAGTCAGGACGTGTTTCCGCACACATTTTAGCCCTGCTGGGACAACGAGACAATACAAGGGCGTGAGCGTTTGGGACTGTCGTGTGTGTATTTCTCAACGGAGACGCGCTGGTGTGTGTCCTGCGTGTAGGCTTGTAGGACGTGTGGGAGAGCAGGACTGTTTGGTACACACCCAGCTCGGGCTTATTACACACGCAGAGCAGTTCCGAGAGCTGTTGTCTCTGTCTAGAATCTGGTGACTGGCACCTTCTCAGCCAGCTGCTTGTCGAAGGCAGCAGTGAGGCGACGACGCAGTCACTGTCCCTGAACGAAGCTTCGCCACTTGCTTGTACTACTTTTCGTGACTGGCGGCCAAACACAGTGCCTGAGAACGGGGTCTTGAGTCGCCTGCCCAAGTTCAAACCCTGGCTTCTCTTACTAGTTAGAGCTCACGTTGAACCCCTGCCTGCCTCAGTTGTACCTGCAAAGTGGGGATGACCATAGGATCTGCCTCCAGGGGTGGTTATGAAAATTGCTAGTGTTATGGAAGATTTTGAACGGGGTCTAGCTTGCAGTGAATACCGTTTACTTATCCAGTATGTGTGTGAGGGGTGGACAGATCTCTGTAGAGCCTGTCCACCGAGCTCATTCCGGGTCGGGTCCATCCCGACCATCCCCCGGTAGTAAAGGCCGTGTCCTTCCGGTCGTGTGAGTCGCACAGGCTAATAACGGTAAGGAGGACTAACACTTGTTGGCAAATGGTACTTGCTTCCCTCGGACCAGACCGGAGCCACGGAGCAAGGGGCCTCTGTGCAGCTCCCAAGAGTCCCTGTCAGGGCAGAGAGCAGGCAGGACAGGGTGGGGAGGGGTTTGCAGGGACACACAGGTGCTAAGCCAGTGTCTTTGTGCACATTCACGTGCGGTGCACGTGTAATACGTATTCGTGCGCCTATTTCTACACCCAAATTATCCTTTTCCATTCTCTTCCAATACGTTTTCTAAGTTACTACAGAGAACGGTGTAGTTTCAGCATTTAATTGGGAGGAAAGATAGAAACGATCAAAGCCACTTCAAATGTACTTCCGGCATCACTCTTTCTGGACTTTTTAAAACAAGGGAGAAACCATTGATGTTCTAGCTAATCCAGAAAAGCTGCTCCAGGCGGGGGAGGAGCAGACAGAGCCAATGGCGGAGGTGAGAACCCTACTTCCAAAGTGGGAGTACCAGCAAAGCGACCCCGTCTTTATACCAAATGCTTCTGCTCTGTGCCGCCAACTTCTGTTCGTAAATAAGTGGAATTCTGTTTTTGGATGAACGGCTCTACTCCTGAATCTGTCCCCTCCTCTACTGATGGAGCCCCGTCGAGCCCCTCTGCTGACGTGCGGGGATGGAATGGACAGAAAGGGGAGGGGAGCGGCCACTCTCTGGGGACTGGACACAACGCTCTTCGGGGGAGGGGGAGGTGGGTCGAGGCTGCGATGGTGGATGGCACTGTCCGGTCGTGTGGGTGGGTGACTGGTCCGTGTCCAGCCCCAGCCCCACCCCAGCCTCCGGCGGGGGCTGTCGTGCTTACACCCTTGGATTAATCCCGCGCCCATGCGCACGAGGGGCGGGGTCTCCTGGTTTCAGGCTAGGCTGCTGGCAGCCAGTAAGCGGTTGCTCGCGACGTGAGGGAGCACGCTCTTCCTCCGTTGCAGGCCTTCCGGAAGACGCCTAGTGCCCAGCGTGGGCGGGGGCTCCGTCGGCCTGACCGCTGTGCGCTGCGTTCAGGGAGAGTCTGTGGACGCCGCGTCGCCTCCGACAGCCGGGATGTCGTCCCGCCAGACTGACGAAGCGGGATCGCCTTTCTCGGAACCCTGTGGTGGGCACAGTTGTAGATGATCCCCAGGGCCGCTCACACCGTGTGATTCCTTCTCTTCGGGGACGGTGAGCCCGCATTCCCGTGGAAAGAAGGATCTTGCAGATGCGATTAGAGTTACCCATCCGTTGACCTTTCGGCCCCTGGTCAGGTGGGCCTGAGCTAAAGCCACCAGGTGTCTGTGGCCGGCGGCAGGGGGGTGGAGAGATGGCAGGCGCGTGGCGGACATGCTGATGCTGGCTTTGAAGGCAGAGGGGCTGCGGGAACGTGGGCGGCCCCTGGAGCGAGAGGGGCTCGGAGCCCCAGGCTCGGGGACCTGGCTTCCTCCAGCAGCCTGCGGAGAAGAGCTCGGCTCGGAAACCTGGCTGAGCCCTTCCGCTGGAACTTGCTGGAACATCCACAGCCAGGAGCTAATCCAGGGTGGTGTGGACGCTTCTGAACACGTGGACGTGTTCACCCGGCAGCGCAGGACGGTCGTGTCTGGGTCCCAGGCTCTTTCATGAGGCGCTGGATGTCAAACCTCGTCTTCGTAGGGAACGCCTGTGTGTCCCGCTCACGACTGCGGAGGGGGGGGGGGGGGCACGGCTGCCTTGTCTTGGTGAGTGTGGCTGGTCTTGGGTCACTGTGCACCCCGGCTTTTAAAAGAGCAGCACTTCTCTAAATCATAGACCTTTACTTTCGCGAAGTAGAGTCCATCTAAAGTGTGTGCCCGTGTCGGGGCGCCTGCGTGGCTCAGTCAAGAATCCGCCTTCGGCTCAGCTCATGATCTCACGGTTTGTGAGTTCGAGCCCCACGTCGGACTCTGTGCTGACGGCTCAGCCCGGAGCCTGATTCAAAGCCTGGGTCTCTCTGTCTGCCCCTCCGCCCCAAAATAAACAGACATTTAAAAAGATGGCGATAAAATGCGGGCCCATTTCTTAGAGGCCTTTCCCACGAAGGCTTTCCCCCACGAGGAGACAGACCTCAGGCACTGTTCCTCCTCGACCGTGGTCATCACCCGTGGCGGGAACCGTGCGGACCGCTGGCGCATCGCGTGACGTTGGCGAGGAGGGACGCTCCGGGCTGAACCACCCGAGGTGCTGGCTTAGTGTCCCCGCACTAACGCGGGAGGCGGCCTCGGCGGCCGTCTCCTGGCTCCCAGCGGGGCGTGCCGTTGAGGGGAACAGGCCTGCCTCTTGCCCGTCCCCGCCTCTGGTCTCCGTTGAACTGGTTTCTGCCTCATCTGGGCTCGTGGGAGGACTGGAGGCGCCCTTCCTGTTACGGTAAGCGGGTGAGGGCGGCTTGTAGGCGGCCGGCGTCCTTGCGTCCTTTTGTCCTTCCGCGGCGGCTCCGCCCCGGTGCGCAGCTGCCTGTGAGCCGTCGCGAGAGCAGAGCCATCGCTTCTGCGTGCGCCCCGTGTACCAGCCGCCGTGCCCGCGTCTCCCGGGCCGGACGCACAGCCCCTGCCGCGCACGAAGTCTCCACGTCGAGGGGCCCCGACGCACACCGTGCGAGCAGCTCGTCCCGGGCGGTTCTGGGGTTCCGCTCCCGTAAGCCGTGTGCGCCTGGTGCCTGAGGGACGGCGTGGTGACCCTGAACTCCTCTGTTAGTCCTTACGGACTGACACCCGACAGGCCGCCAGAGTTTCTGTCACGAAGAGCCACGTGGCCTCCCTCCCAGCCCCGCTCCGCCCCCACATGGCAGCGGCGCGGACCGCAGGTAAGCAAGTGGCCACGTTCCGAAGAACCTGACTCGCGAAGGCCCGCGAGTCGGGCCTTGCCGATCCTCGCGCCTGGGGTCTTTGCCGGGGAATTCAAGTCGTCCAAATCGCGGCGAGCGGCAGGGCGCCACGTCGGGGAGCGCTGGCGGCCGGGGGGCTGCAGCCACTCCTCCCCAGCCCTCGTCGCCCAGCCCCTCATTCCAGGCGTCGTCCCTGCCTCGCGTGGCTCAGGTCCCTGCGGTGGGTCCTGGCCTCCCGCTCCTCCTGGCCTGTGTGTCTCACCCCCCCCCCCAGTCCCCCCGCTACCGCCGGGGAGTCCTCGTGAGTCCACGCGCACCCGCTGTCTTCTCACGCCACCCCGCACGCGGGTGACCCTGTGCCGCGTCGCCCCGGCGGCTCCCCTCCTCGCCACGCTCCTCCTGCCTTCACGCTTGAGCCTCCTTCCGTCCTCACCGCGTCCGCCCTCTGTGGCCTGGGTCGCCCGTGCCACGCTTGAGTTCTAGGCCGTGCACGTCCCCTGCGCCACAGCAGCTTGGGTGCCCTTGGCGTGCTTTCTCCTCCCATCATTGGTAACAGCGCGTCCTCTGTCAACGGGCAGCACGTGTGTGTGTTTACCCCAGGGTAAGTTACGCCAGATTTGTAGACTCAAATAATTGGTGGGTTTAAGTGAATTCGGCCTCACCCAGCACCTTGCTCATCCATGTTTAGGGCTCGCCGTGCAAGGCTGATCTGTCGCCGCTTTCCTCCCCCTAGACGGGTACTTGAGGGCTGGGAGGTGTACTCGGTACCGAATCTCAGAGCCTGGCACACGGGGTGCTCGATGTTGAGTGAATCCGGGGGTGGTTCGAATCATGTAGCAATGAATGGATGATCAGTGGGTTTTTTAGTGAGATGTCTACTTTTTTAAGAACGGTGAGCGTGAACGCTGAAGAAGTCCCAGAACGCACAAACCTAGAACGGAACCCGTACATGGAAGAGCCACCTCGAGATGCCGGTTTCAGCAGAGCTGGGGCCAAGCTGGGTGCTCCTGGGTTCGTTCTCCGTGTGCACGAACTGTCCCTTGAAGGGAGCCTCTGAAAGTAGAGTTTGGGGCGCCTGGGTGGCTCAGTCGGTTAAGTGTCCGACTTCGGCTCAGGTCCTGATTTCACGGTCCGTGAGTTCGGGCCCCACGTCAGGCTCTGTCTGTGCTGACAGCTCAGAGCCTGGAGCCTGCTTTGGATTCTGGGTCTCCCTCTCTCTCTGCCCCTCCCCTGCTTAGGCTCTGACTCTGTCTTTCAATAATAAATAAACGTTAAAAAAAAAATTAAAAAAAAAAAAAAAGAAAGTAGATTTTGGACTCTGGCCTTCAGGAGTTCTTACCTTTCCTCCCAGGGAAACCTCTGTCTGCGTCCCAGGAAGGGGTGGTGTGTGTTTGCCGGGCTGACCACGTCAGAAGTCTGTGCGAACCTAGATTCCTTTCTGGTAGATGGATTTAAGCGGCACATTCCTCTCTCTCTCTCTCTTTTTCTTTTTTAGTTTTTTTTTAATGTTTTTATTTTTTGAGACGGAGACAGAGCATGAGCAGGGGAGGGGCACAGAGAGAGGGAGACACAGAATCCGAAGCAGGCTCCAGGCTCTGACCTGTCAGCACAGAGCCCGACGCGGGGCTCGAATTCACAGACTGTGAGATCATGACCTGAGGCGAGGTCGGATGCTCAACTGACTGAGCCACCCAAGGCGCCCCTCTCTCTCTCTTTTTAAAATTTTTTTTTTTTTCAACGTTTATTTATTTTTGGGACAGAGAGAGACAGAGCATGAACGGGGGAGGGGCAGAGAGAGAGGGAGACATAGAATCGGAAACAGGCTCCAGGCTCTGAGCCATCAGCCCAGAGCCTGACGCGGGGCTCGAACTCACAGACCGCGAGATCGTGACCTGGCTGAAGTCGGACGCTTAACCGACTGCGCCACCCAGGCGCCCCTCTCTCTCTCTTTTTAAATGTTTATTTGTTTTGAGAGAGAGACAGCGTGAGCAGGGGAGGGGCAGAGAGAGAGAAAATCCCGGGCAGGCTCCACACTCAGTAAAAAGCCCAGCATGAGCTCGAACCCACAAAGCACGAGACCATGACCTGAGCCTAAGTCGAGAGCTGAACACTTAACCAGCTGAGCCACCCGGGCGCCCTGTGAAATGTCCTTTCTTAAAACGTTTCTGGTTATGACTTTTGTCTTAAACACTATTGCATATGATTATAGTTTCAGCACTGTTGTTTGAGTATAATCGGTGAACAATTACAGATGTACAACATATGATGACTCGATATTTGCATGGCGAAATGATCGCAGTGAGTCTGGTTAACCTTTGCCACCATACATAGTTAGAAGTTGGCATCATAAGAAGAAACTTTCTTAAGACGTACTCTTAGCATGTTTCAAGTATGCAATTTGGTCTTATTAAGTATGGTCACCCTGCTGTGCTTCACGTTCCCTTGACTGACTGACTTTATAACTGGAAGTTTGTACCTTTGACCCTCTAGATTCACTTTGCTCCCCTTCCCTCCCCAACCCCAGCCCACCTCTTAGAACCACCAATGTATCGTGTCTGTGAGCTTAATTTTTTTAATTTCACATATAAGTGAAAATCATACAGTATTTGTCTTTCTCTGAATTATTTCATATAGCAAAGTACCCTTAAGCTCCATCCACATCGTCCCAAATGGCAAGATTTTTTTTTTTATCACTGAATAGTATTCCATCGTATACATACACCACGTCATATTTATCTTTTTACTTGTCAACCGACACTTAGGTTGCCTCCATATCCTGACTATTGCAGGTAATGCTGCAATAAATACGGGAGTGTATATACATTTTTACATTAGTGTTTTTGTTATCTTAGGGTAATCAGAAATGGAATTTCTGGATCATATAGTATTTCTATTTTTATTTTTTTATGTTTGTTGATTTTTGAGAGAGGGAGAGAGGATCCGAAGCGGGCTCTGCGCTCTCAGCAGAGAACCTGATGTGGGGCTCGAACTCGTGAACCGTGAGATCGTGACCTGAGCCAAAGTCGGATGCTCAACTGACTGAGCCCCCCAGGTGCCCCTGGTATTTCTATTTTTGATATTTTGAGGAACCTCCATATTGTTTTCCAGAACAACTACACCAGTTTGCATTCCCACGAATGGTTTAAGACGGTTCCCCTTAAGCCACATCCTTGCTAACACCTGTTGTTTCTTATGTTGTTAATGTGAGCCATTCTGACAGGGGTGAGGGGGTATCTCATTTTGGTTTTGGTTTGTATTTCCCTGACGATGAGTGACGTTGAGCATTTTTTTCATGTCTGGTGGCCATCTTCATGTCTGTGGAAAAATTTCTCTTCAGATCCTCTACCTGTTTTTTTTTAATTGGATTGTTTTTCTTTTGCTGTTGAGTTGAATGACTTCTTTATGTATTTTGACTATGAACCCCTTATGCGATGATTTGCAAATATCTTCTCTCATTCCATAGGTTGCCTTTTCATTTTGTTGACGGTTTGCTTTGCTGTGCAGAACCTTTTTAGTTCGGTGCCCCATTTGTTTATTTTTTGCTTTTTTGTTGCCTTTGCTTTTGGTATCCGATGAAAAAAAAACAATAGCTATGGCTGACGTCAAGGAGTGTGCTGCCTATGTTTTCTGCCAGGAGTTTGTGGCTTAAGTCTTAACATTTAAGTCCTTAATCCATTTCACGTTAATTTGTGTGTGTGGTGTAAGCTGGTGTTCCCGCTCACCCAGCGTCCTTTGGGGAAGACGCTGTTTTCCCCATGGTATATTTTTTGATCTTTTGTTAGAAATTGACCACAGGTGTATGGGTTTATTGGGGCTCTTCTGTTCTCTTGATCTAGATGTCTGTTTTTCTGCCAATACACGCTGCCTGGATCAGTACAGATTTGTAGTAGTTTGAAATTGATGTCTCCAGCTTTGTTCTTTTTTGTCAAGATTCCTTGGGCTACTTGAGGTCTTTTGTTGATTCCATACAAACTTACGGATTTCCTCTTTGTGTGAAACATGGCATTGGAATTTTGATTGGGACTGCGTTGGGTTGTAGACAGCTTTGGGCAGAATGGATTTTTTAGCGATAGTAATTCTTCCAATGCATGAGCATGGAATAGTTTCCCATTTATTGGCGTCACCTTCAGTTTCTTTTATCAGTGTTTTACAGTTTACTGTCATTCACCTTCCCGGTTACATTTATTCCCGGGTGTTTTATTTTCTTGATGCAGTTGTAACTACAGTTGTGTTTTTAACTTGCCTTTTTGCAGGTTCTTGGTCAGTGTTTAGAAATGCTGCCGATTTTGCATAGTGATGTCTGTATCCTGCAACTTAACTGAATTTGTTTGTTAGTTCCAACACTTGTTTTGGTGGTGTCTTTAGGGTTTTCTGTATGTAATATGCCATCTGTAGATGGCGACAGTTTTACTTTTTCTTTGCCAATTTGCCTTTTATTTTTCTGCCTAATGGCTCTGGCTAGTTGAATAAAAGTGGCAAGAGGGGCATCCTTGTCTTGTTCCTGAGCTTATAGAAGTTTTCATTGAGTATGAAGTTTGCTCTGGGTTTGTTACATATGGCCTTTATTGTGTGTTACGTTTCCTCTGTACCCACTTTTTTGAGAGTTTTTATCATTAACAGATGTTGTATTTTATCAGTTACATTTTCTGCATTTGTTGAGATGATCATGAGATTTCTAACCTTTATTTTGTTCCTGTGGTGTATAATTGATTCAGAGATGCTGAAGCATCCCTTGCATCCTTGGAAAAAATCCCACTTGATCATGGTGTAGGATCCTTTTAATATATTGATGAATATGGGTCGCTAATACTTTGTTGGAGATCTTTGCATTTATTTTCATCAGAGATAAAGGTATTACATTTCTTTGCTTGTGGCATCCTGATCTGGTCTGGGGATCTGGGTAATGCCGGCCTGGTAAAACGTGTTGAGAAGTATCCCCTTCTCTTATATTTCCGAAAGTGTTTGAGAAGGAGTGTTGTTATTTCTTTGAATGTTGAGCAGAACTCAGCCTGTGAAGCCGTCTGGCCCTGGACTGTGGTTTGTTGGGAGGTTTTCTTTACTGACTCGGTCTCCTTAGTAGTGATAGGTCTGGTCGGGTCTGTTCGGATTCTCTTATCTTCTCATGCTTTCGTCTTAGAAAGTTGTGTGTTTTTAGGAACTTACCCGTTTATCGTAGGTTGACCGATTTTTTTGGCAGAGAATTGCTCCTGGCAGTCTCTTACGGTTCGTTCTTGCTGATTTTGTGGTATCCGTGTATCTCTTTGATTTCTGATTTTATTTCAGTCCTTTCTGTCTAGGTGATTGTAGCTAAAAGTTTGTTAATCGTGTTCATCCTTTCAAAGAATCAGTTCTTTGTTTCGCTGGGCTTTTCATTCTCTCCCACTGTTATTTCCGCTGTGATCTTCGTTGCTTCCTTTCTTCACCTAACCTTGGCCTTTGTTCTTTCTCTGGTTCCTTGAGCTGTAATGGTAGGTTGTTGCTTTTGGAACTTTGTCTCTTGAGTAGACGTTCATCTTTGTAAATTTTCCTCGTAGAGCCGTTGTTGCTGTATCCCATTCGTTTTGGTGTGTCGCACTTGCATTTTCATTTGTCTTCAGGTATACTTTGATTTCCCTTTTGATTTCTTCTTTGAAGCGTTGTTGAGTAGCATGTCGCTTAAACTTCACGTAGTCGTAAATTTTCAAGTTTTCTCCTAATTGATTTCTAGTCGCATACTGTTGTGGCTGATAGGCTTGGTATGTTTGTTTTTGTTTTTGTTTTTTTAATAAGACTTGTGACCTAACATAGTATCTATTCTGGGGAATGTCCCACGTGCACTTGAGAAGAATGTGTCTGTCTGCGAAGTCCACCTGGTCTAACATTGTTTAAGGTCAGTATTTTTCTTATTTCCCTGCCTAGTTGATCTGACTATAGGGTTGCTCTTATTGGTTTTCTTACTCCCTTGTGGTCTATTAATGGCCGCTTTATACACTTCACTCCTCTATGTTGGGTACATTAAATACACACAAATATCTTATTCTCTTCTTGAATTGACATCTTTATTCAGTGCCCTTTTTTGTCTTGTTACATTGTTTGTTTTAAAGTCCATTTTGGGGGCACCCGAGTGGCTTAGTGTGTAGGGCATGTGACTCTTAATCTCAGAGTTGTAAGTTCAAGCCCCACATTGGATATGGAGGCTACTTAAAATTAAAAAAAAATAATAAAGTCTGTTTTATCTGATTTAAGTGTGGTTACCCCAGCTTTCTTCTAGTTGCCATTTGCACGGAATACCTTTTCCCGTCCCTTCACTTTCAGTCCTTGTCTTTGGGTGAGCTCCACTCAGAGACACGAAGTGAAAAGGCACTAGTGTCCCATTTAAAACTAAATGTGATTGTAAAGTCTTCATGTGTATTTTTAAGTGTGTATTTGATGCCCTGATGAAAGCACATGGTCACCCTCAACCTTGAAATTGTTAGGTTAAAGGGAAAACATGGCACCTAGCTATACCCTTGGACCCAAGGCTGCAGGAGTGAGGGAAGTGGCTTGAGCGGAGCCGTAAGGAGACAGCCAGGTAAATCCAGACGGTGGACGCGGTGTCCCTGTTGTCAGTGGTCCTGGACACTGGCCTGGTTTCACATTATTGTCCTGGGTAATTGTCTCGATGAACTGAAGAACCCCGGCACCCTCTTTGATATGATGATGTTCAGATGGCGTTGGTGGTGACCCTGGGGACAGGGGATGTGACGGTGCAGCTCGGTGCAGGAAATACGTACAGCTCATGAAGCTCATGCTCAAAAAAGGGTAAAAATTGGTGCAGCTGGGGGAGGGGGAGCTCAGTCAAGCGTCTGATTCTTGATTTCGGCTCAGGTCATGATCTAGTTGTGAGTTCAAGCCCCGTGTGGAACTTTGTGCTGTCAGCGAGGAGCCTGCTTGGGATTCTCTGTCTTCCTCTCCCTCTGCCCCTCCCTCCCCTGCTCTCTCTCTCTCAAAATGAAAATAAAAGGAATAATGACTCACTGATGTTCCCTCTGTCACAGGCACTGTGCTGCTTGCTCAACCTAAATTATCTCTGTTGCCTCTCGTAGACCCTTGTGTGGCACCGTGTTTTCTAGAGGCAGGAGGGTGAATCTCCTTTTATGAGATCCCTCCCAGTGACCTCATTGTGACTCGATCCCACGTAAGGATCCTGTGTGCCAGTGTGTGGGACATCCTGCGGTCCTGGGGTGAGGGCGTCCCTTTGAGTTGGGCCCGCCCCACAGAGCAGCAGCTGGCATGCGTCGAACACGCCCTTCCCCCACAGCTGTATCCACTGAGCGCTGACTTGGACCTCGGGTGCCTCTGCCTTCCAGAATGATCCTAAGATGATGAAGCCGTGGTCATCCGAACCTAGGGCTTAACCCCCTGTGCCAGGCCGGGCCACGGCAGCATCGGGGCTGGCGGTGGGGAGGGGACATGGACGGCTGCTGGGCTCCGGTCGTCCTCGCATCGCAGGACTGGACGCTGGTGGGCTGGGAGGCCGGGACGCCTGCTTCGGGCCGAGGTGGACTCCTGGGCCTCCCCCGGCTGGGGCCCGACTCCTCCCGACCCGGACTCCACACACCCGTGGCCCAGGTCCTGTGTCCTCCTTGCCGGTCACCCTCCTCCCTCTGCGGAGCGTGGCCACAAGGCAGTCAGTGGGGCAGGTGCAGCCGGGTGGGGGGTGGGGGGAGCGAGCTGTGTACACTGTGCAGGGCCTGGGGGCTGCATGGGGCAGGGGTGGGGGCCAGACCGGGGTCGTGGGAAATACCGCCTTTGCTGTCAGTGTGAACAGTCTACACCCAGCTCCGCTTTCTAAGCTTCACCGCCGGGACCGGGCCCTCGTCAGGCCAGAGTCACTCGGTCTCTGTGCCCCACAAGTCCAGGGGCTGCTCCGCCGAAGGCTCTCCTGCTTGGTCCGAAGCGGGGGTGGCGTTCTCGTCTGCCCCTTCCTGAGCAGAGGGACGAGCGGACGGACACACGCACCCTCCCGTGACGACCGTTTGGGCCTCGACGGCGTCTCGTTTCGGCACTTTTACTGAGATCCGGTCCCGGCTGTGCGCCGACAGCTGTGCGTTTTTGCAGAGCCGTCCCCACACGGAGTCCGAGCTTTGGGCACCGAGCGCGGTCACGGGGTTTTGCCTTGTGATGACGACCTCGCAGATTTGTTTTCGGCAACTTGGAAACGCAGTAAGAGTGCGTGCTCCGCGCAGTGTGCTGCGTCCCGGGACTTGCTCCGTGCCCGGAGCCCTGGGCCTTGCGAGCCCCTGTCCTGCCCCGGGTGCCACCCGCACCCGCACAGCTTCTGTCCCTCGGGGGCCGGAAGACCCGCGAGTGCACATGGGCGCACGAGGGCGTAGTGTCACTGGGCGGGAGCTCCTCGCCGGCCTCCTGGGATCTCGGTGACGCTCGTGGGCATCGGGACAGTTAAAAAGCCCAGGGGCCTGTCGTGTCCGTTTGTAGAAATGTTCAGCTGCTCGTTTCTTGAACACGGTTGGATTTTCTCGCTTGGAAAGACTAAGCCGTCGCGGCTCCGTCTTTGCTCGGGTGACCTGGCGCAGCGAGGGGCCAGGTCTCGGGGCAGGGGCGGGGCGGGCGCGCGGGTCGCGCCGCGCCTCCTGGTGGACTGCGCACAGATCGTGCTGGGCTGAAAATGCGATAGAAACGCGTGTCGAATCCACCGCGATGGCACGCACCGGTTTAGAACAAAAGGGAGCGTGTCCGTCCTGAAGCGTGTCGTCTGAGCACAGAGCACCCACAGTAGCTCAGGTTCTTGCCACTTGTGTCCTCCGCTCGGAATCACGAGAATTTACTGGTTCACCGGTCTCCATAGCACAGCAGTGTTCCTTGGGCCTTGCTAAAAAAATGGGGTCACACGGCGCGGACGAGAGCGCACCGTAGGGACCCGCGCCCGGGGGAGGTACCGGGAAGCCGGTAGACACGCGAGCCTGGCGTGTCCGGAAGTCTTCGAAGAAAAAGTCCAGCGGACTGGAGGCAAGGGTGTTCCTGTCGGCGGCAGTCCCCTCCGGCAGTGACGGAGCGCGACACCCCCGGCCTGAGTCGCTCTCCCCGGGGAGGAGCGTGCGAGTGCCGGCTGAGAGGTGGAGACAGGCCCCGTGGGACGGCAGCGCCGCGGGTGAGCCCGAGGACAGGGAACAGGCGGAGATCATCACGGCCGTGCGAAGGGGCGGAGAGAGGACGGAATGTCTCTGTCCCCGGCAGCGTGCGCCTGGGGTGAGCTGGCGCTGCCGTCGCCGGGGCGGGGACCCGGGACACGTGCTCGGTGCGCACGGGTCCGAATCGTCCCCGTGAAGGCCTCCGCCCCAGGCGCGAACGGGGGTCTCCGGGATTGAGGGGTGTCTGGAGCCTCCAGCCGTGGGAGGTCGTCCCGACAGCCACGCCCCGGGGGGCGGGGGGGGGGGGGGTCACCCCTGACAGGCTCACCGGCCGGCCACGTCGCACGGGGTGCGCACTCCCGGCCACCCACCACCCGCGCCGTCTCCGTCCTCCCGTCAACTCCCTTCCCAGAGATGAGGGCCCTGTGTCATGTTCATGTGTCTCATTCTCGCAGGCAACGCCACCACAGTGACCTCCAGCCACACGGGTGCGCCCCCCAACACGACGAAAGCCCTCGCGCCCGCCCTGTCCCAAGTCCTCAGGACACACGCTGTCAGCACCTCGACGCCCACAGCAGCACCCAGATTCACGACACGGGGGGCCTCCCCGAACACGACCTCCGCCACCCACGTCTCCCATAGCGCGTCCCAGATGCCGTCCACCGCCAGCACGGCCCACAACCGTTCGGCCACCTCTGTGCCTTCACCCGTGACAAGTACGTATGGGAGCTGAGCCCCTTCCGTGCTCAAAGCCGGTGTCAGATGCCGCACTCGCGTGGCTCCGTTCCGGCGGGAGTGCGGACGACCGTGTCGTGTACAGAAATCACCCGTGCGGGTGCCGCCAACCTTGTCCCCGTAGGAAGCGGGTTTCCCCTGAACCAGGCCATGTGACTGGAGGAGGAAGTCCTACCCGGATGGTCCTTCGCGTGGTTGTCCGGGCCCCTCGTGCGCGCCTGGGCGGGGCCTCCACCCCCACAGCGTGCTCACGGTGGTGTTGGCTCCTGGGTGTCACGGGCGCGGCCACGCATATGGTGTCCGCCAGCACGCTTCGTGCTTGGACTTAAGATGGAACGTGAAACCACGAGCTCAGAGCCCTGGCATCGTCCCTTCAAGGTTTTCCAAGTTCAGGTCCGCTTGAAGGCCAGCACAAACGGCAGGCTTCGTCGTGTCTGCCGCAGATTTCTGTATTTTCTACCCTAAAGCCTTATTCCTGCAGTTTGTGTTCTGAAATCTGCTGTAATGTCACCAGGGCCCTCGATGTGATACAACAGTCTATTTATCGAACAGAGAACTTCCGTTAGACGCCCTGGTTCAGGCACCGATTCTTCCCGGGACAAGGGAATAAGGAAACAGTCCCAGAGGGTGCTGCCCGAGGCTGTGGTCCCCCAGCACAAACACCCTCAGGTGGGGGAGGGGCCCCGGGGCCACCGGGCAGGAGGCCGGCTGGGGAGCTCCTCCCGCGGCTCTGCTTCCTTGGATAGAGATTCGAGTGGCAGCTTTTTGTAATGTTTTTTAAAAACCACTAAAGCCTACTTTTCTTTTCTCCTAGTCACAGCAACTATCAATTCTAAAGAAAACCCAGGATCGAAATTTGATATCGGCAGCTTTCTCGGTGGCATCGTATTAACCCTGGGAGTTCTGTCGATTCTGTACTTCGGATGCAAAACGTACTATTCACGAAGAGGCATTCGGTACAGAACCATGTGAGTTTGGATAGGATTTCTGTATTTCTTTCACGATCGTGACAAAATACCGAAAGGGGGCCACAGATTTATGAACTGTACTTGCGAACAAAAAATGGATGCTCGTGCCGGTACAAATGTCCCGCTTCCTGAGTTCTCCCTCTTCACTCACCCCTGTAACCTTACCAGGAGGGTGTGGCTGGTGCTCGTCAGTAGCACTAAGGGAACATCCTTGGTAGAAACCTGGTTTTCAAGAAATTCTTCACGGTCTCATTTTCTAAGTCATTGCATCAAGTGAGTTAAGAGCTCTTACCACGTTCACCCTTTCCATAACTGTGTGGGTCTTACGTTGTTTGGAGGGTTTAAGTCCCTTTTGGGGTTTTTTCGCTCTTATAGAATACAAGAGCCAATTCGTTCTTTTGATTCTTAATGTACTGTAAACACCACCGAAGGGCTACTTTTCCCAATTTTTTAACTCGTCATACACGTGTGTCCCACACCAACTTTCACGTCGGGAGCTGGTTTAGCAAACTTGCTTTCAGAGCATCGAGGTGTTTTGCCAGATTCTGTGTTTCTAGAAATATTTATCATGTGTGCTTGATAAATTTCACCAGTGAAGGTACGTCTTGATCATAGGACATGAAATGCCACTCACTCTGTTATAGCATCAGTGTTTATTGATGTAAATGAGGCTACAAGTAGTGAAGCAAACCGTGTTTTCGTTTTAAGTTGCCTTAAGCACACAGCATGTGCTGTAGCTAGTAGGAGCCAGTCTTCACATACACAGCCGTGCTCCGCTGCCTGGGAGGGGCTGTGCCTGGAGTCTGTTGACAGAGCCCCAGAGAAAGTACCTCACGGACTCGAGTGAAAGTCCGCGCTGCTTTCGTTTTGTTCCCCCTCTACGGCACGTCTCCGAAGTTAGGGTGCACCTTACCGTCCACGGACCACAGCGCCTTTTTCTTAGTGCTACGGGACGGCACATTTAGAAGCCGAGAGCCGCTCTGAAGTTCGAGTTCTTACAGAACGCTGGATTTGTCTGTCCCGCTCAAAACTGGAGACGTTCCCCACGTAGCAGTTGTAGCAGTGAGCATGAAAAGGTTACCCGCGGTGACAGAAGCGTGCAGGGGTGGGGTTTGGTGCAGGAGCGGCACTTCTGGGCACCTTCCCACGTGCTTGCTTGGCTTCAGGTCCTCTGCAAAAACGAATAAAGGAAGCCAGTACGTAAATAGGGTTTCCGGGAGGATGAAAATGAGGTATGTGACACCCGACACACAGGGGATGGTCCAGGAAGGAGGGTGCCTGTTTTGGATTTCTGTGGCTATCGGCCGAGAAGCCACAAGGGGCAGAGCAGACATTCGAGGGTCACTATGGGAACCCTCACGCCCCGTGAACAAATTTCACGTAAATGACAATTTTCATTCTGCAGCTTTGAAGTTATGTAAAAATACTAACCGAAACCGCTTTGGCACGAATACAAAACAATTTTACCTTTTGATTACAGCGATGAACACGATGCCATCATTTAAGGGACTCCAGGCACCAATGGGAAGATCAGTACAGCCCTATCGATGAATTTGGATGACTCTCCTTGGAAACAGTATACGCAGATCATGTTTATATAGTACGTTGTACGTTATACGCATGTAAAGATTCCTCAGGATTACTGAAGAGTTTGGTTTCGGTTTTTAAATGAGCATGTGCAGTGGTTACAGTCACTTCTAAAAACACAGACCAGTGCCGTTCTCCTTCTTGTGGTCTTGGTCACGCCGGGGGAGTAACTCACTGGGACGGCACGTACTGACGACGACACAGACCTTCACTGCTCCCCAGAGCCGGCTCTGCTCTAAAGCCACACCGCAGAAATTCCGAGTAAATCAGGTCTCCGACATAACTTTAGTTTCAAAGCTTCATGCTTGGGTGAGAAACAAAATGCACCACCCCGCCCCCAGCACGAGAACGTGTGGCTGAGCCCTGTCAGAGCTTGTGTCATCGTTACGGCTTCTGTGGCACTTAGTCTGTCTTTTCCCTCTCTCATTTCTGCACGTCGTAGCAGCGTGTTCACGATCTCGTCCGCTTACCTTCCTACCGTGAGTGTTGCCACTGCTGGAAACTGCGCTGTTTCATACGCACCGGTTAACTGTAGGTTGAGTCGTAGGATGGTTTAATGTAGTGTAAACATACTAACATAAGCCCCTGTGGTATTTCTCTAGAGTTCTAGAAGGCTGTGTGGATCGATCCAGGGATAGGAGGGCACCCCTCAGGCTACTGACCTACAGGAAGATGCTGTATTTTTGTGCACTGTTGATTTTATCTGATTTGGGGATATACTAAAAAACCTTTATTCCAAATACAAATCCTTAAGCAATTTTTAAGACCAGAAACTTTTCTTATTCTTTAGGCCCCTCCTCTCCTGTAGAGGGGCACTTTAGGCTGCATTAGGTTAACAGAAAAAGCACGGTATTGTCGGGACACCAGTATCAGTCAACTTATGTTTGGGTGTTCAGTTTTCGAGTTTACAACTCACGGTCAAGTTTTGACAAAAAAAAGGCTGTTTCAGTCATACTAAATGACTACGCAAAGTAAAGTACCACCACTTTCTGCCAACAAGCTAAGCTGTCCTGATGACAGTGCGTCTACACTGAAGAGGATGGCCCTTCTGGGACCAGCTTTTGGCCTTCAGAGAATGTCAAGAATTTTGATACGGGACAATCCTTCCTAGTCACTGTGCAGCCAACTGAGGTGGTGACCATGGGTAGTGTGGTGAGGACAGAGAGGTGGGCTGACTGTGTAACTTGCCTACCTGGTCTTTAAACCACTTTGATGGATACAGTGATGGGGGCCTTTTACCTTTTCGTCCTTTTGTCTTCTGCATTCTTCAGTACTTGAGGTCGAACCTTGTCTTCCCTGATACTTGCTTCTCTAGCACTTTGAAGATGTGAAACCACTTTTTTTAAGTACTACAGGTCATTATATGCCTTTAAAGATAGAAATAATGTAGTTAATGTTTTCTCTCTGCTACCTTCAAATACCAGTAGTGGGGTGCAGTCACTTTTTTTGGTTATCTGCAAAAATAGAGGGAAGTGGTAACATGAACCACTGTTTCCCTAAGCATAAATTTATATCCCAATTATGTTTAAATATTTCATTGCATTCTCAGAGAATGTATTTACTTGAAGATACATTAGAATCCAATCTGTGACTTTAAATGTCTTTGGATAAAGTTAATTTGCATACAGATAAATGAGAGTTCGCAATATAGTACAGTGAGAATTTTGTATTTTTGAGGAGGAAAATTTTAAGCAAATTTTTTACCTCTTTTTTTCTTTTTCTTATAATGACCAGCTTTTGGTATTTCATTGTTACTGAGATCTATTTTTAGAATAAAACTTTGTCTTCATCTAAGAGGTTTGTGTGTGTGGTTTTCTTTCATTTCCACAAACTCAAGAGAAATGAAAGCCCCAAATAAAGACACTATTTAAGTGTGTTTGGCTGAGAAAGCTGTTACAAGCGCAAATTCTTACCCACACCCAGACATCCTGGTTCAATGTGTTAACGATCCCACCTGGGGAATTCGTAGGACCACCAACCTCTGCGAAGGACTGCCCCGGATTCTCCTTTCATGCCCCTGCTTTACGCAGTTGGGTAGAATTATAAAAACAGGTATATTTGTGTTAGAAATAAAAAAATGACTGCCCCCAGTATACAGTCCAGCAATACACTGAGGGGTCTCCCCTGCACCTACGAGACCCCCATTGTGGTCTCGACCACTTGGAACCTGTCACAGGAGAGCTTGGGGGGGGAGCCTGCGTGGTTCAGTCACTTGAGCATCCGACTCTCGATTTTCAGTTTGGGTCACGATCTCACGGTTTGTGAGATTGAGCCCCGTGTTGGGCTCTTGGTGCAGAGCCTGCTTGGGATTCTCTCTCAAAAATAAACACTAAAGAAAAAAAGAAGGGAGGTCTTGTGGCGGGTAGCGCTTCGGTCTGTAGAGGTCGGACGGCATCCTACCTGCAATGCCCAAGTTCACAGGCATCCCTGCTCGCGTGCAGAAGCAGCAGACTGGTGCAGTTCTGCCCGACTCGGATCCTCAACAGAAGACCGTCAGCAGTCCGGAAAGCCTGGTCTGTCCCTGCCCAGACAGAGGAGCTGAGCTCTAAAAGCAAGAAAAACATAAGAAACACACATCCTACCAAGACTGAATCACCAGGCGAAAATCTCCCCATGAACAACAGCTGGGACCAGGTGGCTTCACTGGTAAATTTTACCAAAGAAGAAATAATGCTAATCCTTCCCAAACTCTTCCAAAAAAATAGAGGAGAGAACACTCACAAACTCGTTTTATTTCATTTTTTTTACCTTTATTTTTGAGAAAGCATGCAAGGGCGAGGGGCAGAGAGGGAAACAGAATCCCAAGCAGGCTCCAGGCTCTGATCTGTCAGCACAGAGCCCGACGCGGGGCTCGAACCCACAAACCGTGAGATCATGACCTGAGCCGAAGTCGGATGCTTCACCGACTGAGCCACCCAGGCCCCCACAAACTCATTTTTTAAAGTAATCTCCATGCCCAACATGGGGCGTGAACTCACAACCCCGAGATCAAGAGTCACGTGTTCTGCCTGAGCAAGCCGGGTGCCCCCCACGGACACATTTTAAAAAGCCAGCATTACCCTGATCCCAAAGGCAGAGTCCCTGATGAATATAGATGCGAAAATCTTTAAAACTAGCAAAGAGAATTCGGCCCATTTAAAGGATCATTTGCCGGGACACCTGTGATTTATCCCTGGGATGCAAGGCTTTTCTGACACATGCACGTAACACACGTGATACACCACAATGATGGACTGCGATCATACAGGTTTGGTTTTCTTAGACAAGAGCATCTGACAAAATTCAACATCTGTTCACGATGAAACCTTAAATTAGATCTGGAAGGAATGTCCTTCCGCTATCATACGTGGACGGCGTACAGGCTATCATCGGGGTCACAAGGAAGACGGGGGTGGGGCACCTGGGCGGCTTAGCCAGTTAAGCGTCAGACTTCAGCTCAGGTCATGATCTCGCAGTTCGTGAGGTCGAGCCCCCGTGTCAGACTCTGTGCTGACAGCTCAGAGCCTGGAGCCTGTTTCGGAATCTGTGTCTCCCTCTCTCCCTGCCCTTTCCCTGCTCACCCTCTCTCTCAAAAATAAGTAAACAAAAAAGAAAAAGAAGACGGGGTAATCACTATTTGCACACAAGATGAGAAGTTCGAGCCAGAGCAGTTAAAAAGAAAGAAAAGGCATCAGAATTGGAAAAGAGTAAGTACAATAGTCTTTATTTGCACACATGTTCTCATAAACAGAAAGAAAACCCTAAAGATCCACCAAAACCGGTTAGAGCTAATGGACACAGTTGCGAGATAAGAAACCGATGCTCAAAAAGCAGTACTTCTACATACTGACAACAAAGCGTCTGAAAAATAAAGATGATCCCATATTTATAACACCAAAAACAAAGTACCTGCGATTAAATTTAATCAAAAAACACAGAGATTTCTACACTGAAGACGACAAGACACTGGGGAAAGACACTGAAAACAAACAGAAAGGTATCCTGTGTGCATGGATTGGCAGAATTAATGCTGGCAAAACCCATAATCTGTAGTCCTCTTAAACCTGGTACCCATCCTGCCTGTCCAACCTTGTTTCTCGTCTCACTATTCACGTTCTTTTTCCAAAAATGCCTCATCCATTTTTGTCTTTCTTCCTATTTCTCCCTCTGCCTGGAAAATACCTCTGTTCTCCAATTCAGCATACTCTAATCCTACTTAATCCTTGATAGCCAACAGTAGACAAAAATCAATGACATTGACAGACTACAAAACCCAGAAATGGACCCACACCTATATGGTCAGCTCATCTTCGGCAAAGCAGAAAAGAATACACGATGGAAAAAAGTCTCTTCAACAAAAAGTGACGGGAAAACTGGATGGTTGACATGCAGGAGAATGAAACCGTACCGCCTCTTTTTTTTTTAATGTTTGTTTCTGAGAGAGACAGAACACGTGAGTGGGGGAGGGGCAGAGAGAGGAAGACACAGAATTCGAAGCAGGCTCCAGGCTGGAACCAACGAGCTGTGAGAACATGACATTAACCAAAGGCGGACACTTAACTGAGCCACCCAGGCACCCCCTGTACCACTTCCTTACACCATATACAAAAATAAATTCAAAATGGTTGAAAGGCCTAAATATGAGACAAGAAACCACCAAAATCCTAGAGAACACAGGCAGCAACCTCTTTGACATCGGCTGTGGCAACTTCTTACTAGACGAGTCTCCAAAGGCAGGGAAACAAAAGCAAACATGAACTATTGGGACCTCATCAAGACAAAGACCTTCTGCCCAGTGAAGGAAACAACAAAACTAAAAGACGACCTACTAAATGTTAGAAGATGTTTGCAAAAGACAGACCCAATAAAGGGATAGTATCCAAACTCTATAAAGAACTAATCAAACGGGCAGAAGACATGAATAGACCTTTTTCCAAAGAAGATATCCAGATGGCTAACAGATGTCACACATCTCAAAAAAAGTGTCCTATATATATATATTTACATATTTTATATATATACTTACATATATATATTTATATATACTTATACACACACACACACACATATATATACGTGTGTATATATATATATATATATATATTTTTTTTTTTTTTTAAGTGTATTTATCTTGAGGGAGACAGAGAATCCCAAGCAGGAGCCACGCTGTCAGCACAGATCCTGACATGTGGGGCTCGAGTCCATGAACTGTGAGATCATGACCTGAGCTGAAATCAAGAGTCCGACGCTCAACCAACAACCTCCCAGGCACCCCTCAAGTGACATACTTTAAAAATCTGCATAGGGGCCCCTGGGTGGCTCACGTGCTTAAGCATCAGACTTCGGCTCAGGTCATGATTTCACAGTTAGTTCATGAGTTAGAGCCCAGCATCAGGCTCTGTGCTGACAGCCTGGAGCCTGCTTCAGATTCTGTGTGTCCCTCTCTCTCTGCCCCTCCCCAACTCGCGTGCACTCAAACATAAAAAAAAAAAAAAAAAAAAAATCCGCATATACTGGTCTCACACAGCATATGTGTGCTGTTCAAGGCTCATCCGTACCATGTGTAGACCGCCACCCAGGCCTCCAACAATCTACACTTCACTGAGCCTAAATTTGCACCGTTTACAAGTCTCCTAGGGTTTTAAGCATTAAATAAAGCAATTAACAAAGCATCTGACATTTGCCTCTTGGTTCAGGTACACCTGTTATGATTATCATTGTTAGGAGAGCAAAAAGGAAGCGACTAAAACCGACTCACCCTGATCTAGGCAGACAGGACTCAGCAGGTAGATAAAATGTGAATCACGTTACCACTTCCTTACACTTCATGCAATATTTTTACCGAACGCAAGAAAGACGTTCTTACACATTAAAATGGACTAGCTGAACAAAGCCAAGACAGATCAACTTTCAGATACACAGAATTCAAATTTAAACACTTGGTTCTTATGCTGGATCACAGTCCGTGCAATTTTTAAAAATATTAACGCAACTTACTAGAATCATTTGTCCAAAAAGCACAGGCTAAGGAGCCAGGCAGACCCATGTTCAAGTTTTCCTTTATGGCTGTTGGCAGGAATCAGGCTAATGCGCTTCTCGCACGTTGCTTTGTCTTCGAGGGCCACCGTAACAGAGCGCCAGACTGAGTGACTTAAACAGAAACTTACTTTCTCACCGTTTCTGGAGTCAGCAGGCTACAAGATCTGGTTTCTTCGGAGGCTTCTCACCGCGACTGCTGATGGCCACGTTCCTCTGCTATCTCTGGGTGTGTCTGCATTCAGATCTCTTGTGAAGACACCAATCCTCCTACACTTGGGCTCACCGGACCTCCCTTTGCCATCATTACCTCTTTAAAGGCCCCACCTAGAAATACACTTCCATTCCCAGGTACTAGGGAGACAAGGATGGGGAGCATAACAGCCCGGGACCGCATCCTAATTGTTTAAAGAACACAGCACTGGGCCTGGCACACAGTGGATCCTCAACATATACAGCAGCGATCAAGCAAAAGAAACAGAACAGTTTCTAAAATGACTTAATGTGCTCTCAACTCCTTCTGGAAGGGCAGGGACCGACTTACCTGCAGACGCACGCACGCGGACCTACCAACTCCATCAGCACCTCCTGCTGGAAACAAAGGTGGGAAGAGACTGGAGGATGGAGAAATCTGGACTCTTCCCAGTCTCTAAGGGATCTAAGGAGTTACAGGGTAAGAAGAAACACGGAGCATCTAAAGTATCTGAGCTTTCCATGGGACCTCAGCCATCGACCAGATCTGGGACAGTAAGCCGGGCCCAAGGAGGAGTCCCCCACCACTGCCTGCGTTCCACCTCCTCAGCTCACCAACGCCCACGCAGCAAAGCCATCACACTCGTTTTTAAATCCCAATGCAGATTTACCAAATTTGTTTTAATATGGATTTTAATAATTTCTATAATATAAGGGCACCTGGGTGGCTCAGGTGGTTAAGCGTCCAACTTTGGCTCAGGTCATGATCTCACGGTTTGTGGGTTCGAGCCCCACGTCAGGATCTGTGCTGACAGCTCGGAGCCTGGAGCCTGCTTTGAATTCTGTGCCTCCCTCTCCCTCTGCCCCTCCCCTGCTTGCACTCTCTCTCTCTCTCTCTCCCTCTCAAAAATAAACATTAAAAGAAAAAAATAGTATCTATAATATAAAAGCAACTAGATACTGTCATCTAAAAGAATTTCATAGGTCACATTAAACACTTCTTAGTAATCTGTTTTATGAATTCAATTTTTTATTTAACAGCTAACATCTGAGTGCTTACAGGGTGACAGACACTACCAGTTATGTACATTAACTCATTTAAATCTCATAAGGCATATAGAAAATAATTTTTAAGAGAAAAAAATGGTGCAATCTTTTTAAAGAACTTTATTAAGATGTTTCTCACAAATTAAGAAAAAGCTTATGTACCAGTAAGAAAAACACACTTATTTCAAAACACAAATGAAAAAACACCAGAGAGAATTTGGCACCAGGATTTGGGGCAAGTCCAGAGCTCCTGGTGTCCGTTTCTTTTACACTACATGCTAATGCAGCACTCAAAGCCTCCAGAAAGAATTCCAACACCAGGCACTGCTGCAGTGACTCCCCAGCGCTGAGGCTACGCCTGTGCTCACACACGTACGGCACTAGGGCCCGCCAAACGGAAACCTCCCCTTTTGTAGCAATAAAGACTAGCATTAAATAGGATAAATGATACTATTTTTTGAAACAAGACCACTAGTACCAAAGCAGATTACAAGTGTCATAATTAAAGAACAATCTTTCTATATTCCGGATGGCTTCAAATGTTCAACAATGTTTTCGACACTTTTCTATATAAGCAAACATACGGTTTTTCTTTTATGAGAGAAAGGTCCGGACGGTGCCCTTGATTATACCCCTGCAAATGGGGCATTTTCTGAGGGAAGGGGCGCAGTCTTGGCACACCACCAGGTGGCCGCAGGGAATGAACACTATGGACACTTCTCGGTCCAGGCACACTTTGCAGGTTCTTTCCTCCTGCAGCCTCCTCAGCTGCTCTTCCAGCGACAGACCTGAGACGAACAGAACACCTGAGTGAAATTCAGTTCCTACTTAATTCCCGTTAGAAATTTTAACCACGGTAATATTTCAGGTTGGTCTCGGGTCTGAATTTTGTTTTACCTGAAACATCTTCTGTTGGAATATACTTCATGTTCTTGTCCACTAAGGAAAGAAAAACAACAAAAAGCATTATTCCACCAAACAGAAGGTGGCTTCACCTGCTCGTTCTTTCCCACCCGCTGTCTAGTGAACACAGGTTCTACCTACAGACTGTCAGGAAGCACGTAGCCCTACTACGTCCGTGATGAAATCTTCCTTTTCTTAGAGCGAGTTACATTTATCGACTACAGTTTGTGAATTACATTTATCTTGTTTGTCAAACTTCAAAGTGAACATCATCTGAAAGGTTTCTAAAATAATTTTACCAAAAACTCACCAAATAAGTTCTTATATAATGTAGGGTCAATTTCTTTTAAGCAGCTTTTGAAGATGTTGGCAGCAGCATTTCCTTTGACCAAAACGGTATCAATCAGTTCTCTTGCTTGCAAAGGTATCTGTGTTTTTTGCTTAATAATATCATGTTCCTGTTTATTAATGACATTGGCCTTTAAAAGATTATCCAGGATAGGAAGCACACACGTCAACTGTTGAAAAAGAGCCATTCTGTTCCTCCGAATTAATGACAGATCATCTTCATTTAAAAAAGAAAAAAGGAAAAAAATCCGTTAGATTTTAAAACGTTCCAACCGTGTGCACACACACAGTCACTAACAACCAAGCCTACAAACAGTTCAGGCAGTAAATACATAGGAGCTTGAAAAAGAAGCACAAAATTACCTGTTTGCGATTTAATGCCTATCATCTAGAAAACTTCTGGAAGATACAGCTAGGGCATATTGTGTAGTGCACACAACACACAGTGTCTGTTCCTGTCACTTCTAAAAGTCTACATACTTACATGTCTCATGACCCTGCTACCTAAGAGAATTTTAAAGGACAGTAGAAACTTCCCACCTCTACTTTTCCACCCCCCAGGAAAACTGATAACACTGACTTAAGTTTTTTTAACGTTTATTTTTGAGAGATCGCACACACGCAAGTGGAGGAAGGGCACAGAGGGAGGGAGACACAGAATCCGAAGCAGGTTCCAAGCTCCGAGCTGTCAGCACACAGCCTGAAGTGGAACTCGAACCCAAGAACTGTGGGACCATGACCTGAGCTGAAGTCGGACACTTTACCGACTGAGCCGCGCAGGCGCCCCTGATAATACTGACTTCTATTTGCATTACATCACTTTAATTTCATTAGCACTTTCATATCAACTGCCTTATTTGATAAAAAGATCCCGTCAGGTAAACAAGGCAGGTATGACGGTTCTCACTTTCAAATACGGACACCACCGCCTCAGCAACGACTGCCGTCCCTGCGGCCAGAGAAAGCACCGGCAGCAGAGCCAGCATCCCAGCAGAGAGCTCCTCCCTCCGAGTCCATGGCTACCACGGAGCCTCCCCCCCCCCCCCCCCCGGCCAGGCCCCCTGGCTGCCTGCCCTGAGCGCGACCCCTTCCGGGTCAATCGAGTGAACACGAGGCGTCTTCAGGTGCTTGCAGCTTCTCCCTTCATCCTAGAGCGACCCACACAGCGTGTGCCACTGTCATCTCCACTCCACAGGGGACACGGCCGACGTCTGGTTACGGAAACTGCAGCGTGTGACTGACAGAGCCCGGATTTAAACACAAATCTGTACCAACTGAGAAACCAGACCTGAAATACTTTCCTACGTGACAGAGTAAGGTCCTCAACTCCTCCTGTGGTTCCTCACAAGCTCCAGCCTAAACCCCAGTGGGCGCTACAGACACCACCTCCCTCCCCTCTGCCGGCTCAACTCGGGGCCTCCCCTACACCCCACACCGAGTCTGGGAGCCCCGAGCAAGCACCACAGCCGGCACAGTACTTGACACAGGTGCTCGCGCTCAGTTAACACTGCAGAAGGAGTGATCACTCGGGGGGCTTAGCCTGACGTGGACGGACACCAAGATAGTGCCCTTGCACCGGAGCTGCTCACCAAGTCCTAGGACTTCATCACTAGCTCTATTTTCTGTATAAGGACCACTCAGCAAGGATCAGAGAGTTAAAATACTGCTTTAAGAGTACGATTTGAAGAAGGTGATCTTAAAAAAAAAACAAAAACACAACCTGCACTCAACTTTAAAATCTTCCTTTCTCAAAACAATTTAAAATTGTTCTATATCAAGAAGAAAAGCAATACGGCTCAAGAAAAGTGACGCTAAGATCCTCTGATTAGCATAAGTCTCAGGTGTTACTGAAAGATAAACGTATTTTAGAAAGCCTAGAAAGCCACGGTCAATGATCGTCAGCACAGCCCACAGGGCAGAAGGAGACGACGCGCAGCCGCCAGCAGTGAGCAGAGGCGGGTAGGCCTGCATCGGGTCACCCAGTCCCAGGATCCTCATGGCAATAAGGCAGGTGACTAACACTCCCCAATACCTGATGCCAGCTCTTCAGTTTGTCTTTCCTTCTCTTCTTCTCTGGTCTCATCTTCAGCATCAAGAAGTGCCAACACAATATCACTGACTGTTTTGTAATTCTCCCCGCTCGTCAGGATCTTGCTCTGAACGGTCTGCTTCACCAGGTTTCTACTGAAGCCCATCTCCAAGGCCGCTTTCACCACGGGTGTGTTCATCATGACGGCATCTTCGGAGGAATTTTCTCCAGGCCCAAAATGAACAACTATTTGAAAAGACAGGTTACCAATGGTAAGTTCCACAAACATAAAAATACGGAGAAAAACAGTATGTCCCTTACCAGGCATATATCCTGGTAAGGGATATGAGCTATATGCACCAATTACCTATAATTCCAACAAAAGTATCAACTCAAGAAGGTTCAAGTGAGACTGTAATAACAAGTGAGACTATAACAAGTGTAATACACTTTTCCAAAATATCACTTCCTGGGCTGTGTCCTGGAACCTACTTGATGAGAGACTCGCTAAGGACAGCACTTAGGAATTCATGTCTTTTTTAAATCCCCGAAATGATTCTGAGGCACGGCCATTTTGGGGAACCAATACACTATACAAACGTAGGTATAGTCCAGGAAAGCGGGGGGGATCAACAAAGACTTCATTAAAGATGGCATCAGAGTTTGGACTTGAAGGATAAACAGCATCTACAGAGGTGAACAGACAAATCAGAACAATATGGGAAGGAGAGTGACATGGGAGACCAGTTTGTGCAAAATAGGTCTCAAGATGTAAAATGTGGGTGAAGAAGTAATGTGATATCAGACAGTGACAGGTGTGGAAAACAAGAAAACCAGTAAGATAAACTAGGAGGCAGGTAGACAATGGAAATGATGGGGGGGAGGGGGTGGCCAGGAAAGCATTACCAGGGAACAGGGACACTTGCGTGAAAATTACAAAGAAACCTGACTGCCACCTACTGGAGAACTGGCATAATAACAACTCCCTTGTTCAAACATCTGGGGAAAAGCTGTCTGAAGGTAACACCAGAACACACATGGGAACCAGAAGGAGGAGCTCCAGGAGTACTGGAAAAAAATCTCTAGGCAAACAGAAAAGCAACCGTAAAAGCCCTAAACAAGACAAAAATCATCTCAATGTATACAAGAAGTGTATAAGTGACAAGTAGTCAAGAGATACAATGATCCCCAGATCATGTAGAGCCTTGCACATTTGTATTTTACTATGTGCTAGAATGTTATGCAAACACTTTAAGCAGAAGAAAGATGAAATTTGATTTGTTTTTCCCAAAGGTGACTCTGGCAGCTCTGTGATCAACTCTCATGAGGTAGGATGGGATGAAGAGACCAATCAGGACACTATCACAGACAGTGATGACAGGTCTCCATCAGGTGGACGGGGGCACTGAGATCTGGGTGGGGCACAGGCAATGAAGGCACGTGGACGGTCGTGCTGGGCAGGGGCACCGAGATCTGGGGCACAGTATGAAGGCAGGAGATGGAAAGACCTCCACGGATTAAATATACAAAGTAAAGAGAAAAACTGGGATGATGCCTACCCAGAGTCAACTTTTTGACCTTAACAGGTGGGGGCCGTTAACAGAGCTAGGGAAGACCAGACAAGGAACAAATCCAAGGGATGACGGACAAGAGAAAAGATTTACTTTGGTCATATTAACCCTGAAATACCCACCATAGTCAAGTAGAGATTCAAACATGCAGGTGGACATGCCAGCCTGAAGCTCATAAAATGAAGAGATAAATTTGGGCCAAGTGTCGAGGGATACTCTATCATTTGTGGTTTGAAAAAGGAGCCACAAAGGAGACTGTTCATGATTAAGCAGAGAAATCGCGGAAAACCAACAATGTGGTGTCCAGGAAGCCAAGCAGAGAAGATGTCTTAAGAAGGATGCAGAACAATCATGTCAGCAAGACTTCTGAGTAAGATGTCCCCCCACACGTATCTTGACTCAACAGCAACTTGGAATCCACCTGTCAACAACAGCGCTTCTGAGCAAGCTTTGAGATGCAGGCAGATTTTGAAACCCCAGTGGAGTACAAAACCAAGAACTGTTTTAACAAGACGGGCGGGCACCCGCAGGGCTGACAGTCCTGGCTACAGCCCCACGCACAACTCCATACCCTTCAGGACGTGGATACAGGCCATCTGGCTTGGTCCTGCACCAGCACCCCCCACGTCTTGGTCCTACACCAGCACCCCACACGGCCTGACCCTGCACCAGCACCCCCCACGGCCTGACCCTGCACCAGCATCCCCCACGGCCTGACCCTGCACCAGCACCCCCCACGTCTTGGTCCTGCACCAGCACCCCACACGGCCTGACCCTGCACCAGAATCCCACCACACACAGAATGAGGAGGAGCTAGGCCTACCCACGCTTTGGCACAGAGACAGGTCTGTAGACACTGAAACTGCCTGTGAACTGGATGTGGCATAGTCTGGGAGCCACGAGAGAGAAACACACCAAATTCAGTCAAAATGCAGACTACGAAAGGACCTCGTAAAGAGGCTCCAACCTATCCCAGCTGCAATCTGCAGACAGGCCTGCTAGCCCCGGGACCCAGCAAGAGACACCCCCAGTACACACCTAGAGTGCCTGAGGGACCCCTGTACTTGGCTCCAGCTCCCCTACTCTCGGTCCACAGCAATACAACTGGCATGGGACACTCCTGTCTCCACCTCAGAAGATCTTGAAACGGCTCCAGCCTCCAAATGCAATCAGGAAACAGTCCTGCCCCCCAAGCCATCTAGCAGGAGACAAGGCCACCTGTGTCTCCACAGCCAGGTCTACAGACCTCAATCTTGGCTGTAGGACCTGAAACAGCCCTGGGACTCAGTTCCAACCCCTCTCAGCCACTGTCCAGGGCCAGTCCCGCCGCGCCAGGAACCCATCCGTGACCAAACAGGAGCCCTCCCGAGGACCCAGAGGGAGCCACACCCATCTGTGTATATGGTAACGGTCGTGCTGTCTGAGGACCCAACCGTGGACACTGAAGCAGACCCTCATCCCAACATCCTACGGAAGAATGTACTGGCAGTGGAGGCAGTACCGCCCAACAAGGGACGGACCAGACAGGATCCGTGCCAACCCCAGCCGCTGGAAACAAGACCAACCACGGATTCCACCACAGACCTAGCAACAGCTTTGAAACTGGCTCCAACCAAGCATCGGCCAAGGGAAAAGACAGGAAAAGGTCTTTATCTGCCAAAAACCAGCGTGAAGACCAGAAAAGATGGTTCTTCCTTCAAATGCGGACACCACCGAAATGCTACTCAGATCATGCAAAACAGGCAAAAGGACAACACCAAAGAAAACCAATAAAGGTCCAGGAATTTACCCCAAAGAAATGAATAGAGATCTACAATTTGTTATCATCTTACACTTAATGAAATTTAAGAGAACAAAGGAAGGCAACTAAATGAAATAATACGTGAACAAAATCAGAAATTTAATAAACAGAAACCACACACACAAAAAAAAAATCCTAGGGCTGAAAAATACACTGAAAAATTCAGCACAGGTCTTTAGTAACTGCCTTGACCACGGAGAAGAAAGAATCTGAGAGTGAAGGGAGATTATCTGAAATTAGCCGGTTATAGGAACAAAAAAGTGAAGAAAGCCTATGTGAATTACAGGACACCACCGAACAAGTGAATATCCCATCACAGGGGTTCCAGAAGAGAAAAAGCAGGAGAAAACTTATTTAAAGAAATAATAACTAAAAAGTCCCAAATCAGGAGACAGATATGGATACCCAGTATTATCCATGGATACCCACGGATAAAAAAATCCAGTATCCATGGATACAGTAAAATCCGAGAACCCTGAACATGATCAACCCAAACATTCCTCTAGATCGGCAATAATCAAAATGTTAAGAGTCAAAGATAAAGAGGGAACTTTGAAAACTGAGGGAAAAAAAGATTCCTTGTATACAAGGGGCACCCTCAGGCTGCCTGCAGACTCTGGAGAAACCCTGCAGGCCAGGTGAGACTGACAGGATACATTAAAGAGTGAAAAGACAACAACCACACTAAGAATCACTGCAAAACTGTCCTTCAGAAAATAAGAAAAGGTAAAAACATTCCAGACAAAAGTTGAAGGAGTTATTCACCCTAGACCTGCCCCACAAGTAATGCTAAAGGGAGTTGGGCAAGCTGAAGGGACACTCAGTAACACGAAAACATATACAAGCACACAATTTACTGGTGAAGGTAGACAATCAGTCAAATTCAGGATTCCCTACCATGTAACCATTCCTCTGGTATAAAAGCTAAAGGACAGTGACAATAATAAGTACAGCTAGGAGCACCTGAGTGGCTCAGTCGGTTAAGCACCCGACTCTTGACCTCAGCTCTGGTCTTAATCTCAGGGTTGTGAGTTCAAGTTCCATGATGAGTGTGGAGCCTACTTAAAAAATAACTAAGTAAATAATACCTATAGCTAAAATAACTTGAATAGATACAAAATAGGAAAAGATATGAAGTATGGCATCAACGGTGTAAAATGTACCGTAAAGACAATAAAAGTGTAAGTTGTAACCAGCTTAAAACAGACTTACATCTATACTTTGTTTTAGGTTAAGCCTCATGTGAACACAAAGAAAAAACCTAGAATAGATACACAAAATGTAAAGAAAAGTTAATTAAAAGCATACCACTACAAAAAATAAATTAAAAAGAACTGCAGCCAGAGAGGAAGAAATGAACAAAGGAATTCAAATGTCTTTACGTTACCAGTAATGACTTTAAAACGTAAATGAACTAAGTTCTCTAATTAAAAGACACAGAACAGTTGAATATTTTTTAAAAAACAAAAAACAGGGGCGCCTGGGTGGCGCAGTCGGTTAAGCGTCCGACTTCAGCCAGGTCACGATCTTGCGGTCCGTGAGTTCGAGCCCCGCGTCGGGCTCTGGGCTGATGGCTCGGAGCCTGGAGCCTGTTTCCGATTCTGTGTCTCCCTCTCTCTCTGCCCCTCCCCCGTTCGTGCTCTGTCTCTCTCTGTCCCAAAAATAAATAAACGTTGAAAAAAAAAAAATTTAAAAAAAAAAAAAAACAAAAAACAAAAAAGAATGCAAAAAAAGAATGAACTAAAGCCCATGGTGGGCAGAAAGAAGACAATATTAAAGATTAAAGCAGAAGTAAGTGACACAAAAACTGTAAAGACCATAGGAAAAAACAGTGACACTAACAGTTGGGTTTTTTTGAAAAGATATACAAAAACATGACAAACCTCTAGCAAGACTAACCTAGAAAAAAAGACTCATACAAAAATATAAATGAAAGAGAACACATTAAAACACATCCAAAAATGCAGAAGATCCTAAGAGACTACTGTGAACATTACAAACTAAACAATCTATATGAAATGGATAAATCCCTAAAAACCTACAACGTAACCACGACTGAAATCAGGAAAACATAAAATATCTGAACCAATAACAACTAAGATGACTGAAGCAGTAATAAAAACCTCACAACAAAGAAAAGTCAAGTATTAGATGACTGAATTCATGAATTCTACCAAATATTTTAAAAAGGATTAACACCAATCCTTCTCAAACTCTTTCAAAAAGATGAAGAGAGGGAACGATCCTAAACTCATTTCATGAGGCAGCATGACACTAAAGATAGATAAGGACACTACATGAATAGGAACCACAGGCCAATATCCTTAATGAACACAGACACTAAAATTCTTGGGGACGGTGAGGGCTAAAATGGCAGTGGAGTAGGCGGACCCCAGGCTCATCTCATCCCTCCAACACAACTCGGTAACTATCAAATTATCCTCCATATCCAGAAATCAACCTCAAGACTAACAGAACAAACTCCACAACTCAAGGGAGAGAAGAAATCACAACTGAGGAAGGTAACAAGTGTACAGACGTGGTTTGGGGGGAAATGGATCACAGGTGCTGTGGATGGGGGGCGGGGGTTGGGCATGGTCGCAGAGAAGGGAGAGAGAGAGAGAGAGAGGAACACACAGGTGAATGCACAAGGAGAACGTTTCCCCAAAGCCAATGGCTTGGAAAATCAGAGGGGCTGATTTTCATGAATTCTTACCACCAGGAGGGCTTAAAGCCTGGAGTTTCAAAGGTCAGAGGGCCTGGCTGGGATGAAGCCTGTAAGAGTTACCTGGGGAGAAGGCAGGCAAACAACCTGGAGGCGGACAGCATGGAAACAGGATCTGAAAAATGCCTGGGGCACACGTGGCTTCCCTGTGAGGCAGCATTCTGGGAGACGGGGGGAAAAAGCAGCCAGCTCCCTCCCAGGGGAAAAAGCAGCCAGCTGCTGCCATTTCCCTCCCCTGCCTCTCAGCATCGACAGACTCAGCCACCTGCAGTAAACAGCACAGCGCCCACACTGGCTGCCTAGCCTGCTTACACCAGATCCCACGCCCCTGCGCTCCGCCAGTACTACCCTTCTCAGTCAGGTTTGCCTCAGTCCCCGTGTGGGCGACTCCTTCCTCAGAAGACAGACAGAAACACCTGCCCACACCACATAGAAAACACCCACCCACACCACATCTCCGAACCAGAGAGCTCTGCAGAGCTTTAGTTCCAATGGAGGTGGTGACAGGTCTCACTTCACAAGCAGACCAGAGTAAACATCGTTAAAACTCGCTACGCTCAGGCCAGGGACCAAACACTGCCCACAGCCCTGCAAGAAACATTAAAGGGGACTCTGAGTGGAAAGGAGAGACCAAAAGCGACAAACATAACAAAGGAACAGAGAAAACCTCCAGAAACAAAGTAATAAAAAAGCACTGAATTCCTATTTATTGACAATTATTCTGAATGTAAATGTACTAAAGTCTCCAGTAAAAAAAATAAATAAATAAATAAGGTATCAGAATGGATTAAACAACAACAACAACAACAACAACAACACACAAGATTTATCTATATGCTGACTATAAGACTTTTGGACCTAAAGACACCTGCAGATTCAAAGCAGGATAGAGGGGCGACTGGGTGGCTCAGTTGGTTACGTGGTTGAGATCATGATCTCATGGTTCATGAGTTCAAGTCCCACGTCAGGCTCTGTGCTGACAGCTCGGAGCCTGGCGCCTGCTTTGGACTGTGTGTCTCCCCCCCTCTCTGCCCCTCTCCTGCTTGTGCTCGCTCTCACTCTCGTTGACTCTCAAAAATAAATAAAAAAACATTTAAAAAATTTTTTTAAAAAGTGGGGACAGAGAAACATTTATCATGCAAATGGCGTCTAAAGAAAACGGTCTAAACGTCTAAAGAAATGGTAGCAGTACTTATATAAAACTAGATTTTAAACAGAAGACTGTAACAACAGATGAAGAAAGGCATTATATCATAACAAAGGAGACAATCAACAAGATAACAACTATATATTTATGTCCCCAACACGGGAGCACCCAAATATATAAAACTATTAATAACAGAAAGGGACTCATTGATTATAGTTCTATAATAGTAGAGGACTCTAACACCCCACTTACATCAATGGACACATCACCTAAACAGAATTATATGTTAAATATTATTTAATGTCAAACTGGTTTCCATACAACACCCAGACCTCATCCCAACAGGTGCCCTCCTCAATGCCCATCACCACTTTCCCCTCTTCCCCACCCCCCATCAACCCTCAGTTTGTTCTCAGTATTTAAGAGTCTCTTAAAACACACATACTTTCCAAGTGCACACGGGACATTCTCCAGAAGAGATCAGATATTAGGTCACAAATCAACAAGCACAAAAAAGTGAGATCATCATGCATGTGTTCTGACAACACTGCTATGAAATTAGAAGTCAACAGCAAGAAAAAACTAAAAGACCACAAATACACGGAGGCTAAAGAACATGCTACCAGGGGTACCAGGGTGGGCTCAGTCAGTTAAGCACCCAACTTTGATTTCAGCTCAGGTCATGAGCTCACAATTCTTGAGATGGAGGCCTGTGCCTGCTTGGGATTCTCAGTCTCCCCTGTCTCTGCCCCTCCCCCCTGCTCATGCTCGTGCACTCTTCCTCTCTCTAAAATTAAATAAACGTTAAAAAAAGAAAAAAAAAAAGAACATGCTCAAGAAGCAAGAAAAATCTCCAATACATAACCAAACATTACACCTAAAGGAGCTAGAAAAAGAACTACAAAGTCTAAAGGCAGCACAAAAAGGGAAACAATAAAGATCAGAGCAGAAACAAATGATATAGAAACTAAAAAAATTGAACAGATCAATGAAACCAGGAGCTGGTTCTTTGAAAAACTTAGTTAAAAGTGATAACCCCCCAGCCAGACTTATCAAAAAGAAAAGAAAGAGAAAGGACCTAAAAATAAATAAAATCACAAATGAGAGAGGAAAAAGAACCAACACCACAGAAATACAAACAAGTATAACAGAATATGATGAACAACTATATGCAACAAATTGGACAACCCTGAAAGAAATGGATAAATTCCTAGGAACATATAAACTACCTAAACTGAAACAGGAAGAATAGAATACTTGAAGAGACCAATAACCAGCAAAGGAATTCAATCAGTAATTCGAAAACTCCCCACAAACACAAGTCCAGGGCCGGATGGCTTCCCAGGTGAGTTCTTACCAACATTTGAAGATGAGTGAATACTATTCTTCTCAGACTATTCCAAAAAATAAAAGGGGAAGGAAAATTTCCAAATTCCTTTTATTAGTCCAGCTTTACCCTGATACCAAAATCAGACAAAAACTCCACTAAAGACAATTACAAGCCAATACGCCTGATGAACATGGTTGCAAAATTCTCCACAAAATATGAGCAAATCAAATCCAACAATACATTAAAACAATCATTCACCATGATCAAGTGAGATTTATTCCTGGGTTGCAACGATAGTTCAATATTCACAAATCACTCAATTTGATACACCACATTAATAAAAGGTAAGAACAATATGATCTTTTCAACAGACACAGAAAAAGCATCTGACAAAATATAACATCCATTCATGAAAAAAGCCTCAATAAAGTAGGTTTGGAAGCAATACAACTCAACATCATCAAGGCCATATATGAAAATCCCACAGCTACTATCATAATCAAGGAAGAAAAACTGAGAGCTTTCCCTCTATTGTCAGGAAGACAGGGATGTCCACTCTCACCTTGTTATTTAATACAGTACTAGAAGTCCTAGCCACAGCAATTAATCAACAAAAAGAAATAAGTCATCCAGATCAGCAATGAAGAGGTCAAACTTTCACTATGTGCAGATACCATGACACTCTAGATAGAAAACCCAAAAGACTCCAGCAAACAACTGCTAGAACTGATACACAAGTTCAGTGAAGTCACAGGATACAAAATCAATGTACCGAAATCTGTTGCATTTCTATACATCAATAATTAAAAAGAAAGAAAAATTCAGGAATCAATCCCATTTAAAATTGCATCAAGAATAAGACACCTAGGAATAAACCTAACCAAAGAGATGAAGTATCTGTACTCTGAAAACTATAAAATACTGATGAAACAAACCGAAGATGAGACAAAAGAAATGGGAAAACATTCCATACTCAAGGATCATAAAAACAAATATTGTGAAAACGTCAATACTACCCAAAGCAATCTAAACATTTGCAATCTCTAACCACAAGAGACCCCCAATAGCAAAAGCAACCTTGGAAAACAAAACAAACAAACAAACAAAAAAAAAAACACAAAAAAACAATGCTGGAAACATCACAATTCCGGACTTCAAGTTCTATAACACAGCTGTAGTAACGGAAACACTACGGAACTGGCACAAAAGTAGACACATCTCACAATGAAACAAATAGAAAACCCAGAAATGGACCCACCACGATATGGTCAATTAATCTGTGTCAAAGCAGGAAAGAATATCCAATGGGAAGAAGAATGTCCCTTCAACAAATGGTGTTGGGAAAACTGGATGGCAACATGCAAAAGAATGAAACTGGACCACTTTTCAGCCAAACTAAATTCAAAATGGATGAAAGACTAAAGTGAGACAGGAAACCATGAAAATTCTAGAGAACACACGCAACAACCTCTGACATCTGCCATACCAACTTGTTAGATATGTCTCCTGAGGCAAGGAAAATAAAAGCAAAAATAATCTATGGGGACATCATCAAAAGGCTTCTGCAAAGGAAGCAATCAAAAAAACTAATAGGCAACCTAAAGAGAAAATATTTGCAAATGACGTTATCTAATAAAGCTTTAGTGTCCAAAACATATAAAAAAAAACTTGTAAAAAAAAAAAAAAAAGGCAGAAGACACCTGGGTGGCTCAGTTGGTGAAGCGTCCGACTTTGGCTCGGGTCATGATCTGGTGGCTTGGGGGTTCGAGCCCCAAATCAGGCTCTGTGCTGACAGCTCAGAGCCTGGAGCCTGCTTCAGATTCTGTGTCTCCCTCTCTCTCTGTCCCTCCCCTGCTCACACTCTGTCTCTCAAAAATAAACATTAAAAAAAATTTTTTTTAATGGGCAGAAGACATGAATAGACATTTCCCCAAAGAAGACATCCAGATGGCTAACAGACACATGAAAAGATGCTCAACAGCACTCATCATCACAGAAATACAAATCAAAACCACAATGAGGTATCACCTCACACTGGTCAGAATGGCTAAAATTAACACAGAAAACAACAGATGTTGCACTGATGATGGTGCAAAAGCAAACTGGTGCAGCCACTCTGGAAAACAGTATGGAGGTCCCTCAAAAAGTTATAAATAGAACTATTCTACCATCCAGCAATTGTGCTACTAGGTATTTACCCAAAGGATACAGATACACTAATTCCAAGGGATAGATGCACCCCAATGTTTACAGCAGCACTATCAACAACAGGTGAATTATGGAAACAGCCCAAGTGTCCACCAACTGATGAATGAAGAAATAAGATGTGGTATGTATACGTAATAGAGTATTACTCAGCCATCAAAAAGAATGAGATCTTGCCACGTGCAACAACATGGATAGACCTAGAGTGTATTACGCTAAGCAAAGTTAAGTCAGAAGGACAAATATCATATGGTTTTACTCATGTGAAATTTAAGAAACAAACAAGAAAATGGAAGAAAATAGACAGCCAACCAAGAAGTAGACTCTTAACTACAGAGAACAGACTGATGGTCACCAGAGTAAGGGTGGGTGGGGGGATGGTGAAAACAGGTAATGGGGATAAGCGGAGGGACACTTGCTATGATGAGCACCGGGTGATGTGGGGAAGTGTCGAATCACTATACTGTACACCTGAAACTAGTGTATGATAATACACTATACATATGTTAATGGGAATTTAAATAAAAACTTAAAAAAAAATTATCAACAAAATACTACCAAACTGAATTCAACAGCCTATTAAAAAGATCACATAGGGGCGCCTGGGTGGCTCAGTCGGTTGGGCGTCCGACTCCGGCTCAGGTCACGATCTCGCGGTCCGTGAGTTCGAGCCCCGCATCGGGCTCTGTGCTGACTGCTCAGAGCCTGGAGCCTGTTTCAGATTCTGTGTCTCCCTCTCTCTCTGACCCTCCCCCATTCATGCTCTCTGTCTCTCCCTGTCTCAAAAATAAATAAACATTAAAAAAAATTTTTTTTTAAAAAAAAGATCACATGTGATGAAGTGGGATTCATCCCAGGGATGCAAGGATAGTTCAACATATGCAAATCAGTAAGCACGATAAACAACATTAATAGAAAAAAGGATAAAAAGCGCATGATCCTTTCAATACTCAATAGATGCAAAATTTGAGAAATCTGCATGTGAAAGGCAACACCCTTTCACAACAAAAGTTCTCAACAAATTGCATACAGAAAGGACAAACATGGACATGGAAGGACACAACATGAAAGCCATATATAACAAACCTGCAGCTAACATGCTAAATGGTGAAAAGCTAGAAGCTTTTCCTCTAAAATCAGGAATAAAACAAGGGTATCCACTCTCCCCACTTTTATTAGTACTGGAAGTCCTAGCCATAGCAATTAGACAAGAAGAGAAATAAAAATGAAGTTTTAATTGTGTATGTTTGAAGATGACATGATCTTATATATTCAAAATCCTAAAGACTCCAACAAAAAAGTTACAATAAGCAAATTCACAAAGCTGTAGAACTAAAAAGTCACATTTCTGTACACTAACAACATAGTAACTGAAAGAAAAAAATCCCATTTATAATAGCATTAAAGCAACTGTATCTCAATAAAACAATAAAATACTTAAGAAAAATATTTAGCCCGGGGGGTTAAAGATCTGTACACTGACACGGATTTAAAAAAAACAAAAAACTGGAAGACAAAAATAAGTGGAAAGATATGCCATGTTCACGAACTGGAAAAATACTGTTAAAATATCCATACTACCCAAAGCCATCCACAGAGTCCATGCAATCCCTATCAAAATCCCAATGTTACTTTTTCACAGAAATAGAAAAGAAAAATTCTCAAATTCATCCCAAACAGCCAAAGCAATCATCACGGAGGAAAAAAACAAAAACAAAAAAAAAAACAACCAAACCTGGAGGCATCACACTTCCCGATTTCAAACTTAATCAAAAAGCTACAGGAATCAGAACAGTATGGTACTGGATGAGAGAGAGACATATAAGGCCCATAGAACAGAACAGAGAGCTCAGAAAAACAATAAATTTGTGCACATAGTTAACTAATATTTCACAAGGGAGCCAAAAACATTCAACAGGGAAAAGCGAGTCTTTTCAACAAAGTGCTGGGAAAACGAGAGACTCATATGTAAAAGAATGAAATTGGACCCAAACCTTCTACCACCACAAAAATTAACTCAAAATGGATTAAAGAGTTAAATATAAGCTCTGACACCATTCAACTCCTAGGAGGAAATACAGATAAAAAGATCCCAGACACTGGCTGTGACCAGAATTTTTTGGATAGGACGCTAAAAAGCCCAAGAAACAAAAGCAAAAACCAGTCAAGGGCACTGTATCAAATTAAAAAGTATCTGCAAGAAAGTATCTGCAAACATGTATGAGAGAAGTGGTTAATATCGAAAAGTATATGAACTCCCAGAACTCCAAGGGAAAAAAAAAAAAAAATTTTAAACATGGGCAGAGGAGCTGAAGGTATTTTTCCAAAGACATACAGATGGCCAAGAGACACATGAAAAGATGCTCAACATCACCAATCAATGGGAAATGCAAATCAAAACCACAATGAGGTATCACCTCACACCTGTTGAAATGTCTAGAATCAAAAAGACAAGAAAAAACAAGTGCTAGTAAGAATGCAGAAAAGGGAACCCTGGTGCACTGTTGGTGGACATGTAAATTGATGCAGCCACTGTGGATAAAATCATGGAAGATTCCTGAAAACATTACAAACAGAACCTCCCAAGGATCCAGCAATCCCACTTCGGCATATGTACCGGAAGGAAGTGGAATCACTCTGTCCAACATTTATCTGCACTCCCGTGTGTACTGCAGCAAGATTCACAACAGCCAATTCATGACGACCTCTAAGTGTCCATCAACAGATATGAATACAGAAAATGGAGGCACACGCATACGCACACAGCGGAGTATCATTAACCCACAAAAAAGAAGGAAACCCTACCGTTTGCAACACGGATGGACTTTATCAGAGGAGTACGCTGTGAGGATCTGATGTACGGTGTATTGACGACAGCTGACAGCACTGTATTACACACTCTGAAGTCACTAAAAAAGTAACCCTTAAACGCGCGTATCTCACAAAAAAACTGAAATTACGTGAGGAGACCAATGTGTTCATCTTAATGTGGCTCAACTGTGCACTTCACACCCTAGACTTACATGGTGCTGCGTGTCAATTACATCCCAATAAAGCTGGGACGAAAGGGATGAAGCACTGAACTGTTTCTAAGGCTGAGGACAGATCAGTACATTTACTGAGCTGGTGGTTCTTGGTGACCATGACAAGAACAGCCTACAGTCGAGTAAGTTGAAGAAAAAATGACAAAGAAGAGCGTAAGCTCAGATTAAATTCTTCCTTTGTTGTAAAAGGAAGCCAAGAAGTGAGACAACAGCTAGAAGACAACACAGGTGCAAGAAAAGGTCCTGTTAGGGTGGCGACGGCACAGAAAGTTTGCACGATGAAGTAAGTAACTTGGAGACAGAAAGGGAAGGTCACTGCCCCAGCCAAGATCTTAACACTGGCAGCAGGTCTGAGATACGAGGACAAAGGCCAAGTGCAAGAGCTGGCCTCAGTCCTTTCAAGAGGGAATGGACAGGAGACGTTAGGATGGCCTGCGGACGCTGACTCTGCTAGGGGAGACGGAGCAGTTCTCTCTGCACCCGTGAAGCAAGGCTATGAGCTGACAGGAAGTCAGGGAAGAGGGTGTCGAAACTTAGGGAGAGAGGCAATGTCATTTTCTGAGGGAATCACGCCAGGGCGGCCCAAGACCACTCGGCCCCGGTAGCTTTTCCAGTTCTAACATACAGGAAGGAGTTATGTCAAACACCAATTCCAAACCCTCAACAACCCTCCCATGTCATGGTTCCCAAGACCCATATGCATCACGGTCACCTCGTTCTGGTCCTGCTGCAATTGTGACAATATTCCTTTCAGTGGCGTACCACCAACAGAACACCCCTTTCTCAGTGCAGGGCAGAAACCATGGACTGTCACCTTCACTATTTTGGACACACTAACGTATGTAACTTACATATGTTAACTAAATGCCTATCCTTGCACTAGAATACTACATACCTCATAACTAACTAACATGTAGCGTAAGTCTTCCATCGTGTCAACTGACCCTTTTCAAAAACACCAGCTCGTGGCAAGCTTCCCCTCTACGGGGGGGCGTATTGCTCACACCTCTAATCTGGTACCTGTGAGCTACCTGTGATGCTCAGGTCTCTTCTGCAGGCGTCTGGTCTCCCCAGTTGCAACGTCAGCACTTTAAGAACAAAGATTAGTATACCTGCCAGAATCCTCTAAAAGGGTCATGAATCTTAGTACATACGTCGTATTTGTTAACTTCCCTACACTTTTTCCTATGTCCTCATAAATCAAATTCTCTTTACATCCTTTCATGTTTAACATTCTTATAAAAATGTCCACTCTATATTTGGAATATTTTCATACGTACTTGGTGGATCAGTATTTTCATCTCCAGGAGTATCTGAAGTTGACAAAAGCTATGAAACAAAAGAAAAATTAATAGGTAAAATCGGAACTCTCAAACAACCTTGAACAGCGCACCATTAAGATCAGTGTACCTTGAGTAATGTACATAATCATCCGACAACTAGATAATTTATAAACTTACTTTGCTTTGTTTCACCTTAACCACCATAAAAATCCCCATAAACTTCACCTACTTCCAAATTAAAGTTCAAGTATTTCTGTAGCTTCAGGAAAGGAGGAACAAATATGAATGGCTTCTCATTCCACTGAAAAGGTGTATTTCAGCTAGGTCACTGTCAGTGATTCCAAACTCCTAACAAGTTGGTTGGTTTGTTTTTTCTTGAAAAGATAGAGGAAACACTACAGATCCTCCTCCAATTGCACCACAAATCTGTACAGGAGCAGAATGATTTTTCAAAAGACTAAAAGCAAAAAACCTTTTCTAAAAAGCCTTGAACAACGTAGTTACAAAAAGTAAAATTACAGATCTCACTAATTGGATATAAATCAACCATAATTTACAGGAAAACAGATGTAAATATTATTCATAATAATTTTTGGTTATTATTATTTAAGAGAATTCAGTGTTGCCAAATATAACTTACTCACCTGCTCAAGAAGGTGAGGGTATCGAGCTTGAATCTCATCAACAAAATCCTGCCCCTTCATGCGAATCAAGAACTCACATCTAAAAAAAAGGAGAAAAATTACTTTTAACAAGTATTATATACCAAAAATATAACCTGATCATTCTAGAAAAGTGGCTTTCAAACTCTGTGTCCCCAAGTATAAATATTTTACATCACAACACAAATATGTATGCATTTGTACATATCAAACAGAAAAAAAAAATCCTCGTATAACACTACTATCTCTTACTACGTATTGATGCATTCTGGTATTTTCTATTTAACCACATTAACACACAACAACAATGAAAGGGTTTGAAACTCAAAGGGAGCACAAGGTAAACCTTGAAAAATGCTGTTCTGGTCAGTTCATTTTTGGGGTTTCACATAGTCTCAGAAACTGTAATTTGCTATTTCTAAGATATAGTCTTTCACAACAAAGTAATTAACAATCTTTCTCCAGGGTCCACTCTTCCATTATATGTGATTACATGTGAAGCACAAACCCTCCCTCTAAAAAATACGCAAGTATTTCTATCTACATACAGTGTCTCCCAAATTCTTGCTTACAAACCACAACTTGTTAAAGAAGTTCCCAGTAACCTGCATTCCATTCCTTTTGTTTTTCAATAAATCGGTTCTAAACAACTCAATACCCATTTGCAAAAAACAAACAAACAAACAAAAAAAACCCTCCACCTTTGTTTGCCATACTACAGGCAAAAGTCAACTAACAAAGAAACACAGAACTAAGCTTTAAGCCTAAGGCAATGTAACTTCTAGAACAAAAACAGTAGAAAATTCTCTCGTCCCTAGGTCAATTAAGACTTCTTAGCAAAGAGATCAAAAGCATAATCCAGATAAAACTGAAAAACTACCATCCTTAAAACCCACTGTTAAAACAATGAAAAGACCAGCCACAAGCCGAAAGCTGGCTGGCAAAACGCTCTCGATAAAGAACGTGTACCCAGAATTTAAGAACTTTTCAAAGCTTAATAATTAAAACTAAAATGGGCAAAAAGATTTGGACATTTCACCAAAAAACATATGTAGATGACAAATAAGAAGCTCACCATCATTAACCATTAAGGAAATGCTCGCTGAAATCGCAGCGAAATACCACGACACACCTCCGAGAACGGCTAAAATAAAACCACCTGCTGATCCCAATCTCAGGGAAGAACGTGAGCACCTGGGGATCTCCCACACCGCGGGCGGGCTTCCGAAAACAATAGAGGGGTTCTCAGGAATTTAAAACTTGCCATACAACTCACCAATCTCACGCCCAACTACCCACCCAAGCAAAAAGGAAAACGTACGTTCCCAAGTGTTTACAGTGGCTTTATTCAGTATCACTCCACGGTGAGAAAAACCCAAATGCCCTTCACCTGGTGACTGGGTAAAATCAACAGACGTCATCCAGGCTTGCTCAAAACTTAAGTTTATTGTCAATGAGATAAAACAGCTGGTTGTCACTATGTTCTCGGTCTTCACACGGTTTTAATTTATTTTTATTCTGGGACCAATCAATTTATATTCCTGATGATTACAGCAGGAAGTAAAATGAACCCTGCTTAATATATCTCCCCTCCTCTAATAAATCTGACAAAGACACATTTGTCTTAGTCACTGCTATGTCTCCGGTATCTACGATAGCATCCAGCAGGCACTCAAATATTTGACGAATGAACTGTTACAATACAGTGATTAGCAATTAATCCATTTTGGTTTCTCATTTACTGAGATTAAAGGTTATCCCCAATTGAAATTTGCTGTTTTCAGACGGTTTACTAAAAGCACCCTGTCTTTTCCCTTATTTAGCCATCTAAAAACACAAATGACAGAAATAAACCAAGGTTTGGTTTGGTTTGGTTTTACTTTATAAAGGACAAAATGTAGTAATTCAAACACTGGAACAGGAAAGCTGTTTTTGTTTTTTTCATACAGTATTAAATTTCAAATTACGTGTACACAACCCCCTGGAGCTAGGCATAATCAAATCATTTAAAATTCTGACAATATGCTTTTTCCTACATACGTAACTTAACCAAGATATAGGTCACTTTGAGAGTTAAAAAGTCAAATGTTCTATTATGAATTTAAAGATAAAATTTTAAAACACAACTTTTAACAACGTGCTGATCCATAATAAAATATTTCTTACTTCAGGTTTCTTTTTTACTGTATCACACAAAAATGACAAAAGGATGTTTCAATTTCTTCAAGGGGTTCAAGAGACGACTCATTACTGTGAAAGGCACTCACAGGTCACAACACTGTGCTGTGCAATCCCACCTACATGAGGTAACTAGCTCAGTCAGATTCAGAGACAGGAAGGAGAGTCCTGGTGGGAGCAATGGGTACAGGTGACAGCTTGGGAAGGTGAGAAAATCTGGAAATGGAGGGTGGTAATGACGAACAACGATGTGATTGCACTTAATGCCACAGAACTACAGACTTAAAAATGGTAAAAATGGTAAAAGTGATAAATTTTGTTATGTGTTCTTAACCACAATGTAAAAAAATTGTCTAATCCAACGCCCCCATTATAGAGATGAGGACAGAGTTTCAAATGGGTCACACGACGTCCATCCAAGTTCACACAGCTCCTCAAAAACGAAAAATTTCTAGTTCTATTTCCACTAACAACAGGGCCTCTCAATTCTTTGTAGGCAACAGTATAAAACAAGAGACACCACTAGAGACACCGTGACTAACAGGAGATGAGCAACAGATCACAGATAACCCGTAAAGGGGGCACCCGGGGGGTTCAGTCAGTAAAGCATCCAATGTCAGTTCAGGTCATGCTCCCACGGTTCCGGAGTTCGAGGTCCCGCACTGGGCTCTCTGCTGTCAGCACAAAGCCTGCTTCAGATCCTCTATCCCCATCCCTCTCTGCCCCTGAGCAGCATATTCTCTCTCTCAAAATAAATAAATACAGTTAAAAAAAAAAAAAAAAGATAAACCGTAGAGAAAAAAATAATTTACAATCATAACCAAACTTAATCAGCTTTTATTCTATGTATTTTTAGGTCTTCTCTAAACCATTTTATGTCCCTTCTTATTCTTTTTTTTTTTTTCCTATGTATGTTCTTTCGTGCTACTTTACACATCCTTGTAATCCTTAAGATTTCTTTTTTTTTTTTTTTAATTTTTTTTTTTCAACGTTTATTTATTTTTGGGACAGAGAGAGACAGAGCATGAACGGGGGAGGGGCAGAGAGAGAGGGAGACACAGAATCGGAAACAGGCTCCAGGCTCCGAGTCATCAGCCCAGAGCCCGACGCGGGGCTCGAACTCACGGACCGCGAGATCGCGACCTGGCTGAAGTCGGACGCTTAACCGACTGCGCCACCCAGGCGCCCCCTTAAGATTTCTTTAAAGCAAAATGGGAACCTCATAAATAAAACGCAGGGCCAAAATGGTAAACCAATCATCAAGAGTAAGTTAAACTACATCCTGAATACATGGCTTACAAAAGAACAGAACATTCTGAAACACTTTTCATCAAAATAATTAACGCTAACTAACATTCGGGGTTTTAAAATGTTCCCCAATGGCATAAAAGCAGCTTTGATATACTGAAACGTAAACATAAACCACTCAAGGACGTCTACCCCTTGTAAGCCCAGGGTTTTGTGCAGAAATACCTTCCAGAAGAATTACCTTGGAAACCACTTGGCGTGCTCCACCCACGGGTCGTCTCCAGATTCCCAACACCTTAAGCCACCATCACAACAAAAGCATTTGACGTCATCATTGCGACCTGAAGAAAACAGACCGAAGTTCAACATGCAGGTTCTAATACGTAAACAGAAGTGAACGGGAGAAAACACACAGCTGTGCTAGGCTCTCACCCACGTAATAGAAGCCGGCACTGGCGAGCTGCTCGGGTTGGACCGGGACGCTCGACGGCCAGCACACGAACGTTCTCAGCCGAGCCGCGTGCGTCTGCATGCTCAGGTTTGAAATGCTAAACCTCAGCGTCTCCAGAGAATTTTCCAGAAACGGGCAGTTGGGAAAATGTCTCCGATGCTCTGACAGAGCGTCATCCTTCGGCTCCCAGTTACTGAGAGTGCCACCGCAAGCAAAGCAGGCCACCTTGTCCCCAGGCCCTATGTAATAGAAGCCGGCTCTCGCCAACTCTGAGGGTGACAAGAAGGTTAATGGCCACATGTGGTAAGTCAGAAATCGAGCTTCCTCAGTACTCATCGCGTAACTGTAGGGGTTAGTCCTCAACGGGGAGAAGTCTTCGAGTGCTCTAGAATTCACAGGGTTTGGTGAAAGGTTGGAATGAGAACCACTGAATGTGCCGTGTTCCAAAGTGGGAGACAGCAAATGCGGAAAACTGTTTCTCATTGGAGAAGCATTCTTAGAGGTGGATTCCAGACTAGTAAGAGAAACCAGACTGTGAATAAAACTACAGCTGGGATACAGCTGTTTATGCTTTTCAATAGGACTGTCTCCATGCTTCCAGTTGTCCAGCATCAGGCCACAGCAGAAGCATCTAACCTTGTCCTTCACACCAGTGTAGTAAAACCCAGCACGCGCGAGACTCCTTTCTGAGACAGGAACACCGGCGGGAAACGTCGAATACGTGGACATCCTATACAGTTCACATGAAAGGTCATACTGTATTCTTTGTTTGCTGCTGACTGTCCGATTTGCGAAGATCGTGCTATCTTCCATCGTACTCTTAATTCTCTGACAAGAAGAACCTGGCACGAGTCTCTGGGAAGTAGTTTTGTGCATGAGTGATTTCACTTTTTGATGGCTAAAAACCTTCACATGAAATTTCTCAACTCTTCGCCCTGTATTAGTTTTTTTTGTTGCTGTTGTTTTACCGTAAAAAAGAATCAAATAAGGTCCTACTTATGTGAAGTTCACCACACCCTCTTTACAGGATTTATACCTGAGTTTACACTCAGGTGGGATGAATATCTTTCCTTAAGTAGCAAGGTACTATTTAGTACTGTTTAAGACTATAACATCATTTGGTGTTATACTAACATAAAGGCCTCAAAGAAGCTGATACACGAAAGTATGTTAAAACTGCTGGATTCTGCAAGGAGGCTGATATTCCCCAAATTCCAAATTAACAACGTACCTTAACTATGCCTTTACTCTTAGTTATAAGGTACAAAGCCTGTTTATCAAGACAATTACTGATTATGCCTCAAGAAGGAAAACCTATACTCAGATTTCTTTCAAGCACTTTAACATTTTTTTAAAAACTTGTTTTATTCTAATAAACAAAAATTAATGTCTTCATAGAGTCATATTATCTAAAAGCTAATTTCACATAGGTTATCACAATATTCACTTAAGTGGGTTACATTAACTTCAGTACCTACTTCTGGGGATATCAACACCCACAAGCTTTATTGAACCTATAGCCTGTTTAGCGTGTATGATGTCAAAGGAAACGAAATCTCCCTAAAGCGAACTCTTCCACCTTGGTTAAATATTGTCTATATCTGTTTCTATTTCCTGCAGCATCGTTATGTTGTCTTTCTTCCTAACTCTGCCTACCAATTTATTATACTTGACCAGTCGAAGGTATTTTCTTCATCAACTACTGAACCATAAAATTCCCATGAGAGAAACTTCTACACTGCATTTAAAAAGCCAATAAACTATCTTTCATTTAGAAATCATGTATATAAAATATTCATTTTGTAGAGATAAATCAACTTACGAAGATAACAGCTTACTGTTTCTAGTGTTACCACAAATGCTTAACAAAACATCATAAACAGAATTACTATTTGCGCACATGTACCAGTAACTGACCCTACCAGGCTTCTTTCTGAAAACGCTTAATGTTTTAAAACTGTAATTCACACACAAAATTACACTCTATAGAATTCAAACTACATCCCTTTATAAAGTTCCTCCGTAATGGGACTCTCCATAACGGGATTACTGCAGGGGAAAGAAATGGGTGGGGGGAGGGGGAGTCGACTCTTCAAGGCTGAAAATCTGGAAAGAAGAAAAAAGCTATTTTAGAAAACTGTACTTTCATGGTAAACAAAACTAATAGACTGTTCAGGGTATTCAGTAAGTCTAAAAACGATTTACACTTCAGATAACTCCAGAAACAGTCACCAAAATTTTCCAACTAGAAAAACTCTTAAAATAAATGCAACATACCCCATGAGCACTGATTATACCTTTTTTAAAAATAATTTTAGAGGGGCGCCTGGGTGGCGCAGTCGGTTAAGCGTCCGACTTCAGCCAGGTCACGATCTCGCGGTCCGTGAGTTCGAGCCCCGCGTCGGGCTCTGGGCTGATGGCTCGGAGCCTGGAGCCTGTTTCCGATTCTGTGTCTCCCTCTCTCTCTGCCCCTCCCCCGTTCATGCTCTGTCTCTGTCTCAAAAATAAATAAAACGTTAAAAAAAATTTTTTTTTAATAAAAAAATAATTTTAGTATTTATTTCTCTGTTCCTTTTTTAAAAATGTTTATTTTGAGAGGGAGACACAGACGAGCAGGCGAGGGGCGGAGAGAAGACCAGAATCTCCAGCAGGCTCCACCCCAGCAGAGCCCCAGGCAGGGCTGGATCCCACGATCCCGGGAGCACCACCTGAGCGGAAATCAAGAGTCCCGCGCCTAACCGACGGAGCCACCCAGGCGCCCCAGCACTAGGATGATTTGTAAAACACAAACAGTGCTGAGGACAGACATTAGCACCTAGAAAGCTACGCTGCTGTTGGTCCCCCCACTTCTGGTGACCACTTCTAACAGCTTCAGGACACGTCTGGCAGTTTGCCGGACGCAAAAGACGGCAGCGGAGGAGGGAGCCTGCGGTCCCTAAGAGGCACACGAACAGCAGTAACCTGACAGTCACGCTGTGCTAATGCCGAGTCTCTGCAGGGCCAGGCGACTGGCAGTTAAGAAGAGAGGCAGCGAGAGCTCGCCCCTCTCAACACCTCACCCGCGCGCACAGAGCAGCCAGAAAACCCGCACACACCGCGGCCCGCGCGAGGCTTCCCTCACCTCGGACCCCGCCCTCCCGGGGCCGCGGGCGAAGGAGCCCCCCCCCGCCCCGCGCCGCCCTCAGCCGGCCGCGGGACCCCGCGCGCCCCAGACCCCGCCCTCCCGAGGCCGCAGCCGAGAGACGCCCTGCGGCCCGCCCCCGCCCTCCCGAGGCCGCGACCGAGGGACCCCGCACGCCCCGGACCCCGCTCTCCTGATCCTGAGGCCGCGGCCGAGGGACCCCGCCCTCCGCAGGCCGCAGCCGAGGGACCCGGCGGCCCGCCCCCAGCGCCCCGGACCCCGCCCTCCCGAGGCCGCAGCCGAGGGACCCGGCGGCCCGGCCCCCCGCACCCCAGATCCCGCGACCCGGACCCCGCCCTCCGGAGACCGCAACCGAAAGACCCCGCACCTCAGGTCTCGCGCCCGGAACCCCGCCCTCCAGAGGCTGCAGCCGACCAGCCCCCGCGGGGACGCTGAGCGCGCGGCTCTGCCGGAGTCCGACCGACGATGCGGGGGCGGCGGCCGGAGCGCACCTCCCGGCAGCTCGGCTCTGACTCCCCTCGCCCTCGCGAGCCTCGGGGCCGGGCTCTCGAGCCGCACGGGAGCGTCGGCGACCGAGAGCACAGAGCCCAGGCGCCTGGCCGAGGGACCCGCGGCCTTCCCCTCCCCCCACCCAGCCTGCGCGCCCCGACCGCCCCGAACCCGCCCCGCACCCAGACTGGGGCCGCCCTCACCGCGGACACGGCGCGCCGGCCTCCAGAGGGCCCGAGCGGCGGCGTCCACCGGAGATGCGGCCGGCCGGCACCGCTCCGGCGTCCCGAGCCCCCGCCCAGGCGGGGCACGCGCTGACGCGCGCTGACGTCAGCACGACGCCGGGGTTCGCGTGAGAGGGCGGGGCCTCACGCCAGCTGGCGCCCCGGACTCACTTCCTCCCGAGGGGCGGGGCACGCCCCGCGGAATTCCTCCGGAGCTGCGTCGGCGCCTGCTTCTGCGCCTGCGCCTGCGCTTGCGCTTGCGCTGTGGGCGCCCGCGCCTTAGGATGGTCGCGGGTTGCGGGGACTTTCGCTCGGCCGGGCTGGGCGGACGGGGCAGTCCCAGCGGTACGCGGACGAGTGTCAGGCCGCTAATCTTGCAGTCGGGACTTTGTACTCTCTCGGGAATCCCGTCTATTCATAATCGCTCAGTGTGTCCTTTTGTTCTTAAACTGTTGGTGTTGCGGTCTGGGAGCACGTATGTCAGGACAGCGTCCTCGTCCCGACAGCGCTCAACCCTGCCGTGAGCGCAGTACGGGGCCAGGCTTGGCGGCCGGTCCGCTGTGGACGGGGGACCGGGGCCTGCGTGCACGGCGGGCAGATGGGACGCCCAGGGCGTCCCCGCACGGTGATGAGCCGCGAGTGACTGCGTTTCATACGCGGTCTGTCTTCTCGCGGGGACCCTGGGGGCGACCTTTCTAGACTCCCAGCTTGCGAGCCACGTGGTCAGGCGGCCGGGGAATTCCAGGACCTGAGCGGTCTCCGTTTCCTGCCCCTGTCCCTTCTGCCGGGTCACCGAACAGGACACAGGGCTCCCGGTGACTAAACACTTCCAAATACGCGCACATGCCTCCCTACTGTGTCGGAGTGCAGCTCAGTCCCTGTTTCTCGGAAAGTTGCAGAACCTTCCAAATATAGGTGGGAAAATACATGTAGCAACACTGTGCGTTCTCAAGTCAAGATTATTTCTCTTTTTCAGTTCTTGTCCTGACCAAAAAAAGTAAGATAATGAATATACTTCCGTCTAGGGAACATTTCACATTTGAAGCACTCAAAAAAGCCTTAAATACTCTTCCCAAAAAGTATGTAATAACATTCAGGTATAATAAATACTGCTTTTTAACCTTAATCTTGTAGAACCTGGTGGTTTACTGTTAAATTTACTCAGTTACCCACTTCTTCATATTTCCAGTGTGGAGTTGGTGGTAATTTTTAAAAATAGGATATATATTTTTGCTGAGGTTGCCATTCTAACACTTTTCACATTCATGTAGGAAAAACACAGAATCTGAGACAATTTTGCGAAAAAATAGGACTGAAGGGACTTGTCCTCCAGACACCAAGTTATATGATGAAGCTGTAGTAATTGAAAGGGTATGGTATTAGCACATGGGTGGACAAATACAGGAACAAGATGAGCCCAGAAAAAAAGACGTACTCATGTATATATGAATTCGATGTGATGCTGGTATTACACATTAGGGAGAAAAGGATTAACTGGTCAATAAGTAGGGCTAAACGAATGGTTATTCCAGAGGAAAATGAAATTAGAACATGACCTAAGCTATTCAAATCCTGGTGGATAAAAACCCTGAAAGTGAACAGCTATCATTATGAATTCGGGGATTAAACCTATCTCATGACTTGTACTCCATTCAGTTCTTGTCATTATTGGTGGGCGGGGGAGATAACTTTTTCCTCCATCCTTCTAGGTTCTTGGCTGAGACGCCCCTGTGGCACAAAGATGAACAAGAGAAAAACAAACGCAAGTTTAATAACATGTATACCTCCTGTATACCATGGGAGAGACGGGAAAACAAAAACTCCGTGAAATGGGGGAAGTCATCACCTTAAACACCACCTTCAGCTGAAGACCAGATGTTGGGGTGGGGAGTCAGTTAAGGGAAGTTACAAGAAAAGCACAGTTGACAAGGGTAAAAGCTTCTATGCAGATATAAGTCCTTGCCTTCTCCATTGATAAGAATTTCTAGAGATGTGATCATCCCCCTCTTCCTGGTAATGCCAAGAAGACACCCTTACAAATGGGGATTTCCCTTGTACACAGAAACATCTCTTACAAAGGGCAACTTCTACTTGGTTTTCAGAGTTTATCCTGTGTCTGCTGTTTCTTAAAAATAACCAGCTCAAAAAAATTCTTATGTCAAACACATTTTGGGATGGCAAAATTCTACTCCACCTCAGGGCTCAGGTTTTATCTTATTCACCTTGGTTCCTGAGTCCTTTTTAACCTGGCCCTAGTAGTCTTTGCTCCCTGGGCTGGTTTTCTACATTTCTTACCCATACCTGTAATAAGCATTTATTCAAAGTGTCCCGGTTCATTGAGTGGTAGTTTTCAAGTATCATAAATCTGAATGTTTGTGGTGCTGATTCTTCTCGAGTTGTATTGTTTTTATAACCTGTTTCATGAAGAGAGCCAGGTAATATGGTCTTGTGTTTTGGGGGGGGGGGCGGTTGGGGGTGCATATTTTTATAATAAAATGCATCATGAATCTTACTTTGAATTCCAGTTCGTTGATCGTACATCCTTCCCTTCCTTCACGCTGAAAAATCCTGTCTCCATTCTACTCCCTTCCTAACCCATAGGTAATGATTTAAACATTTTTTATGGTTCATTTTTTTTTCAAGTTGTAGTTAATCATATATTTATCCATATCTCCCCTTTTCTTAGATAGATGGCAGCATACATTCTTCTCCCTTTTTTCACTTAATAATACATTCTGGAGATCACTCAATACGGGTGTATATGTAGAGAGAGATTCCCCACTTGTGCACAGTAGTCCGTTGTATAGATGTACCATAATATATTCAACTAGTATCATAATTATTCAAATACTTCCCTCTTGATGAACACCTTGGTGGTTTCCAATGTTTTGCTTTTACAAATAGTACTATAATGAATAATCACAAACATACACCTTATTTTAAGATATATTCCCAGAAGTTGGACTTAAGGTCAAATGGTAAATTCATATGTAATTTTGCTAGACATGGCCAAACACCCCTCCCCTTCCATAGGAGTGCTAGTGTTTTACAATCCAGCCAGCAATATATGTGAGTTCCTTTCTCTGCACAGCTTCAGCGGGGGAGTACATTATCAAACCTGCAGATTTTTGCCAGTCTGTTAGATTAATAGTATTTCAGTATAGTTTTAATTTAATTGCTCTATTTTGAATGAGATTGAACATCTCTTCATGTGTACCAATTGCATATGTAACATTTTATGTATTTTTAAAAAGTATAAAAAAATGTTAGGATTGATTATGTGGTACTGCTAAAGAAAACCTTATTCCGACACTTGTTGAAATGTCAACAGGTGAGAACAGGTAAGGGAGACTTTATTCAGGACGGTTGCAATAAGAGCATTGCAACAGGGAGACAGCAGGCTCAAGTCTGAATCCCACCAAGGCAGCTAAGGATTTACAGCCAACCAGCAGAATGAGGGGGTTCGTGGAGTCATCAAGGGCAGGGGGATTCTGGTTGAAGACAGGCTAAGGGCTTATACATCAAAGGTAGAGGGTAAGAAATTTGTTCAGGGGCGCCTGGGTGGCGCAGTCGGTTAAGCGTCCGACTTCAGCCAGGTCACGATCTCGCGGTCCGTGAGTTCGAGCCCTGTGTCGGGCTCTGGGCTGACGGCTCAGAGCCTGGAGCCTGTTTCCGATTCTCTGTCTCCCTCTCTCTCTGCCCCTCCCTCGTTCATGCTCTGTCTCTCTCTGTCCCAAAAATAAAATAAAAAAACGTTGAAAAAAAAAATTAAAAAAAAAAAAGAAATTTGTTCAGATATCAAGGGTGGGGACATTCTCACTAAGCAGAAGTAGCGGGATTCTTGCTAAGACTGGGAAAAGGGAAGGCAGACAGAAGATGTGGGGCTTGACCTGCGGAGAAGGTGCAGACTTAAGTCTGCAGGACAAACCTCACTCTTGTTTCCTGAACTTTTCCTGCTAGCCTCCCAGAACCGGCCTCCTTGTACCTTTATTTTCTTTGGTCTTTAGCTGAAGAAGGTATTTAAGCCTGTACTTAGGCCAATTCAAGGAGTTACTAATTTTTCCCATGTATGTGTAAGGTGTACATGTTGAACTGCTGTTTCTTCTTCTCTTGTTAATCAATCTCATAGTCATGAACTCAGAAGGGTAGAGGGAAAATTATTTAAAAAGAATTTACCTTTATTTTGAGAGAGTGAGAGCACAAGCAGGAGAGGGGCAGAGAGAGACAGAGAGAGAGAGAGAGAGAGAGAGAGAGAGAGAGAGAGAGAGAGATTCCCCAGCAGGCTCTGCACTGTCAGCCCAGAGCCCAACATGGGGCTCGAACTCACGAACCATGAGATCATGACGTAGGCCGAAACCAAGAGCCGAATGCTTAACTGACTGAGCCACCCCAGACACACTGAGAAAATTATTTTATAGTACATAGTCATATACTGCAGGGAAGGTTCTCCAGCTGGGGTCCTGTAAACTAGACTGGACCAAGATATAGTAACAAGAGAAAAACAGTTTACTAAAATGTGCATCACACATGTACATATGAGAACCCTCAGTAATGAGTAACCCAAAGAGGTAGTTAGAACTCGGGTTTAAACACCAACAAAGGAAAAGAGGTTTGGGGATTCTGGGTGAGAGAGGAAAGTCATAGGAAAATGACCAGGAAAAATATGGTAAGTTTCTTAGTAAGATGTGTTTTGGCGGATTTAAGACCATGCCCTCTGCATTGGTAAGAGTCAAGAGTCCTTCTCTTCCTGATACTTCAGAGGGAGACATGTCTACAAATGGAAATTTACTTTGTAAATATAAATTTCTGTTTGGGAAAGGAAAACTTGTGCCGTTTTTAGAGTTTTTCCCGCATGTGATGGTTCTCAATGGCCTTCAGCTCAAAAGAATCCACATAGCAAAGAGACACATTTTGGGGTGGCATTTTCTGGTACCACTGAGTACACAGATGAAATGTACACTTTCCTGAATTTTTGAAATACTTCAGTGAAAGGAATGAACAGAACCCAGAACATTAAGCACTGGAACATTTCGGCCCCATCGCGGTTCTTTGGTCCAACTTTTAGTTACTTGCAAGCATTCCAAGCACTACATTTCCACCTGTTTTTTTTTTTTTAAATCGCTTTATATTTCTGTCTTAAGACTTTGTTTTGTGTTTTCAATATATAAAACCTTTTCATTAGGGTTTTGAGGGGAACTAGAAAGAATCTGAACTCACTTGCTTTAATCAGCATATTTTGCATATGAAGACTTGACCAAGATGACTGCAGAAAAGTTTGTAGGGCTCTCTCCTGGAGAAGCTGAATGTTCATGGCAGCTTTAAAACTGTGTTGTCTATCAAAGTCAAATTTTCTACATTTCAGAAATATTTAAAAGCTTAATAAGTAAACTTTAATCATTTAATATGAATTAAAATCTCAGCAGCTCTAATTTAAAAAAAATCAATGAATTAAAAGTTAGGATGATAAGGGTGTTGTACATATGGGTTAAATGTGGTCCCTATATACGGGCCTCATACTATTTACTTCTCTTTTTTTTTTTTTTTAATGTTATTTATTTTGTGAGAGAGAGAGAAGAAGCAGGGGAGGGGCAGAGAGAGAGGGAGAGAGAAAATCCCAAGCAGTCTCCATACTGTCAGTACAGAGCTCATCTCCTGGCTCGATCTCACGAACCATGAGATTAGGACCTGAGCTGAGATCAAGAGTCGGGCACTTCACCCAGTGAGTCACCCGGCGCCCCTCAGGCCATTTACTTCTTCACAGCAGGCTGGGATCAGTCGCTCAAAAGCTTGCCTGCGCCAAACTCAAAATTTCACACATCTCATTGCTTTAAAATAACGCTTTTTTGCCTGCCTGCTTTGCCTGCCTAGCTAAAGACAAGCCCTCAGGCTACAAAGGCCCCCAGGCCACCGCTGCCCTCTTGGCCTCCTGACTCCGAGCGTCCCCGTCCAGCTGTTGTGCAACTTCACATGTGAGCCTCCCTCCTAGCGGTGGCCCCCGCTCTTGGTTTCTGGAAGGTCTGCTGTGAGGGTCTTCCGCTTGCACACTGTCAAGGCACCACCAAAACAGCGCTCACGTTATACGCTGCTGCCACCTGTTGCCGTGTCTTTAATCAGCCTCCGCATCCTCCTTGAAGTTATCACAAAAGGAATCACAATCCCAAGGAAAAGCCTTACGAGTGCAGAAAAATAGTCACAAGAAGTCATGCGGGCAAATACAAGGCAGAGGGGAGCTGGTTCTTCCTGTATGTCCTGACAAAGGAGGCAAAGATAAAAGATTTCTAGGACCCACAAAGCTGATGCAGGTCTGGGGTTTCCCAGACAGCAATCATGCGGGTGACTCTGGACAGCTGAGGCCATAGTTAATATTGTTAGAAAGCCTTGAAAAAGTGCAATAAATAAATATACAGAACTGTTAGGTGACTTAGAAAGTCGCATTCTCCCCATGCCCATTTATGTAAACGAGATTACATAAATATGGAAAACATATATTTTTAAAAATGACAGCATGAAATGATTCTCATCTTTGCAATATATCCAACACGTCACAATGTATTAAACTTAAGCATGAAAGTGAAACAGCCTTTACTTTAATCTCTGCTGCTTTTCCTTGGGTTATATGGCCTTGAGCAAATTCTTTAACTCTTTCATTCTTTTAAGAAGTATTTATGGAGTGTATACCTTGGACATAAGTTCTAAAAGTGCCATGCCTAGGAGCTCACAGGTGACACAGAGTAGCTTCCTAGAGAGAATAATATTTTATAGTGCACATTACCTTTGTATACACTCTGATGAGTCTCTAATGTCTTGGCAGTGAGAAAATTAAGAGCAACTCTATTTATCTAGACCTGGCTGTCCAATAGAAATGTAATGTCATCTACATAAGTAATTTTAAATTTCTAGTAACCATATTAAGTAAAAAGGAACAAGTGAGTTTATTTGTAATAATATATTTATATAACCCAATGTATCTGAAATATGAGTCAACATGTAATAAATATAAATTATTGAGATATTTTCTATTCTTCTGTACTAGAACTTTGAAATTCATTGCACATTTTATACTTACTACGCATCTCAATTTAGACCAAGGTACCTTTTAAGTGCTCAGTAGCCTGGCTAAGGACCTACCGTGTCAGAGCACACAAATCTATTTTCCACCAATATTTTCAAGTTTGAAGACCTCCTTCTCAAAATATTTTGAGAATAACCACATTATAGTTCGACGCTTTTAATATCCACTGATAAATCATTGAAAACGTTCTTATGAATAAATTCAACATTGCTTTTCCGTGTGTATTTATTTTGCGTGTGTCTACTGTTAAGAAACAAAACTGGGGGTGCCTGGGTGGCTCAGTCGGTTAAGTGTCCGACTCGATTTCAGCTCAGGTCACAATCTCACGGTTCATGGGACTGAGCCCCAAGTCGGGCTCTGTGCTGACAGCGGAGCCTGCTTGGGATCCTCTCTCTCTCTCTCTTTCTCTCTCTCTGCTCCTCCCCCCACTTGCGTTAAGCACTCCCTCCCTCTCTCTCAAAATAAACTTAAAAAGTCAACCGAATGAAGATGTACTGGGATGGGTGGAATGGGCACCGTCCCTTCTTGCTCGTGGAGGGGAGTTCCGAGGGTTGACTAGCTGGAGGAAATGAAAGGTTTTATAGGAAGGAGGACGGGGCAAGAAAGTTGTTAGCAAGAGGATTGTTCCCAGGAGGGGGAAGTGGGGGGTCTTATGCAGATGACCTCATCTTCCCCCGGGGGATGGAGAGGGGGATGGAGAGGCTTCCGTGGCTGACTCACTGTTGCTAACAGAAAATTCCTGAATGACCGGTGAAGACTATTTCCTGGGGAGCTTGAAACTGCAATTCCATTAGGTATTAAGCCCTGGTTTGGGGACACCATTTTTGGGCCTGTGGCCTTCTTTCTAACGCCATGTATGTTTGGAAAATAGTACAATAGGGCATGGTATTATATCACATTAGAACACGCTATGGATGAACAAGCTACTCTGAACCGAATTTTGGTCTGACAAAGTACGTGGATGGCTCTTTCTAGGCATGACCTGAGTTGTGCCGTAAGCACACCTATCCAGTAAGATGATTTGAGCTGACCCGATGACCCCTTTGTGACAGGCTCTTTGCAGAGGTGACTCATACATCCTGCCGGCAGGATGACCAGCAAACAAAAGGATTCCTACAATCCCCCAATTTTTGGCAGCAATTAACCCTATTCTCCTCCCCCGCCTTCACGCACCTGCCTGGAGACCCCAGGTGATGACGGGGTTGTTTGCATGTTTAAAGAACAGGAGCAGTTTCTAGTTAAGAACACTTGTGAAGCGTTCTAGGCACCCCCTTAAGCGTGTGAACTCATGAAATCCTCACCACAATTCCTTGAGATGCCGCTGTAGGATCCCCATTCCACACAGGTTCATCCAAAGGTACAGATGTTCAATAATTAGCCCAGGGGGACTCAGCTGTGACTTGACCCCCAAAGCCTGTATGGCTCATCCCTGTGCTATGCTGCCTTTCTTTTCTTTAAAAAAAAATTTTTGGGGGCGCCTGGGTGGCGCAGTCGGTTAGGCGTCCGACTTCAGCCAGATCACGATCTCGCGGTCCGTGAGTTCTAGCCCCGCGTCAGGCTCTGTGCTGACGGCTCAGAGCCTGGAGCCTGCCTCGGATTCTGTGTCTCCCTCTCTCTCTGCCCCTCCCCCATTCATGCTCTGTCTCTCTCTGTCTCAAAAATAAATAAAACGTTAAAAAAAATTAAAAAAAAAATAAATGAACATTAAAAAAATTTAAAAAAAATAAATGAACATTAAAAAAATTTAAAAAAAATAAATGAACATTAAAAAAAATTTTTTAAAATAAATGAACATTAAAAAAAATTTAAAAAAAAATAAATGAACATTAAAAAAAATTAAAAAAAAATAAATGAACATTAAAAAAATTTAAAAAAAATAAATGAACATTAAAAAAAATTAAAAAAAAATAAATGAACATTAAAAAAATTTAAAAAAAATTTTTTTAACATTTATTTATTTTTGAGACAGAGAGAGAGTATGAACGGGGGAGGGGCAGAGAGAGAGGGAGACACAGAATCTGAAGCAGGCTCCAGGCTCCGAGCAGTCAGCACAGAGCCCGACGCGGGGCTAGAACTCACGGACCGCGAGATCGTGACCTGAGCCGAAGTCGGACGCTCAACCGACTGAGCCACCCAGGTGCCCCATGTTCATTTATTTTTGAGAGAGAGAAAGAGAGAGAGAGAGAGCGAGTGTGGGAGGGGCAGAGGGAGAGAGCCGAGAGAGACAGACAGACAGAATGTGAAACAGGCTCCGGGCTCTGAGCTGTCAGCACAGAGCCAGACGCAGGGCTCAAACTCACGAACCGCAATATCATGACCTGAGCTGCCTTTCTTAAAGAGCAGCGCACCTCAGATAAGACTCTGTGTGGACACCTAGCACGTGCAAGTTCCGCAAACGTCTGCCATTATCAGGATTCTAATGCCTGTGTTTGTGCCTTTTTAAAAATGCTCTCTCCTGAAACACTGCGCTCCATCATTCAGGACACGGCTCCACACCCCACTTTGTTCGTGACTCTGTTTTGAACTGGATTGAGCTTTCCTTTCTAAAACGGCCCTTTGCTACCTAAAGGAGTGCAGAATTTGGCCCCCGGTTCTCGGTCGGTGATGATGCCATAACACTTTATCGATGGCAGGAACTCAGCAAGAAGAAACCCCACCCCCACTCACAGAAAGTGGCTCACTCACTCATTTGTTCAGTGAGGGCCTTTTCCAGGCCAGGCTGTGTGCTGGCCACATGCCGGTGAACAAAACACATGGCCCCCGTTCCCATGGAAATGTTCACGATGGAGTATGACGTTAAACAAATAAATCTATAACTACAAACTGCGTTGCACAGTAAGCATTGTAAGGAAAAGGTACAACAGTCTGCGAGATAGAAGTCAGGCGGGGGAAGTCAGAGAACACCTCTCTGAGGAGGTAACATACAGGGACAAGTAAGACCTGAAGTATGAATAGGATTTGTCAGGTAAACGGTGAATGAAAGAACATTCCAGGCAAAGACTTGAAGCGAAAGAGCGTGTCGCATTTAGAAAGCGCAGAAAGGCCACGTAGCTGGGATGCGGTGAGCCTAAGGGGAGAGGGGCCAAAAGTGAGGCAGAAACCTAGGCAGGCCGTGTGGGAATCTGATAAGGAGCAGGTAGATTGTGCAATGTGAAAAAAATGCCTATTATTTGCACAGTACAAACTGAAAATTCGCGTAGCTCCTCTTGACCACACGAGTGGGGGTGGGCACAGTCTTAAAAAGAATACTAGTGTCTTTCAAGGATATCAGTGTTGTTTCTAAAACAGTGAGTCTCTTAAGCGTTCCATCTGATAGTCTGGCCTGGAATATACTCAGTCAACACCATGAGGCCCACTGTGGTGTGTAAGGTGTCAGGGGGTGTGAAGATGGTTAAGTGACGGTGACCAAAAAGGGACCTAATGGCTCACAGCATCAGGTACACATGGGGAAGTGGGAGAGGTTAAACTCAGGGCAAAGGTCTGAATTACAACGCTTTTTATATGTTGTACACTGAGCCCCATTTCCGGGACTGGAGGCCAGGTTGGACAGGGGCGCAGGGGTCAAGGCTGGGGACAATCAAGTGAATTAATGCGCATCCAGTGCTCCCAACTGGGGCCTGATATATTGTCAGCACACCAAGCTGCCCTTACTATCCATAGTGATTTATTTTTTCCAAAACACAATTTCACGTTAAGTAACACATAGGGCGATAACAAAACATTTGAATGAATAAGTTGGCTATGTTAGCAACGTATTACCAAAATGAGCAATGAACAGGCGTCTCCCAGTGAGGATGGCAAATTTAAAATATTGTGTGTAGTATGCGGTAAGAACCAGATTAAAAAAAAAAAAAAAAAAAAAGGGAACCACACTCTGTAAACATTTATCCTGTAACAATGTTAGGTTACAAACGACCTAAGCAAGAAGGCAATGTTGCAATTAATTTGGCTGAGTGACTCCGGAGGATGCTGTTAGTATGTGGCCAGACAACTGAGCCTTTTTACAGAGAGGCGAAATCAGCTGCACCTGAGGATTCCCTGCGTGGAGACACCCCCTCCTTCCTGCTGGGTTCCAGACCTTTCCAGGTTGCTGGGTTTCCAGACACCTAGAGCTGCTTTCGATGGTTGTCCCTTGTTTGTCCCCCGCAGTATTCCCATTTCTGTGTCACTTCTCGTTTTGAAGCCCTAATAAGTCTACAGGAAATGAAGGATAGAGAATTATGAATCGGGTGTGCTGAACACCAAAAAGTAACGCCAACGAGGAAACTGTGCTGCGCCGAGAGTACAGAATAAATTTATTCAGAGAACCGGGCGCTGGTTCCAAAGGCTGCTAATCCGCATACTTCCTAAGTCCCAGATTTCATACCATAGTGGTAAGACCCAAACGAGGGCCTTCTGCCCATGGGCAGGCAGGCCTGAGACTTCCCGAATGAACAAGCAAGCTCGGTGAGAAGGCTGTCCGATCTCCGCTCCCACCGCCCTCGGGACCCTGCAGGTGCAGCCCTGCAGGTGCGAGCCAGGCTGGGCGAGCCCGGTGCCCTCCCGGTGTAAACGCAGAAGCATCTTACAGAAGGGGGTCTCAGTACAGCTCAACACTCCAGAGGTCTTCAGGAGGATGAAGGCAGCCACGGAGGGGCCAAACCACACAGAAAGATTTTCGGAACACGTGGAATGTTGGTGACTTTATTAAAACGTTCCTCACAGCATTCTTTACAAAACCACCAAGGCCCTAAAAAAAATCGCTCAACAAATATCAAGACCTTCTACACACAGGACACTGGTCCAAAGTGCTCCCGATTCTTTTTTCTTTTTTTTATTTAATTCTATTTTTTATTAACGTTTATTTTTGAGACAGAGAGAGACAGAGCATGAACGGGGGAGGGGCAGAGAGAGAGGGAGACACAGAATCCGAAGCAGGCTCCAGGCTCTGAGCCGTCAGCACAGAGCCCGACGCGGGGCTCGAACTCACGGACCGCGAGATCATGACCGGAGCCGAAGTCGGACGCTCAACCGACTGAGCCACCCAGGCGCCCCCAAAGCGCTCCCGATTCTTCATACAACTCCAACGTGTTTCAGTAAGTATTGAGCGTGGAGTGCTCTCTCTACTCCTGTTCACAGGAACGAAAGCCCACCGTTCTCTTGCTAATATACGTATGCTTCATATGTGTTAGGTGTACGTTTATATAGAACGGTTTTCAGCTGCAAACAGGTAAAAAAAAAAATCCTCAGGAAACCAAATCAGTATAGAAGTAAAAAACAGAATACGTTTGATCCGTTAGTTATCAAGTTTAAACAGTTTTGGGTCCTCTTCAAGACAGAAAGGTCCGGACGGTGCCCTTGATTGGGCCCCTGCAAATGGGGCATTTTCTGAGGGGAGGGGCGCAGTCTTGGCACACCACCAGGTGGCCGCAGGGAATGAACACTATGGACACTTCTCGGTCCAGGCACACTTTGCAGGTTCTTTCCTCCTGCAGCCTCCTCAGCTGCTCTTCCGGCGACAGACCTAACAAGAGAAAAGGATTTTCTTAATGTTTTTTAATTTTACTTTTTGTGAGAGCAAGAGCATACGCACGCGCGGGGAGGGGCAGTGGGGGGGGGGAGAGGGAGGGAGGGAGGGAGGGAGGGAGAAAGAGAGAGAATGCCAAGCAGGCAGGCCCCTGTTGGGGGGGCTCGATCCCACAAACCGTGAGCCCGTGACCTGAACCGAAATCAAGAGTCCGATGCTTAACCACCTGAGCCCCCCAGGCGCCCCGAGAAAAGCATTTTTAATGACAGGAAACTTGCTGCTTCTGCTCCCATGAAAAGCCAAGAAAATAAAACCAATGTTTTCTATTGGTTAAATTAATACTATTTTACCTGAAACATCTCCTGTGGGAACATACTTTAGGTCCTGTTGCACTAAGGGAGAAAAGCAAAAAGCAGTAAAGAAAATGGCACTATAACAAACAACGTTAATATTTATTCACGGAAAACACATCTTTAAACTAACAGCTTAGACTCTGGCCAAATGCTATACATAACTGTCATAACGTCAAGGCAATAAAAATCTTTTATCTTTTTGTGCAATTAATAGTTTATAAATTAGACTGAATTATTTTCAATGATCCCAAAGTATTAAGATGAAAGCATATTTTCTTTTTTAAAAACCTGAATTGAATTGAATTTTAGATTCCAGTGCGTTAGCAATGCAATATTCGTTTCGGGTGTACGATATAGCGACTCAACACTGATTGATGTACGACACCCAGTGCTTGTCACACGAAGAGCGTATTTTCAATTGGCTTAGAAAGATCCCCCGAATAACCGTGCAGCACTCACCGAAGAAACGCTCGTATAACACGGGGTCCATTTCTAGGAGACAGTTTTTAAATACGGTGACTGCAAAACTTCCCTTCACTAACACAGCATCAATCAGCAATCTTGCTCGCAGAGATGTTTGTGCTTTCTGTGTAATAACACTGTGTTCTTGCTCAGTAATCACTCTGGCAGTTCGGAGACCATCCAGGATGGGGAGTACGGAAGTCAGATGTTGAAAGAGCGCCATTCTGTTCTTCCGGATTAATGACACATCATCTTTGTAAAAAAGAAAACAAACATGTTCCCACTGTGCTCACACACTTCCTTCCACGCCTACACGTAACTGCATGAAAAAGCAACATAATTCGTGATTGGTCAGGCAGCGCAGGTGGCTGGGGTCGGGGCCACCTGCTGCCTGGGCCATCTTGACGATCACTGTGTTAAGCAGTTTGCATCACATATTATTAATTCCTTCCACCTCCATAACAGCTGTCCCAGGGAGGCGCCCTGCCCCCACTTAGCAGACCAGGAACCGGAGGCACCGGGAGGCGAACAAACTGTAGAGGACACACAACTCGCGAAAGTCAAATGCAGGCGGAGGCAGTCTGGAGCCGTGATCTGTGTTCCTGGACATTCTGAACAACTGCTGAGCCTTTAACCAAGTAACATTTAGAACCTGATAAAACTGAAATTCCAATTCAGTCTAGTCAGCTTGGGGAAAGATAAAATCAGGAGATGAAAACAACAGAACGTTTATTTCTCAAATGATCATTCACCCGTAAAATTTCTTCAAAATTCCATTTTAAGATGAAATTTTAATTATTTCCCCAAATTAGACACGATGTTGCCATTACTCAAATCTCTTTTTAGGAAGTGGGGAAAGGCATTAACAGCGTGTTAAAAATTAAATCCTACTGGTCAGGGATACCCTCCCGTCTACAGGATCACCATATTCCCCTTGAAGATCTAGGTTTTGTACCTCTTGGCAAAATACTTTGCATTTCAAAATTCTGCAATTTTATTATCTCCCGGCACTATGATTTATGAACCTAAGTTTAATCGTTATTATACAATTTTGCCATGACCCATAAGGCTCTTTCTATAAAATAACTAATGACAGAAGTGGGGCTATCTAAAAAACTTATGTGGGGGAAATGACTGTTGGATTTTAGAAACGCTGACTCTGTCAAGTAACAGGACACAAAAATAGAATCATTTAATAAAGGATAAAAAATAGTGCTTAGTCAAAAAGTCAAGGCCAGAGATACCCTATTTGAAGAGAGCTGGAGCTCTGGGAAAAAACTGGGAAATGGCCAGGACCGAGATTAGTGTGGGGCACAAAGAAAAGGCTCCACAAGTATGCGTTGAACAGAGGCGCAGGCAAGCCTTCATATGTAAAGAGCAGAAGGAACAAAGAAGTAATGGCCAGAGGGCTATGACTTTGCACCTAATGCACTGGGGTAAATCCTCTGGTAGAGAAGTAGTGATATAATTTGCACCTGGTGTTGAAGTATGTTAGTTTTTCCATCTAACATTTATGTTTCTAATTACATTTTACTTAGACAAATGTAACAAGTTCTCTGCAATTCCCAAGGCTTCTAAAATTGGATTGCTAGTGGTTGAGGAGAAAAGGACTCATCTGAAACTCACAGACTGCATTCTGGCACGTAAGAGGGAAAGACTTGAATAGACCTTTGAAGCATATTATTCTTTGGTTCTGGAAAAATTATCCTAAGTTTACTTACACACCTGTCAAGAAATTACTTACCTACTGCTCTTGGAAAACTATAAAATCATCAGTAACCTGAACGGAGATATTTTCGTTCACTCATTCAAACAGTATTTCTGGGGCACAAACTATGTGCACAGGGTGCTTGCCAGTGTGGACATTAGGGTGTGTGGAGACGCTAAGACATCTTTCTGACGATGTCAATTACTGTATATTGTTGACTGGGGTCATCTGTGCAGACTGTGGATTTTCTTTGAAAGAAACGTAAGTGCTTTATAGCTGGATGCCCTCAGACTTTGAGAAGTGCTCGCTGGTGACTAGCAGCTGAGTCGGAGCAGACCAGCACCAGGTCAAGCAGCCGTATCTCCACTTCACGGTGAAACAGGAACCCTGACGAGGCCAGGCAAAGATGAGCTTGGGCTCTGTCACTGCCGTCCCAGGGGTCTGCAGACTGAATAATGCCTGCTTTGGTAAAGCTAGGATGCCGTCCTGCTAGGATTGGGTACGTCTGTCTAGGTTGGCCCCGAAGACAAAGCCACCGGAGCGGTAGGCTTGTCCAAGCACAGAGCGGACGATCTTACGGTCAATCCTCCTGGGAGGAAACAGATCCCAGATGGCACTACACAAGACAAGGGGTGAACTTTTCTCATTCTGGGCTTTGGGGATACCGGGGGACCTGGGCTTTCGCAAGGGACGTCCCTAGTCATGTGTGTAAAACGGCCACAACTTTGGAGAGATGAACCAGAACAGAAGCTAAGCAGATAGACGCAGGAAGAAGGCCTCAGAGGCACCGAGAGGCCCAAACACTTAGAGCCGTCAATGGCCATCTGTGACACAATGCTCTTCTGTTATCCCTACATCTCCAGGAAGAGCTTGTTAAAAGTTGCAGTCTGTTTTCAACCGTGTTGAAAACACTTACGGATCTGGTCCATGCTTAGCAAAGGGTGGCAACGGAGAGATTTCTCTTGGTCTAGGCCAGAGGGATGGCAGGGTCCAGAGTCGCCAGATGGGAATGCACATGCTTGGGGGAGGAGAGTTTTGCAAAGGAAGGCTGAGCAGAGATGATACAGTGGCAGACAAGGCTGGCAAGATAACCTGTCCCGGGAGAATGGAAACAGCATCCTAGACCTCCCCTAAACAAAAGACACCCCAAAAGGGAACTAGGTTCCTGTGTGGGCAGGTAGGAAACTTAATCATAACCCATACATTAATGTATGTTATTAATGTTATCATAATGTCATTGGGCGGAGACACACTGTGATGGTAATTTTAAAATACATACTTGCCCCTGATTCTAGGGGGGCATATATGATTACATATACAGTCAACGACCCAGAGTAAAAATACAAGTTAAGAAAATCCTTTCACTCAGGGCGCCTGGGAGGCACAGTCAGTTAAGTGTCCGACTCTGGATTTCAGCTCAGGTCATGATCTCAAAGATGATGGTCAAAGATGAGCTTGGGCTCTGTTGCTGCCAGCCTGGGGGTGTGCAGGCCTGAATAATTCATGCTAAGCACTGAGGTAGAACCTGCTTCAGATTCTTTGTCTCTCCCTCTCTCTGCCCCTCCCCTGCTTGCATGCACACACACTCTCTCTCAAAATAAATAAACGTTCAAAAAGAAAAGAAAATGCTTTCATTCAATATATACATTTTCAATTTACTAATGAGCAATTCAAAAATATTAAAAAAAATTTTGTTAATGTGTATTTATCTTTGAGAGAGAGAGAGAGAGTGAGCGAGCATGAGCAGGGGAGAGCCGAGACAAAGGGAGACACAGAATCCCAAGCAGGCTCCAGGCTCCGAGCTGTCAGCACAGAGCCCGACGCGGGGCCCAAACTCATGAACCACAAGATCATGACCTGAGTCGAAGTCGGATGCTCAGCTGACTGAGCCACCCAGGCGCCTCTCAAGTATATTTTAATGTAAAAATTTCCAGAATTCAAATTCAGAACATTGAACACAAAATCTGATTGGACTATGAGCATACTTTCAGTAGCTCAGAGACATGAGCTCCATACAGAAAGAGACACTGATTACTAAATGCATGTACCTGATTCTTTTTCCTCAGTGGCTCTTTCTTTCTCCTCTTCCCTGATTTCATCTTCTGCATTAAGTAAATCTGATACAATATCACTGACTGTTTTGTAATTCTCCCCGCTCGTCAGGATCTTGCTCTGAACGGTCTGCTTCACCAGGTTTCTACCGAAGCCCATCTCCAAGGCCGCTTTCACCACGGGTGTGTTCATCATGACGGCGTCTTCGGAGGAACTTTCTCCAGGCCCAAAATGAACAACTACATAAAGTCGAGAATTTGGCACATGTTGGGACAGTCTACATATTTTTGGAATTGAAAGTTATTAGTTTCAAAAACATAAAGTCCAGTAAAATGTAGAGCCATTATTTTGTCTTAACTTTGTTAAACTTAAAATAATGATACACGCGTTCAGTCACGAAGATAAGAATATGGAATATCATATTCCAATACAAAATATGCATTCCCCAGCATAGCTGTGAGTGGGAGAAAGAAACAGAATGTCGAGGATCACCGGCCACCAAACATTCTTTTCTCCCCGTGATGAAGGAACAAAGGAGCTTTCTAAATCCAGTATGTTTCATGTATTTTTCAAAGAGGCACTGTCCTCGCTCACTCCATCGCCGCAGGGCCTCCTACTGAACCTCTCCTGTCTACTTCCTTCCCGGCCCTGCAACCAGAGTGACTGTCACACACAGATCTGACTGTGTCGTACTCCTTCTGAAACTCCATCAACAACTGCTTCGTTCTCACAGACACTCAACTGTGGCTTACAAGACGGCACCCAATCTGGGCCCCGCTCACCTCGTGAGCCTCATCTCTTGCCACTTTCTCATTCACGCTCTACACTCAAGACCAGAAGTCACAGGCTGGTGGCTCTTGGGTCCAAGCCCGCCCGCAGTGCTGACCACTCTTAGCGCTGGCCGGCTTCCTTCATGTAACTGTTCGTGATCCCACTTTTTTCTGGCCATACAGAATTTTGCTCATTTCTTCAAATGCGCCTGCTCTTTTGTGTGGCTTAAGACTTTCATGTATTCTCTCTGCCTAGAATATTCTTGTGCTCCCTTGGTCATCTGGTTAACTCCTACCCTTGCCTTCAGTTCTGTGCTAAGACAAGTACTTCCTCTGGAAAGCCTTTTCTGATCTTGCCAGTTTGGGTGACCCGCCCCTCATGCACCCCCAGAGCCCAGCACGCTTCACTTTTCCCATCATATCCCTTCCCCTGTGTCCTTGTCTGTATCTCTCGCACTATTAGCTCACGAGAATAGGACGTATGTTTACCCTGTTCTCTATTTTTTTCCTCCGAATAGCAGAATCACAATAAATATTTACTGAAGTGAATTAAACACTAGATAACAGAGTTATCATGTTATAGGAAGAATATGTGAGCAAGCTAATGTCGTGGTGCCCGCGCTCCCACAAGGTCTGAGAACAAGGGTGAGGCTGGATGTAAGCAGTGTGTTAAAACTACAGATAGTCAAGTCCCACCCTTAGATACCATGACTCAATATAGTAGGTTTAATGCAAAGACCAGAAATCTGCAATATGTTTTAAAGAAATTTTTAATGTTTCTTTACTTTGAGAGAAAGAGACAGAGCACAAGCGGGGGAGGGGCAGAGAGCTAGAGACAGAGACCGAGAATCTGAAGCAGGCTCCAGGCTCTGAGCTATCAGCACAGACCCCGACGCGGGGCTTGAACTCACCAGCCGAGAGATCATGACCTGAGGCAAAGTCACATGCTCAACGGACCGAGCCACCCAGGTGCTCCATAATCTGCAGTATTTTTTAATGTTCTTCAGGCAAATATGATACACACTGAAGTTTGACAAATACCGACTTAATGAATTTGAGAATGCAGTGCACAGTCCAGATCATACAATGTACATTATTACTATCATCACATTTCAATCACCAGAGTACCAAAAGGTTCTATTTAAATGCAGTAATTAGGGGCACCTGGGTGGCTCAGTCAGTGAAGCGTCTGACTTTGGCTCAGGTCACAATCTCATGGTTTGTGGGTTTGAGCCCCACGTTGGGCTCTGTGCTGACAGCTCAGAACCTGGAGCCTGCTTCGGATTCTGAGTTTCCCTTTCTCTCTGTCCCTCCCCTGCTCACACTCTGTCTCTCAAAAATAAATAAACATTAAAAAAATAATTTAAGTGCAGTAATTATCATCATTATACATACTTGGTGACTCAGCATTTTCATCTTCTGTGTTGTCTGAAGGAGATAACAACTGCAGAAAAAAAAAAGTATATAAATTAGGATAGATATAAGTCTTACCCTGTCCGTTATAATATAAATGAGTCAAGAGATCTATTTTATTCAATTTATTGGAAACTGACTAGCTTATAGGCAAATGATTTTTTTACCTCAAAAGCAATATTGCATCTACATTCAAAAGTAATTCTCTATGCCATAAACTATTCTTGATGAAGCCGATACTCATTCATGAAGGCAAGAAAAGGGCTACACCTTCTCAGTGATATGAGACAATCATTGTTTGCCTTTCATCCCAAACACCTGACATTTCCTGGGTCATCCTTTGGGATAAGTTGGACCCTAGATCAGTTCTACTGACTGTGGCTACAAAGTAACCCTCAAACTATTATATACATTCTTATCTGCTTTTCTAGGAAGATTATTTTCCTCCAGCACTTTGAATATTTCTTGCCATTCCCTCTGGCCTGCCAAGTTTTTGCTGAAAAATCCCCTGCTAGCCTTATGGGGTTTCCCTTTATATGCAAATATCTTTTTTTTTTTATTGCTTTTAAGATTCTCTTCATCACCACTTTTTAATTACTATGTGTCTTGGTGTAGACCTCCTTGGGTTGATTTTATTGGTGGCTCCCTGTGCCTCCTACATCTGGATTTCTGTTTTTCCTCCCCAGAGCAGGGATGTTGTCAGCTGTTATTGCCTCACATAAATCTTCTGCCCCCTTTCCTCTCTCTTCTTCTTCGGGGATCCATATAATACAAATATTGTTATGCTTGATGGAGTCTATTCTCATTTTGCATAACTTTTTTCTCTTTCCTGCTCAGCTTGATAACTTTCCATTCCTCTGCCTTCTAGGTCACTAATTCATTCCTCTGCTTCTTCTGTCCTGCTGTTCATTCCATCACCCAGGTTTTTTTTATTTCATTTAGTGAGCCTTTATCTCTGCTATGTTATTCCTTATCTCTATGTAAGGATCTCACTCATACTTTCCACTATTTTCTCAAGTCCAGTGAGTATCCTTATGATAATTGCTTTAAATTCTCCATCAGACTTATTACTTATCTTTGTTTTGCTTGGGTCTCATACTGTGATTTTTCTCCTGCTCTTCCACTTAGAACATATTCCTCTGTCTCCTCATTTTGTCTAACTGTGTGTTTGTTTCTGTGTGTTAATAAAGTCAGCTCCATCTCCTGCTCTTGAAAGTAGTGTCCTTATGAAGGAGAGAACCTTCCATGTCCTGCCGTGCTGTCCCCTGTTCCCCAGAACCTGGCCCTTCGGGGGCATGTCCTGTACGTGATGTGCGCCCTCCTGTGGTGGCTGAGCCCCCTCTGCCTTAAGTCCAGTCGTCCGCACAGGGTGTCTTTGCCTGTTGTGGGCAGGGTTTTGTCCCTGGGCTGTTTGTGGGCCAGTCTGGGGCCACCTTGGGTTTGAGTTGAGTCAGAGCAGGGGTTCGCCAGAGATGCAGTAGCACCGGCCTCGTGCTTGTTGCTCCCTGAGAAGTTTGTTGGTGAGCAGGGCCTGCCGTCAGACCAGATGTCTGCCCCCCCACCCCCACCCACTACCGCAGCCAGTTGGGACCGGTGTGTGTGGTTGTCTTCCCCTCCCCCTGGGGCGGGACTCATTTCGGAGTGGCACTGGCCCTCGTCGGGGCTGTTGCGCCCCGCCAGGCTTGCAGCCCCGGTTTGGATGAGCTCCGGCCAAGAGCATGTTGGATGAGATGGATCCACAAAGCGCAAAACGTGGTGTTAGCAAGGTTCATGCCAATCTTCTGGTTGCAGGGGACCCACAGCACGGGGACTGGGGTGGGCCCAGCAGAGGGGGTGGTGTGATTTAAGCAAGTCAGGTAGCAAGTGTAGGCGCTGCCCTGGTTCCCACAGGTGGCCACGTGCTTATGCTGAGGGACAGAGCAAGGAAATGGTGCCTGCCAGCTCCTTGGTTCCTAGAGAAGTCCCTCAGTGAAGTCTGAAAGGAGTAAACACTTCTGCCTCCCACAGGCCCCAAACTGCTGCTTAGTACTCTCTGTCTCCGCGGGCTGTTTGTTGTGCTGTCCAACGGTGGGGACTCAGCTTCCTCTTACCTATTGGCCGTTCCAGAGCTGAGCGTGCCAATTTTTAAAATTCCAGGTTTTTAGTCCTGATGGTTGTAAGAACTCACAAAATTCAGCCCTTCTGGTTTTCAAAGCCAGACGTCACGGGGATTCGTCTTGCCCACGTGGGATCCCTGCTGTGAGGGTCTGTTTCTCTCCCCCCTCTCTGCACCTGTGGCTCCCTCTCTCCCGCAGATGGCCTGCAGTCCACTGAGCTGCCACTGCGTCCCTGCCCTTCCTGCCATCTTCCACGTGGCCTTTTCTCTATATTTAGTTGTAGAGTCTGTGTGGCCAGTCTTCAGGCCGCTTTCTGGGTTATTTACTGATGTGGCTGTTCTCTAGCTGTATCCGGCGTGGACGAGGTGAGCTGAGGGTCCTCCTGCTCCGCCCTCTTCCCAGCAATCTCATTCCAGGAAGAGGAGAAGGACCAGTACAACTCTCATTCTCACATCTTTTCAAGAAAAAACTGTATAGTAAAACTATTACATGCCAATTTTTTCCCTCGAATAATTTAACTTACTGAAAGCTTGTTACAGAAATACTCAGAGCCATACCTTACATATTATTTTTCAGTAGGTCTCTAATTCAGCATCTGTATGCAAAGACTAGCTCTAAGATCATGTTGGGTGTTATAAAAAAATGAAACGTATTTTTAAAGCAACTCTTTGTTCGCTAAGTACTCCTCTCTGTGATTAGCAGAAGATAATTTATCTGTTGTTGACCAGTGATTTGTAAAAGCCACCCATACCTGTTCAAGGAGACAGGGGTGACTGGCTTGAATCTGACTGATGAACTCGTGTCCTTTGATTCGTATCAAATACTCACACCTGAAACACGAACAAAGTTAAGTCTGGGGGGTTGTTTTAACCCCATTATTTGTAGGCAGCTAAGTATTTCCAGGGAACATAAACGTACATATCAGCACTTAACATTCATTTCACACACGGGAAGAGGCAAGATGCCGTAAGTGAGAGACTGCACACAGTGCCTCACCAACGCTGGGGCTCCAAGGCTCACGGGGCTCTCAGTCTCCACTGGGAGCTCCCGGCTGTGCTCTTCAAAATTTCGGAGAACAGAGTCAAAGAGACAGGGAGAAAGTTGTCTAATAAATAATGCTGCTCTCTCACAAACCCTGCACTGCACGTTTAAAAGTTAAAAATACACGAAGCAGGACAAGAGAGGAATAATGAGGAAGGTGAACACATTTTCTAACAAGACAGATGGTCCCAAGTCAGCAGTTCCTAGATCACACACACCCACTGTCACCCAAGTATAAAAGGAACCCATATTCACCCTTGTCTTTATATATTCTCAAAGTTCCCGCAATGGAAAGCTAGGAGCACTTCTTAGAAACACCAGAAGTTTGGACCATGAACAATACCATCGGAAGCCTCTTGACTTCAATTTCAAAACAAGAGTACAAATAAGCATGGAATAATCAAAAGTAAGTGTAGGAACTGACCAGGAAGTGTTCTGTAGTGATCAAAGGAGGAGAGATGTGTCTATATTGACCCGGATCACCCTATTTAATACTCCAGCCTGCTTGGTGCTTCTGATTTTTCTCACCGTCCTGTTTTCTCTCGTTGTCTGTAGCACTTGCTATCTTCCGACATGCTACATAATTTATTAAGTTTTTATGAAGTGTCTGCTTCTCTGGCTATTAAGTTAATGTGTGAGACCAAGGATCTTGGGTTTGTTCAACTGAGTATTTTAACCCCCTGGAACACTGCCTGGCAACAGATGATCAATTAACATGAAATGCTGAATAAATGGAAATATGTCCAAGACATGAGGCTAACTGAAAAAAGGTTTCAAAACGGTATACAGAATATCTAATTCACTTAATACTGTATACGTTCATCTACCGATGTACGCATGTTTCAAGAGGTGTCTGGAGGGATAGTCACTAAAATGCTCACTGTGGTCCTCTTTAGATAATGAGGTTTCTGGACTTCTACATTTTCTTCTCTGTACCTCTCTACGAGGTGTGTACACAGGAAACCGTAAACCTGTATCTTCCGTCAAAACGGCTTAGTTATTTTTCTAAGCAATTCATCCTAAATTTATTCACGAGTGCATTTTTGAAAGAAAGACTAAAGCAACAGCCGACTGTCAGGTAAACACAAATAACCCGTCCCGTAACGATGACAAACGTTCGCACGCACGGTTTCAAAACAATCACCTTGGAAACCACTTGGCGTGCTCCACCCACGGGTCGTCTCCTGATTCCCAGCAGTGCAGTCCACCGTCGCAGCAAAAGCATTTGACGTCATCACTGTGCCCTGAAACGAATTTTGGACCGAGACCCGTGAACACACACAAGGTGCCCACTACGACGAGCTAAGGCACAACACGCGGGCCGTTCTCCCGCGACCGCACGAGGCCCCTCACCCATGTAGTAGAAGCCAGCCAGGGCCAGCTGCTCGGGGAGAACAGGCACGCTGGGGGGCCAGCTGCAGAAGCTTCGGGAGCGGGCCGCGTGCGTCTGCATGCTCCGGTTGGACACGGCGCACCGCAAGGTGTCCTGAAGCCGGCTTTCCGCGAACGGGCAGAAGGGGAAGTGTCTCAGGTGCTCTGACAGGGCGTCGTCGTCCGGCTCCCAGTTACTCAGTCTCCCGCCGCAGGCGAAGCAGGCCACCTTGTCCCCAGGGCCCAGGTGGTAAAATCCAGCTCTGGCCAGCTGCTCCGGCAGCGGGAAGGTCAAGGGCCAGCCCTGGAAAGAGTGCAATCTGGCTTCCTCGGCCTCCATCGCACGGTGGTGGGGACTCGTCCTCCGGGGACAGAGACCTTGGTTTGCTCTGAAGGTCACAGGGTTCTGCGGGAAGGTGGCGCAGGAGCGGCTAGGACAGCCCCCGTTTTCCACGCTGGGAGGCGGCAAGAGCCTGGAGCTCGTCCCTGAGGAAGGACAGGCGGGCTGAGAGGGGGCGCCCGAAGCGCTCACCGGACGTAGACTCTGGATGAAGCTGCAGCTGGGGTACAGCCTCCGATGCTTCTCCAGGGGACTGTCCCCCTGCTTCCAGTTGTCCAGTGTCAGGCCGCAGCAGAAGCACCGGACCCTGTCCTTCCGGCCCGTGTAGTAGAACCCGGCCCGGGCCAGGCTCCGCTCCGAGACAGGGGCGCCGGCGGGGAAGGCCGAGAACGTGGACATTCGGTACAGCTCACACGAGTGGTCGTATTTCAGCCCCGACACGGTGCCGCCTTTCAGCAGCTTTGATGACAATGTGCTGTTTGCTCCGATGTTCATGACGAAACGGACGGGGTGGCAAAGGGACCAGCCTTTCTCTGGGGAGGTAGCTTTGTGCATGGCTCTGGACGGTGGTTACTTTGATCACTAGGCGGACACCCAGAACAGGAAGTCTCTTGTCCTTCTTTCCCTCTGTGTATTCAGGGCTTCCGCATGGTGAGATTCTAAGCTCGACGCGGACACGCGGTAGGGGGAGAGTGTGTGCGACTGCACTTTTCCATAATCTTTACACACACAGCGCGAGCACGATGGCACACGGCACCTCGTCGTGGAAATCAAAACCCTGCGCACAAGCGGGGAGCGCTTCAGGTCACCAAGATGCCACTCGGCGTCGGGCACCCCTGCAGGCAGGACAGCGCCTCGGCGGGGGGGCTTCACGGTGCCCGGCTGGCCTGGAGACCAGGCGTGGGGCTCACACTGCCAGCCTGTTTTCGGGGAGGAAACCTATGCCCTGTACGTGCTCCACAGAAAAAAATCCAAACTATGTTTATTTTGCTTTTTTTTAATTATGAAATTTGGTAGCCAGAAGGAAAGAAAAGCGTAAGACCTGCCTGAACAGAAGAAACGAGTACGTGGGGGTCATTTCACTGATTGTAGGATGTATCTTTTTAACTAACACCTCTGTTACCCAGAGGTATCTTTCAGCTAACAAATACCGTATTTTAATTAGCAGGGCTTTTATCTCTTGGAACTATATAAAATAATGGTGTGTTTTCCAATTAGTGACATCTTAGATGCGATGGAATACAATCTATCCCAAATCGTGCTCAAATTAAGTAATTTTTCTTCCTAGAATATCTGTAATAGGAACAAGGAAACGATCTAGAATTTTCCTACAAACGAAGAGCTGAAGTGGGAACAGAATTGGCTGATGCATCTTAAGTCCTGTTTCAAAATTACCTGAACGACAATTACTTCCCATAGTCAGCAGCTTGGTTACTTAGTCCTAGTGATGCCAGTAGAACTTAGCAAACTGAATACTGTATTTCAAATAAATCCTCAGAGCAGAATGTGTTTGTTCAACTGGTCTTTTTAGGCTCAGCTTCACGCTGTTGAAAGACACTACCAAATCTATTCTGACAATGGATTTGTTTCTTAAAACAGTCAAAAGTCAGAGGGCTGAGTCTGTACACTAAGATGAATAATCGAAGTGTAAAAATGTGGCTTTGGTCAGAAATCCCAAAGACAGCATACCTTGAGTCAGAATTCATCGCAACAAGAAAATAATGAATTTACGTTGTCACAATCCCCTCCTTTTGCCAAACAGAGACCTTGTGAAAGTTCAGAGTTTCTCAATTACGACCAGCTATCAGTAAAAAGTTTCTGTGTCAGTAACATGAACAACAATCTGCAAACGGGTCTTCGTGGCTTCTCTAGCCGTGATTTCTGCGCAGTTTCCTGGGTCCCACAGGTGTTGGGGTTTCCGCTGCGACTTTGGCTCTTTACTTCCAGGTGATATGAGAAACGTAGCTCTGTTCCAGGGATCAGTGATTGTGTCTAACGTCAGCAGTGGACAAAAATTTTACACATTACTGCAGAAACCCTTCCAGGGCTAGTCACTGTGTCTGCGTAAGTCTGTTCTTTTCCCAAAATGGACCACCCAGCCATCATTCTCACCGTCATCCTTCTCGGAGATAACAGCCCATTCAAACAAGCCGAACTTGAGGCTTTTAACACATGCACAGTCAGATAAGTGCTTAGATCATTCCTTTACCGATCGTCCATGCTAGTGTGCCATACTCGACACTTGGGGCACCGCAAAGTCTTGTTCTGGACATTTCTTTGTCACCATGGAAGTCTCTTGACCTGTCAGAGGCCTCACCTGCGTGCTTCTCTAACTTAGTAGAGGGGTGAACATTGTTCTAGATAACTGTCGCTCATTTTCAGGTCTGTACCAAACACAAGTTCCTTCTCTCTGTTCTGTTCTGGCTACAATCACTTCCCTTTATATCCACCAGTCAAATTCAAAGACGAGATCATCATGACTTTATAGTTACACCTCATGCCACTAGACTGTATTGTTTAAAATTAACATCCTTTGGGATAATAAAAACTCCAGTTCACACTTAATTTGTTTCTTCATGCACAAAACTACCTCCCGGAGATCAGACTAAGTCCCTTTTAAGGGTGTTAGGCCTCCATTTTGAGATGTTTTGATTTATGGGGAAAAAAAATGGAAAAAATCTAGAGGTAGAACACTTTGCCTCTTTTGTAAAACCTGTTTAAAACGAGAAAAAGACAGTTTTAAAAGTCAAATACCTCACAGATATAACACAACGATCTCCCTGTAAACATGTTCTTCAAGCCAGAGCACTAGTGTTTGCTGATTGGCGACCTTGCCCAACACACGGTGCTGTGTGATGCACTGCAGAGGCCACGAAATCCCAAGTGAAAACCAGAGGGCTCCAGCGGGTGGCCAGCAAGGGCATTATTATGTTCGGCTTTCACAGAATTGGGTCTCAGTATTTTACTCATTTTTTTAACTTTGGATTTTGAAATGAATTCATACATACAGAAAAGTTACAGAAACGGGAGGGTTCCCACATACCCTATGCTCAACTTCTCCAAAGCTACTATCTTACGTGATTGTGGGACAACTGTAGAGGCCAGGAAATTAACATGGATACAGTGCTGTTACTTAATGTACTTGCCCTGCTTCATTACTAACACTGTTAAAAGTAAGAGATTTCCCATGACCCTAGATCCCAGGTCCTTGTGAAAACCAGACTGCCAACAGTGGGTGACAAGCGGCCGGCGGGCACACAGCGGCTTCATCTTTCACACAGGGCACACGCCCCGGCCCTCTGATACGGATACATTTGTCCCTGAACTGGGACTGTGGTTTTTCTCACAGTACGGTCAGCAAGGGAGTGAGACTGCTCTAATACCTGTGTCTGTCAAAAGTACCAAAAATGCAAGGTGGACAAAGAGAGACAAGTTTGGAGAAAAATGAGAGTCCTGTATTTGTGGAGAAGAAGAATATTCCTACATGTCAAATGCATAAATAGAGTGGGGTTTTGTTTAAAAGAGACACCCCCAGATCTGTTCGCTCTGTCACCTGCCTGGCCTCTATACATCTGAGACTGTGAACTGCTTACACAGGCCTTACGCTGAAGAAGGCACATGCGTGCCTGCGGAAACACAGGCAACAGTTGTATGATAAAGTACAAAAAAATGCCCACCCCAGATGGATTCAAACTCTCTTACCCTCTTCTAGCACGCAGACCCCAAATATGCTGGGGACCCCTGAGGCCTCCCTGCAAGCTTGAGGACCTTCACAGCCCTCCTCCCAGACTGGGGATCCCAATGGCCTCCTCCCAGGCTGGGGACCCTCACGCCTCCTGCCCCAGGCTGGGGAGCCCAGTGGCCCTCCCCCCAGGATGGGGCCCTCCCCTGTGGCCCTCCCCTCAGGCTGGGGACCCTCACACCTCCCGCCCCAGACTGGGGGCCCACAGTCTCCTCCCAGGCTGGGGACCCCAGTGGCCCTCCCCCAGGATGGGGCCCTCCCCTGCGGCCCTCCCCTCAGGCTGGGGACCCTCACACCTCCCGCCCCAGACTGGGGGCCCACAGTCTCCTCCCAGGCTGGGGAGCCCAGTGGCCCTCCCCCCAGGATGGGGCCCTCCCCTGCGGCACTCCCCCCAGGCTGGGGACCCTCACACCTCCCGCCCCAGGCTGGGGACCCCAGTGGCCCTCCCCCAGGATGGGGCCCTCCCCTGTGGCCCTCCCCACAGGCTGGGGACCCTCATGCCTCCCGCCCTAGGCTGGGGACTAGGACAGCCACAGCTCTGGTGAGCTAGGCAGCTCCTTGGCCCCTGCAAGTCTGCAAACCTGCAGGGCCCTCCTCAAATTTCTCCTCCACTGGCCCGCATCCTGTTTGCTAGACTGCTGTGCCTTCTGGCAGAGACCTTCACCTCCACAAACCCATGCCTTTCTGCCTCACAACCTACCCGCTGCCTCAGAAATCCTGCTCTCCGCCCCAGTCCCTCACCCCTTCCTCTCTGCGGACCCTTCCCTCGATGTAGCAAGCAAGCTTAAGTCTGTCTCAGTTTCAAAATGAAAACACCAACAAAAATCCTCTCTCGACCCCACTTTCCAATCTGGCGACTACCGCAGACCCCTGGACAATGCAGGGTCAGGGGCACCCACCCCTCTCCCCAGGCTGTTGAAAATCTGAGCGTAACTGCTGACTGCCGAAGACCTTAGTAACACGCTACAGTTGACAGGAGCCTTACCGATGGCACTCGACTAATGCATATTTGCATGTTATATGTACTATGCACTGTATTTTTGCAATAAAGCCAGCTAGAGAAAAGAAAATGTTAAGAAAACCAAAGGAAAATACATTTACAACGCTGTGCCGTCCTCAGGGGAACCACAGGCACGTAAGGGGACCTGTGCGGTTCAAACCCTGCTGTCAAGGCCCAGGTGGTGCCTGCGTCTCACCTTGTCTTCACCGCCAAGGGCCTCGGGTGAGACCCCCCTGTACAATTACATTCAGCCAGCATCACTTAAAAGTGCTGTCGATATTGTTAACGCCAACGCCTTCTTCCCCACAACCAGTGGAAATTACATTTGGCCCTGGCGCCTCTTAGATATGTCCCAGTCCCCTGGCTACTGTGATGCCACCCTCTGGGGATTCCTGTCTCCTTTCTAGAGGTTCCTTCACAGAATCATCCTCTTCTTACCCTTAGCGTGACGTGGGCAACCTTCCTGATCCCCGGGCTGGTGGCCGTCTCTACCGACTTGGGCGCTTGACAAATGCACAGCTGTGACCCTGGCCCCTTTCTGCCTCCCCGGACTGCGAGCTCCTCCGGATCAGAACCAGGTTTCAGCCCTGGATGGCCCACCCACTGCCGGCATCTGCCGGGCACCGTGCGGAAGGCAGACACGAAGTTCAGAGCGAACGTTAGCAAAGTTGACTGAGCGCCCGGTGATGACAACGCCCTCACGGTCACCGGCACAGCATTAAGAACATCAATTTTACAGTAATGACTCCCAAGTCTGCTCCCCGACGGTTTCATACGAGGGTCTGAAGTGAGGCTTCCTACGTTTCCACTCAGGTGACCGAGACCGGAGGGGTGCCCTTGGGCAAGAAAACGTCCCTGAGCCTGAGTTCCCTCATTGTCCACGGAGATAATAACGGTACCCCTTTCTGGAGACCGTGAGATTTGAACCCGAAACCACTCACTCAAGGTGTCTACAGGGTCCCGGCACCGACCACCGGGGAAACGACCAGAAATCTACTCTCTGTGCCACCACGTGCGAACATTCCAACGGTCGTTCCCCCGCGGGTTTGAGCAGGACTCGACCGGGGCCTCCCCACCAAGTTGTGGGGCGCCCTGTCCCGCAGCTCACTGGGCATCCACCGAGGCGCGGGGACACCTCCTGGCCCTGGGGTCACCCCGGCCGCGAGGGCCTCCCACCGCACTGGCCCTCCACTGGCTGGCGCGGGGGTGCACACGGCAGGGGCTGGGGGGGGGCATCGACCCTCGCCCTCCACCGCACGCCCCGTGAACCCCCCGCCCGCGCGAGGGGAGGTCCGCGCACCGTACACCCTGCCCCGTGGGCCCCTTGCCCGAGGAGAGGCCCGCGCGCGCGCACGCACGCGCGCGCCCGGCGGCCCGTTACCTCCTGCCGCCCCGGGGGGAGGTCCGCGCCCGCGCACACACGCCCCCGCGCCCTCGCGGCCCGTCGCGCACCTGCCGCCCCGAGGCCCCGCGCGTGCCGGCCGCGTCGTCGGTGGCCGCCGTCGCCCGGCTCCGGTGCGCGCCGCAGGGCGTCGCCGCCTTTTAGCGCCTGGCGCCGACCCCTCCCCGCCCCCCCCCGCCCGTCCGTGCGCCCGCGTCCGGCGCAGCGGCCGGTGCTTTCCTCGCGGGACGAGGGGGAACTCCGGGGCGGTAACCACACGCACTTCCCCTGACCGCGGCCTGGCCAGCCCTCCCCGCCCCCACCCCGGGGGATTTCCGCGACCCCGGGCACCACCCCCCCCCCCCCCCGGGCGGCCTTTCAGAGGGCCGGCGCCGCGCGCTCGCGCCCGGGCAGCGGCCGCGTGCTCGGGGTCGGCCCGGTCGCGCGTCCCCGCCGGCGGTCGCAGGAGCGAGGGCGCGGGCGGAAGCGCGGGTTCCCCGTGGGCCTAGCTGCAGTGCCTGGGACGGCGGCGTGGCCTTCTTCGTTGCCGGTAGCGAGGTGTGTGTGTGCGTGTTTGTTTTCGCCTGGTTGGTTGTTTTTGTAACTAGGGTGGGCCTGGCTATAAAAAAAAAAAAAAAAAAAAAGTCCCTTCCTTTAGGCTCTTGTCCCGCACCGGACAGCTCTCAGTGACGGCGGTCCTCTCCGGGACACCGGGGTCTGTGCACCTGCCGTCCCTGCAGCTGCCCGGCGCACGCGGGGGGACCGCCTGCCGGGGTACCGGATGGACGGGGGGCGCTCAACCGACTGCCCCGCCTTCCAGCACAGCTAAGATGGTCAGGAGCCAAAGGAAATCCTGTAACGTTATTCGGGAATTCTTCCTCCCGTGGAAACAAAACGGACGCCCGTTCCATTCGGCACAGTCAGCACGGGCTGGGGCGTCTTCAGGATGCGGTGGCTCCGGCCGCCCAGGGCAGTCGGGGCTCCAGCTGGAAGGGGCCAACGTGACCGAGTTCATGTCACGGGGAAATCGCAGTCCACTTCGACCCTGCCCCGTTCAAAACCTGGCAAGACGTTTTCAACTCACCTCGGAGGTGACTGAAAACCTTTTTTGTGGGCGTTATATGCTTTTGATCTTGTAGCCACCAAGAGGATTTTTGAAACACGAAACTCCTCTGGACATTTTGAACTTGAAAGCATAAAAGTTGTCACGGTTGCGAAGCACCTGCAGAATGCAAACACAGGTATTTTGGAACACAGTGGATCCGGCCCTCTTTTCAACCGATTGGTCGAATACAAATACCACAGCCAGCCATTCCATACCCACCATCGTCCATTGAACACCAGCTCGGCTTCAATAACTGTAAATATTATAGCGTTGCGTTTTGTCCTTGAACATTTTACTGCCCCCACAGATTTTTATTTAATTTTATTTGTTATTCCACTACAGGTAACATACAGTGTTATATTAGTTTCTGGTGCCTCCACAGTATTTCCGTATATGTTTGCGAGGGACAGCTTTATGATCCCTCTGGCACGTATTTCTGAAACAAAATGTGTATAAATTGAAATTCGTTTTTTTCCAAGCAAGGCACCTCGGGGGCTCAGTTGGTTAGGTGTCTGACTTTTGGTTTCGGCTCAGGTTATGACCTCACAGTTCATGGGTTCCAACCCCGGCCTTCGGCTCTGTGTTGACAGCACAGAGCCTGCTTGGGATCCTCTCTCTCTCTCTCTCTCTCTCTCTCTCTCTCTCTCTCTCTCTCTCAATAAATAAATAAATAAATAAATAACACTTGAAATTATTTTTTCCTGTGACCAAAACACTCTAAGTGTTAAAAATTTCTCTTTGATTGCATTACTGATACTAGTTTCAATACTTACTATACAGTTGGTCAAAACATTACGGATCAGGGGCATCTGGGTGGCTCAGGCAGTTCAGCGAATGACCCTTGATTTCAGTTCAGGTCATAATCTTCATGGTTCGTGGGATTGAGCCCTGCATCGGGCTCTGCACTGACAGCACAGAGCCTGCTTGGGATTTTCTCTCTCCCTCTCTCTGTGCCCCTCACCTGCTCTCTCTCTCTCTCAATAAACAAACTTTAAAATAGTTTTAAAGATTTAAAAATTAAAAAATGTAGATCACAAATGTTGATAATTACTAAATATAAAAAGTAAAACTCTATTATAAATGCAATCTCAGTGGGGGTGTCAGCTTATATTTGAACAATGTTCAACTGTGTGTTCATCAGTATTACCTATTACTAACTATAATAGGGCTCAGCATAGATTCTGCTCCTTTTATTGCTAAAGATTGTAAGTGTTGAAAACCTTCTTTACATAAGTAAGTATAGACAGGACCAGAAAAATGTCATTTGTCAATTTTTCACAATATTTTGACCTCCTGTTTTATACCTCCAAAATCCTTTAATGATCTTTAATTAAAAACTGTAATTAGTTACTAGCAGACAACTCCATTTTGTTGAAATCAGTGACTTGGAAACCACAGGCCCTTTGTTCCCAGAGAGAGTTGCCACAGTTAGCAAATGAAAATACAGGACGCCTCGTTAAATTTAAATCTGAGATAAAACAACAAATAGTTCGGTGGTATAAGTTTGTCTCATACAATACATATTCATTGATTATCTTACATTCAAATTGAACTGGCTGTCCTAGATTTCAGCTGGCAGCTCTATACCCAGATTTGAGAGTCATTCATGTTCTCAGCACCAATGCCAATTATCTCCAATTGTTCAGGAAGACTTTACACCTGGGGTGAGACGCTATTTTACAAGCCAAGATGGGTGAGCACGAAGCCTTCTCTTCAAGAAGAGAGCCCCACGATGAACAGGTTGGTGACAAGGCGGGACAGCCTGGCCCCCTTGGCAGCTCTTGTTTTCAGGCTGATCGGGTTTAGGAAGAGCCCCGTGTGGACTTGAAGCACCAGGCTGTCAGTTCCTTTAACACTGAGTTCCCACTTGCCTGGGGCTAATCTTTGTGAAGACGTGGTGAGCCTGCCCAAGGGAGTACCTGTCCCAACTGAACGACCAGCGGCCTGAGGAATCCCGGTGGGACTGGCTTTCCCAGGTGCTTCGGGCACAATGAGAGTGGAGAGGAGACCTACCTGCCAGGCCCCGGAGTGCATCGCCACGTCTCCTCCACAACCTTTCACGCAACTTTAACGATGGATTTTTTAAAAATGTTTACTTATTTATTTTAGGAGAGACAGTGAGAGAGAGAAAATGGGCAGGGGAGGGGCAGAGAGAGAGAGGAAGAGAGAGAGAATCCCAAGCAGGCTCCGCACTGTCAGCACGGATGTGGGGCTCGAGCCCACAAACCATGAGATCATGACCTGAGCTGAAAGAAAGAATCAGATGCTTAACTGCCTGAGCCACCCAGGCTCCCCGGTGATTGATGTGTTAAAAATAATTGTTTTCCTATAATAATGCTAAGGTGCACAGGAGCAAGGCTGCATGTATTTTGTTCAGCACACTATTCTAGTACAAGCAGGGTACCTGTAAACAGGGAGTGTTCAATAAACCTCTGTTGACTGAATGACAAAGACGGACTCAGTGTATCCACTTGGACCCTCTCTCTCCTAAACCTGCACCCATTTTTTTTTCTCTTTTATTTTATTTTATTTTATTTTTTTATATATATGAAATTTATTGACAAATTGGTTTCCATACAACACCCAGTGCTCATCCCAAAAGGTGCCCTCCTCAATACCCATCACCCACCCTCCCCGCCCTCCCACCCCCCATCAACCCTCAGTTTGTTCTCAGTTTTTAACAGTCTCTTATGCTTTGGCTCTCTCCCACTCTAACCTCTTTTTTTTTTTTTTTTTCCTTCCCCTCCCCCATGGGTTCCTGTTAAGTTTCTCAGGATCCACATAAAAGTGAAACCATATGGTATCTGTCTTTCTCTGTATGGCTTATTTCACTTAGCATCACACTCTCCAGTTCCATCCACGTTGCTACAAAAGGCCATATTTCATTTTTTCTCATTGCCACGTAGTATTCCATTGTGTATATGAACCACAATTTCTTTATCCATTCATCAGTTGATGGACATTTAGGCTCTTTCCATAATTTGGCTATTGTTGAGAGTGCTGCTATGAACATTGGGGTACAAGTGCCCCTATGCATCAGTACTCCTGTATCCCTTGGATAAATTCCTAGCAGTGCTATTGCTGGGTCATAGGGTAGGTCTATTTTTAATTTTCTGAGGAACCTCCACACTGCTTTCCAGAGCGGCTGCACCAATTTGCATTCCCACCAACAGTGCAAGAGGGTTCCCGTTTCTCCACATCCTCTCCAGCATCTATAGTCTCCTGATGTGTTCATTTTGGCCACTCTGACTGGCGTGAGGTGATACCTGAGTGTGGTTTTGATTTGTATTTCCCTGATAAGGAGCGACGCTGAACATCTTTTCATGTGCCTGTTGGCCATCTGGATGTCTTCTTTAGAGAAGTGTCTATTCATGTTTTCTGCCCATTTCTTCACTGGGTTATTTGTTTTTCGGGTGTGGAGTTTGGTGAGCTCTTTATAGATTTTAGATACTAGCCCTTTGTCCGATATGTCATTTGCAAATATCTTTTCCCATTCTGTTGGTTGCCTTTTAGTTTTGTTGGTTGTTTCCTTTGCTGTGCAGAAGCTTTTTATCTTCATAAGGTCCCAGTAATTCACTTTTGCTTTTAATTCCCTTGCCTTTGGGGATGTGATGCACCCATTTTTTAAATAGTGAAACATAACTTACCTTTTCCCTCCCAACTCTGTGAATATCCCAGCTATTTTATATAAAAACTCCACTTTTCCTTGCAGCACCCAAACATCACCTAAATATGTTTTCTCTCCAATACTCTTGTACACACAGAAGGAAGCGAGGAAATGCTTCAGGACAATGACAAGATAGACACACGAAGCCATTAGTATCTGGTTTACAACAGCCTTCTTCTGCTGTCCATGTCTAAGCAGGGTATGAGAAGCGTGTTCACCCCGTTCCTGGTTTGGAACTTCTAGGACTCTCAACTGTGGTGTGTTCTCATTATCCTATTCTATTTAAATCAAGTTTAAAATATCTGTTTCCCTTGAGGGCGATCATGATGAAAAAAATACTCCCTCTCTGGAAGGAATTTCACGTGGTCGTCAGTGCTCTAACAACTTCAGCGCCAGTCCAAGGGTATTTCACTCTAAGCTAGTACATTTTTAGTTAAGGAGATACATAGAAATTCTGCCCCGGAGTCTAGAACTGAAAGTAAAAGTGAAATCTAACAGAGGGGACATGGTGTTCCTGATTCCAAAGCAAATAGGAGAGTCACTGTGAACGTTGGGGATTTCCTGGTCTGTTGGCAACTTCGTAACTTGCAAATAAAACACAGATCAGCCCTGAACAAGTGCTAATGAAGAAGTTTACCTGGAAGTGTCTGTTCGTGTAGACAAAGTGATGACGCTGGGCCTCATACATGGTGGCTTACTTTTGATTTCTTTGTCCTGACAGCACTTTACCCGTATAATTTACATTACACAGTCAAAGTGCACACATCTTACGTGCACAGCTCACGAATCTTAACAAATGTGTATACTTGGGGGACCACCAACCAGACCCATACCAAGAACACTTTCCCACCACCCCAGGAAATTCCTTCATGCCTGTTTTCGGTCAATACTTATCCGTAGAGCCCGGCCCCCCGCCTCAGGCACTGTTCTGGTATCTTCTACCTCAGCTTTGGTTTGTCTGTTCTCACACTTCACAGAAGTGGAATTGTGTGGTGTGCACTCATAAAGGCTTCTTTCACTAACTATTTGTAGTTTCATCCACACTGTACCACATCTTAGCCGTTTGCTCATTTTACTGACAAATGGTATCTATTACCATAATTTGTGTATTCATTCTCCTGCTCATGGACGTTTGGGTTATTTCCTGGTTTGACCCCTTACGCAGAGTGAAGTTACGAACATCTTGGTCTGAGTCTTTGTGCGACTCTACGGATTCGTTTCTGTTTTGTAAACGCCTGGACACGGAATCTCGTGGGGTAGGTGCGTGTTTGTTTTCACAAGGAACTGCCAAGAGCTTTTACAAAACGTTTGCAGCACGTTACACCCTGCCAGCAATGTGTAACAACTCTACGTGCTGAACATCCCTCCTAGGCTTAGAATTGTTTACTTTCTAAATCTGACCTCTTCCTGGGAGTATGTCCTGGAATCTCATTATGCTTCTAATTTTTATTTCCCTGGTAATTGATGATGAATATATTTTCATATGCGCCTTCATGACTTCGATCCTCTCTTCTGTGAAGCGACTGTTCAAATCTTCTGTTTTTAAACTAAATCAGTGGGGCGCCTGGGTGGCTCAGTTGGTTGAGCATCCAACTTCGGCTCAGACTGTGATCTCACGGTTCATGAGTTCAAACCCCACATCGGGCTCTGTGCTGTCAACTCAGAGCCTAGAGCCTGCTTTGGATTCTCTCTCTCTCTCTCTCTCTCTCTCTCTCTCTCTCTCTGCCTCTACCCGGCTCACACACTGTTACTCTCTCTCAAAAATAAGTAAACATTAAAAAACATTTTAAACTAAATCGATTGACTTTTTATTATTGACTGAAGGGAATTCTTTACATATTCTGCATATGAGTCCTCTGTTGTGTGCATTGTGAATATTTTCTACAAGTTGGTGGCTTGCCTCTTGCCTTTACTAACAGTTTCTTTTAATAAGTAGAATATTTTAATTCTGATGGAGCCTAAGTTAATGTTTTCTTTTATGTACAGTACAATTTATATCCCATTTAAGAAGTCATTACCTACCTCAAGATCATAAAGATTTTCTTCTATGTTTTTTTTCCAGAAGATGTGATATTAACCTTTACACTTAGGACTATGATTCATCTCAGATTAATTTTTGCACGTGGTGTGAGTTGAGGGCCTAGGTTCATTATATATATATATATATATATATATATATATATATATGCTATAGATAGATACGTAGATATGTAGGTTTCACACTCAGCATAGACCCCGACACAGGGCTTGAACTCGTGGCCATGAGACCAAGACCTGAGCTGAGATCAAGAGTTGGACACTTAACCCACTGAGCCACCCAGGTGTCCCTCTTTTTTTTTTTTCCTAAATATTGTTCCAACACTGTTTATTGAAAAGACTCTTTTCCTCATTGAATTGCTTTGGTGTCTTTGTCAAAAATCGATTGAACTTACATGTGGAGGGGTTTTTTTTGGACACTGTATTGTGTTCTGTTTCTCTATTTGTCTATCTTTATGCCAATACCATACTGTATAGGTCACTGTATTTTTAAAATAAGCAGTGATACGAAATACCATTAGTCAAACTTTGTTTTTTTTTTTTCAAAATTATCTTGGTTGAGTCCTTTCAATTTTTGTATAATTCTTAGAATTGTGAATATCTTTTTAATTTTTTTTCTTAATTTTTTAAATTTATTTTTGAGACAGAGAGAGACAGAGCATGAGCAGGGAAGGGGCAGAGAGAGAGGGAGACACAGAATCGGAAGCAGGCTCCAGACTCTGAGCTGTCAGCACAGAGCCCGACGCAGGGCTCGAACTCACAGACTGTGAGATCATGACCTGAGCCAAAGTCGGATACTCAACTGACTGAGCCACCCAGAAGCCCGTGAATATCTTTCTAAAAGTTACCAGGAATTTGATTGGCATTATGTTCAATCTATAGGTCAATTTTAGAAGTACTGATGTCAACGTTATTGAGTCTTCTTTTTTTAATGTTTATTATTTTGAGAGAGAGAGTGGGGAGGAGGGGCAGAGAGAGGAAAGAGCAAGAATCTCAAGCAGGCTCCATGCTGTCAGTGCAGAGCTTGGTGCAGGGCTTGAACGCATGAACCATAAGATCATGACCTGTACTGAAACCGAGGGTTAGATGCTTACCTGACTGAGCCACCCAGGTGCCCTGTTACTGAGTCTTCTAATCCATGAACATGGTATGTCCCTCCATCCACTGCCTTATTTAATTTCCTTGTGTTCAGTACAAAGATCTTACCTTTTGTTACATTTATTCCTAAATATATTTTTATGCTATAGTATTTTTTTAAATTTAGATTTCCAGTTGATAATAATTTTTTTTAATTTTTTTCAATGTTTATTTATTTTTGAGAGACACAGAGAGACAGAGTGTGAGTAGGGAAAGGCAGAGAGAGAGGGAGACACAGAATTCAAAGCAGGCTCCAGGCTCTGAGCTGTCAGCACAGAGCCTGATGTGGGGCTCGAACCCACGCACTGTGAGATCATGACCTGAGCCGAAGTTGGACGCCCAACTGACTGAACCACGCAGGCGCCCCGGTAATATTATTTTTAAACTGAGTGTTCAGTTATTTGTTGTTAGAAAGTGGAAATAAAATCACTTTTAGTATAAGGATCTTTTGTCCTGCTACCTTGCTAAATTCACTTATTGTAGCCAATCCTTAGATTCTTCCGGATTTTCTTTAGCAAACTACCATGTCATCAATATATAAAAACAGGGGCATCTGGGTGGCTCAGTCAGTTAAGCATCCAACTCTTGGTTTTGGCTCAAGTCTTAATCTCACAGTTTATGGGTCTGAACCCCTGTTGGGCTCTGCACTAACAACACGGAGTCTGCTTGGGATTTTTCTCCCTCTATCCATTCTCTCTCTGCACCTCCCCCACTTGCACTTTCTATCTCAAAATAAATAAATAAAGTTACAAAAAAAAAAAAAAAGAATTTCCAGGGGTGCCTGAGTGGCTCAGTCAGTTAAGCATCTGACTTCAGCTCACATAATGATCTCAGGGTTCATAAGTTTGAGACCCACATCAGGTTCTGTGCTGTCATCTGGAGCCTGCTTTGTATCCTCTGCCCCCCCCCCCGCCCCTCCCTCTTTCAGACTCTCTTTCAAAAATAAAAATAAACATGTTTAAAAAAATGTCCAAATATTTTTTAAAATAGATAAAAACAAATGTATTTCTTTCTTTCATTTATTTTTTCTTGCTTGATTGCATAAGTCAGGACCTCTAATACAATGGTGATGAGACTTGATTAGGGTCAACCTCCTTGCCTTATTCCTCACTCAGGGAAAAAGTGATGTTAACCGTAGATTTCTCATAGATATTCTTTATCTGATTGAGGAGGTTTCTTTTTTTCTGTTTATTCTGTGAATATGGAGAATTGCTTTGATTTATTTATGAGTATTAAACCAACCCTGCATTTCTGGGATAAACTGCACTTGCTCAGGATCTCATAGCCTTATTATGTATTGCTGGATTTCATTTCCTAATATTATGTTCAGGATTTTTTAGTTGAGGGTAGAAAAGGAGAGAAACAACAGGAAAATGGAAGTGGAATAATTGAGATACCAGGAAAACATAGAGCACCGCTAGCACAAACTATTTAAATTCGGTAGAGGAGGTAAGAGCTGATTAAAAGTCAACAGTTTATATTAAACACACTTGCTGTGTCGGTGACCAGAGAGAAGGATGTGATGAAATACACTTACCCTGTTTGATCCCACGAAGTCAGTGTCACTGGCAGAATTTCACAGCCAGGAGGCCTCGGGCAGTGGCCGCAGACTCGCATCAGCCACGGACAATTCCTGAAGTGGGTCGGGGCGGAAGCAGTTAGTGGCTCTCACGGATTTGGGTTCCGGTGCAAAGGGAGATAAGGCAGGCGGAGTCACAACGGAAGGCAAAAGAACCCTAGGCGTGTGCCCCCGGACTGGACCGATTCTTACAGGGGCCAAACCGGCCGAACACGTGATCCATTTGCGGGAGAGGATGCTGGGAATGACAGTCTCGTCTGCTGGCTAGGAGATAAGGCTCTCGGACCCGGGGAAGCTTGTTTAGGGCAGAGGAACTGGGCGAAGAAGACTGGACGACGTTGTGGGAGACAGAGTGCATCCAAACACTGCGTGTGTGTGTGTGTGTGTGTGTGTGTGCGGGAGCGCGCTGGGCTGACTGGTCTCCCCACTCGCAAAGCTCCCCAGGCTCCCTGAATCCGTGCCTAGGAAGGTTTGAGGACGTGTCTCAGGGGCAGCAAGTTTAAAAGCTGAAGCGATCCATTCCAGAGGCCTGCCTCCCTCCTCCTACCATTTTCTCCGGGGATGAGGTGGAGGAAGGGGAGCCTCCGGAAATACCAGGATCCTCCGGGCCACGCCTGCTCTGCTGTCCGAAGAGAGGGGGTCGGATCACAGCCCCTCTCTCAGGGGTACTGGGAGGGCACGAGGGACACGTGCGGTACAAAAGCCCAGGAGGCGCCGGCCGGCGGGTCGCGCACCTTGGTCCTGGCCTCGGGCAGATGCAAAGTGCGCCCCGAGGCGCCTTCCCAGATCGGGAGCAGGAGAACCAAGCTTTGTTGTTGAAACGGTCCTGCGCCCTCTGAACTGAGGGGCGTAAAATCTTCTCGAAAGGAAACAACCTAAACCGTCTAGGGAGCCGGAGGCCGACTTGGCTTGGCGGGTCCGGGGCGTGAGGCACGCGGAGGGAGCCGTGGCAGAGGCGACGGCAGGCCCCGGAAGTCTGCAGCTGGCTGCCCGGCTTTGGACTCCGCTCTCCCCTCGGTGGCCACGTGGCACCACGTGATGCAGACGTCACCGGCGCCCAGCCCAGACCCCCTCCACCACCCTGTGCACCTGAATCCCAGAGGCACCAAAGCTGCTAACGGGGGACAGCTGTGACCCACCTGGAGCGTTATACCCCCGGTCGGTGTGGGTCTGAGACCACGACCACAGCTGCTGCCACTGCCTCCCCGCTCTTCCCCCGTGGACCCGGGGAGGCCAGACCCTGTCTTTGTTCGGCTCACCCTCCCTGCTGGATCCGCTCCCCTCCCTTGCTACGGGCTTCCCTGAAGAGCAGGACACTTGACAGATCCCGTGGCCCTGAATCCCGTGCCAGCCTCTGTTGCCAGAGAGCCTAACGGAGTGGTGCCTGGAGCGAGTCACCCGCCAGCCGCCCACCTGCCCTCAGCTCCGGGGGCACACAACCCTCCAGAGTGTTGTCAGGAAAGAATGGGCTGATGTTGTGAGGCACTTAGAAGAGTGTCTGGCCCACAGAAAGGGCTCGGCCACTTTAGCTCTCATTATGAGAGGTTGGTGCCGTCGGATAGAAGATAGGGTGGTTCTTCATGAGGATTTTCAGAATGCCCGATCGGTACAGTTGTTTTAGGACGGCTGCTTCTCAGGCCAAGTTCGTGTCTGACTTTTACCATGAGTCACAAGGAACACGGTACGTGGCCTCTGTGGTTCAGAACCCACCACCCCACCTGCGAGAAACAAACCCAACGTGCATCCATACTAAGAAGAGGAAAATACACAGCACGTGTATGTCCCTCCCCCAAGTCTGTCAGTAGAGCAGTAATTAAATAAATGGTGTTTGGACCATGGAACATCATACGACTGTAGAAAAAAAGTAAGTTGCCTCACAGAAGCAAACCGAAGTTCTTTCTGGAGGAATGCATCCTCAGAATGGGTCTCAAAAACCCACTGATAGAGCCGCAGTGAATATGAGCTTCCGTGTAAGGGTCGTAAGACGTCCAGAGTCATCAGATGCAAAAAAAAAGTACACCCAATATGTTTATAGAAATACAAGAGGGGGGCCACTGAGTGCTCCGTCGGTTAAGCGTCCGACTCTTGGTTTCGGCTCAGGTCATGAGTTCGAGTCCTGCATCAGGCTCTGTGCTGACAGTGCAGAGGCATGCTTAGGATTCTCTCTCTCCCTCTCTCTCTGCCCCTCCCCTGCTCGCTCACTCTCTTTCTCTCAAAATAAATAAATTAAATAAATATTTTTTAAAAAAAGAGGGAATTGAAAACATGGGTAAGGAGCAACAGATTATTAAACAGGCAGATTGGTAAAAGGACAGGACAGCACCTCCAGAAACTGAAAAATAATCACTGCATTGAAAACCATAATGAAATCATTAAACTGCTGACAAAGAGATAATGAACGAACTTGATAACCTGTGGAGACTGCAGCACAGAGAGACGAAGACACCAAAGGTTTGCCTAATTCCAGAAAGAGAGAGAGAGAGAGCAAAGAGACAGGGAAAATCCAGGCTAAAGATGCAGTGGCCGAGACTTCCCCAGAAATTTTCAAAGACTCATAGCCCCAGATTCAGTGATTTAAGGTGGCAATTGCTTCATTAAGCCACAGCCAAACAGAAACTACCAGTGAGTATTCAGGAACGGAGGACTTCCAGACATATTTGAAAAGTCCTTTCCAAATGCCAATAAGAACCTTGGTTTTTTAGGAATGTTCTCAGAGAGAACTTCTGGACTTACCCTGTCGGTCCATGTTATCTCTTTTAAGGCAGAGGTGATGTAACAGACTCCTTGTAATCAACGCGAAAGAACGGGTTGATGAAGTAAAACACAAAAGGATGTTGAGAGAAAAGAGCAATGTTCTTGTTTTAAAAAAATTTTTTGAATGTTTATTCTTGAGAGAGAGAGAGAGAGAGAGAGACAGAGCATGAGTGGGGGAGGGGCAGAGAGGGAGACAGAGAATTTGAATTGTGCTGACAGCTCAGAGCCCGACGTGGGGCTTGAACCCACAAACTGTGAGATCATGACCTGAGCCAAAGTTGGATGCTTAACCGACTGAGCCACCCAGGCGCCCTTTGATTTTTTTTTTTAAGCAGACTTCACACCCAGTGCAGAGCCCAATGTGGGGCTTGAACTCACGACCCTGAGATCAAGACCTGAGTTGAGATCAAGAGTTGGTCACTTAACCCACTGAGCCACCTTGACTCCCCTATTTTTTTTTATTTTTTTATTTTATTTTATTATTTTTTTTTTAATTTTTTTTTAATGTTTATTTATTTTTGAGACAGAGAGAGACAGCATGAACGGGGGAGGGTCAGGGAGAGAGGGAGACACAGAATCTGAAACAGGCTCCAGGCTCTGAGCCGTCAGCACAGAGCCCGACGCGGGGCTCGAACTCACGGACCGCGAGATCATGCCCTGAGCTGAAGTCGGACGCTTAACCGACTGAGCCACCCAGGCGCCCCTCCCCTATTTTTTTTTTAATATAGCTATTGTAGATTGCATTCTTTGGCAAGGAGACCTTCAGATGGAGACCGTGTGCAGGTGGGTTATGGGATGTCACCCTCAGAGATGACAGCTTTCAGCTCCTCACTGTCCCCTCAGAGGTCTTCCCCTGAGCACTGCCAGCAGGTGGCACCCCCCAGAGCTGGGGCAGTGAGGGACTCAGCGCTGGAGGCAGATCTGGACACCACAACACATTCACCATGATGGCCAAGGAGGAGAAGGCTTGCTGTAGTCACACATCTCCCCTCGACTTGAGGAACGTACATCCCGGAAAGGTTAAAGGTTCGAGGAAAAACTAACCACAGGAGATGGGCAGCCAGCAGAGCATTCATTCGTTTGACAAATATTTAAAGTAGACCTGCGGTTGTTGAACTTCGCGCAACAGACCGCAGAAGCAATGAATGGTGATGGATGGTCCTGACCCGTGTGCTGAAGCCAGGGGCTGCCTGCTGGTGAGGGCCGGTCACAAGCCCCTCTTCCCAACTGCCAGTGATGCCCAGCTGGCAGCAGGAGATGGACCGCAGTGGACGAGAGCCAACTGTTAAACACGTACCAGCAAGATAATGCGCCTCACTTCTGAGCCGATCATTCGACAGAATGTAAAGGGTTAAAACTGTCCGCTCTGCCGCTTGGGGTGCCTGGGTGGCTCCGTTGGTTCAACATCCAGCCTCAGTTCGGGATGTGAGCTCATGGTTTGTGAGTTCAAGCCCCACATCAGTGCAGAGCCCGCTCCTGATCCTCTGTCCCCCTCTCTCTCTGCTCCTCCCCCGCTCACGCTCGCTCTCTCGCTCTCTCTCAAAAATAAATATAACGTTACCAAAAAATAAATAAAATTGTCCACCCTGCCTCTCGTTGCACACACCACGTATGTATAAAAGGTAGGTTATCAACCAGAGCCTTAGACTCACGCTGTCCAGTGGAAATGTGTGAGCCACATACATAACTTAAAATTTTCTACTAACCATATTTTTTAAAAAGTAAAAAGAGTGAAATTGTCATTCTATACCTTATTTAACTCAATATATCCAGATTGTCATCGCAACATGTAATCAATACAAAAAGATTTCGTATTACCATGTATTTTATCGTACATTTTCAAGATCTATATGCTTACAGCACATCTTAATTCAGATGCTAAATTTAGGGGTTGGGAAGACGGCGGAGTAGAAGTACCCTAGGCTCACCTTGAGAAGAAAAGCGAGTAAAAACAAGATAAAAGGGGCCAGCCAGATGCGCAAGGCTGGACACTCCCCGTGCAGACTTTTGGCTTCTGCAATCTTGCTTACCTCCTGTGCCCACCGACGGCCTGGGTAGCACCACTGACGAGGGCCCCCTGCCCTTTTTCTTTGGTCTCTCAACCCCCTACCATCCCAGCCATAAGAGGAGGCCGACGCCAAGGTTCGGGGCTCAGCCTTTGGTGCGCAATAAACAATCTTTTCTGATTCCCTGAGTGCGTGTGGCTTGTCTCTTCCTGGGCGCCGAGTATTTGCTGTGACAGCCTTGCCCCAGGAACACAACTAGGTAACCATCAAATCATCCTAAATATCCCAGGTCTCAACCTGAAGACCAACAAAACAAACTCCACAACTAAAGGGAGAGAAGAGCCCACAGTGGAGGAGGTAAGAAGCACAAAGACGCGGTTTGGGGAGAAACACCACAGGAGCTGCTGAGGGGAGGGAGCCGTGGTGGAGAAGGGTGACAGACAGAGGAACACACGGGAGAGTGTACGGGGAAACAGATCCCCAGAGCAACTGGCTTGGAAAGTGAGAGGGGCTGAATTTCGTGAGTTCTTGCCCCCAGTGGGGCTTAAAGCCTGGAGTTCTAAAGTCAACAGGCTTGACGGGAATGGAGCCCGGCATGCACTGCGCTGCTCCTGGAGAGAAGGCAGAATAAAGGGCCCACAGACATGACGGATGGAAACAGCCCCCTGAAGAATGCCTGGGGCCCACAGCAGCGCGGTTACTTGCTCATCTCAGAGCACGTCCCACAGAGGCAGCTCCACAGAGAGACCCCTCCAGGAACAAAGGAACTGGCCAGCACCATTTCCCTCCCCCACCCCTTAGCATAAGCACAGGCCACCGGCAGGAACCAGTGCAGCCACACCAGCTACCTAACTTGCATGTACCGAGCCCCTCCCCACCCACCCTCTGGTGGAACTGACCTTCCCAGTCACACCTGCCTCAGTCCCAGGCCCCCGCCCCCAGAAGACTGGCCCAAACCCCTGCCCACACCGCGTCCCCCAACCCAAGACTTTTGCAGGGATTCTGTTCCAGAGGCAGTGGCGACAGGTCTCATTTTACAAGCAGACCAGCAATCGCTAGTTAAAATGCATCACACTCGGGCCAGGGACTAAACACTGCCCGGAGCAGGCAATGAGAGCCTCTGCAGACAACTGGCCTGAAGGATAAAACGGCCAGGACACAACAGCAGAGCACATGCAGCACACACTGGAGGGCACTACAGGACCTCCTCTTCCTAAGGTCATTACCCTCAAGTGTAAAAGACGAGGGTGACTTTCTTAACACACAGAAATAGAGAGAGGCAGACAAAATGAGGAAACAGAGAAAACTATGAAATGAAAGAACAGGACAAAATCATAGCAAGAGACCCAAGCAAAACAGACATAAGTAACCAGCCTGAGAGAGAATTTAGTGTAATGATCATAGGGGTACCTGGGTGGCTCAGTAGGTTAAGCATCTAACTTTGGCTCAGGTCATGATCTCGCAGTTCATGGGTTTGAGCCCCACGTTGTGCTCTGTGCTGACAGGCTCGGAGCCTGGAGCCTGCTTCAGATTCTGTGTCTCTGTCTCTCCCTGCCCCTACCCTGCTTGTGCTCTGTCTCTCTCTGTCTCAAAAATAAACATTAAAAAACAAAAATAACTAAAGTAACGATCATAAAGATACTTGCTGGGCTGAGAAAAGAGTGGAAAACACGTGAGAACACAAAGGTAAGGAATAACAGCAGACATAAAGGGCTCAATAAAAAAATGAGGAACACGCTTGATGGAATGAACAGCAGTCTGGAAGAAGCAGAGAAATGAATTCATGACTGAGAAGAAAGAGTAATGGAAAGTTATCAAGCTGAACAAAAGAGAGAAAAAAGAATTATGCAAAATGAGAATAGAGTTAGGGAACTCAGTGACTCCATCAAACATAATAACATTCACATTACAGGAGTCCCAGAAGAGAAAAGAAGGCAGAAAATTCAATTGAAGAAATAATGGCTGAAAATTTCCCTAATATGGGGAACGAAACAGAAATCCAGATCCAGGAGGGACAGAGAATGCACCCCTCCACCAAATCAACAAAGGCAGATCCACACAAAGACATATTGTAATTAAAATGGAAAAAGTAGGGGCGCCTGGGTGGCGCAGTCGGTTAAGCGTCCGACTTCAGCCAGGTCACGATCTCGCGGTCCGTGGGTTCGAGCCCCACGTCGGGCTCTGGGCTGATGGCTCGGAGCCTGGAGCCTGTTTCCGATTCTGTGTCTCCCTCTCTCTCTGCCCCTCCCCCGTTCATGCTCTGTCTCTCTCTGTCTCAAAAATAAATAAAAACGTTGAAAAAAAAATTTTTTTAAATGGAAAAAGTAATGATACAGAAAAAAAATTTTTTAAAGCAACGAAAGAAGACAGTTACACACATGGGAAACCCCATAGGGCTAATAGGGGATTTTTCAGCAGAAACTTGGCAGGCCACAGGGAGTGGCAGGATATGTTCAACGTGCTGAATGGGAAAAACCTGCATCCAAGAGTGCTCTCTCCAGAAAGGCTGTTACTCAGAACAGAAGGAGAGATAGAGAGTTTCCCAGATGCTAAATTTACATCAAAATACTTGAACTGTATTAGATTTCAAAAAATTCATGGTTGCAAAAGATTCACATACCCAAGTTGTTGCATACATACTTAAAATTTTCAAATAACTAAACCAAATACACTTATCTTCTTTTAATATTTGTATTCACATTGACAAAACCATTCATCTTTTCTAAAAATTGATTTGACTTTGAAGCAAAAGCATATCGAGTGGCCACAATGCTTTGTAGTTCAGTCTGGGAGGGTATAGGGCCAACACCAAACAAGGAATTGTATTCTTCCCAATCATGGACCCTATAAGATTTGGATATGTCTTTCATGTTTGACTGAATCTACACAGGGTTCTACAATATGCTACAGTTTTTAGGATTATGTAAGAAAACTAGCAAATTGATATTTCTTAGGTTGGCTAATCTGAGAAGAACCACATTGCCACATAAGCTAAAAGATGGCAGACTTGCGGGGCACCTGGGTGGCTCAGTCAGTTGAGCATCTGACTTCAGCTCAATGATCTCACGGTATTGGAGTTCAAGCCCAACATCAGGCTCTGCACTGTCCCAGTGGAGCCTGCTTGGGATGTTCTCTCTCTGTCTTTCCCTCTCTATCTCTCAAAATAAATAAATAAACTTCAAAAAAGTAAGCTTTTCTTTTGCTTGGTGTTTCAAGGTTTGCTTGCCCATGTGCAGTGTGATCTGAGTGAGAACACACAAATCATGCTGCCTGGTTCTGTCTTTGATTATTGACAACTCAGCAAACATCCATGGGAATAAAAGGCACAATACAGGAAACAGTCAGTGCTATTGTAATAGCGTAGTATGGCAGCCACACGTGTGAGTACAGCATGAAATATAAACTTGTCCAATCACTACGCTGTACACCTGAAAGCAATGCAACATTGTGTGTCAACTATACTCAAATAAAAAAATATATTAAAAAAATAAAATGTTGAATTGGAATTAGCAACAATGTAAATCTTTGTAAAATTCCTTTACAAGTCAACCAATGAGCATTGGTAAACAACACAAGACCATCAGATTCAGTTTCTTCTACTTCCCGCAACAGTCCCATCGAGTGGTGCTGAATCACAGCATTTGCATGTATAGATTGAACAATTTTAATAACTGTATCCTTGACACTTCCCATGAGTCTGATTCAGAAAACTAAGCAAAAATATTTTCACTATGTATCACATGGTAAAACAAAGCAATGAGGGAAACATCAGTCCCTTGTTTTAAACTCCCAATAAATCTGCCTTTTTTTTTTTATGTCATAGCTAGAGCTGTTAGAAGAAACTAATATTTTTCCCTATTTATCTGAAATTCCTTGATAGTCAGAAAAGGTTCAAATATATCTATGTCAGGGTTTGACGTTTTTGTCTACGAGTTAACGATACTTCTTCACAGATTTGGAAGTCCTTCAAGATGAAATGTATCTAGAATACTAACTGCACATGATTCATCTAAAACTTAAAAAAAAGTACTTGCAATCTTTCAAATTTTGAATCAACTGATTTTTGAAATTCTTTTTTTTAATTAGTGCTTATTATTTTTTTTTGAGAGAGAGAGAAAGAGAGAGAACAAGCAGGACAGGTGCAGACAGAGAGAGGGACAGAGGTTCCAAAGCAGGCTGTGCACTGAGGCAGAGAGGCCAACACAGAGCTCAATTCATGAATCGCGAGATCATGACCTGAGCAGAAGCCAGACGCTTAACCAACTGAGCCACCCAGGCACCCCTTGAAATTCTTTAAAAAGGCTTGTGTTTTATGGACGATTGTTTGGTGACTCCACCAAAAATATTTTACTTTTTATAAAATATGATTTTTACTCTTCTAATAATTTATAACGATGTTTCCATAACTGTAATGATTTCTTTTACCATGTCACCATCTAAAAATTATTTTCTTGGGGCACCTGGCTGGCTCAGTCAGAAGGGCATGAGACTCTTGAATTTGGTCAGGGTCATGAGTTCAAGCCCCACATTGGGTGTAGAGATTACCTAAATAAATAAATAAAGTTTAAAAATGCTTTTCCTTTCTGTGCAAGAATCTAAGCCATTTAATATCCGGCTACATTGCAAGCTCAGATCCTGTTAAACATGATTTTTAAATATTTCATTGGATATTTATTTCTGATTTCAGGGAACTAATTTATTCTTTTCAAACCTTTTGTGACTATTAAGTGGAAACATCAAATTCACTACATACTTGCAGAAAAGGTCCCTACTATTGTCTACTTTATTAGAGAAAATTGTACACCAAGCAAAGAGCTTTTTCATTTTGCTCTGGCACAACAGACTACAATTGTCATTCACTGTGAAATTGGAGGCATCTCTTCTTCCAGTCTTTTTTTTTTAATTTTTTAATGTTTTTATTTATTTTTGAGCCAGGGAGAGACAGAGCATGAGCAGGGCAAGGGCAGAGAGAGAGGGAGACACAGAATCCGAAGCAGGCTCCAGGCTCTGAGCTGTCGGCACAAAGCCCGACACGGGGCTCGAACTCACAGACTATGAGATCATGACCTGAGCCAAAGTCAGACGCTCGACCGACTGAGCCACCCAGGCGCGCCCCTCCCCCCTTTTTGTTTTTCTGCTCTGGTTGTGGGACTGACTTCTGCACTTCAGTTTGATTCTGCATCATTAGGATGCCCTAGTTTTAAACTTAAATTTTTGCCCATACTTAAATGTAAGATTAGAACAATAATATAATTATAATTAAACAGTGAGTATATCCATCTAATTACCAAGTACAGCTTGTATAGGTATCACTATACCTTGCGCCATCTGCATAAGCATTCAGATAATCACGTTATGATGTTACATTGGTGCATAGGAAACAACACTTAGATCATTTCGTTGACACCCGCTGGATTGGAGACGTGTGCATGTGTAATCCTAGAAAAGACACCTGCACACAAGGTGTACTATCACATCAAGTAACATTCGCCACGACTCATCACTTACAGTGAAATGCAGTCCTATCAAACAGTAGGGTTCTATTTAATAGAAAAAACTGTTTTACATTGGTTCAATTTGAAATTTTCAACGTATTGGGGCATCTGGGTGGCTCAGTCAGTTAAGCATTTGACTATCGATTTCAGATCAGGTCATAATCTCATGGTTCGTGACATTGAGCCCTGAAATGGGCTCTGTGCTGACAGTGCAGAGCCTGCTTGGGATTCTGTCTCACCCTCTCTCTCCGCCCCTCTCCTGCTCACACACTCTCTCTCAAAATAAATAAATCAACTTAAAAAAAAACAAAAAACACAGCACAGGGATGCCTGGGTGGCTCAGTCGGTTAAGCATCTGACTCTTGATTTTGGCTCAGGTGATGATCTCACAGTTTGTGAGTTGGAGCCCCATGTCGGCCTCTCTGTTGTCAGCACGGAGTCAGCTTGAGATTCTCTCTCTCCCTCTCTGCCCCTCCCCTGGTGTGCTCTCTCTCTCAAAGTGAATAAGTAAACTTTAAAATTTTCAATGTAAATTAATTGAAAACTCAGTTCCTCAGCGTGCTAGCCACATGTCAAGTGCTCAGGAGCCCACGCATCCAGTGGCCACCAAATCTGACACCGCGGCCTTATGCCACGCTTGCCGGTCCTGACTTGCTTTCCAGCCCCCATTTTCTCCTGTTTGCTATGCATTCAATTCTCTGTGCCTCCGGTGGACACTAGCTTGGACCCATCTCGCGTCCCTCTCTGCTCGCAACTAAGACTATCAAACTTGGCCCCTCCTCCAGCAGCAGCTACTTGGCTAGCACGTCTCCAGTCCAGCCTGGCCCCTGCCGGGTCTTGATGGGAACAGAATGGGGCAAATGTTAGTAAGAAGAAAACAGAGGTGAAGATACAAAAGGAGGCTGGAAAAAGCAAGTACCAACTCTAACAGAGTTTTACTCCTTGTCTTAAACAGATGACTTAGAAAAAAACATGCAGAAGATATTTCGTCGACATAATTATTTTTAAAAAATCACGCAAACTAAGAGAACTGAAAATAAGCCATCATTCTCACGTTTAAAAAACGAAAGAAAGGAAATTCTGCAGACAATTCAGAGTAAATCACCATCTGAAGCAAGAGTCTATGATGAATTAGCAGAGGGCAGGACGCACGCTTTCAGAAAAGGAAGAGGAGGTCAGCAATCCTAACGAACCGTCTAGGCCTGACCCACCCACTTCCTGTTATGCTAACTTTCGTAACGCTGTCGGCTTGGTGATGCTGCCCAAGTCTGAATCTCATCGAAGCACCTGGCGATGGCTCACGACGTCTTTGTGGCCAAATGGACAGAAACTGGCTGCGTGTTGGCCTAAGAGGCACTGATTCTTTTTGCAAGTAAAGTCTCCTCTGCCTCCAACATGGGGCTCACACAACCTGAGATCGAGAATCACATGCTCCATCGCCTGAGCTGGCCGGGAGCCCCGACGGGCACTGGTTTTTAACTGATGTGCAATCCAACCTAATGTTTGATGAAGAGATTCTTTTCTCCCTGCAGCTTTTAATGACGCCTCTAGAGACGTCTTAGCTACTAGCAGCCTACCGTTGACCGGGAGCCATGACATACATGGTCGATTAATTCCTATTTCTTGTGTGTGTTATGTAGTGGACTCTTACAGTAAAAGTCGGCTAGAGAAAGAAAGTGTGACTCAGAACGTCGTTAAGAGGGAATACGTTTACAGCACTTACTGTACTGCAGTGAGAAAAACCCACGTAGAGGTGGACTCATACAGTTCACACCCGTGTTGTTGGAGGGTCTGCTGTATCTGCCTTGCCAGTGTCCCCACATCGTCCCCCTGTTAACACCAGTGCCTGAGGGGTCTAGCCCTTGCCACTCCCGCTCATCGGTAAAGACAGTCAGGAGCTGAGAGCTCGCTAACTTGGGTCTCCCGTCCATACAGGGGATACTTAGTATTGCCAGGATTCTACCCGGCACAGATTATATCTTTCATTCCCCTGGTCTCTGCACTGCAAGGTAAATCTGATCCAAGTGAGGACCTCCTACCCCCAGAGCCTGGGACACAGCAGACACTTAAGAAATACTTGTTAGGTGAATGCACGAAAATTTTGGTTCAATCAAAGAACTTCCTAACCACAGAAGTTTTCGAAACTGGAAAGGACTTCCCCCTAAGGCACCACGTTTCCTGTGAGTGGGGATATCTGCTTACCAGGGGCATTGGGCAGTGCACTCAACCGCTAATGGGAAGCAGGGAGGGAACCGGAGAGACTTTACATTTGCTGGAAGTGTGACTACTCCAGCTTCGGGTAAGCGGCCTGAGGCAATCTCTGAACGTGGGTCACGATTTACTTGACCCAGCAAAGCCTACAAAATCATGCAAACCAAGAGGTTCAGATCTTGGTGTTCACTTTAAGAACACACGTGAAACTGTCCAGACCATCGGGGTGCGCGCACCCAAAAAACCAGCAAGACTCCGAAGGATGTGACTTTGCGGAAGCAGCACGTGCATTCCGGTGCCACGATGGTGGAGTTGGGGGTGCGCCCAGGCCACACAGTGGGGCTGGCCACAGCGTCGGGGGCCCAAAAAGAGTGCACAAGTTTTACTGCACGTGTTTACAAACGCAGAGAGTGATGCTGGCCTTGAGGGTTGGGACGTAGGCTCTCTGGTCACTGAGTACATCAGGGTGAACAAAGCCCCCAGGTGCAGGGCAGAACTTACGGGGCTCACGATCAGATTAACCCACCCAGGAGCTCTCCCTGCCCCACGGAGATGATCCTGATGGGAGAAGAGCAGACCGTTCCTAAACCAGAAGAGGAAGTTGCACAGAAGAAAAGATATCCCACAGGAAACGGAAGAAACAAAGACTTATGACCCAGGAGTCAATTCTGCATAAAATAAATGCACATAAAAGTACAAAAATAAAGTGACTATTAATAACGTTAAAAGATAAAGATATAAATGTGGTTGGATTTTTCATAAGCACAACTGATTTCTCTCTCCACTCTCCAGTTCTCTTCACACATGTGCGTTTGTCCCTCTCGCGCCCCATCTTTATGTAATCTGGATGTGGCTAGCCGGAGCACCCCACCTCGGCCCTGTCCCTTGAGATCTGGGTCATCCTGAGCTTACGTTTCACGGCCTGGGGGTGTCCAAGATGTCTATGAATTTCTGGAAAGGTGTGTGGTCTCTTCATCTCCATACCTCAACTACCTTCTGCATCTCAACATGCTATCTCTGTTCAACCAGCACCCACAAAACGTGAAATCCAGCCTTTTCATCATCTTCCGCCAACCTGAGCACATAGACCTCACAGAATTGCGGGGTCCATCCGATCACATACCGCCCACGGTGACAGGGACACCTCCCTGCCGACCTGTGTGGACTCCACTCCTTTCCTCTGTAGAGCACTCACCCCGAGTACGCCCAGGCTCCGGTGCCCACCACACACCCAAACACTGACCTGGCTGAGGGTCTTTGTTCCAAACAAAAGTAATGGCTTTCCCACGCAGGGCTGTGGCGCAAAGCTCCCTATGATTTTAATTGCCTCTTTTTACTCCTACAACGTATTTTGAGCTCGTACTATACGACACGCCTTAACTGCATTTCGTTTTTACCCTTTAGCCTGAATTGACACTAACGAACCTGATGCTGGAAAGAATCCATATGTGGTAACTGATTTCTTCGTTTAGAATAGCCAGAAAATAAGACACTGAAAGAAAGGTATGACCACTTCGCTTTCTGGGTAAATAAGAATTGACTTACTATTTTTATAGATGGTAACAACTCCTCCCCGGTGAGCTATCTAAAACACAACAACAACAAAAGTTTATTATCTTTTCTGATAATACACACATACACACTCATGAAATCAGAAAATACAATTTGGATAATGTAGGACAGCGAATACTTTTTTTTAAAAATTTTTTTAATGTTTATTTATTTTTGACAGAGAGAGAGAGAGAGAGAGAGAGAGAGAGAGAGAGAGAGAGCATGAGCGGGGGAGGGGCAGAGAGAGAGGGAGACACAGAATCTGAAACAGGCTCCGGGCTCTGAGTTGTCAGCACAGAGCCCGACGCGGGGCTCAAACTCATGGACCGCTAGATTATGACCTGAGCCGAAGTCGGACGCTTAACCGACTAAGCCACCCAGGCACCCCGACAGCGAATACTTTTTGAGTACTTGTTATGTGCCGGGCACTGTTCTAAGTGCTTCACCTGTTGTTATGAAGTGTCCCTGCCTCCACTAGCTGTTGTGGAAACTGAGAGGTACAGAGAGGTCACATTTCTTTCTCAAGACCACACAACCAGAAAATAATGATAACACATAATGACCCTATCTAGAGACCAACTTCATTTGGGTGAGTATTTACCATGATAAAGTCTTACACGGTATTTTAAATGACACCGAGGCGAACACATTATCCATTCATTTTTTGCTCACTTGTGGGATATTTTACCTCGGTATACATTCTAAGAAGCATTGTCACTGAGTTCAAGAATGTGCCTCAGGGGCGCCTGGGTGGGTCAGTCGGTTAAGCGTCCGACTCTTGATTTTGGCTCAGGTCACGATCTCAGGGTTCATGGGTTCGAGCCCCCATCCGGGCTCTGTGCTGACAGCGCGGAGCCTACTTGAGATTCTCCCTCTCTCAACCTCTCTCAAAATAAATAAATAAACTTAAAAAAAAAAAAAAAAAGAAAAAATGCGCCTTAGGTTATTTTAATACATTTGAGAGACTAAGAGATCATTTTTAAAGTGTATTCCTTCTTTGCGTTACTGTTCTGGATTGAACATCAATAACAAAATTTATGACTAGGTGTCGTCCCATTAGAGCAAAAACAGACTTGTAATGTTGTCTTTTCAAATCAAACTACTATCCATCGATTTTCCAAAAATAAACATATAAATGGATTTCCCCGCGGGCGCCTGGGCTTCTTCATATGGTTTGTCACATTTGAAACTACATTAAACGGTGAGCTTTCATTTCACAGGGCTGTTGGCACCTTCTAGTGGTAAGAAAGCAAAACGTGCCCGTGATGGTTCAGGTTTGTTGGTTTTTTTGTTTCTTTTGCTTTTTTTTTTTAAGTAAAAAGACAAACATAATCTACAGCTTCCTGGTATTTTTACTTTTCTTTCCTTTTGTTAGCAAAGCCACAAAGGCCATGAAATTCCAAAAAAGAGACTAAAATATTTCGAAGTCAATTCAGAGCACCATTCCGTCGTAAATGTGAAACTACGTAACGTATCGGTTATAAAAGGTCAAGATAGTTCAGGGAATTTTAGGTGTTTTTGGGTTTTTTTGAATGGTGACTTTTCTCAACGCCTCTGATTGCTAACCAGTACTGGATCTGTCATTGCGTTTGTTTGTGGTTAATGGTTTCACAGCCTCTAGCTCAGCATTACACGGACGGGCGTCTGGACAGACGGGTAAAGCAGAAGAGAAGATGTGCCCGTGCTCACTTAGTCCCAAAAGGAAGGAGACATGGCCCCACCGAGTCGGGCGATGGCTGAAGAAGGGACCACCCTCCTATTTCTTGCAAAACCATCTCCTATACCTGCGTTATGCTGAGACACTTTCACTTCTTGTTGAAGTTTTTTTTTTCTTTTTTTTAAATTCATTTAAGTCATCTCCACACCCCAGGTGGAGCTCGAACTCACACCCCCGAGGTCAAGAGTGGCCTGCTCCACCGACCGAGCCAGCCAGGCCGCCCGGTAAGACACTTTAGAACGCCATTTTGAAGGTTTTCTTTTTGACATCGTTCCAAACTCTGGACATAGTTTCCCTCGTGTGGGAAGTCTTGGTACGTTTTTTTTGGTTGCTGAGGGCAGTCAACATTTGGTGAGAGGGCTTCATTGTTCTGAGAGGTGGATCTAAGTCTGTGGTCGGGGCCACGGGCACTAGCGACGTCCTTTCCATGCCCAGGGGCTCTCTCTCACTGCTCCTGACATCACGCTCGTCTGTGAAGAACGAGGGACGGTGCAGGGAGGCGGTGGGAGGCACCGTGGGACACGTGGGAGGTTCCCCGAAGGCAGCTTGGAACACACTTTTGGCCGCAGAGAACACGGGAGCCGTGCTTACGGGAGGAGACTTGTCTTCTGGAAGGCCCAGCACAGCTGTTGCCGTGCCCAGACTGTCATCGCTGGTATCGTGTCCCAGGATGCAGCTCTTCCCCCATTCCCTCTAGTCCGGGGACAGGGGTGCAGCCGTGAATGAGAGAAGTCCTGCCTTCGGGGAGCTGACCTCGTAGTCGGGGGCCGAGGCAGACACACAGACAGCGGGCATGCTCAGGAGGAAGAGGAGAGGCAGGCGCAGAGGGCGGGGGCCCTTCTGGACGCAGGGTCAGGGAAGCCCCTCTGAGGCCTGGGCACCGGGCAGCGAGTGGCGAGGCCCGGAGGGGGAGCCCAGTGCCCAGGGCAGCCGGGGCTGAGTCAGCGAGCCCGAGCCGGGAGGAGGAGGGCGAGTGGGAGCGAGAAAGGTCACCGAAAGACGGTAACATTTACAGCTGACGCTTGAGCGGAGCAGGGTTAGAGGCGCCAACCCCCGGGCGGTCCAAACTCGACAGCTGACGCCCCCAAACTTAACCACTGACAGCCTCCTGTTGACCAGAAGCCTTACCAGTAACAAAAACAGCTGACTAACCGCATTTCTGTTGTGCGTGTTGTACGCTCCATTCTTAGGACAGAGTCGGCCAGAGAGAAGAAAATGCCGCTAAGAAAATCACGAGGAAAGCAGCTCTTCCTGCCCATGGGTCCTGTCCCCATGCTGTAATAAAATGACCTTTTTGCACCAAAAAAAGAGAAAAGAAAAAAGAAAAAGAAAAGAAAACCACGAGGAAGATGACTACATCCGCGGCACGTACTGTAGTTAATTAACAAAACCCTCAGGTAAGTGGACCCACGCGCTTAACGCCTGTGTTGTTCAAGAGCCGACCGTATCTTACGTCACTTATGATGCACCTTTTAAAATGAGATATTCTTGGGGCGCCTGGGTGGCGCAGTCGGTTAAGCGTCCAACTTCAGCCAGGTCACGATCTCGCGGTCCGTGAGTTCGAGCCCCGCGTCAGGCTCTGGGCTGATGGCTCAGAGCCTGGAGCCTGTTTCCGATTCTGTGTCTCCCTCTCTCTTTGCCCCTCCCCCGTTCATGCTCTGTCTCTCTCTGTCCCAAAAATAAATAAAACGTTGAAAAAAAATTAAAAAAAAATAATAAAATGAGATATTCTACGTGGTAAAACAAATATTATAAGACAGCCTCAAAAAAGCACTGATGACTAAACATTTGGGCATCAATAATGAACTAGATGACAAATGTCACACTGTCCCTGAACTATGATGACATTCGTCCTCTGAACGCGTCTGGGATTTAGCCCCTCCAAACCAAGGCATCTTCTGGATAAGGTCATTAATGCGCTCAACGAGACGTCTGAGCGCACACAGAATGCTGGGCACTGTGCCAGTTGATGGGAAGATAGTGTTTGGAGTTCCCAGTACGGGGAGGGGGAAAGACAGTCAACAAATAAAGCTGGACTTACACCTTGTGGCGAGCACCCTGGAGAGACGTGGCGGGGACAGAGGCCGGAGGGGGGCCGTGAGCACGTCTGGCGCGAGCGCAGACGCGTGGCCGGAGTGTGGCGGAGGAGGGCGGGGCAGCCCTAGAAGGGGCAGGGGCAGGGGCAGGGCTTCCCACTCTGTGCTGGGGGCCGGCTTGGGCCCAGGGGGTGTTCAGCCGCCTCCCCGGCCTCCACCTAGCGGACACCAGCAACACTCTCCCTGTCACCCCAGCTGGGACAAACGCACAGCGTCTCCAGGCTGTGCCGGATGTCCCCAGGTGACAAGCGCTGTGCCAGAGGCCCCGGCAGGGCCTGCACTGTGTCCTGAGTCAGTGGGAAGCCGTCCAAACGGCCGCTGTCACCCCCGCTTTGACTAGAGCCTGCCAGTTGCAAGTGTCTTCCCGGCGTGGGCGCCTCCGCATCCACACGTCCCCGGAGGCCGGCTCCCTGGGGTCCCTTCTGGGGCTCAGACGGCAGCCCCCGCCCGCACGGCTCTGAGCAGGGCAGCTTGGGAGAGCGGGGTGGAAACACACTTTGCTCAGCCGCAAGGTGGGCATGCCGTCCATCTCCGAGGGCCGCCAAGCCTGGCGCGGGGCCTGGGCAGAGGAGCACTCACCCTGCGAGTCTGGGAGGAAGCAGAGCAAAGCCCGTCTTGTGACGGCTACAGACGTGTGCTTCCCTTCGGACCTGCCCTTCGGAATAGCTGTGCCGCCCCTCGGCCACACCAGCCGCCAGTGCCGGCCTCCGGTGGCCACGCCTCCCGGATCTGCGCAGTCCTCCCCGGAGGGCGGCACCGGGGCCCGGGTGTCTCCGGGCCGGCCCGTCTCACCGGCAACCCCGGGGTCAGCGCCCCTGTCCAGCAAGCGGAGACCTGTCCCCTGTGCAAGGAGGTCCGAGGCCCCGCGGCCAGCAATGCTTCCTGCTCCCTTCTGGTTTTCATCCGCATGACTTCCCGGCAAGCCCCCTGGACTCCTAACTCTGCCTCAGCATCTGCTCCCAGAGGCCCCGAAGGACACACTTCCCACGTATGTGGTCTGCACTGTGCTCGGAACTAACTTATAGTCAGCTGCTCCCACCTCCGTGTCCCCAGGACACTTGGCTTGTACCCCTATTCCAGAGACGGGAATGGGAGCTGGTATTTACTGAGCACCTGCTGTGTGCTGGGAACTGTACTAAATCACAGATGTAGATACAGATACAGATCCTGATATATAGAGAGATACAGATACAGATAGATATATAGATACAGATATAGATTATATTAGATATTAGATATAGATATAGATATAGATATTAGATATTAGATATTAGATATAGATAGATACAGATACAGATACAGATATATCTCCACCCTGAATTTCATATTACCTGAGGACGGAGGCATCAACATTCCTATTTTGTAGACAAAGGCTCAGTGCTACAGCGATCTGTATTTCAGAATAGTTTTTCAATTTTTCTGACCAAAAATCCTGCGATTTAGTTTCACTATACTGTACTACAATACATTTCATGTGTTTTATTGATTTCTTGTACTTGATGTGATTGCCTTTCAAATATTTGAGGGTTAGATACCCTATCTTTATAGACAACTAAGAAGCCTGGTGCTATGCAATAAACACAGAGTAAATCCTTAAGGAACAAATGAACAAATGAATGGATGAATGATGGCTACAGTCCACTTAGTCCACTTCGACGCGAAAAGGTGCTTTTTCAGTAATTGCTAAAATGCACGGGCGTGTAACCAACACGGGCCTGGATACAGCAGAGCTGAGAAGGCCTCCAGGACTGTTCAAGGCTAGGATTCCATCAACTAGAAACGTCTGGGTTCCACAGAGGCCTGTGTAATGGGATTTGCAGCTGGGCCTTTCAGATTAAAAAATACTGCCACTTACAGTAAGAAGAAAAGCCAGGTAAACTGGGCCTGAGGCCAAGAGGAGAAAGAAATCAAAATGGCAGACCTCTGGATTTGCAGAAAACCCCTCCAGGAGTGAAGAGTAAATGCACCTGCAGGACGGGCTTGCCAGGTCAGCAGTGCAGTCTGGGAAATGGGTGAGTGCAGTGGGGCACGTGTGAAATCTCTGCTAGGGAAAATTGTGTGTGTGTGTTTTTTTTTTTAATGAACAAGTAGCTCGGTGTCTTATCTTTATTTTTGGCTCCCAAGTTTGAGACATCTGAACTAAATCAGCTGCTGAGGACTGAGCCACCACTGTGGGGCTTAAGGTTTGGCAGCCCCCCACTTAGTTGGATTGAAAAATTTGGGAATTGGAAGAGAAAAGATAATATCTAAGAGTACTTACAAAGGGAAAAATCTCATGATTCGCTAACCCCTAGCATTTTGGAGGGTTGGTGAGCATGAAGGGGCAGACATGAGAGGCTGGATCACAGAGGTTTGGGCATGTGTGGTTGATGTGATCCTCCCTTAGAGCCACCTTTCGAGGACAGTTTTGGGGCTGTAAAGAGGTCATCACAGAACCAAAACATTGCCACCTAGTGGCAACTCTTGTGAACTTACCATCTACCCACCCATTATCTCCCTCCACCACCCATCCATCCACCCATCCAACAACCCATCCATCCATCCACCCTCTCATCCACCCACCCACCATCTCCATGCATCCACCAAGCGATACATCCCTCCACCTACCCAACCATCCATCCACCCATCCATCCACTCACCATCCACCCGCCCATCCATCTACCCACCCATCCACCCATCCTTCCATCCATCCATCCACTCACCGTCTATCCATCCACCCATCCATCCATCCATCCATCCATGCATCCATCCACCCACCCATCCACCCACCCATCCACTCACCCATCCTTCCATCCATCCATCCATCCATCCACTCACCGTCTATCCACCCATCCACCCATCCACCCATCCTTCCATCCATCCATCCATGGATCCATCCACCCACCCATCCATCCATCCATCCACTCACCACCCATCCATCCATCCATCCATCCACTCACCACCCATCCATCCATCCATCCATCCACTCACCACCCATCCATCCATCCATCCATCCACCCATCCATTCACTGCCTACCCCTCCATCCATCCATCCATCCATCTATGCACCCACCCATCCTCCAATATTTATGTGTCTTCTATGTGTTAGGTACTGTATAACAGCAAACAGTGAAGGGTTAAAGTAGTCTTAGCCCTGGAGAGACTTATATTCTAATGGGGGACAGACAGGCCCCAAACCCCACTGTGGTGGTACAGCTCTCTGCAACTGATTTAGTTCAGAAGTCTCAAACTTGGAGGCCCAAAATAAAGATAATACACTGAGCTACTTGTTCACATTTTTTTAAGTAAAAATTAGGGGCGTCTGGTTGGCCCAGTTGGAAGAGCATGTGACTGACTCTTGATCTCGGGGTTGTGGGTTTGAGCCCCACGTGTGGAGTAGATATTACTTAAATAAATAAAACTTTAAAAGAAAACAGAGGAGTGAAAATTATCTTTTAATGGAGAAAAAAATGGACACATTATATGCGTGTAAAGCAGCTTCTGAATGAACCAGCTTGACCTTTTCCCAGGTATTTTTTAGCTACTTAGTACTACATCAATCACCTGCAGGGGAAGGGCAGAGAGTGAGAGCGACACAGAATCCGAAGCAGGTTCTAGGCTCTGAGCTGTCAGCACAGAGCCCGACGTGGGTCTTGAACCCACGAACCGTGAGATCATGACCTGAGCCGAAGTCAGACGCTTAACAACTGAGCCACCTGGGTGCCCCCAGAATAAGCCTTTTCACACCCTCTCCGTGTGGACATGCCATCGCCTGTCTATGGAACCAAGTGTGGGGGAGGGAAGGGTCCATCCGACCTCCCACCTCTGTGTAGTGGCCACGACAATTCTATTTTTTGAAACAAATAAGAAAATGTGTTATACATGGTTACAATTAAATACTAATCTGAGTATGATTACCCATTCCATTTTTTTAAGCTTATTTTTTTTTTTTTTTGAGAGGCAGTGGGGGAGGTACAGAGAGAGAATCCTAAGCAGGCTCCGTGCTGTCCGTGGAGAACCCAACTGGGGACTCGAAGTCACAAATCATGAGATCGTGATCTGAGCTGAAACCAAGAGTTGGATACTTAACTGACTGAGACACCCAGGAGCCCCCCAAAAACTTTTTCAATGTATATTTATTTTGAGAGAGAGAATGCAGATGGGGGAGAAGTAGAGGGAAGGAGAGACAGAGAGTCTCGAGCAGGCTCTGCACTGTCAACAAAGAGTCCAACACCAGGGGCTCGAACCCATGAACCACGAGATCATGACCTGAACTGAAATCAAAAGTCAGACGCTCAACCAACCGAGCCCCCCAGGCACCCGTGGATTCTATTTTTCAATCCGTATAAATACACTCACTGGCGTTCAGGTAGGAAGACACAACGCTTAGAAAGGTTGGACAATGCTTGTGACACAACCGCACCTTTAGACTCAGCGCAGAGAGAACATTTAAGAAACATAAACACAGGGGGGCGCCTGGGTGGCTCAGTCTGTTGAGCGTCCGACTTCGGCTCAGGTCATGATCTTGCGGTCCGTGAGTTCGAGCCCTGCGTCCTGTGCTGACAGCTCGGAGCCTGGAGCCTGTTTCAGATTCTGTGTCCCCCTCTCTGCCCCTCCCCCACTCATGCTCTGTCTCTCTCTCTCTGTGTCAAAAATAAATAAAAACATTAAAAAAAAAAAAAAGAAGAAGAAACATAAACATAGGCCTGGGAAGAAAACACTGTTCAACAGACCAGGCAGCCGTGACCACCACAAAAAGCTGAGAAGTGTCCCCCAGTACAAGCACCCTCAGGGACGCCAGTGAGGTCAGATAAACCCCATTCCGCATCCCCCCTTCCCCAGGACTTTCTCGGCCTCTCACAAGCTCCCCTCCTCAGTTTCACAGATGCAGGGAGGAAATACATCACCAAAGCAAAGATGGCCCTCTTTTCTATTTTACTAAAAATACCACCCACAAACACCATTACATTCAGTGACTAAAATAGGTCAAAACACAGCAACAAATGGGTTTAATTAACATGTCAGGAAAGAAAATAGTTGTGAGGAGGGCACACGTTATGATGCGCACCGGCTGTCATACGGAATGGGAACCATTACGTCCTACACCTGAAGCCGCTGGGATTTAAATAGAAAGTAAAAAAAGAGGGAAAAAAAAACCAACGAAAAAATAAAATGCCTGTGTGGCTTTTCTTCTATAATTTCACGGTTCCAAATACAGAAAGTGTGAAATCTTTGGTGTGGATTTTCACTGCAAAGTCTGGTCTCTGTTGCATCCACTCTATTTTGTCTTTCTTAGGTTTAGGGCCACAGATTTCCAAGCCACGTAACAGAAAGTAGTAACAGGAACATGCAGAATCGCGTAGAAATGCCAGCATTTCGTCTGCACCTGCCCTGGGCCCCTAGCTCCACCCTCCCAGAGCTGAGAGCCAAAGTCCGGGTTCTCACAGTGGGTCCACTGGCACTTTTGGTTTTTTAATGTTTATTTATTTTTGAGACAGAGAGAGACAGAGCATGAACAGGGGAGGGGCAGAGAGAGAGGGACACACAGAATCCGAAGCAGGCTCCAGGCTCCGAGCTGTCGGCACAGAGCCTGACGCGGGGCTCGAACTCAGGGACCGCGAGATCACGAGTCGAACCCTTAGACTGAGCTACCCAGGCGCCCCGGGTCCACCGGCACATGTTAGCATGCTAAAGTTTACCCATAAAACGCAGACTGCTTTAGGGGCGCCTGGGTGGCTCAGTCGGTTAAGCGTCCGACTTCAGCCAGGTCACAATCTCGCGGTCCGTGAGTTCGAGCCCCGCGTCGGGCTCTGTGCTGACAGCTCAGAGCCTGGAGCCCGTTTCCGATTCTGTGTCTCCCTCTCTCTGACCCTCCCCCATTCATGCTTTGTCTCTCTCTGTCTCAAAAATAAATAAACATTAAAAAACAAAAAACGCAGACTGCTTTAAAATCAGTTTTGTGTTCCTCGTCAATGATTTCAGGATCAGAAAGCTTCAGGAGATGTGGTCCTGTCAGTGGGCGGCGTGTGAGAGGAGATGTGATCTGTCACGAGCACGCTGCCCTCCGTCGGGTCTAATCTGCAAACTCTGCAGCATCGTGCCAGGCTCCTCGGGCTGCGGAAAGTGAGCTGCGTTGGCGCAGGTGAACGAGAGGATGTGGGTTTGCCCTGGGAGCCGGCGGGAAACAGGACCAGAGGCGTGAACACGGCTCAGCCCCACGAGCCCCTCTCGGCACCGGGGGTTCAAAATTCCACGTTTCTTAAACGGCATCAACAGCGGGACGGGTCGGTCCTCCGAGCAGCACGGCCCCGGTGCGAGGGCTTCTGGAAAGGGCAGGACGGTTCTGAGTGGGGGAGCACCCTGCCCAGAAGGCCCCCCCCCCCCCCCCCCCCCCGCTGCACGCCCCTCCACAGGTTTCCTGCCTTTCTGTCACGGGACACGGAGGGAGGACGGCTGTCGCGTCCGACAGCTCCCTTCCCGTCCCGAGGACGAGCGTGTGCGTGCCTCTGCGTGTAATCGAGCTGCTCCCTGTTCACACCGTACCCCCAGCAGGAGTCCGATGACGCGCCTGGAGTTTCACGCTCACCTCTCGGCGGAAAGTTCCAGCTTCCGGACGGGACAGGCCAGCACCTGCGCCCACAGGACTCAGCAGTCCTGGTGATTCTGCATCCAGCACTGAAACCCACCCCCCGCCCCCCCGCCACCCCAGAAAAGTCATGTCCAGCTGGAGCCTCGGAACGTGGCCGCCTTTGCAGATGTCACTGAGGTGGGGACTGAAATGCCATCGCCCTGGGCTGGCGTGGGCCAGGCATCCACTGACAGTGTCGTTACCAGACACCGAGTGAGGACACGTCCCGAAGCATGGGGAACAGGAGGTCAATCGGAGCATCGGACCCACAAGCGGGGGGTCGCCTGCGGCCAGGGACACATCTACATGTGGCGCCTAATTACTTGAAGGAGGCTGAGCAAACAGCACAAGCAGGACAGTCACCAGGACCCTTGTCCCCTGAAGCAGATCGCAACACCGCCCCCCCCCCCACCGTGAGAGGCGCCCACACACCCCTGTCTCCGTACACAAAGGGACGGCAAGAATCCAAACCCACAGGCTGTGCCAGCGTCCCCCCGGACGGCACGGCCTGTGTCACTTCCCCCTTCGTCACACCCACGGGAGACACTCAAGACAGCATTTCCTCACGGGGGCTCGCGCGTCACATGACGCACGCTTGACAGGTCTGCCGGCCTGTCCCCGATTAGTCGGCTTTGCGCTGGGATCCAGCCTGGGCCACGCAGGCAGGGGAAACCCTGTGGGCCCTGTAGCAGCCACGCGTGGACCCCAGGACAGAGGCCCCGGCACGCTTTCTCCCCCCCGGACCCCCCAGGAGAGGAGCCCGCCCCGCTGACCCCCGATTTCGGACTGGCGGCCTCCTGGAGGCCGGAGAATACACTCGTGTGGTTCTGAGCCACTCGCTCGGGGACACTTCCCTGTGACAAGGCTGGCGAGTCGGCGTCCACAAGTGGCTTGTCCAGAGTTCCTCAGCTGCTCTTTCGGACGCTGCGGGTCACCCAGCTGGAAGGCGGGCTCCCTTTGCCAACAGAGAACAGGCGTCTTTGGGCGGGCGACACGCCCGTCCTCAATCCTGCGTTTCCCAGCCAGGGATGGACGAGGACAGAGGGGCGGAGGGCACCGAGAAGGCTCTGCAGGGGAGAATGGATGGCGTCCCCCACCGCGGCCAGCGGCACAGGTGTCACGACTGGGGACCCTGGGGCTGGGACCCGAGCTCCAGGGAGGTGGAGTAAGGGGAGCGAGGGGCCCCGGTGGCTGCAGAGTGGCCATACCAGCCCCGGACCCCCGAACACAATAGAGGAATAACGACCAACCAACACTTCGTCTCCACCACTGGGCTCCAGGGGAAACCTGGTCCCCACTCAACCTCTGCTGAGAACCAGGAGCAGGATCTGAATGGAAACGCACACGACGCTACGATCTGACATTCACTCTATGACCTCGCGGCCGGGAGCGCAGGTGTGGGCACCGGCCCGGCTCTGCCTCCGACGCTGTGTGCCGTGAACACTGTGCACGACCCGTGTAACGTTCCAGGCGCCGTGACAAACGCCGCACACAAAAGTCCCTGGGAGCGGAGTGTCCCAGTGAGGGGGACATACGGTGTTTAAAAAATATATGGGCGCAGAGCACGTGAGCCGGTGTCGAGTGCTGTGGACAGAAATAGCCCAGCAAAGGCGGCCCAGAGTGCCGGCGAGGAAGGCTCGAGCCTCTGTTGGGGGTCAGGGTAGGCACCCCCCCACCCAGGAAGGTGACATTCGGGCCACCGCCCGCAGGAGGCAAAAGCAGACAGAAGGACAACCAGAGGCAGCGCCTTCCAACCCCAGCCCCCAACGTGCAGCACGAGATGACCTGACAGGATAGTCTCGAACATTCCTTACACATGTAATGAGTGCTGCACATGTCTGGTCCAAGGACTGGCTGGAACCTTGCTTGAAAACACCCCCCATCCACGAGGAGGTCCCAAATGGAAGCTTCTATGCTAGAGTTTCTCTGAGTCGGATGGCTGTTTACGGGGGGAATGGACGTGGAGACTGTTCCCAGGTCAAGTAAGCTTGGGAACCTGGCTCAAAAAAGTGAAATAGGATTTACTCACTGCAGGACTTCTCAGGTCCTTTAAAATGCCAGTGTAGACGATTGTCCAAAAGCGACTCGTGGCCCACTGACTCAGACACACTTATCCAACCGCGGGAGCCGTTTCACACGCAGGGTACCAGACTACTCCACGGAACACGCTTTGGGAACAAACGCTGTACTCGAGAGTCTGGCAAACACCTTCTGTAAGGGACAAAACAATCAACATTTTAGGCTCCGGGGGCCCAATGTTCTGTTGCAGCTAGTCGACTTGCCATTGCAGCCTGAAAGCTGTCACGGACGGCATGCGGATGCAAACGAATGGCTAAGATCCTACAATTTCGCCTCAGTAGAGCTCTTGCCTGTTACGTTACTCGTTTTGATTTTTTTAAACCATCTAAAAACGTCAACCGTCCTTGACTCGCTGGCCCTACAAGCACAGACTGGACTGCACTGGGCTTGTAGGCCGGATTCTGCCAACTCGGGCTCTAAACAAACGCGCTTTTATCCTGTGTTTTCCGTAACTGGTACATTTTTTAACGCATCGCTTCAAGTCGCATCAAGTCATCCCGGTCAGCAGAAAACGCGGTTGTAAATCACATTCCCAAGTGTATTTGAGGCAGAAAATGGTTCAGAAGAAAAATCACATGTTTAGACATGGATCCTTTATGACTTCTTCTTGATAGAAAAATAGTCTAACTCTGCACTTAGATTTTAAGCCTACTCTGATTATTAGGAACTATTGGGAAAAAAATTGGCATATACTTTTCTAGTATTGATTTTTATTTTCCTCTGCCTAATTTTTGAAAATCTACTTATCGCTCTTTCAATAGAAGAAATTCCAAATGCTTGTTGAAGGAACGCATCATCCTTCTGCTGAAAGGAAACGTTCGCATTCAGCCTGGTCTTAGCCAGAATTGAACTTAACGTTGTCTTCAACTTGCTCGCCTGCCTTTTTTCCCTCCACGTGGTACATCTACTTACTTATTGCTGCTTTTATTTATTTTTTTTATTTTTTTTAATTTTTTTTTTAATTTTTTTTTTTCAACGTTTATTTATTTTTGGGACAGAGAGAGACAGAGCATGAACGGGGGAGGGGCAGAGAGAGAGGGAGACACAGAATCGGAAACAGGCTCCAGACTCCGAGCCATCAGCCCAGAGCCCGACGCGGGGCTCGAACTCACGGACCGCGAGATCGTGACCTGGCTGAAGTCGGACGCTTAACCGACTGCGCCACCCAGGCGCCCCATGCTGCTTTTAAACGAGCATTTCCCCTTTCCCTCTCTTGCAAAAATCTAAATACCTTCATGCTCTTTCCTCTTCCACGTTTTGTTTAAATCTGTGCTCAGGATACAGAAGAGCCTGGCTCTCCCTATGGTGTAAATGACTTATACAAGCAAACAGTTCTACTATTCTGCTGGGCATGTTTGCATTTTAGCGGAAGGAATGGAGCTTTATGTCTGGCACTCAGATCCCGATGGAGCTGGCAGGTGAGAGGACCGTGTCTTCCAGGACCTCAGGGAAGTTTCCACTCCTGAAATCACCTCCCTGGCCCTCGAGGGGAGACACTCCCCTTCGAGCGGGTGGTGGAGTCACATGTGGTCCCAGGCCGAGGCCCTAGTCAAGGCTAGCCTCCTGGAGACCGGGCTGACTGGGGCCAACAGTGCCCTCCGAGAGGAGCCAGAGAAGATCCGGTGTCACCCTCCCTGGGAGGACGACAACTAGTTTTCCTTCAACTCCTCTGAACTGGCGGCTGACACCCCCGTAACGAGGGGGAAACACGAAGAGGTCCGCAGACGCGTCCCCCCCACACCCGTGGGCAAACTCCCTGAGGCGACCTGAGCTACCAGTGGAAACTCCAGCAGCAGCTACAGACAAAGAGAGGTGTGTGGGTGGGGACAGGCCACCGAGAGAGGCCACGAGGCCGGCACAGGGATGGCTCCCTGCAGACGACACCGTCTCACGGCCGGTCGCCCTCCTCCTGCACGCAGACAAGGGTCCCTCACGAAAGGCTGACTTCTCTGTTTGCAGGACGTCTTCTGCAGCCACTGTCCCCCAAAACGACCAGCTCGGAAACATCCTTTTGCCAAGCAGTGGGATGTGCTGGCCGTGGCACCGACACCCCAGGCCAGAACAGGATGTACCCCCCGCCCCCCGCCACCGCGGCCCGAGGCGGTGCTTATTCCTTAAGTTCTTCCCAGCTTCTCGCTGAACTCGGGAGGATGGTTGGGGAGCGGGTCAGGGCTCCCCCCCGGTGCAGGGACCCCTGGCCGGCAGGACCGCGGTCGGCTCAACCTTTGCTGCCCACCAGCATTAACCCCCCGGCTCTGCCCCACACTTTCCTCAACTAAACCTGGACACCTGCTTAGGACTTTGGGGACAGTCTCCGAGCCGCTGGTGGACTGCCTCCCCCGCATCGGCCTCACTGAAACACGTTCCTTTCCTGGGATTTTGTCCGAACCTGGCCTGTCCGGGGCCCCGAGCCGGGTGCCCCAGCGACAAACCCTGTCAAAAAACATTTCAAACCAGGGGCCTCTCCCCGCTGAGACGGTTAAGCCCCAACACAGAAGGGGGACGGATTGGGGTGCTTGGCCAGCGGGTGACAACGTGGCGCATCAAGGTTTGTGTCACCGACACTTAGTAGGTCTTCCTTGAGTAAGGTGCGGAAAATACACAAATGCGCGTCCAGCCCACCGAGAAGCGCTCTCTGCGCGGCCTGTCCCGGGCTTCGGACCGTTGCCCCCATGATTCGGAGCAGAGGGACTCTGAGATGCACCCGGGGATGTGAAGTTCACCCCGGTCCGCGGGTACGACGGAGTTCACACCACGCACTGCACTTCCTTCCCCCTTCTGTTCAGTCGCTCTCCACCAGGGGATGCGATTTCTGCAAACCCCTGCTCTTTATGCGGACGTTTTGCAGGGAGCCGCAGAGAGTAAGGCTGGAAGAGAAACGGGACCTTCGTGTTCTCACGTTACATTGTACTTTCCAGCCGTTTGAAGTCCGGGTAACCTTCCCCAAGTACTTGGCAAACTTTAAACCCTACATCTGTGAAGCTGGGGTTTTTTTTTTTCCTTCCCGTCACCTTTCACCTACTTTGAAATAAACCACTCATTGTTCTCAAGAGGGAAAACTCAAACTTGTTTTCTTTCTCTCTTTTTTTTTTTTTTTAAGTAACCTACAATGGAGGGAAGGTTTGCAATTAACTAATTTACTGTGCAATAAATCTGCAAGAAATTGAAGTGAACGACGTCAGGGCCTCTACCTGCTGTTTTTAATTAACAAAGCATAAACTCTCCTTTAAATTAGAAAGGTACATGAACCCCATGCTCCAAATGTTTAAATTACACAGAAACTTATATAATCAAAGGGGAAGAGGACAAGCCCACTTTCTTGTGTATACTGATTTGCTTTAACATTAAAATAATGACAGCAAATGCATGGAAATGAGAAGTGTGTTTGCAAATTTAATTAGATTTCACTTTTAGTTTTACCTATATTTTCCCAGGTTTTATCACTAAGAGACGATAAAAACTATTTTTTAAATCATCAAGACATTACATACAGGGTGCCACAGAGAAGAATAAGGCAGGACGCAGGGCTCTAGGATGGACGTGTATGGGATGAAAGGGACACCTCCTATTTTGCCTGCTAAGGCCTTTCGTGATCTGACCGCCTGGTTTACGCCGCTCCGTGGACCTGCCTTGCCCTGGAACCACGGGAAGCTGTTTGCAATTCTCCAAACACCCTCACCCCTCTCAGCCTTTATGCCTTTGCAAACACTGACCGCTAAGCCCTCTCCCCTGGGATCGCTTCGTGAACGTCTAGGAGCCCTTCAAGTAGCAGCTCAAATACCATGTAATCTTGGTGACTTCCAGGCCCCCAGTTACTCCTTGGACCCTGAGAGGATAGCGTCCAGACACAGTTACATCCCGTGTGATCATCGAGTTGTTTCTGTCCAGAGAGCTTCTTGAGAGGAAGAGTAGGGGTGGGGGGGGGGGATGTCTCATCTTTATGCTCCCAACAATTATCCACCCGGCCCAACGCAGGTGGGCGATAATGCCAGGTGGTGGAAACACCAGGGACCGAGCGACTCTGTCGCTGGCTGCAGGGAGGCAGGCCCGTGCTGAACTGTGGCCACGAGTTCCCCGCAAAGCCAAGAAAACGGCAGGTGCAGAAGCAGGCAGACGAGGCTCGCCGAGTGGTGGTGATGAGCCGGGGACCCCACCCGACAACTGCCAGGTGTGGGTTGGGGCAGAGGCAATGCGGCCAGACCGGGGGACCGCGGCTCTGCAGCGGGGACGAGAAAGACTGTCTGGGGGCGGAACTGACGCTTGACAGCCTGGGGGGGGCTGGGGGTCAAGGGAGGGTGTCGAGCCTGCGGCGGACGAGCACAAGGTGCTGGAGAAAGAGCACCGTGTGGGGGCAGGTGGGATCTGGGCACCGCAGGGGCGAAGGCCACGAGGAGCAGAGTCCCGGCCGGCCATCAGCCACGTTGCACGTTCAGGGGATGCTGGGGGCCTGCCCGTCGACTCCGCCTTCAGGTGCCACCTGTTTCCAACGGAAACGTGACCTGTTTCCTAAGGTGAGTTGCGAACACTTCCTCGGGAGGCAGCCCACACGGCGTTGGGACTGCTGTTCGGAGGCAGCGGGTGTGGGCAGCCGGGGCCAGGCCAAGCGAACTGCGCCGTCCGGATGCACCCGCGACGCTGGGCATCTGGAGAAGGTACCCCTTTGCTGCATCAAACGCGTGTGCTTTTCTACTGTAGCAACCGACGCCTGCCAACTCTTACCAAGCTTCCCGGGCCTGGAAGTCCAGGGGTCCGGGGCCGCGCATTCCTGGTGAATAAGGTCAAGCGTGTGGTGACGGGAAGTGACAGCAGCTGTGAAAACGACACTCCGGTAAAATGAGGTTGCAACTTGAAGGCAACGCCTCCCACTGACTTCAGGACAAAAAAGAGTATTTGTCATCACTGCACAAAACAGCTTCGTGAGAGGGAACTCTAGCTACAGACGCCGTTTACGGCCTGCCCTGCGGGCTCCCGGCTGCCAGCAGTGATTTGTGCTCGCGGGGTTTATGCACAAGGCACAGGCTCCGGGATGCTTATCCAGCTGCCGGGGACGGGGGCGGCGGGCGGTGCTCCGGATGGGGACAGGGGTGACCGGGTTCCCGGGACGGTTTCTGGAATCCAGAGCTTCTTCTGCACCTTCCAGGCCCTTCCTCTCACAGCCTAGTGGCTGAGGCAGGCAGGGGCCGCCAGGGCGTCGGTCTGACGGCTGTGGGCAGGAGTTTCGGAGCTGAGGGCCGGAAAGCACCACACAGACAACGTCTGGAAGGTAAAGTGCAAGTGTCTACCAAAAGGGGGAAATGGAGACGTGCAGAGAAGGCTGTGTTCAAGCCACAGGAGGAGACCTGGACCGTGCACATGGACAGGCCCCGGGCAGGTCACAGCTGCTGTCACGATGGGCCCCGGCAGGTCACAGGTGCCATCATGGTGGCCCCAGGCAGGTCACAGCTGCTGTCATGATGGCCCTGGGCAGGTCATGATGGCCCTTGGCAGGTGACGTCACGATGGGCCCCAGGCAGGTCACAGGTGCCATCATGGTAGCCCAGGCAGGTCATAGCTGATGTCGCGATGGCCCCAGGCAGGTCACAGCTGCTGTCATGATGGCCCTGGGCAGGTCACAGGTGCCATCAGAGTGGCCCCAGCCAGGTCACAGCCGCTGTCATCATGACCCCAGGCAGGTCACAGGTGCCATCAGGGTGGCCCAGGCAGGTCATAGCTGATGTCGCGATGGCCCCAGGCAGGTCACAGCTGCTGTCATGATGGCCCCAGGCAGGTCACAGCTGATGTCGCGATGGCCCCAGGCAGGTCACAGCCGCTGTCACGATGGGCCCCGGGCAGGTCACAGGTGCCATCAGGGTGGCCCCAGGCAGGTCACAGCTGCTATCACGATGGCCCCAGGCAGGTCACAGCTGATGTCGCGATGGGCCCCGGGCAGGTCACAGGTGCCATCAGGGTGGCCCCCAGGCAGGTCACAGCTGCTGTCACGATGGCCCCAGGCAGGTCACAGCTGATGTCACGATGGGCCCCGGGCAGGTCACAGGTGCCATCAGGGTAGCCCCAGGCAGGTCACAGCTGCTATCACGATGGCTCCAGGCAGGTCACAGCTGATGTCGCGATGGCCCCAGGCAGGTCACAGGTGCCATCAGGGTGGCCCCAGGCAGGTCACAGCTGCTATCACGATGGCCCCAGGCAGGTCACAGCTGATGTCGCGATGGGCCCCGGGCAGGTCACAGGTGCCATCAGGGTGGCCCCAGGCAGGTCACAGCTGCTATCACGATGGCTCCAGGCAGGTCACAGCTGATGTCGCGATGGCCCCAGGCAGGTCACAGCCGCTGTCACGATGGGCCCCGGGCAGGTCACAGGTACCATCAGGGTGGCCCCAGGCAGGTCACAGCTGCTATCACGATGGCCCCAGGCAGGTCACAGCTGATGTCGCGATGGGCCCCGGGCAGGTCACAGGTGCCATCAGGGTGGCCCCCAGGCAGGTCACAGCTGCTGTCACGATGGCCCCAGGCAGGTCACAGCTGATGTCACGATGGCCCCAGGCAGGTCACAGCTGATGTCGCGATGGCCCCAGGCAGGTCACAGCCGCTGTCACGATGGGCCCCGGGCAGGTCACAGGTACCATCAGGGTGGCCCCAGGCAGGTCACAGCTGATGTCACGATGGCCCCAGGCAGTCCAGGAGAAACCAGCTGCTAGAGAGGCTCCATCACACCTGAGGGGCCGGGCTGGCAGCTTTCAGGCCTCAGGGCCCTGGGACGTTAAGGCAGAGAAGGCGAATTTACAGGGAGACAGGCACGAACAGCGGCAGAAAAGAGCTCACAGGCACTTCTTGTTCCCCAGTCCCCGGACAAAACCACGGAAATGCAGACCTGATGACCGTGTGCACCTGATGGAGGGCTCAGTGGCCAGCCGCCGGAGCACTGTGGCCCCACACAGCCTGCCTGAGTGACGAGGGCCATGCTGCCTTCCCAGAGAAGCCATCTCGGTCGCTGACCAGATTGGGCCCTGCGCCCACACCCCTACTCTGGACGATCCCGGAGGCCCTCCTGACTTTAGGGACCCTGCTTTGCTGCTCAACGTCTCCCTCAACCCAAACGTCCTTCCTGCCCTCCTCCCCTCCCCTCTATAGGAAGTGACCCCAAGAGCCTGCACCGGTTACCTACTCTGTACTGACCGCCGGCTCAGAGTGGGCGTCCTGGGGACCCCAGCCCACACTGCGTGGTCCCAGAAGGACCAACAAAACTGGGATGGGGGAGGGGCTGGACCGGCCACCACCCACTCGGAAACGGGGACCCCATCCATGGAAGTTGAGGGTACGCACACAGTCCAGCACAGGCAGTAAGTAGACTAGTAAAAACTGGCACCAATAACAAAACGGAATGGGTTTTTATAGATGGATGTGCACTAGGTGTGACATAGCAGGTGTTCAAGAAATATGGGGGAAATAGTCACTTACGGGCAGTTCTTATGAAGCAGAAGTCGGGCTTTGGAAAAAGAAAACAAATGGCCAAGAGTAACCAAATGCTCACTGTGAAAACCAGAGGGCCTCGTTGGCAGCATAGAAAGAGGCTGGTGCTGCCCGCAGGGGGACCGGGGACAGAGCCAAGGACCAGACTAGGACCTAATCACAAGAGGAAAAGGCAAGTGGCAAGATGAGAGGGGAGCCCAGGGAAGCCTGACGCACTGAGAGTTACAGAAAACTCAGAGGTAACAGAACACAGCCTCCTAACGGGCAAAATAGATGCGTAGCCAGAAAGTCTCTATACAGGACAGACTACTCTATCTGTACAGTCAAAAGAAATCAAGGATGGATAAAAAGGAAGTTAAAGCCAGCCGCTCAATAAAAAGTCACAAATTCTTTGCCAATGTCTCAATCTGAACCAGTGTTCCAACTTGGAACCCAATGACCAAAAGAGAAGCCCGATCCCCAAGAGGAAGCTCCAGGAAACACCACATCTACATGGTAAAGATCCCCCCAGCCCAAGAAACCAGCGGCCGTGGACTTACCTAGCTGCGTGCTGGGGAAAGGGAATGACCAGATACTTCAAGAGTCCTTGAACCCTGGGTCTGACATGAATAATGGAGACCTGAGGTGACAGCACAGGTCCCCTTACAGAGGGCCGCAGAGGGCGGAGTACAAGTGGAGGCCAGCTCACAGGGGCCCGCCCGCTCTGCAGGCCACCGCAGCATGCACGTCCCTCATCCCCAAAGGGGGACCTCACGGTGGGGGCTTGGCCTGGGGGGTAAGGACCACTTTCGTGGGGAAGTCGGAATATGACCCTCTAAGCTCCCTCCCTCCGCTCCCAGCCGAGACACCGAGTCAACGCCGGCACGTCGGCCCCAGGAAAGCGGAAGAATGAATCAGGGCAGGAAAGGAGTCAATGGGAAGGTGACCTCGAGCCAAGACTTGAAGGATGTGAGGGTTGGATGGGAAAGAGAGTAACAACTCCAGGTTCTGGTTTGAGCGTCTGGACAGCGTCGTCGTCTATGAAGATGCGGACGCGAGAAAGCGGGTTTGGAGACCAACTGGACCCCTGAGCGTGGACTTGTGGAGGGTCCCGGGCTGGACACAGATGGCGTGAGGGCTGAGCGCTGACAGCAAGAGCCTGAGTGCACTGCACACAAGGGAACCAAACCCCGATCTTTGGTATGGAAGTAAAGCAAGGGAGGAGGGAGAGAGGAGCCCAGGAGGCAGGAGGGAAACGAAGAACCTTGCGGCGTCTGGAAACAAAGTCGGGAGGGTCTGTCCACCGTGTGGGGCCGACGACAGCCCTCCGGACCCACAGGGCGGGTGTCACTGGGGACCTCCACAGAAGCGCTGCTGAGGTCCAAGGTCTGACTGGGACGGAGTCAGGAAAGAAGGGGAGAAGAGTGTGCAGGACGGGCTGTAACCAGGGGAAGAAGGGGAACTCAGGGTTTACGAAGAAGGGATTTCAGTGGTGCACATGGGGGAGGGAAGACCGCGGAGGGAGGGTGTCGCATCCCCGCGGGGATGGGGGACAGGGAAACAGTAGGGGGTGGGGGCAGGAAGGGCGGAGCACAGGGGCAACAAGCAGGTGCATGTGTGGTGGGGCAGGAGCTGTGACACTTGTGTGCGGCCACAGAGGAAGACGCGGCCAGTGCAGCTGGTCCACTGGGACGCGAGTATGACACGAAGAGGCACAGAACCAATGATCCAGGGTCTGGACGATGGGAAGGAAATGACATGGCGCAGAGATGCTGCGGGGAGGCAAGTACGGTCAGATTTCCTTAAAGCCCCCCCATTTCCTAACCCGTGTGCATGTTTCTGCAGGGTACAGATTGTCACCTGACCGTATAATTTCCTCTCGTTTGTACATGGTGTCCCTGACTGGACAACAAAGAGCAGGAGTGATGTCAGGACACAGACTCAGTCTTGTTGTCTGTTCCGGCTCCACCCCTGGTGAGTGCTGCCCGGGACTGATCGCCGGTCCCTGGTCCCGCACCTGCCAGCATGCCCGGGACTGATGGCAGCTGTAATAAACACCAGCTGAACGAAGGAGGGACGTGAGGTACAAGGTACAGGAAAGGGTCTGGGATCAGCTCAGAGCCCGGCCTTGGTGCCTGGGGAAGTGGCGGTGTGCAGACGGCGACAAATTCTGCAAGTCCATTCGACCTTGAAATGAGAAGGAAGTGAACTCGGAGCGGCTGGGAGGCCTCGCAGCTCGGATGCGCACAGCCAGCTTCTGTCTGTCTGTGCTGCCTGATCCCCCGGGAACCTGGCCGAACCACAGGGCCGCTTGGGAGATGACACTCCGCGCCAGCCGACACGTGACCCGGGGCTGCCGTGCGGAGAACGCTCCCTGTGTCCCAGGCGCGTCTCTCGTTAGTTTACACGTATTACCTCGCCGGATCCCGCAAGGAGAAGGCAGAATGAGACACGACGAATATTTCCTGTGGCTGCTGCTGGGAGGGTGTGGGCAGGTGTGGGCAGCCCGGCCACTCTTCCTCCAGGGCCCCCTGCGAAGCTCCGAGGCCCCTGCACTCGTGCGGTTCCTGTTGGCGCGTCTCCCGTGGCAACGCCACGGTAACGGCTTTCGTGTGTAGGTCATGTGCCCTTGAGGGAAAGGAATACTTTCTGTTTTTCTTTTCATCCTCGATACCGCTGTTGAAAGGGAGAAGCCACCGAACGAAAAGCCGAGCTGACGGCTTGTTAAGCAAGAGAGCGTGCAGTCTCTTCGAAACAAAGCGTAAAGCTCATTTGTTTTCTTTATTGAGGTCTACGTGACAAAAATCATTTCCATACATGAAGGCACAAACTCGGTGTTGTGATATGCATCTACACTGCAAAATGATCACATCAAGCTAGTCAACACCCCACATGGTTCCTTCCCCCCCTCCAACTTACTCTTCTCTAGAAGCTGGGGAAATATGGACTTCAGGGACATGGGCAGGGATTGCCTGACCTCCAGCTATACAGGTGTGCTCGTGGGAGGGACACCAGTGGCTTGCCGGCCTCACAGGTGCGATGCTGTGACCAGCCTCTGGTTTGCAGAGCTCTGGTCCCTGACGCTGTCGTGGATTAGCTGGGGCCGGTCTCACACCGGTCTGGCATTACTTGCGCGACGAGCAGAGAACAGGTGGGCCTGTCCTGGGAGCCTTTTACTCTCAGTGCCTAACACGGCATCTTCTTCGGTTAGTGCTCGTTTAGAATGGGTAATAAAATCACTTTTTTCTCCCACTTCATAATAAACAATACTCCTTAAAAGCCCATAAAATCAGTATCTTAAGGGGCGCCTGGGTGACTCAGTCGGTTAAGCGTCCGACTTTAACTCAGGTCACCATCTCACGGTTTGTGGGTTTGAGCCCTGCCCGCGTCAGGCTCTGTGCTGACAGCTCGGAGCCTGGAGGCCGCTTCACATTCTGTGTCTCCCTCTCTCTCTGGCCCTCCCCCGCTCACTCTCTCCTTCTCTCTCAAAAATAAATAAACATTAAGAAGAAAAATTTTAAACAAAATAATATCTTAAAAAGACAGAACCAAAAAATCCAAGCCATCTAAATGTCTACTAATAACATAAGGAAACTATGATTTTTTTCAGCCATGACGTTATGAGCCCTCTGACCATATTGCAACATGAAAGTATGTTTTTGATAGAATAAGTGAAAGAAAAAGATACAAAATTTTGAAAAGAAGCAAAAGGCACACACACACAAAAAAAGAAAATACACCAAGATGATAACATGGATTGTAGTTTAGGGAAGGTGGAATTAATGATTTTTTTAAATGTTTATTTTTGAGAGAGAGAGAAGAGAGAGACAGAGACAGAGAGAGAGAGAGAGAGATAGAGACAGAGGCAGAGACAGAGACAGAGAACGAGCTGGGAGGGGCAGAGAGAGAGAGAGACACAGAATCCGAAGCAGGCTCCAGGCTCCGAGCTGTCAGCACAGAGCCCAATGCAGGACTCAAACTCACGAACCACGAGATCATGATCTGAGCCGAAGTCAGATGCTCAACCAACTGGAGCCACCCAGGTGCCCGAGGGAAGGTGGAATTATTAGGTGATTTTCGTTTTATTCTTTCTATTCTCTAAGTGATCTTACAGGTGTCAATATTACTTAAAAATAAAGTAATCTCTACATCCAACGCAGGGCTCGAATGCACAACCCCAAGATCAAGGGTCCCGCACTCCACTGACTGAGCCGGCCAGGGGCCCCTAACTAAACATTGTAAGCTGTACTTACTGTCTTCTCACCATGGCTCCTGGAAACAGAGCAGTGGTGTGAACGATTTCACACTTGGTCTGGCCCTACTAATCAACCTGTCATCATCACCACCATGCACGATACCGCCCAGCTCACTGATGTAAGAAGAGAGAAAGCAGATCTGGACAGAAAAGAAAGATGAAGGAAAACAACTTTGCATAAATTCAAACGCTCAGTCTCCCCTGAGAATGTGAAGGGAGACAAAAAATAAGCATTAGTTGTCACTCCTCACCTTCTGTTCCCCATCTATTTAAATATGGCACGTTTCCCAGTGAGCCTGGGGGGGCCCATCGGTTGAGCGTCCAGCTTCGGCTCAAGTCATGATCTCGCGGTCTGTGAGTTCGAGCCCCGCATCGGGCTCTGTGCTGACAGCTCAGAGCCCGGAGCCTGTTTCAGATTCTGTGTCTCCCTCTCTCTCTGCCCCTCCCCCACTCGCACTCTGTCTCTCTCTCAAAAATAATAAACATTAAAAATAAAATAAAATAAAATAAAATACAGCATGTTTCCCATAGTCCCTCTTCCCTTCCCTGTTCTCACCAAAACTCTGGCCTGAATGGACTCCCAAACCAGGGAATGAAAATTCAGAATGTGCTCCCTAGACCTGCAAAGACTGAGACTTACTACTCGGTAGGTCAGTCACTCCTCCTGGAGTCTCCCCCTCCTCACAGCTTGGCTCCCATGTCCTGACCAATCCCTAGATACCCACCCATCCCGGAAGCCCTTCCCTTCCCCAGCCTCCATGCCTCTGTGCCCAATGTGGGACTTGCACTCACAACCCTGAGAATAGGAGTCACATGCTCCACAAACTGAGCCAGCCAGGTGCCCCCACACCTCGACTTTTAGCTATGATCATAGCAACTATGTGTAGTGCTAATCAGATGTCAGTATATAAAACTGTTAAATACACACATATTTATATATAAAAAACACATAAAACTGTCACGTCCATGACTGATAGCCGTATATATAACACGTACAAAATTTATACATATAACTTAAATATATAATTTCTAAAATAAATTACATATATACATATATACACACACACACACACTGTCTTATTTAATGTGGGAAATTTACCAATTAAAAATGCAAATTAGTAGGCAAAATAGATTTTGAAGATGAGGATCATGAGAGAGGTATTAGGAAATGGATCCCTTTGGTGGGAAAGAACTTAAAATATATTGGTAATCAATGAAGAATGTTAGATATCTTACATTCTTTTTGAAATAAGATGGAAAAGGGGCACCTGGGTGGCTCAGTCGGTTAAGCGCCCATCTTCAGCTCAGGTCGTGATCTCACAGCTCATGAGTTCAAGCTCCGTGTCGGGCTTTGTGCTGACAGCTCAGAGCCTGGAGCCTGCTTCGGATTCTGTGTCTCCCTCTCTCTCTGCCCCTCCCCTGCTCATGCTTTCTCTCTCTTGTGTGCACAAAAATAAACAAACATTAAAAAATTTAAAAAAATGAAGTAACATGGAAAATAAGCAAATACAGGAGATACTGATATCCAAAAGCAGCCATCTAAAAGGAACTCTAACAGGAAACCAAATTTCACAGAAAAATAAGTATTTTTGCATGTTATTTTGAAAAACACAGTGAAATAAAAATAAGTACCTTGTCTCTTAGTTTAGAATTCCAAAGAGTCAAGAATTTACTGTATTATTGGCATCACTCTCTGAAAACCTTCATCATATTTGCCCTTCCCAACATCATCACAGAGAGGATCCTTTGTATAAAAACATAAAAAGGCTTCTTGAAAATTTCCCCAAGGTCTGCATGAAATCTGTTGCTAATTAAAGCACTTACCTCATCACCACCCTGGCTGATTTTGCCTTGTTTTCAGGTATTTTCATCCAGCTCAGTTCTCGTTAGTCAAACACTTTGCCATGTCCAACATTACCATGGTCAACTTGATGTAATCCTGTCAATTTGACAAGATTTAAAATTTCACTTAGAAATCAATTTCCAATGACAAGAAGGCCTGACAGGCAAGTATGTAGATGTAAACAGGTGTTTGAGGGGGAGGGGTCATTGGATTAGTTTCATGCTCTGTCCTCAAGTGCAGGGATGTGACAATGACCGCTCCGATGACCCGCACCGCCTAGATCAGGAAGGAAAACTTCCAGCATTTGGTCAAACTCGCATTTTAATTTTTTAATGTTTATTTTTGAGGGGGAAAGAGAGAGAGAGAGAGAGCATGAGCGGGGGAGGAGCAGAGAGAGAGACACAGAATCCAAAGCAGGTTCCAGGATCTGAGCCGTCAGCACAGAGCCTGACCTAGGGCTTGAACTCGCGAACCACAAGATCATGACCTGAGCTGAAGTTGGACGCTCAACCGACTGAGCCACCCAGGCGCCCCTCAAACTCTCATTTTATAATTCAGCCTTAGGGAACTGAACGAGTAACCCCAGGTCATGCAACAAATGAGGAATAGCTCAGGGTAAATTCCAGATCTGCACTGTGTCCTATGTAATCAACCAGGTGGAAAGAAAACAGATTTGATGTTGACAAGACTCAATCTCTTATAACACCCTCCCCCAACCTGGAGAAACCAAATAGTTCATCCCCAAACCTGCTCAGTCACCCTCCCCATGCATGGCCAGGGCTAGGCCCACAGGGCCCAAAGCCTGTGCTGAGCAGCGTGGGATCAAATCACTGTTCACTGGGTCTAAACAAGGGCGACAGCACGGTTATTAGCTAATCCTGAAAACTGCTGTTTCAAAAGCAATATTCAGGGGCGAATCACTGAAATCAAAACAAAACCAACCAACCGACCATCCACGTATCATCTAACAGGAAACAAAGGGAGAGGAGCAAGCCGGCTTACTTAGGGCTTCTAACCCACCAAGCCAGGCCTCAAATCCCAGCCCGAAGCCTCAGCCCGGCCCAACCCCACCCTGTTCGGCTTTCTCTCCAGAACATCTTTAGGGAGGGACTGGTCTTATGCAAGGCGGGTAGCACCTTTCATTGCCTGCTGGCCTCTGGAACTCAGCAGTAAGGAGCGTGGAGGAGAGTGAGAAACCAAATTTACACAGAGGCAGTTGAGCAGGTATAAAACTTTTACTTCTTTTCCCGCCTGAGTGATACAGTTCACGGTGGAACCACGGTTGGTTTGTAGAGGAGATACTATAAACCAGCTCAATCTGGCTTGTAGAGAAAAAACTAACAAATCCTTGCTGTCACTTGTGAACTCAGGATTACAGGGCCTGACCTGAAAAATTCCAAATAGTCTTTTCAGAGCTCTGGAAGAATTCTTCATTTGGCCAGGGAAGCCGCTAACGGCGAACCTGGTGTTAAACTGCACTTGCATGGACCTGATCCAGGGACTCTAAGAACCTTCCTAGAGTCCAAATCGGACTCTGCTTTAGACCATTCAGTGGTTATTCTTTGAGGGCTTCCTCAATACGGCCTCCAGCCGCACCTTTCCAGCGGGCGTGAGCTCCTACCAGCGCCCTGGCCCTCCTGCTCAGCCCGCCTCCGACCCACTGCAAGCCTGCCTCCCTCCACAGCCCTCTCCACTCGTCCATGGCCTTCTGTTGTTTCTTCTTGGGGGAAGCCCTCCTGACACCTTGAACCTGGCCTAGAGGCCTCTCTCAAGTGGCCCGGGAGCAATTCTGCCATCACAGCTCTCCCCGCGGCCACCTACTGGTCCCTTCTCTCCCCCGCACAGGCTTCTTGAGTGTTATCTCACACTGTGTCTCCAGTGCCTGGAAGCTAGTGGACGCTCAGCGGCCGGGGGTTGAATCAGATGGGGTTTGGAAAGAAACTAATGCCAATGAGAACCTACCAGTGCTAGGCACGCCAGTAATTTAGATACATCTTTCTTTTAACCCTCAAACAGCCCTAAAGTGGCTCATTCACCCCATTTCGTGGATAATGAAATCGAGTCTCCAGAGTTCACTTTGGCAAAGAACGCACGGAGTAGGATGGAGCGGTCAGCAGCTACAACGCCCTCTTGCGCAGCGGACCGGCCGCTTTGTGCAAGCCCTGGGAGCAGGTGTCAGAGCGCAGGCCCCGCCCACTCTGCCCAGACCCCGCCCACCACCTGGATGTCCCACCCACTCCTGCCCAGGGCCCTGCCGGCACCCAGATGCCCCGCCCACCACCTGTGTGCCCCGCCCACTCCTGCCTAGGGCCCCACCCCCACCCCAGATGCCCCGCCCACCTTGTCCAGGTCCCGCCCACCACCTGGATGCCCCGCCCACTCCTGCCTAGTGCTCTCCCCACTCACCCAGGTGCTCCGCCCACCCGCGGGGCCACCCAGGGCAGTAGTGCTTCCTCCACACCCTGGGCTGCTTCCATGGGAAAGTGGTCGCGCGCCCTAGGTGCGCGGCCCGGAGGCGGTGGGACAGGTGGTCAGCAAAGAGGGGTCTCCCGCGGCCTGCCCCGGGAACAGACGCGGGCGCGGCTGGCACCGTCCGGGACAGCAGCATCTCCACCTTGTTCGAGGGCGGTCACGCTCTGCCGGCCACATTTCCCCGACAGGGACCAACTCTCGACCAGGTGCCCTGGGTGGGGGCAGTGCAGCTGGACACTCTGCCCGGTGCGAGGGTAGTTGGGGATGCCCGGTGCAGGGCTGCGAGCAGCTGGGCGCTGTGCCCTGGCGTTGGAGGGGGAGGGCAGGTGGGTGCTGTGCCCTGGAGCGGGGGGGGGGGGGGGGGGAGGGCAGGTGAGCGCTCTGTCCCGGAGGGGGAGGGGAGAGGGGAGCCGGGCGCTGTGCCCGGGGGTTGGGGGTGGGGGGGGCCGGCGCAGGGCTGTGGGCACAGTCACCCAGTGCCCGGGCGTGGCCTGGTTCGCACATCTGCACTCCTGGGCACCTGCCAGCGGTGCACTCCGATGTCCTGCTCTGAGCCCGAGACACACATCTCTGCACACGTCCCCCTGGGACACGGAGTTCGCGGGCTCAACTCACCTGTGGCGCTGCCTCCCCAGAGACGGGGAGCTCCTTAGGTCAGGGCCTGCTCTGCCGTCCCTGCGTCAGCACGGTCCTGGCACTCAGAGGCAAGGCTGTAGGACACCCGCGTCTCTCCAACGGTCACCAGGGAAATCTTCCAAGCACGTGAATTGTCCCGTGGCCCATGCAAGGCCGTGTGGGGGACACCAGAGAGGAAGATCAACCTAAAGGAAGAGGCATTGCAAGCCAGCAGGTGAACGTCTCCTTCGTGTGACCTTCTATGCATCCAAGCTACTCAGCTAGATCCTGAGGCAAACAGCTGGAAATTAAAGCATTTTACGTCCACCATCCTCTCCTCCCCATTGCTAACCCACGCTGACAGTACGTCTAAATTACTGTGGGAATTCAGAAACGGTCATATCACTTACATTCATGGAAGAGATTTTTATCTCGGTCGACCCCATCCTCCTCCACCTGTTCCTATGCAGAAGGAGGCCTGGGCAGTACGGGAACTGGGCGCTATTAGTTTCAATGACCGCAGAGGCCCAGGTATGATTTTTCACTTTTCAAAGGAAGGAATTCGTGCTTAACCTCATCTACAACATTCATCCAGTTACAGATGCTTAAATTTTAACTTAAATATTCAAGTAAGTGCTGCCTTCTTGGGAGGAGGCTATATGTTTATTTAACAATGCTGTCATTTCTCAAAACATTTTCTGACATGTTTAAAGGTCATGAGAAAAGCGGCCCTGTTTCGTTGGGGTAACACCTCAAATACCTGGGTTCTGAGTGCAGGACGAGCAGGCTAGAAACCTTTCTGGTCCCCACTCCCCTCCTAGTTTCTTAAATTCAGTTAGTGTTCTTTCAACACAAACAGACAAAAATGCCTTTTCTGAAGCAAAAAGGAGCATGACTGACTGACCTTATTTCACCAGAGGAAACGCATGGGGTCATGGCTCCAAATCCCTGAGGATACGCGTTCACTTTCCCTACTTTCCTTTTCCTTGAAATTGTTTCGGGGAAGTTGCAGATTCTCTACCCTAACCTGTTGATCTCAGTCAGAGCTCAATAAATGACCTTCAGGAGAGCTGGGTAACTGTGACCTTGGCTGTGTTGGTCTTCATCATTCTAGTTCTCTCCACCCCACCTCCCACCCTGTCCTGTCCCATCCTACCAATGTGTGTCCTTCTGTCCCCATGTTGTCCTTCTGTCCCCTGTGTGTCCTTTGCTCTCCTATGAGTGTCCTTCTGCCCTATGTGTCCTTCTGTCCCCATGTGTGTCCTGCCCCCACATGTCCTTCTGTCTCCTGTGTGTCCTGTCCCCTGTGTGTTCTGTCCCCATGTGTGTCTTTCTGTCCCCATGTGTCCTTCTGTCTCCTATTTGTCTGTGTGTCCTTCTGTCCCTTCTGTCCTTCTGTCCCCATGTGTGTCCTTCTGCCCTTAATGAGTGTCCTTCAGTCCCCTATGTATATTAACAACAAGAGGCTCATCTAAAGCTCACAGTAACTTTTAAAGGGTGCCTCTTTTCTTAGGCGCCCTTGAGGACTAAAACTGTGCCAAACTGTTAAGAATTATCTTTCTTTTCTTTCTTAAAAATGTGTCTATAAATACCTAAGTATTGTGGGTGACGCTCATGGTTTCAGATCATGCTGGCTGTCTCGTATTGGGCGTGCCTTTCCTGACACTGTCAGTTCTCACACAGCCACACTAGTCTGTCCCAGTTAGCACCCCTGCCCTGACCCTGTTTACGCAGCCCTGCGCTCTCTGCAGCACTGCTGGTCACCCCTCCATCTCCTTTCTGAGGACGCCCAGCTGCCTTGCCCTCTTTCCTGTGGAGACAAGAGGTGAGAGCCTGAGCTGATCTCTGCTGCAGTCTGCTAGGCAACTGCTGTGTTTCCCCCCTTGGCTAGGGGTGAACATGGCTCACGACATCCCTTCATATCATCGTTAAGCCCTCCTCCTCCAGTTTTTGCACAAAGCTTGAGAAAAATCTCAAGGGGAAACTTTCTAAAATCTAAAACTAGGACCACATTCTAAAAATACTTGGAATATGAATAGAGATGATGGTCTGAAGGGTGGATATAGTTGACCCTTAAATAATGTGGGGGTTGGGAAGGCATCAGCCCCCACCCAGTCGAAAACCCACGTCTAACTCTGGACTCCCCCCAGAACTTAACCACGAATAGCCTACTGCTAACCAGAAGCCTTAACAATAACATATACGATCAATTAACCCATATTTTATATGTCACATGTATCATACACCATATTCTTAATCCAAACTCGACTAGAGAAAAGAAAATGTTATTAAGAATCACAAGGGAGGGGCACCTGGGTGGCTCAGTCGGTTAAGTGGCCGACTTCGGCTCAGGTCATGATCTCACAGTCTGTGAGTTCGAGCCCCGCGTCGGGCTCTGTGCTGACCGCTCAGGGCCTGGAGCCTATTTCGGATTCTGTGTCTCCCTCTCTCTGACCCTCCCCTGTTCATGCTCTGTCTCTCTCTCTCTCTCTCTCTGTCTCAAAAATAAATAAACGTTAAAAAAAAAAATTAAAAAAAGAATCACAAGGGAAATACATTTATGGTACTGTATGTATCAAAAAATCTGCATGTAACTGGATTAACACAGTGTGAACTGTGTGGCTCAAGGATCAACTCTACTGTTAAAAGCTAACAACCACTCCCACAGCCCCCAACATGAGACCAGGTGGGGCCGGAAGGACGGGTCACCAAATTCTGTGTGCTCTATTCTAGGGAATCAAGACCCTAGGGAATCAAAAGGCAGCATCCAGGAAGAGAGCAGATAGGCCCAAGTAGAACCATCTCTGGGCAGATGTATGGTTCCCGCGTCCACCGAATACATCGTTTACAAGGAACAGGCGGTCAGGCCGGTGGAAAGTGCAGAGAACGCAGGACCGGGGACCGGACTCTGAGCCTCATCAGTAACAATGGCCCAAGTCACGTTTCCTGTCCGAATGCACAGTAACTTAATGCTGGGTCTTGTAGGCATGCAATGAAGTCATACCAGCACCGGGCAAAAGTTTTAACTTAAACACACGTGATGCATATTAATGGCCTAATGTGACATCAAAGCAGCAGTTTGAGATTATTTTCTTTCTTTTCCCAAATGGGCTTCGATCTGGCGCCTTCTCTCACATCGTCAGGCTTGGTGTGATGTCTAGAGGTTCAGTGTTAGAAACAGACTGTTACTTAAGGACTCGCCATGTGGCTGTGACTGCCACTCGCTAAGTCCAATTTCCTGCGCAGAGATGGGACCACGGTCAGCTCTACCTAAAATAAAACAAAGCAAAATGAACTCAGGAAGGCTTAGGATATTGTACCAACAAATATCAAGAGTAAACCTTTCTTTAAAGAGTCTGTTTCTATTACTTTATTTTATAACTGCTGTTTTTCAAACATTTTAACGTATAAGAAATAAAAAACATTTTGAATTAACCTGTGTAAAATCTAATACTTGAAAATGGGATACGTTCTGTAGGTCAGTAAAGTACAAAGACAGAATAAAATTTAATAATTTGATATTTAGAAACTTCCTAACCCCTACTGTCGTATTTGGGGAAAATACAGAAAGATAAGCAAAAATGCACTGTAGACCAGTAAATAAAACGGAGACTTTATAAGATGTTTTTAATGTGTATTTATGTTTAAGAGAGAGGGTGTGTGAGTGGGGGAGGGGCAGAGAGAGAGAGAGAGAGACGCAGAATCCAAAGCAGGCTGCAGGCTCTGAGCTGTCAGCACAGAGACCGACATGGGGCTCGAACCCACAAACTGCGAGATCATGACCTGAGCCGAAGTCGGACGCTCAACCGACTGAGCCTCCCAGGCGCCCCTAAAGTGGAGACTTTAAATGCCCTTTTTTTAGCATTGAGGAGTTTGAAAGAGAAATTTCTTCTTTTTGTAAATGTCAATCGATCTCATAAGCTGAGCTGGACATACACCATTCCTTTTGGCTTTCCAGCCTCTCAGCAGCAGGGGCCGTATTCGCAGAAGCCCCGTGTGCACCACGGAAGCTGGAGTGCTGGATATCTGCTTTCCGGGTCTGCTGTGTGTCCGGAGAGGAGGCGTGTGGCCAACGTGTCACCAGTAGAAGTCCTCTCCGGCACTCTGAGTTGGAAACCAGCGACACACAAAAAAAGAGACCACTCTGACTCCGTTCTGGCACAGGTGGCCACGGAGGTGGCTGCGGTGGCCACTTCACAGGGGCAGCAGTGACAGACACTTTGTGTCCTGGTCCAAGCTGGGTGAGCCATGGAGGTGGCAGTGTGTGCCCAGCACACCCCCTCTAGGGCACATTTGGGCATAATTCCCAGCTCGGCGGCAGCCTCTAACTCTGGTGGTCTGGCTCCTGCAGTCTGTGACCTCCTCGATGTATATTTTATATTATATATATTTTTTTATTTAAAAAGCATATATGTTTTAATCGGTTTTCTGCAGAAAATAGCTTAAATTTGTTTTTGCTGCCGATAACAAGACACCAAGGACAGGAGCAGCTACAGGCAGCAGGCTTTCAGGAAATCACTCGAATCTGGGAGTCCTCGTTTGGACTCCGGGGACAGCAGGAAGCGTCCAACTAGTATGAAGGACAGAACTCTGGGCACACAGTGGCGAGCTATTAACCAGAAACGCGTCTCGAGTGCTCATGAAAGGCAACACTATGGAGAAAGCGGCGGTGACCCACACAGAACAGTATGAAAGCCACAAGGAATTCATCTATGGGAGTGGGTAGTGGCTGCTGGAGTCCTAAATTGTTGGCCACGGGCCAGCTGAGAACAAGAGCCTTTCTATGATGGCCCTGAAAGGGAAATATGTGTCTTCCAGCGACTGGGCTGAGGTGGCTGAAGCCAGACTCGAAGCTGATCTTGCTGGTTGCTGCATCAGTCGAATTCAGATTCCCCAGTTCCAAGAAGTGAAAGTCAGAGCTCCGGGCAAGCATGTTGCCAAAGAACTGAAACGTGTCTCCAACGTATCGTGAGCCTCCCCCTTGCTAGAGGACGCTGCCCGGCCTCCCTTCTCACGAACTATCTCACCTGCTGGCTTGCAGGCCGTACAACCACATCACCTGTGTGACCAGTTCTGCGTGTGCCCTGTCCCTCCGCCGCGTGGCAAGCCGTCGCCAAACCCAGAGCCCAGCTCGCCCTGCGTGGTCGGCTACGGAGTCAAACCGATGGGAGGTGATTTTGCCAGTTTACGATAGGAAAGAAAGAAGAGCTTAGCGGTGCTCTGATGGCGTAAAGACGGAACCTCTAGGTTAGACTGAGACAGTCAATGCGGGTGAGGTTACCGGAGGTCCTGCCATCACTGGGCTGGATCCAGCAGCTGGGAGCCATTCCAAATGTGCTGTTTTTACAGTAGGCGCTGTGCTGCCCAGGCCTGCCACGGTACAGTTTCTCACAGGCCCAGCAATGCAGAAAGCCATGAAAATAGCAGGAACCATATTATATTTCTGCAGTTGACTAAGAAATTCCTTTTATGGACATAGGTGGACCCTTGAGTGATGCCCTGGGCTTTCCTTCTTTCAGCCTAAAGCGATACGAAAGGCAGCTTCCTGGGGTGCCTGGCTGGCTCAGTGGGTGGAGCAACTGACTCTTCATTTCTGCTCCGGTCGTGCTCCCAGGGTTGTGAGTTCGAGCCCCGTGTCGGGCTCTGGGTGTGGAGCCTGCTTGGGATTCTCTCTCTGTCCCTCCCTTGCTCGCTCGCTCACCAAATAAATAAATAAACTTTAAAAAAGAAAAGAAAGGTGTCTACCATGCTTCTATATTCGGACGACTTGACGGATTCGTTGACTGTGTGAACACTGCTGAGGGTACCGAACTTAGGCTTCACCTCTGTGATTAACGGGGAGGGGGGAGGTAGGCTGAGGCGTTTGTCTACGCGCACCAGCTTGTACCCTGAATGAACTGTGTACGTTCTGAAGCAATTGTAAAGTCAAGTCTTAGCGAAGTCTCAGCTGCCAGCCCCGGGGCTGCAAAGACACGGACCTGCCCGTGGGGTCCGGCCCAGCTGACCCGGGCTCATTGCCCTTGATATGCTAGCGGTTCCCTGGTGTAACGGGAAGGAAACGAGTCAAAGACCCGGGGGGGGGGGGTGGGGGGGTGGGAGGGCTGGTGAACTGCTCACTCTTCTCCCGGCTATGTCCCTTGAAAGGCAGGAAGACACCATTCAACAAAACCCTGCGAAGTAGCAGCGAGCCAAGGACCGGAGCCTCGCGTAGGGCCAGAGTGGCTCTCCGGAATGACCGCACTTGAAGTGAGCGCCCTGATTCCCACAGGGAGGACGACCCCAGGGCAGAGGCGAGAAGTGTCAGATGCACAGCGAGTGTCACGACAGAAGTAGGCGGCAGGGTCGGGCTCATCGTCAGAACCGTCCAACCTCCAGGAGGCGCAGGCAGGGACCAAGAGAGTTCCCTGCGGCCAAATGATCCACCTAACAACAAACAACAAAACAAAACACCAAATCTCTAGGTCTGGTGAACAGAGGCGTGGCGTGAATCACTCTTCCGGTGAGTTACAGATTCACAGCTGGTAGGACCTGGTGAGGAGGACCCCGACACCTCAGTGAGACGCCTCCGTCCCCAAAGGGTGGGTAAATCCCACATGAGCCCAGGGGCTGACGTGGTGTTCCAAAGGGTCTACAGGTCTAGAGCACATTGGCATATTCTCTCCTAAGTAAAGGTTAAGGGATTAATAAATACACCTGTAAAAACAGATATTCACATGTTAACATAGTATCTTATGCAAAGTCAGAAGACTAGTGATAAATGGGGGAACTTTTCTGTGACTTTTGTCAGAGACAGAGGGCTAATTTTCCATAAAGAATTCCTTTGTATTCATGGGGCGGGGGGGGGGGGGGGAAAAAAAAACCCAGAGCAAGAAACCACTGACTCAACAGAATGGGAAAACGACCCAGAGGACAACTCAGCGTAAGACAAACACAAATGGGTCTTAAATATCTGGAAGACGCTCAGCCTGATTCATAACAAGTGACACGCAAATTAGGATCACAGAGATACCATTTCTTACCGAACGAGGTGCCGAAATGCCACGAGGAAGAAGACGTGAGGCTCTGTTGGTAAGGTGGGTGCAAAACCGACACTCTCACCTATTACTGGCAGGAGCATAAAAGTGAAACTTCCGTGCTCTGAAACTTGTCTGTACTGATCGCATTACAAGGGCACATGCCCAGTGATTCGGCATTCTCACCTGGAGGACTCTGTCCGACAGACGCACCTGCACACGAACAGGGTCCTGCACGGACCAGTGCGTTTGCTGCAGCATCACCGGGAAACGGCCCGAGACTGGGAAGGGCACACGTCCACCCATCGGGGCTGTTGCACCAACCACGGAGTGTGCGTACAACACAACATCGTGCAGCTGTGAAAACACTCGCGGCCTTCAGTGCTGATAGAGGAAGTACGTAGCTTACACTGATCAGTGAGAAAGCAAGGGACAGAACAGCGTGCGCGATGCGCTGCTGTCTGTGTAAGAAAGGGGGTGGGGACAGGGCTGCGTGCTGCTGCTGCTGCTTCCAGACTCAGCTGACGGCAAGGAAGCACGTGTGCACACTGCCCCGTGTACGGACCCACGTCTGCACAAGTGTGCCATCAGCTGTGTCCACATTGAACCAAACCCGAGTTCGTGCCGATGTCCCCGGTCTAGCCCGGTACCACACACACCCTCGTCTTGCGTATACAAGCCCGTACTCCAGCAGCGGGAAACCCGGCCCCGGTCACGGTCATCCATCTGGTCAATCGCTGAGTTCCAGGGCACAGGAGCAGGAGCATCGGAAGGGAGCAACATTATCGAGTAGACCGCAGGGCTGTGCACAGACTTCCATTCACTTCTGAGGCTACTTAGGTCAGCAACGTTTCCCCCACCCGCTTCAGAGAGGTAGTTTCAAGACTTCTGGATTCCATCCCGGGACCCCCTTAAACTCGTAAATTTAAACTTGTAAACTTAAATTTGTACATGGTCTTTTACAAATGTGCAGACATTATGGACAAGTCTTCGTGATTCACAGCTCTGTGGGTTTTGACAAGTGCGCCATGTCACGTATCCACCACTGTAGTGTCACGCAGACTTCGTCATCCTTGGAAATCCAGACGTAACATTTGAAAAACAGCTTGAGAAGCTATAAATCACGTGTAATGACCGTACTTACTTAAAGCAGGTGACGGACAAGGTTTCAGACTCGAGATGCATCCTGTAGGAAGATAAATTCTCTCCTGCAGGAATAGTGTCTACTCAGACGTTCAGATTGTAGAGATTTCTAAATCACAAGTCTGACACTTTTTCACTGATATAGCTAGGCCAAACAAGGATTTTAAAATAAAGATATATATTTTATACCCACTTCCTTCAGCAGCTCGGATTAATACCTTGGCTATACTCTGTATTATATAGACTCGGTCTCCACGGCTGGGTTATATTCTAAGAACTCTCTGCCAGTTGCTTGTTTGGAACCAGAATGAGATTAGCCATCAAAAGCAAGGTAATGAGTACTTCTCAATCCCTAATTCAGCACATCAAGTCTGTTTGATTTGTGATGCAGCTGCAATATTAATGAGGAGTTCTGTGTTCAAGACCCCAACGCTCACCCTACGAATTATGCTGGGTCATGGAGAGTTATGCCAAGAAGCGGGGCTCGTCAAGCCAGCCAGACCCCGTCTTCCTGACGGCCACTCCTGATCAGCCCCTCCTGGAGACACGGGCTTTGCTGCTGACCACGGATCCAGGCAGAGAACAGACACCTCCTGTTGGGTATGAAAACCTTCGTACCTGGTGCCTGGCCCCTTACCCTCAGGAGAGCCAGTCTGACCCCAACTGGCTCGGGCAGGACCAACCAGCAGCTGTGAATCAAAGCAGCGCGATGGGAAGGGAGACTCCCCTTGAACACACGTGCTCAGGGAGAGGCCTCAAGTGGCCCTCTCTCACGGTTACTTCCTCTGACACTTTCTGACCCACAGTATCTGGGTCAGGTGTCCCCACTATGGTTTTCCTTGGCCCATGGGGATGACCCAGACCATGGCGCACTGAGCCACCCCTACCACCTTCCATGTCCGCCTCCTCATGTAGCCCAGGGGTTCTCAACCCTGGCTGCACATTAGAGTTGATGCCCAGGCTCTATACCTGTCCAATTAAGGCAAAATCTCTGTGGGGAGAACCCACACATGAAGGTTTTTCAAAGCTCACCAAGGTTAAGAAAATAATCCTATTAAGAGGTGCACCAAGAAGAATGAAATACCCAGAAACAAACTTAATCAAGGAGGTGAAAGACCTGTACTCTGAAAACTGTAAGACACGAGGAAGGAAACTGGAGGCGATATAAGCAAATGTAGAGATACACCAGGCCCATGGATTGGAGAACTAATACTGCTAAAAATGTCCATGCTACCCGAAGCCATCTACAGATTCAACACAATCCCCATCAAAATACCAACAAAATTTTTCACAGAACTGGAATAAATAATCACAAGCTTTATATGGAATCAGAGAATACCCTGAATGCCAAAGTCATCTTGAGAAGGAAGAACAAAGTGGGAGATATCATGCTCCCTGGTTTCAAACCATATTACCAAGCTGTAGTGACCATGACAGTACGGTACTGGCACAAACACAGACACAGAGATCAGTGGAACAGGATAGAGAGTCCAGAAATAGACCCAGGACCATATGGTCAATCAATCTTCCACAAAGCAGGAAAGAATATACATTGGGAAAAAGGCAGTCTCTTCAACAAATGGTGATGGGAAATTTGGACAGCCACACGCAAAACAGTGAAACTTTCTTGCACATAAAAAAAAAAACCTGAAAAGGATTAAAGACCTAACTGGGAGACCTGAAACCATAAAACTCCTATAGGAAAACACAGGCAGTAATCTCTTTGGCACTGGCCATCGCAACATGTTTCTAGATACGTGCCCTCAGGTAAGGGAAACAAAAGCTAAAGAATTGTTGGGACTGCACCAAAACAAAAGACTACGTACATCAAAGGATACCTTCAACAACACGAAAAGGCAACCCAACAGAATGGGAGAAGATATTTGCAAGTGATCTAACTGAAAAGGGGTTAATATCCAAAATATATAAAGAACTTCTAAAAGTCAATGCCAAAAAAATGAATGATCCCATTAAAAAATGGGCAGAGGACCTGAAGAGACACTTTTTCAAAGAAGACATCCAGATGACCAGCAGACAGAGATGCTCATTATCGCGGAAATACAAATCACAACCTCAATGAGGTGTTACCTGATACTTGTCAGAATCACTAGAACCAACAGGACAGGAAACAGCGAGTGTTGGTGAGGATGTGGAGAAAAAGGAGCCCTCTTGTACTGTTGATGGGAATGCAAATTGGAGCAGCCACTGTGGAAACAGTATGGAGGTTCCGCAAAAAATTAAAAGTAGAACTACTCTATGATCCAACAATCCTACTAGTGGGTATTTACCCCCCAAAGCCCCAAAACCCTAATTTGAAAAGATACACGCACCTCTACGTTTATTGGAACATTATTTACAGTCACCAAGCTAGGGAACCAACCGAAGTGTCTACCGACAGATGAACGGATAAAGAAGACATGATGCGTATATATGTGCAATGGAATATTATTCAGCCATCAAAAAGGATGAGATCTTGCCATTTACAACATCATGGATGGAGCTAGAGGGCATTATGCTAACTGAAATAAGTCAGACAAACATCATATGATTGCACTCACATGTGGCATCCAAAAAACAAAAGACACAAAGAAACGAACCAAAAACCAGACTCTTACGTAGAGAACATACTGGTGATGGCCAGGAGAAAGGTGGGTGGGGAGAAAGGGAAAAAAATAGATAAAGGGGAGTAAAATGTACAAGCTTCCAGCTATAAAATAAATAAGTCTCAGAGAGAAAAAGCACAGCAGAGGGAATAGTCAATAATATGATAACAACATCTGGGGACAGATGGAGACCACCCTGATCATGGTGGGCACCGAGTGGAACTGTTGGATGGAATTGTTGAATCAGTATGTTGTGCATCTGAAACTAACATAACATTGTATGTTAATTACACTTCAACTTAAAAAAATACATACAGTGAAGATTTTTAAAAAACGGGCACCTGTGGGTGGCTCAGTCGGTTAACCGTCCAACTTCTGCTCAGGTCATGATCTCACGGTTCATGGGTTTGAGCCCCGCGTCAGGTTCAGTGCTGACAGCTCAGAGCCTGGAGCCTGCTTCAGATTCTGTGTCTCCCTCTCTCTCTGCCCCTGCCCTGCTCATGCTCTCTCACAAACAAACATAAAAAAAAAAAAATCTTACAAAAGTGGGGTGCCTGGGTGGCTCTGTTGGTTAAACATCTGACTCTTGATCTTGGCTCAGGTCAGGATCCAAGGGTTGAAATGGAGCCCCACGTGGTCTCTGCATGGAGCCTCCTTGGGATTCTTTCTTTCTCTGCCCCTCTCCCACTCACTCATGCCCTCTCACTCCAGCGACTCTAATATTCAGACAGTATTTGAAACTACTTCTCTAAACAATGAACTGGTTGGAAGCAGAGTGTGGGCTCGTTCATCATTGGTATTAGAGGAGTCCTAACACTGTCAGACCAGCGCCCGGTGTGCCCAGCTGCGTGGGTGGCAGCAGCAGTTACCCGCCAAGGCCCTCCGACGGGCATCTTCCCACAGCCTGAATTTGCACGAATCAAGCTACGTGCGCTGAAGACAGAGGAGAGGGAACGAGAGGTTTCCGAGGCTGGGTGGCTGCACGGACCCTCCCCTCTGTGAGCACAGGTCCCAGAGGGATGCGGGTCGCTGTTCCTCCATCAGGCTGCATGCTGGGTGTCTGCCAAGGTGTGAGCCCTTGCTGTACTATATACACACAATTTGAGTTTTTGAGATTAATTTTGACTCTGATTTTTACCTATGTGGTTACAGGATACATTCACGGGGAGCCAAAAGTCTCAGGTTCTACTCCTGGCTCGACTGCTCTATCAGCTGTGTGGCTCTGAGCAAGGGTCCCTGCCTCCCTGGGCCCCGTCCTTCTCTGGAGACTTCTATTCTGAGTTTGGAAGCTGGACGCACCCTGTCTTAACCCCTCTCGTCTCGCTCTGTGGCCTGGTGGATCTGACTCCCCAGTCATGACTGCGTGGGCCTCGCCCCTGGCAACCCTGCCCGGGTGCCTCTCAAGACCCCAGGAGGCCTCTCGGCTCCAGGGGTTGGTGAGGGGGTTGCCGGTACCGGCCCGAAGGCCCAGCAGCCGTGGGGCTGAGTAGCTGGTATGGAGACCGGTGGTCATTTACATTGTAACCCAAGGGACAAACACTCTGCCGTACGGAGGGGAGGGCGGACCACAGGTCTCTTTCCCGGGTGCCGTCCTGGGGACAGAGCGCTCCAGCAGGTCCGGCCCAGGCTGCTCTCTGGGGTTTCACTGGGCCTGACCAAGGGGTCTCTCGGCCCGCCCCCCACGGTGTCATCAGACACACAGGTGGTTCTGGTCCACTTTAAGACGCAGAGAGTGAACTGGAGAAACGAGGTCGATTTCTGTTTGGGATGAAGTAACAGGATTGCCAACCTTCCCTCGTCACGTGCGTTGCCTTAAATGAGAATCTTGGTGGCACCAGGTCTGAACCATATGCAGATATGTGCTAATGGGGTTTAAAATAGTGGAGTGACAAGTGTTTGAATCCACGCTGTGCATCTTGGAGGGCTCTGTGTTGGTTTTGGTTTCTTCGGGTGGTTTTGCTCCGGATTCTAAAGGCACTGCGGACTGGTCTTGTCGTCTGTGGGGTTTCCTGGGTGTCGAGTTCAAGTTGAACGGGGTCAGACACACCAGAGAGCCGCCTCAGGTTAAGGTGGTGAGGTCACTTGCGCCTCGTGACGACCCAGGATTAACACAGAGCGAGCTGCACTTGGCGAACGCTCTCTCTGCACCTGCCCGTCCTCCGGTCACTTGCCCGGCCGCATCCACCTCGGGCTCCCCACACAGTGCTCCGTTTGCACCGTCCTGGGGGCTGACTCCAGCTCACCGCTGCCTCAAGGTCGTGGGGGACACGCCGGTCCACTTGCCCTGGCCCCTGGCCCGCACCCGTGCTCTGGGTCCCCGTGCGCGGCCTCCCTCACTCCCTGACCAGATGAGGGCCCTCGGGCTCTGACTCTTCAGGGGTTGAGCGACCACGGCCGCAGGTGGCCGCCACGCTGCAGGGAGGGAGGCTGCCCTTCGCTACCCTGCCCACACGCCCTGGAGGAGTGAGGTGTGAAGGGTGCCACCAGCACCGGGCACTGGGGGTCCTGCTCCCTTTGCGGCTCCTCCGCGGGCACCCGCTGGAGAGCTTCTGAGCCACGACTCTCCCCTCCCGGCCCAGCTGCCGGCTTCCTGTCGCCACCGGGGTCCACGAAAGCCGGGTGAAACCGAGGTGCACTTGTACACTAGGCCTGCCTGGCCCCAGCTCACACTGGCCTGCATGATATGCCCGCCTGGACATAGGGAGGAGCCAGGACCGTCCCCATGCGCCCAGGAGTCGGGCTTTGCTGCCAAGGACCCTCCCCTGACACGGGCTTGTGGTGGCCTCGTTTTTCTTCACTTGAGGTAAGTTTCACGAGTTAAGAACGTGCTCAGACAGTACCGGCTCGTGTCCGTCCGATGAACAGACTCTCTTCTACGGTAACTCTCAAAGCAGACAGCCTTCAAGGTCCCCTCCTGTCCCTGTCCCCCATTTCCCAGGTGAGGAGAACAGACCCAGGACGCGGGGGGAGCGACTCCACCCCACCCCCGGTTTACATCTGGGGAGGTGCGTCCGGAAATCCGTTAACTTCACTTGTGTGTCAGCCTCTGTCTGTTGCTCTTTGGGTGAGTTCGATCATGACTTGCTTCAGATTCGGTTTGAGAGCCTGCACTTCAGTAACTTTTGGGGGCAGTATCCTTCTGCGCAGAGGACCTTCCGAGGCCTCCGCTGCTTCTCGGGTGCACACCCCTCACTGTGGGATCCGACTCGGAAGCGGCGGGCGGCAGAGGTCAGGTCAGAGGTCAGGTCCGGAGCAGCACTGGGGTGAGCGAGCACTAAGCCAGTTTTACCTGCCAAGCTAGGGCAGACCTTCCGTCACTGGCCTGCTGCCAGGATTCACTAGGCCAGTACGTGGGAAGAGCCTGGCAGAGTGAGCGCACAGTACCCGGTCCTGGCCCGTCCAGCATCCTAAGATTTAATGCCCTGCACACGTCACTCAAGTTCTATGACCCCCTGTCCGCAGCCCGAATTGAAACAGCCCCACCCCCACACGTCCCTAGTTCTCCCTCCGCGCTATGTCCTCTGCCCACACCTGTGCTCCAGGCGGCTCCATCACGGCCCCTCGACGCCAGGTTCGGTCCTACAGGCGCGGAGCTTGAGCTCGTCGTCTCGGGAGGAGGGCAACTTCCCAAAGACTCTGCTCTCGCGGCACATGGCGCGGACCGTGCCGGTCGGCACTTAACCTTCTCGTCTCCTCGGTCTCTCAGGCGACGCGAGGAAGGTACTCGAGTATTACCCAACGGTGCGTTTGCTGAACCGATGTACAGGACTTCAGAGAAACGGGACAGATTTAATGACCTACAGGACGGAGCACGGTCTGTGTCGCGCGGTCCCTTTAGGACTGTGTCTGCACGGAGAGCAGGTCACAGCTGCAGTGGAGCAGGGAAGCCCAGAACCAAGAAGTAAGGACAGTCGTGAGCCCCAGGGAGTACGACCTCGCGCACGCACGTTTCCGTTACAGGCTTCCCGCTCCACTGGTAGCCCCTGTAGAACGACGCCGTGGGGTCTGGATCCTGGTTCAAGCCACGCAGTTAAGCATGGCAAAACGCCTGCATCTTAAAGGATTTGGTATGACCAACGAAGGTAACAGGTGCAAATGTTCCCGTAAGTCATGATTAAAATAGTTACTGAAAACAGCATACTTCTGTAAAACTGGGGAGGGGAAGGGACTCGGTGTGTATACTGATGACAGGGCAGACCTACTCAGATTTGAAGGATTCTGAACGGACCAGTATGCCTCTCTTGAAGGGTATACTGAGAAAGACCATGGTTACGTTAAACAATTTTGCTTTTAAGGGTTATCAGTGTGCCAGTCATCCTAACGTTTTGGTTTGGTCCTCACGCCCAGTGTTGGGAGACTGCACAGATTATTCCCGCGGTAAGTGACGACAGGAGTGCATAAGCTTGATTAATTTGCTTTTGAAATTTGCCACGTTTAGCGGAACACAATGGAATCTCTTGTACATGTTCGGGCCTTGAGGTTTGTGCTGTAATGAGTTTGGAAGACTGAGAGATTCGGTCGATAGTTAATTTTTAGTTCAAGTTACTATAAAATTCCCTCAGCAATATTCCAGATTTGGCCAGGGCTTGCCACCCTGTTCCAGATGAACCATGTGTCCTCCCAGGGGAGTTCTGAGCTGGTTAACACACACATGCCCTGCGAGGCACCGGCCAGGCTCATGCTGTTCTGCAGACCCCCTTGCGGAATCCCACAGAAATTCCTCTGGCCTAGAATGTAGCAAGAGGTACGTCGTTGTTCCTGGTGTGGATTATAGAAGACAACCGAGTCTCAAGGCCACGTTCCCCCCACCCCGTACAATCCCATCGTTACTATCTTATAAGGGCGCCCAGAGAAAAACATTGGAGCAAATGTGGGAGCTTTTACAGTATGACTTCAACCTCCTCAACAAATAGGATTCTTTGTACCCTTCATAAAACCTAAGGTCTTGATTCATGGCGCCGTAGGTTGTGATCCTCTCTCATTTAGATCCTGCTGAATCACAGCCGAGGCCCCTGCACCGAACCCCAGTTGGACACACGCTTCTCTCCGTCGGCAGGGAGAGGTGCTTGAATGCAACTTGCTTCGAGGCTCCCTCGGGGAGAGACGATCTCCGTGCAGGGGTGTTCCTGAGATGACCTTTCCTCAGATCCTGCCACTTGATCCACAGCTCTGAGTAACTTTCAGTCAGCCGGAGCACCTTGTTCGGCCCGTGCAAATCCCTATGACCCAAGAACTTGCTCTGTGACTGAACCAAGGGCCTTAAAAGGGACTCAGACGTGGTTTCTAATATCCCACAACGAAAACTACATCCAAAAGGTGCTGTTTGACTCGTAGACTCTGTGGAGGTCACAGGAACTAGTTTCATCGTCAAACACACATGGGGACAAGACAGGAAGAAGTATGCGGGTAAAGGTGTATCCTACCCTAAGAAGCCAGCAGGCTTCAATATCATGCTAACTAAGGGTGTCCTCCTGCTTTAGATCCTATTTTCTTTTTTTTCTTAAAGAAGTTCCTTTTACTAAGAATCAAGACCTGTCCACTCATCCACTTGGAGTACTAACTAATCACAAAGTTAGAGTAACTAGTTTTTAATAGTTTCCCCCTTTTGGGAAAGGCATTCTAAGCACCAGATTAGCTGTTTAGGGATTTTGCAAAGTAGGCTCTTGGCTCGGGTATCTCCAAATACTGCTTTGAATAGCAGGCAGAAAATCACTTTTTTCCCTTTTTTTCTGGTTGTTGTTTTCTAAACTTCTCACAGGTTCCTAGCAGCTTGGAGGTCAGGTATCCTGGTCCAGAAGTTTGTTTTCTGCTAAGATATGGCAGATTTTAAAATTCAGAATCTCTTGTTTAAATTTAGAATTTAAAATTCAGAAACCATCTTGTTTTGGGGGCGGGCGCCTGGGTGGCTCAGATGGTTAAACGTCCGACTTCTGTTCAGGTCATGGTCTCACAGGGCATTGGGCTCTGTACTGACAGCTTGGAGCCTGGAGCCTGCTTGGGATTCTGTGTCTCCCTCCCTCCCTCCCTCCCTCCCTCCCTCCCTCCCTCCCTCTCTCTCCCTCTTTCGCTGCTCTTCCCCTGCTCATGCTCTCTCTCTCTCCTACAGAGATAAATGTTAAAAAAAAAAGTGAAAAAAAAATGCCACCTTGTTTCGCCCATGCCTCTATTCTGCACCTGTTTTCAACAGTGACCGTATTATGTTGGCTGTGTTTACGCTCAGGAAGTTATCAATTTTACATAGTTTTTTGTATCCAGATAATATGGCCCAAAATACTCCATGTGTCATGCGGAAAAACTGCAGTAAGAGATATCATGGAATTCAATTTCAATTTCATTTCTAATTAATTAGATTTTTAATTGAAAAAGACAATCCTTTACGAAGTTTCTTGTGATCAGGGACACAGAGCAACTCCGTGTCCAAAGAGTGAAGCGAGACGACACGCGGCCGGTTCCCCACAGCACACAAATTTACCTGGCAAGCCAGACTTACAAAACTGAATATAAAGCTAACATAACCTGTGGTTCCCAGGTCAGGGATGGCTGGCTGTTCTCGCAGAAGGTAAGGAGACGTGATGGGGTCCTCGGGGAGGACCTCAGCTGACAGGATGGAGGCCGCGGGCACTGAACAGGACTCACAGGTCTACTGACCACTCCCGCGGTCATCACGTAGGCTTACTAGTTACTGTTCTTTCTTTCTCTGGAAAACCATTTTTCTGTTCACCAGCTAAGCAATTCACTTACTGGCATATTTTACTGTAGTTCTGGGTCTATCTTAAAAAAAAAAAAAAGTAAATTACTGCACATCAGGTTCTCAGTGAGACACCGAACCCTTCCCCAAACACTTAGAAGGCACACCCTTGCTCTCCCCCTAGAGGCTCTTCTTCCCACATCCAAATTAATATATTCCTGAGTATTGTGCCACACACACTCACTAAACCAACTACTTAAAGATTGTACAATTAGGACCCAGAGGACGCAGAGTGAGGGCAGCACTTCTATCACTGGGCTTCCAGCTGTCCGGCAAGTGCGTGGCCTCTCAGAGCAGCCCCCGGGGGTCAGGCCATGCTACACACACGAGGCTCGGTTCTGAACTGAGAGGCACAACCACGACACGTTGGACAAGGTAAGGGGAATGCTAAGGTTCCAGGGCCACAAAATTAGGATTCCTCCACTGTAAAGAAATTACACATAACAAAAGATGAAGTTTTCAGATTTCCCTCTGCAATACTGATGTGTGACAGTTTAACTGAAAGATATTACTACACACACAAGCACAGAAATAAATCATTTTCAAGGACAATCACATCTACTTCTTATTCAAAGTTCAGGACCTACCACCTAAATTTGTGAATGTTATTATTTATAAAACAGTAATAATTGTCATTAACCTAAGTTTTAAATTTTGGAGACCATGAGAAAATACCGTGGAGAAAGAAAAACCAAAGGCTATTTTGAAAGACTGCATAAAGCTCCTTTCAGTTTCTTCTGAACACCACCACCAATGGCCATGGTCCACGTGAAGAGCACACAACATAAAATTCAAAGAATTACGTCCAGGGGCGCCTGGGTGGCTCAGTCAGTTCAGTGTCCGACTTCGGCTCAGGTCATGATCTCGCAGTTTGTGAGTTCAAGCCCCGTGTCGGGCTCTGTGCTGACAGCTCAGAGCCTGGAGCCTGCTTCGGAGTCTGTGTCTCCCTCTCTCTCTGCCCCTCCCCTGCTCACGCTCTGTCTCTCTTGCTCTCAAAAATAAATGAAGCATTAAAAAAAATTAAACAAACAAAAACCCAAAGAAGGACATCCACGCTTCAAAAGGTCCAAAAGCCAAACCAGCCTTAAGTTTAACGTGTCTACTGGTCACAAGTATAATCACTTTATATTTCCTTGTCGTTAGGACTTGCTCTATTGGAAGACCAGTAAGAAGCCAAAAGGTCTTAAATATATTAATTGTTAAAAACACCAAAGAAGAGTTTAAGGAAAGAATATATTTGAACCACATAAACAAAAAAGTATTACATAAGAAAAAAAAATGTAACAATTTATGTAAGTACCTAACATTTGAGCATGCTCTTACATCTAAAACAGATAACAAAAAGGTAATGGGTACTATATATGTACATTTCACAAGTGTGCGTTAAAGAATTCTCTAATATAAAACATTTAAATTGTGGAGAATACTTTTCATGATACAGAAGACAACTGTTAAGATAGGCACACCCACAACCCTTACAAAAACATGCCTGCCGGAGATAAAATACATCTGAGTACTCACTTCTCAGATGTGAACACTCCGCACTTGTCAGTCATTGGACACCGCTTCTCGCTTTTGCACTGTGAGTGTCAACACTGGTGTGGGTTATGAATTACAATCAATTACCGTTATTTTTCAATGCTTCTGCCAAACTCCCAATAAAATGCACCTATTTAATATGAATACTTGAAACAATATTATTTGTATATAAAGTCACTTCCTTAATGCTTTTTTTTCTTTTTTAAAAAAGACACTATATTTATTAGAAAATAGTTATGACCACACATAGTGCTTTGGAAAATCTGAAACCCCAAATCAACACGTTCCATCAAGTGTGAGTAGCTCTAAGAAGCCCTAACTGAAAAGAACACAGAATGTAAAAAGCTGATAAATTTAAAGATTATAAAATTGGTTTATTGTGAAAGCAATTCAAGAATACCCAGTTAAAATCTTATCCCGACGCTACCCGATACAACCAGGAAGCACTTAAACACTTTTACGTTAGGAACGAGGACATACAACAAGAAAGGCCACATCAACGCTGTGATCAGAGGAAGGACTCCTAGGTCTCTGTCAGGTCATCAGTACAGAGGGCATGACAAGGTCAAATAAGGCGGCCGTCAGGTGCCTCATGAGGCACCAAGGTGTAACCGGGCGAGCTAAAGTCGAGGCGACAAGAACTCCTATTCCTGTTTTGTGGCTGTACTGAAGTGACTGAAACTTTAGGAACAACCACCTTTAATGACAGCGAGTTGCAAGACCAGTCTTTACGGAAGAAAAAGAAATTCATCAAGTCCTCTACCAAGGTCCCACTGAGTCCTTGAGACCCCTGCCATGCCCCCCCCCCACCCCCCGCCCCCGGGCCTAAGCCTACTCTGTGGCTGTTTCAGATGCAGCTTACTGGCAAACTGGGAGTGCCTTCCGAGTAGCTCTGACCTTCAGCACAAGAGAAAAAACAACATGCTGGATCGTCCATTTACTCAATTATGCGTTCTAGGTACAATTTCATTATTGCTCTTAAAAAAAAAAAAAATCAGTGAATCTGCACAGTGGCCATTTCCCCTCAGGTAAGTCAAGATTTACTCTTTCTGTTGTTTTCTTAATAAAACCCTTAGATCCAGTAATTGCAAATGATCAACCTAAGGATCATTATGTACAGCACAGCGACTGCATGTTTGAGCACTGGAGGTGCTTAATCTAAAATGTCTCACTCCTGACTTCTGCTCTCCTCTAAACTGAAGGGTCAAAATACTCTGATTTTGTAATTAAAAAAAAAAAAAATCTATCTTCCGAAGCATATCTTCCATTAACAGTTTTAGCCAGGAAAATAGATTTTTATGTCTGTCATGAGCCCTTGAAAATAAGGGCTTATTCTAGAAACAACAAAAGACCCTTAATCACAGAGGCGCTAGCTGGTGCCACTATAATTCACAACCAACTATTACCTTCATAGCTTATACTGAAGAGTTGATTCATGCTCATTTTGTTCCTTTAAAAAATACTCTTTGGAAACCATTATGACTCCTGTAGACACATACTCTAGTTATATCTCTTCCTGTAAAAATAAAAGTATAATCAGGGTTATCTCTATTTCTTTGCTAAACTCAACTACCGATATACATTTCTTAAATCTGATCACTTTACCAGCTAACTCACAACCTCGACAGAATTGTATGTACTGTCCAGGGTCAGTTCTCAGCATACAGAAGTAGGAGCAAGTCTTTTAAGAACTATCTTGTAGGCAATATTTCCATGTAGTCTTTAATGTGTTTGTTACAAATGAGAACTAAGGTACTAGAATTTACTCCCAAAACTAGGGCGAAGGTAAATTTCCAAAGCTAAAGGAAGGAAAACCACTATGTAAAGCTTACCTCTGTCACGTATATTATGAGCCTATTCAGTGATTTCCCATCAAAGCTTAAAATTAGTCCCAGGGATTATCAAGGGGAAAATAAAGCCCTATCTTGTTTTCTTCTTTCAAATTCATCAGACAATACTGTGTGCCAGAGGGCACACTGTGCTCCTCTCAACACTCTACGTAAAAACAGCCCTTTCTAGAATACTAAACTACCCAAATGTCTGCAGACTGCCCCAACCAGGTTTAAACTACCTCTGAAATATAAACTACTAGTCATGTATTCTAAATGCATACATTCAAAACTACCATTTTAAAATAAATTGGAAAGTAGGGAAACCTTAAAAAAAAAGATACATTCTGCTATCACACTATTACAAAGATTATAAGTGTGTGTGTGTGTGGGTATATATAGAGAGAGCAGATAATCATGATTTAAATAAGATGTTAAAAAAATCAGGAAATGTAGATTTTTACCAAAGGCACTACAATAGCCGCCCCGAGATACAACTATAAACAGATTCTTCGCTACTATGGTAATTTGTCTAGGTTGGGGGGTGGGGGTGGGGGCAAAAACAAAAACAAAACAGAACAAAAACACAACCCAACCAATCAAAACGGAAACAAACAAACAAGAAGCAAACCCACAATAAACCCACCCAAACCTACACTAGAGTATGTGGCAATAATTAATATATTTCTATGGAAAAAACTCTCTCATGCCTTATAAGCTCCTAAAATAAAATCAAGGTCACTATGTGACTAACGAGAACACTAGGAGGGGAAAAAAAACCACTGAAAGTAAAACAGTCCTCAGCCTCGGTTTCAGCTAGCTCATCACATCTGCGCGAAGTACGTAGCATCAGACCGACATTCCTGGCCTGGCAGACGAGCCAATTGTGGTTTTCCACTGGCCACACCACACGCAGCTGAAGAAACAACTGCCTGACGGAGGAAATGCTGTGACACGAAGCATCCGAGTTCCAAGTCTGAGTACTCAGTTAGGGTGAAGGGCGAACGTCTAACTGGGCAAAAGGAAAGGCGTCCATCGTCCAAACAGGCTCACTTCCCCCAGCCCCCAAAACGAACAGTAGTTATAGTAGCAAAAGAAACAACACAAGTCTCGAGTCTCTAGGGCCAACTAGGATAGAGGTCAGCAATATATCAACAGCAGCAACGGACAAGGAAGAGCGAGACAGTGGGTGAGAGAATCTTGCTGGACGTCTGTTCATCGTTCTCTGCGTCAGTCACAAGACTGCGACCGGCTGTGCCTGGCAATTTCGGGCACATCTCCTCAGATCCTTCACAGATTTGGAATTCGGTCTACCTGAGGGCTCTATAGCCATGTGAGAAAGCTTTCTTTGTCGAGCTTGGTGGCGGCCAGCACGGACTCCATGTCGTTGAGGATGTCTGAGCTCAGGGCTTCCTGCAGACTAGGCATCAGCTCTTCCCCCTCTATGTTCATCCCGTCCCCCTCCAGCGTCCCGAGGTCCACGTTCGTCCCAGGAATGGCTTCTAGGTAGTCTGGGAAGCGGTTCTGCTGAGAGGGGAGGGTGCTTTGGTTGATAGTGTCGCCTAATTGGGACGGAGAGGAGAGAGTCGGGTTTGAAAAAGCGGACATCAGAGCTGTGCGACGTGAGCCTTCAGACACGCCGGACTCACCCCCGAACCGATGCCCAGAGTTTATTTCAGGCTGAACAACTCACCGAAGACAAAATAATGCCAAGTTTACTTTTGCTTCAACGTGGGTTCAGACACTAAAGCCGCAGCTTGACTGCTTGTTACTATGTACTGAGCACTGAAGGGGGTCACGGGAAAAACCGAAATCCCTTGAAAAACTATCTCCAGTAAGAGAAAGAACACGTACATCACACACGTGCATCGCTACTAGATGCTCTTCTAGAGAGAAACCACTAAGTGAGATAAATGTAAAAGTCACGGTGTGGAGTGAATTCAAGCACACTCTATGGCAGGTTGAAACTGATGTTTTCCCGGGTTTAAAACAGCGCGGACAGCTTAAGCGCTCTTTGACCAAAACTGGTAACGTGACTTATTTCAGCACTTAAAATACTGAGTTAGCTGGCCAGGCACTTGAGGGCCCTCTCCAATGACTCGTAATCTTAAACCTGGAGAGAGACTCCTCTCTGTGATCCTCCTGTTGTACGGGATTCAGTGTTACACCCTGGGGAGCACTAGTGTAAAAGGACTGGATGAAAACTCTATTCCGGCCTTGGAGAGTCCCGTTCCTCACGGCAAAACAAGCCTCCCAGAAGCCCGTGAATAAATAACCCTCCCTTCCCTTCCCTCTAAGGGTTCCCTGATTTACCTGGCCAGGAAACCTTTTTTTGAGCATGACCACATTCCCATTCCTTAGAGCTCCCGGGCACATACCTCCCGGGAAAGCAGCACAGAGCATGGAGGGCACAGGGGTTTGGAGAAGAGCAAAGGGGACGGAGGAGGGGCAGGGGAAGCGTGCTGGGCGTGAGATCGGTCTCAAGTGTGGGCACGGGAAGGGGGACCAGAGTCTGAGGGAAGCAAAGAAGGTGGCAGGGTGCACTCTCAGAAGCACTGAAGCCGTGAGCTGGATGAGCGACCCGACAGCAAGGGAACCGGCCGCTGGAGCTGCCGGGGGGGGGGCTGCTCCGTCTCTCGGCCAGTGCATGCCCTGCGCTCGCTGCCAACTCCAGGGCCATCGGTGCTCGCCAGTTCCTGGATTACCCTTCTCGGCTCCTGCAAGATGCCCCGCAGGTATTCTGACAGTAAGCAGGTGAGCCCCACAGCCTCATCTTTCCCCCTGGTTTTCTGAGCCCCTGACACCTAAGTTGGAGCAGAACCCTCAGGGAAGGGGCAGGCGCACACCGAACCGCATTCGATAGAGGGCGAGCGGATCGCAGACAGAAGTCTCTCTCCAAGATTAAGAACACGAGCCATCAGGACACCAGGGGGCTCAGTCGGTTGAGCGTCCGACTTCAGCTCAGCTCATGATCTCACAGTTCGTGGGTTCGAGACCCGCTTCCGATTCTGTGTCTCCCTCTCTGCCCCTCCTCCCTTGCTCATGCTCTGTGTCTCAAAAATGAATAAATGTTTAAAAAAAAAAAAAGTTTTTTAAAGGAAGGGAGGGGAGGGAAGGAAAAAAAAAGACAAGAAAAGGAAAGAAAGAAACTGAGTCATCAGAGAGGGTCCTCAAAGGCCTTGCCAGCTAACTCAATATGTAAGGGCTAAAATAGGTCACATCACCAGTCGTCATCAGAGCTAAGTCGTCCAGGATATTTGAAAACTGGGAAACAGATTACAAAGTGCCATGGAGAAACAAAGCAGGCTTGATCTGAATCAAGTTTTCAGGATTTTAGCTGGTTTTATTTTTTTAAGGGTATTTACTTATTTTGAGTGAGAGAGAGAGAGAGAGAGAGAGAAAGAGAGAGAACACGAGCTATGGAGGGACAGAGAGAGTGGGAGAGAGAATCCCAAGCAGGCTCCATGCTGTTGGCACACAGCCCGATGCGGGGCTTGAACCGTGAACCGCGAAACCACGGCCTGAGCTGAAGTGAGATGTTACCTGACTGAGCCCCGCAGGTGCCCCTTAACCGGTTTTCTTCCGAACTGCCTTTGCTCACAGCAGCTTGACAGACCTGCCGTGTCTTGCCGACGGATCACTAAGAATGAAGCACACCCACCTGTGTCCATCTCATCAACACTGTTCAAGAAGTCGTCAGGGGTTCGGGGGACGCTGTAGCTGCTCATGCTCAGTCCGCTGTCTGTACTCTCATCGCGGGAGTGGTAGGTGCCACTACAAAACAGGACAGTTACAGAGCAACACGAGGGCTTCCAATGATTTCCAGGTAAACATGGAACGCCTGCTGAGGACCAACACGGTTCTCCAAGATGACGAGTAACCATTCCTGCAGCGTAAGAAACGAGCCCCTCCTCCTTTGGGATCTTACACAGCCCTGGAGGGAAGGGAGGCAGACAAGTTCATCCTTTTCTTTCAAAGTCTGTTTGTTTATTTATTTGAGAGAGAGCAAGAGAGACATTTCATGTGTGAGCACAAGTAGGGGAGGGACAGAGAGAATCCCAAGCATGCTGCACTCCCATCAGCACACAGCCTGACATGGGGCTCAAACTCATGAACGGTGACATCATGACCTGAGCCTAAAGCAACAGTTGGATGCTTAACTGAGCCACCCAGGTGCCCCAGATAAGTTAACCCTGACTGAAGCTGGCAGCTTTAATGAACCCAAACCACTCTGAAGGTCCTGGGTCAGGTGGCAAGAAAAGAAAATAAGAGGGTGCCTGGTTGGTTCAGTCGGTTGAACATCCGACTTCAGTTCAGGCCATGATCCCCATGGTTCGTGGGTTTGAGTCCTGCGTCAGGCTCTGTGCTGAAAGTGCCAAGTCTGCTTGGGATTCTCTCTTCCTCTCTCTCTGCCCTTCCTCTGGTCTCTTTCTCTATCTCAAAATGAAATAAGCATTAAGGAAATGAAAAGAAAAAAACATACAGCCACAGTTTCCTGGATGACAGAAATTCTCTGTGTAGGTATGCTCTCTGCAACACCATCTCTGTCGGGGGGGGGGGGGGGGCGCGGAGCGGGTGCACACAGTCTGCTTATTTCAAGGTCTCCATCTCCCAGGTGGGACAGCACAGGCGTCGAATCAAAATGCAACTCCAGGTACTGGCGAGACAGGTTGGCACTACACTCAGATCCCCAGCTTGTGCAGAGTTCAAGCGAAGGAAACACCAACCCAAGACAAAGAACCAGAACTCCTTTTGGACCGGGCCAAAACAGACGGGGTCACCGCCGACAAGGTGAGAATTTCCTTAACCAAATCTCCTTGCTTCTGTGTAGGGGAAAAAACCCAAACACCTCAGCTTAAGACAGGAACCCTTATCGTTCCAGCTAAAGGGCACATTTACGAAAACAACTACAGGGCACACACCCTGGGGAAAAACAGAAAAACATGAATCAAGATTTTAACTTTAGGCTAATGAAGTTAAACACAGTCAGTCTTCATTGCCTACATGAACACACAATCTCCCCTCATTGCCCGCATGAGCACACAGTCTAGCCTAAATATCCTCACTGCCTGTGTGAGCACCCAGTAGGAGATCTCACTGCCTGCTCGAGCACACAGTACGGTAGATCTCCTCACTGGCTTCGTGAACAGAACATCGCCCTGAGCTCGTGGCACTCCCAGCAGCTGGCATGGACAGCAAAATCTGGGGAGTACTAATTTTTAAAAATCTACGGTAAAGTGGGGTTCCTGATGGTCTCTGACAGGGATGTGAACCGTAACTTTTCTCAACACCTGGACACTTGGGCAGCTCTTTAGCTCACACAAAAGTGCACCAAAAAACCCACCTAAAGCTATGAAAACCAGCTTTCACAGTCACTTGGGGTTGAACACCCAATCCCCCCACATTTCCTCCCTTATTACCTGATGCAGGTGCTCTGTCCTCCCCCCAACCCTGCACCCCGAAACTGCTGGGTTACTCCGATGCTTCTGCCAGATTCTGGCAAGACGCAAAAGCCTCACAAAGACACAAGAAATCACAGATGAGCGTCTGAGACCGTCTGTGTAAGATACAGCTGCCTTGGAGCAGGCCTCCCTCAGGATACGCTCGGTTTCCCTTCCACCAAAAGCGCACGCACGCACCACGCACAGGGCACTCGGGGGCAAAGGGCTGACTCACGGGGCCATGCACAACTCTTCCCGAGGAGCCCGCACTCCTGGGGCCTGCAGCCCACCACCTCACACATGCTCCCTGGGCACCTGTTCCCACGGGATAGGCCTGAGCCCAGGTCCCTGAAGACAGAGAGGGAACAACAAAAACCTACGAATGATGCTTTCTGAGAGGCTCATGCCGTCAAGGAGGGAGGTGAACAAACACGGTGACGGATCACGCTCCGGCGTTAAGCGAGCAAAGTGTTTTTAGAGCGAAGAGAGGGGTGTGGAAAAGTCTATGGAGAGGACACGAACCTGACCTCCGAGGGTGTCGGGGCAGAGGGGACACGGGATGCCACACGAGGGACAAGAGTCAGCATGGTGGCAAGGTGGGGTCCCAAGTGTTTGGAGCTAAGACACGTTTGAACACTAGACAACAGGGAAGCCATCCAGTTTCTGTAAGAGAAATGCTACAGTGAGATGGGTTTTAGAAGCTGGGGTACTTCACCGAGTGGAGAAAGGACTGCCCCCACAACAGCAGCATGGACGATCGGACACCCCGTGACCTTTATCAGGAAAGTCTCAAACTGCAGCCCAGCCTTCAGAGAAGTTCTAAGAGAATCTTCACGAACAGCTGCCAGAAGGACATGCCGTCCACCTGCATCCCCACAGTCCAACTGTACCCCGGGGCCAACACAGGTCTCCAAACGGGCCCTGGATTCTACTGATCTGAATTCTCCTTGTGGGGAAAAACAAAGTTCTGGCTTCAACCTTTCCAAATTAACCTCGTTTAAGTTCACAACTGCAATCTTGTGTAAATACACTCAACTTCTGGCCCAACTTTAAACTGAATGTGTCAAAGGACCCAATACAAACTTGAAATACATTCTCGATGGCCTTCGAAATCAAGCCTGGGAAGCAGGGCACCAGTGCCAGTCTTAGCACCAAGCAAACTATGGGATTTCTACGGTACTAAGTATTTTGGTCACATGAGAGAAATGTTGTTTTTCTAAGATCACGAAGTTTTCAGCTTAGCTGGTGTTGACTGAAAGCACGGTACGATAGCTTTCCTAAACCAAACATTTTTTAAATGGTTTAAGAAGTGCACTGCTTGGGGCGCCTGGGTGGCGCAGTCGGTTAAGCGTCCGACATCAGCCAGGTCACGATCTCACGGTCCGTGAGTTCGAGCCCCGCGTCAGGCTCTGGGCTGATGGCTTGGAGCCTGGAGCCTGTTTCCGATTCTGTGTCTCCCTCTCTCTCTGCCCCTCCCCTGTTCATGCTCTGTCTCTCTCTGTCCCAAAAATAAATAAAAAACGTTGAAAAAAAAATTAAAAAAAAAAAAAAAGTGCACTGCTTAGAACTGGTTAAACACACACACACATACACACACACACACAAAACCAAAAGTAAAAGTACACAGACAAGACAGCATTTGTTCCTTATTTTTAAAAACCGAAATTCCATAAATATCTTGCAACCCAGAAGAATGAACCGTAGTCAAGCCTTAGTTGTAAACGGTTTTCCTGGCGCAGAGTGTGACCTGCTTCCATACACGGCACCGACATTTCTGCCGGAAACCCATCTGGGTGAACTCACTGAAAAGGACCTGTGGGCTGCGTGAGTTTGAAGCAGTGTCTTTGATAGCTGTGTGTTTTTACAAAAGGCACAACCTTACGTTTCATGTCCTTGAACTTCCTGTAGCGAAAGCGCAGGGCCCACACTCATGTGGGAAACTCCTGCCCAGGATCCTTCAAACGCAGGCCTGAGGACGTTTAGGACCACGTTCATCTGCTTTCGTGGAAGGGCACGCACGTGCCCGCCGACTCTGTGGTGTTAAGTCACCGCAGAAGCCAACACGTGACTGGGAAAGCGTCCCCAGGTCCCCACGGCCCATGTCCTCCCACGGGAGCCGGCTCTGAACCTGGAGTTCCACTGTCCTCGCCATTTACAGCAATGCTGTCTGGCGTCCCCCCCCCCCCCCCGACGCTCCTGAAGCTGCTCCCCTTCTCAGTGGCCGGGAACAGCCCTCACCCACCTGTTAAGAAAGGGATCGGAGCTAGTGGTCGTCATTGTCCTCAGCTCCTGAGACATCCCAGGCGAAGGCACTGGGTTCTGAGTCCCACCTTCCTGGTCCAGTGTTGGTAACTGGCTACGAAGAGCTAATTCCTAGAGAAAAAAAACACAAACAGAATCAGTCTACTGACAACAAATGTACCGTTCGAATGAAAGAAATAAAACGCACACTAGGGGGCCAAGTACATACAAAGTTCAAGTGTTAAACTGTCTACTTCAAAGCTAACAGTTTTCCTGGTCAGAAAGACCAAGTTCTCACATGCATTTCCAATGACTGAAAATTAAGTTGCATAAATTCAAAGTTGATCTAGTCTTATTATCCCCCAAATGTACACACTTTCCTACCTAACTTCATTTTGTTATTTTTTCTCACTCTGGCAGACACTCCCAAGCCCGCCCTACCGGGCACGACGGCAATTCTGGTCTCGCGAAAAAGAATTCTTCAAGTTTACTTCTATGCGCCAACTGTCCTCTGAGTCTGCACCAGGAATAAAGTCAGAAACACGCCATCGGAGGGTTTCTGAGCAGCCGCCATTGTCTCTCTGCTGGACATTGTCTCTCTGCTGGACCCGCGCACCCAGACAAGCCCGGCCGAGGCCACGCACCTCTCTCTGCTGCTCTGTCCTTTCTCCTCTACTCCCCTTGGGTCCCCGCCCTGCCTCTCAAGCTCTTCTAAAGCTCAGGTGTGCAGCTTCCTCTCTCTTGGCTTTCTGGTTTGACTTGAAATGTGGCTTTTGACTCCAAAGGACGCCGCCCCCACAGAGCGCACCCTCCTCCCTCCTCTGCAGTCTGAGCCTGCACCACCTCCCACTGAACCAGGTCTACGCCTGCTGAATACAACAGCCTACGAACGGGGGTTTCTTAACCAGAAGATCATGACAGAATGCAGAGGGTCTGTGAACTTGGGTGAAGAAAAGAAAATGCCACCTTTATTTTTCACCAACTTCCAACTGCAATTTAGCATCTTCTTCAGTTACAAATACAGGCAACTAAACAGCAGTGTTTGTTATACCCTCTGACTTTCCATCAATGGAAAACATGTTCATATCATAACGTAGTTGCAAATATCTTAAATTACCACTCATGCTCATCACTACTTCAGTGCTACTTAGTTATAAGACACGCTGTTATGTCTGGTTACTTACACATCAATTACCAAGTGAATGATTCGCTCAACAGGACTGCTCCTCAATCTTCCAGATTCCAATGACCCACACCCACCTCCGTCACCCACTTGTACAGCTGAGACTGTGTGGTTTAAGACCAAACCTACCTCTAAAACCTCGAGTCACGTTTGGGACAGTGATCACTGTGTCACTTCAGTGCACTGGCTCACCCTGGGTCACACCTGTGCACAACGCCTACCTAATCATCTGTCACCAAACTCTTGGATCTCTGAATTGCAGTAAAAGTGACCACCATTGTACTTCAAGCCCTAAACCCCTCTGCGTCACCCCGGAGCAGGCACGGACAGTCCTCCCCCAGAAATCTCACACACACTCCTCCTGCCTTCTGGGACCACAAGTGTTCTGCCCACCAGCTTCCTGTGTGACCTCCACCCACCTCCCCTCTCCTCCTGTTCCAGTTGAGTGGCTTCCCCTTTTTTTTCCCATTAAAAAAAACCCTCAGGTGTAAGTAACACACGACATTAATCTCCAGTGTGTAACACAAAGACTCAGCATTAGTACACATTGTGAAGTGACCCCCACAATCACCTGAGTAGACACCATCCCTACACAGCTATGTTTTTTTTTCTTGTGATGAGGACGTTTAATATTTATTCTTTTAGCAACTTTTTTTAAATTTTTTTTTTTTCAACGTTTATTTATTTTCGGGACAGAGAGAGACAGAGCATGAACGGGGGAGGGGCAGAGAGAGAGGGAGACACAGAATCGGAAACAGGCTCCAGGCTCTGAGCCATCAGCCCAGAGCCCGACGCGGGGCTCGAACTCACGGACCGCGAGATCGTGACCTGGCTGAAGTCGGACGCTTAACCGACTGCGCCACCCAGGCGCCCCATCTTTTAGCAACTTTTAAATATGCGATTATTATCCCGTTAATTATTAACTGTGGTCACTGTGACCTATTTTATACCTGGAAGTTTGCACCTTTTGGTCCCCATCCCCCAACCCCCAATGTGTTCTCTTTATCTACAAACTTGGCTTTTGTTTTGGTTTTTAGATTCCACTTCGTAAGGGAGACCATGCGGTATTTGTCTCTCTGACCTCTCTCACTTAGCGTAACACTTTGCAGGCCCATCCGTGTTGTCACAAATGGCAGGATTTACACACACACACACCCCTTCATCCATTCAACTGTCAAAGGACACTCAGGTTGGTAAGTGGTGGGCAGCTAAATGGACACTTCGACAGCTCTCAGGTCTTGGCCACCGTGAGTAATGACACAGGGATACAAGCCTGAGCTCTGAGCTGATCATCTGAAATACACAAGAGGCCACCTCACAGCAAACTGCCACCACGAGTCAGTACCACACACATGCTTCCTCCATTTCTACAACAGGATTGCTAAGAAATGCCAGAGAAACACACAGCTGTCCAGACTAGTCTAAACCGATGGTCTCTGGCCTTGAATGGCCACAGTCCCACTCTGTGATGTTCTGTTTTCTCACGTCCCCACCGTCACTGTCCCACACCCGGCACACGCTCTCAAGCCCGACGCAGTCAAGGTCGTCCAAACGTCTGTCCCACGTCAGTAGGAACGCACAGGCCGTCCGGCTTTCTGCCTCCTCCTCTCGCAAAGCTCTCCCCAGTCGCACTCCTCTTCCTAACTCGTCCCCGAGTCTCCCCTGTCCCTGCCGAAGGCCAAGCCACTCTCCCAGCAGCCTCTGGGGACTCGCTGCATCTGTCCCCTGTCCATGCTCTCCACCCTCGCCAACCCCTCCCGCTGAGTGACCAGAACTTCAGAACTGCGAGGGTCTGTAGCACGGCCCTGCTGTCCACACCGCCTTTCAACTAGAGCGCTTTGCTCTCTTCTCTGTTATCTAAGACTCTGTTCCCTTCCCTGGGGAGGGGAGCTCTCTGCCATGATCCCATCTCCATTTCCGGAGAGACTGGACAGAGAGAGGTTACATCTGTAACAGTTTGAGCACAGGTATAACATGATCTTAACACTTATCACACAATAGTGTAGTTCCTTCCTTCCTTCCTTCCTTCCTTCCTCCCTCCCTCCCTCCCTCCTTCCTTTCTTTCTTTTTCCTCTGTTCCTTGAGGGCACACTAAATGAATGAACAAATGGACGGTTTGGGAGCATAATACCTTAACTTCTGAGGCTCTGAAGAATTTATGCTGCCATTAAAACATGAGGATGTAAATAGGAAGAAATTTGAAAACGACGAGTATTGTAAGCTCTGGATGAAGCTGATGCTTAGAGTTCTGTGAGGGAGGGAGCCGGAGATCTGTCAGAACACGGCAGTACCTCGCAAATATCGTAGAGAGAGCCTCATTTGCTTTCTACTTCCTATCAAAGAAGGCAGGCACCAGTTTCTGCAGAGCAAACACAGGACCTGACACTACTCCGACTCGTTACTGAAATAACCAATAAATTGGCTATGATTTTTATGTTAACCAATTTTTATTTTGCTTTTGTTTATGAAGTTCCCACTTTTTCGACATCGTTTTATGAAGCTAAAGCTAACGGTCAGGCGCAGATTCTCCATGTTTTTGCTACTCTGGATTTTACCACTTTGCCGAATCTCGTCGGCCGCGGTCTCTGACAGCTGAACTGCCGTTGTCAGCGGCCGCCACAGACCCGCCGCCAACGCTCGCAAAGAAGTTCATCTGGAGATGTGCCTGAAGCCGCCTGAGGGCTACAAGGGCCCACGGAGCCGCGCTTCTCATCCAATCTGTGCGGGGGCCGTGACAGGGGCCGTGTCGGGTTCATGTGAAGTGAGTCCGAGAGGCTCAGGAGAAAATGCCATTTTTACCGCACTGGTGTGGGTGGGGTGGGGGCGTCAGCACTGCCAGCGGCATGAAAACAAACATAACGTGCTAAGGCCAGTGACACATATACACACAGATCACAGAAACCAAAGCAAGGTAGGAATATTCAGCCCAGTTTTGAAACTTCCAGACATAGCAAAAAGAACAGAGTTGATTAAATGCCCTACGTAATTTCTGAACAGTTTTCCTGAGGATAAATGACGTATAAGTACTTATACACATATTACCCAAAAATGGATATTCTTAACACAGCCTAGTATTTGCTGAAGACAAAACTGCTTTAAGTAAAGTCAACTTGGTAGCCCCCTCCCCAAGTCATTAATTCTCAATGTTTGTATTTCCATCTGCTGTTAATATAATTTATTCCACTGGGTTCAATAAGGAAGATGGAAAAATTTTGGTGATATTTGAAACAAACTGTCAAAAACAGGGGAAGGAAACCAAACGCATTTACGCATTTACGCAGGGTAACAGACCAACTTATTTCCCCCTTAACTTATGACTGGAGCTCAACTGAGCGCAAAGAGAACCACCTATGTGCCTCCCGCGCAAACACACGTGCACGCACCACACACCCACACAGAGAGTCCTGTGAAGGCAGACCTCAGAGGTGACACGGAAATTTGGGGAAGTGCTTGACTCCATGCTCTGCCTCGTCAGATTCTGGAGGAAAGGACCTGTGGAGTCAGCAGGGACTGATAAATCCCGGCTTTTCACTGAAAGCACGCTTACAACTGCTTGTACCCTTGGCCAAGAAATGGAAATGTGAAAGTGAACCAACTTATGTAAAATCAAGAATTTTAGCGGTACAATACTGAACTGTGTTTCAGAGCCATATAGACCTTTTGCAAGTGACTTTAGAGAAAAATAATTATAACTGGATAGGTATGAAAAAAGCTACATAAGCTGAATGTTTTAGTCACAAAATATATTCCATAGAAACCTTTTGTCCATTATACGGCATTTAAAACTACGCCTGCATGCATCGATACGAACCTGTATAGAATAAGCCTACTCTAGTGCAATAAAGTAGTTTTAGCAGAACTCACTCTGGACAAATATGGACAGTGAATCTGGCATAGACGTTTCAAAACAAGTTTGGGGACATAACTGGATCATCTAGAAAAACTGATTTCAGTTGAGACACTTCATGTTGAAAGTTATGTCTATCTCTAAGGAGTCTTCTACTGTGAACAAATGCCTAAAATTAGAATACTAAGCTAAAAATACAAGTTTGTTAAGCTTCTCTTTTTCCCAAAGGTAGTTAGAATAAATAGTTTGACAGACTTTCAAAAACAGAGAAACAAGTTATAGGAAATTTGGCCAAAATTTAATCATGCTTCTGTATTTCAAAGGTCAAAAAGTTCTTTTAGAGCATTTGACTTTTTCTAAATGAAGCAAGTATTTTTAGCTCTTTTTCTTCTGTAATAATAAAAAAATGTGGCAGCTTTTCCCAGCGAGCTTCTAAATCTTAGCTAATGTGGCACAGACACATTGGGAGTCACAGCTATCTGCACTGTGAGTAACACGGATGGTCCCAGCTTGGTCCAAAGGGAACTTTCCGGGGTGGCTTTGTGAGGGCAAACTCAAGTTGGCCCTCGTTACGTCGTGGACTTTTATGGACTTGGGGTCTCGCCAGAAGCCACTGGCCCTTTTTACGTTTCCCTCCAGTCGCTTAAATAGCAGTATCCTTCCCCACAGGGTGAAAAAGACACTTTAAGATAATATATATCTGGTAGTTAAAATATTTTTCCCCCATAAAAAATGAGTACTTTGCTTCACATCATTTAGAAAAATAAGGAGAAAGGCAGCAGAAGCAGTCATCAGTCTGGAAACATTTAGAACATTTCTGGGTTACTGAATTCTTAGGGTATCCAAGAAAAATGAAAGCACATGTCTACACAAAGTCGAAATTTGGAACAACCCAAATGTCTGTCAAAAAGTGAAAAGAGAAAAAATCATAGGATAGCCCTACCATGGAATACTAGTTAGCAATAAAAAGAAAGAAGAGAGAGGTGCCCGGGTGGCTCAGTCAGTTAAGCATCCGACTCTTGGTTTTTGGCTCAGGTCATGACCTCACAGTTTATGGGAGGGAGTCCTGTGTAAGGCTCTTCGCTGACATCGCGGAACCTGTTTGGGATTCTCTCCCTCCCTCTCTCTCTGCCCCTTCCCCACTCACTCCCTCTCAAAATAAATACGTACACTTAAAAAAAAAAAGTACGGACACAACATGAGTGGATCTCAAAATAATCACGGGTGAAAAGTTATGATTCCACTTAGAGAAAATTCTATAAAATATAACGTCAACTTCAATTACTTTTTTAAATCAAGTCTGTCTTTAAGCAAGCAAGCACTGAGCTGTGTTAACAGTGCATCCACTTTAGGGTAATACATGGTGCGTGATTGAAGGCGTGTTTTTTCAGGGTAATCAACTTAAGGAAGGTTAGTTTAGTGAACCAGAAATCCAAACTTAGAAATGGAGAGTAACTCTAAAAATATACATCTTATAACAGTTTGTCTTAGTGATAGCAGGTTATGTCCATAATTTTAAAAACAGAGGGTAAAAAAAGGCCATTTCTTCCACTGTTCCAGAGACCTTGCCAGACCCCGCTTCCCAACCCAGCTATAAACACAGAATATTTCCTTACATTTTAAGTGACGAAAACATTCAGTCAATGATTAGAATGCTTTTGGTGTTTTAGTATGTGTGCCATTCACCAAATTATCTTTAGCTGCAGAACATTTTTTACTAAAAAACTGTACACATGGATCTGGGGCAGTTTTGAGAACTACAGTATGATAACAAAATCTGAAAGGGGTTGTCCAAAAGAGATTTGTAGTCTGGTGTTCCCAGCATTCTCCTGAGATTCAACACTTTTTCTGAAAGATCTCCAGAATTAGGTCTTCAGTAATTTGTTAATTATAGTGTCAATTCAAGTAACACACATTATTTTAACATTCTTCAAATAACAGAAACCTCAGGGCGCCTGGGTGGCTCAGTCACTGAAGAAGCATCCAACTTCAGCTCAGGTCATGATCTCACGGGTCACGGGTTTGAGCCCTGAGTTGGGCCTTGTGCTGACAGCTCAGAGCCTGGAGCTTGTTTCAGATTCTGTGTCTACCGCTCCTTCCGACCCTCCCCTGCTCGCACTCTGTCTCTTTCTCTCTCTCAACAATAAATAAACGTTAAAAAAAAATTAAAAAAAATTATAGAGACCTTAATGAGTAACACAAATGAGATAACATGTTAGAATACGCGGGTGTGAAGTATATCAGAATTTTCAACATGCTTATTAAAAATACAATCTAAAAATTGATGAGGAAACACCTAAATGAATTTATGGTTTATTCAGTACTAGGACTTCAAAAAGAGGAGAGATAATCTTGGGCAAAGTCAACTCTGAAACAGCTTTAACAAGAAAGACAACTTGGAGAAACAAAAAGCCAAATTCTTTACCGTTCTTAAACTCTAGGAAAAAAAAGACGGCCATTGGTTTCACGTGACCCTGAGCAGTGGTATTACGTTGCTCCATGTGGCTAAAACTAGGGACATCCAACCCTCTTCACCACTGCAGGCGACCAGTGTGGCGTCACGTCCTCCACACAGACACCGTGGGTCTCACCCTCGGGTGCATCTAGCACTACCCGCAAGAAATGGCAAGTACGCCAAGTCATTAGCGGCAAACTACTTACAGCTATCATTTCTATGAAGACTGAAGCAGCTATCTGCTCAGAAATAAAGCTAAGATACCTACGCACAGCTGTCTTGTTTCTCTTTCCTGAATGGTCTCGAGGACTCTGAGAAGGCCACGTAGAACGGGTTTTGACGTCCAGGCCTCGAAGAGGAACCGGACAGTCTCACTGGGCAAGAGGGAAGGGGGATGGCTCACGAGCGGGATCAGGGCCACCGGACGCAAGAGTGCACGCAGCCAGCGGGGCGGGAGTCCACAGGAGAAGGCAAAAGCGTCCACACTCGGGGCACAATCTTTCTCAAAATATGTCTTTCAAAAGACCCCGAAACAGAAATGGAACTGAAAACCACAGACAGCGCACACGGCACCGACCCTCTCGGAAGGTCTCCAACTGATGGACGAGGAAGAGACGCGGCCAGAAAAGTGAGCATTACAGGCTCAGCCTCAGGAGCGGACGTGACGTTTGTAGTTGCAAAAAGTGTTTTCTGAGGACACAAATAGCTTTTCCAACATAAAAACAGTGAATAATCCAAATGAAATAAAAATTTTTAAGTGCTCTGAAGACAACTTTTTCCAAAATTCTGCAATCAAATCCTAATAAATTAAGGTGGTTATTTCCCATCTTTAACTAAGATCTACCAATCCTTTTAAAGTTATCTTACTTTTTCAGAATTCTGCATTAACCTCACGCATACTGTCATCAGTTTACACGACCAGAGAACCCTGCTGTCCAGATCTGTTTAGTTAATCCTATTTGGAAAAAATGAAAGACAGCAACACTGTGAAGTTTGGTATCTTCCCACATCCCACAGCGTCTGAACGTAGTATATGATCGTATGTAAAATTATAAAATAATGACACTGACTTCCTGTTGCTTGGGAACTCATCTGCACTTAATTTCTATTAGAAAAGTAAAAGAAAACTTTGAACAGTGACTGGCACTGAACTACTGAATAACCCATCGCCTTTCCTCCACTATTCTTTACAGGTCCGGTTCCTCCAGACTGGAAAGGTCTTCCTGGCTTTCTTGATCATCCTGGAAACCCTGCAGGAAGCCATCCGCACTTAAGACAAGGCTCCTCTTTGTGAGCTTGTTCCTTGGCTCTATCAGGTCATCTAGAAAACACGCAAGAACACACACGCCTGCTTGACACAAACACTACCATGTTCTGTGTGTTCTGAGCTATTTCAAATTTAACCCCGTGCCAAATTTCCTAACATTTATTGACATTTCCACAACTGTCAGGGAAACACAGTGACCAAAACTCCTGTAACAAATCCTATTTCATCCTCCAGCATATCCGAGGTTGATTTTAAAACACCTCTTCCAGGTTTCTTGTTCTGGCTTAAATAAATCTCAGGCATCAGCTGGCCTTCTTTCATAAACACTCCGGAGAAAAAGCAAGGGCACGGATCTTCTCCTTTTAAAGGTCCACAACCGTGGCCTCCAGGCGCACGCGCGAGCAGCGGCTCTCGGGGCAGGATCGCGCTCCGCTGTCGAAGCAAATGTCCTGACTTACCCGCCTCACACAATCTCCTGATTCAAGAACACATTTGTGGGATAAGGAACCGCTTTCCCTCTCACATAGCTACCTAGTCTCTGGGAGGGTGGTATCCCACGGTCAAGGTGACAATATCCAAACCAAGAGGGGCCCTGCCAAAGCCCGCTTCCGCCGCTAATGCTGACGCAGCGGCCACACGGCGCCTGCTGGTTGCTTCTGCCCACCTGAGACACAAGCCGCGTCCCCTAGGCTTCAGTCCTTCCAATCTTGTGAACCCTGAGCACAGAGGTCTATCTTCCCATGAACCAAACAAGTGCTTGCAGTCAAAGGGACACAGGGCCACAGTCCTGCCGTCCCCGTAAGATGCCTTCTCAACCAGTGCTCTCTGGGGTTCATCAGGGAGGAATGTGGATAACGTCCACAAAGAAACCCAAAACACTACCCCAGCAGACCCTCCTCTCTTCTGAGAATCGTGATCTTCTTCCTAAGAAACGCCCTGCAAAAACTGTTTCTGCTCAGAGCACCATTATGACTCTTGAGATTTCTTCCAGTGGCCTAACCAGGGAAATAGTCTGTGTCACCCTGTTGCTGTTCTAACGATTAATTCCTATAAATCCTAAATCATCATAAATACTATTTTAAGCTATGCGAATGAAAATCAGGCACACCTGAAGGCTGATGGGATGTGCAACTGAGACGTAATACGCTTCAAATGTGGAATGAAACAATAGTTCCATGGAATCAAAATGAGAACTAGCAGCTTCCTGGGAGGAGTGAGCAGGAAGCAGGCAGCACAGACTTTCCGGGAGCGGCAAGATGAACCTAAGTTATTCTGGGAGAAAGATGGCTCAAAAGTTATACCTGAGCTAACGTTCAGTGTGGACAGGCCCCTTGAGCACAAGGATCTCACTTTCCTAATTTAATATCTTTTTTTTCTTTTTTTCAATGCTAAAACATCAGTAAGAGCCTACCTGACATTTTGGAGAATTTGCTGAGCTGGGATTGATATTCCGCATTGCCTAAGAGTAAAAAATAAGATGGATAAAAATTACTTTGAGCCGCATGGTTTGGCTGTGTAGGCTGACTTACAAATTTCATCCAGACACATGACCACAGCACAGGATTCCCAAGCCAGCCCAGGAAGCAGCAGACCGAGGAAGACAGGAGCCGACGGAGTCACAAGAAACCAAAACCTCCCCGAGGACTCAACAGCAAGGACAGGACAGCAAGGCTTGAGGTGTCAGGACCCAACTAAAATGCGAATGGGTCAGGTAGACTGTTTGCTTCTGAGAATCAGAAGCAGGAAAAAAAATATAATTTAATGTTTCAGTGATAAGAGAAACTAACAAATTCACAGGAAGCCAAAAGACTTAAGACATAATGAATTTATACTGATTGCCAAAAAACAAAACCAAAAAATCCTAACAAACAGACTATTAGTATAAGAATAGAGGAGATCTGTCACTTCCACATTAAGAAAAGACAACAACACAGTCAGTAGTAAAGTAGAAACAAAGAAATTACCCATAAAGGAAGCTAAGCTATGTTGGCCAGGGCCCATCACCCACAGGAAGAGTGAGAGAGAGACTTGGAAAAACTCTTTGGGAGGAAGAGTTTTATAAACAGCAGCATCGCCCATCACAAAAAAAAAACAAGACAATACAACAGACAAACAAAAAGCCCAGGCTGATCTACGGAATGCAACATAATGATGGACGGCCCATTTCTAGACTTTAAAAAACTCAGGACACTTTAAAATGGTTAAGACTTTGACACTGGCAATTAACTAATTGTTCTTAGTGAGATTTCTCAGTTTTGATGGTTTTCACCCCGTGTGTGAAACTGAGCCTTGTCCTTCCTTAGACCACCTAGGACCGATCAGTGATGGAGTGAAACGCTGCGTTCTTTCTTCTAACAGAGACATAATTACATCCTTGATGGTATTCCCTTGTTCCGAGGATAAAGTTTAATTTAAAGGAAAATTATTTTCCCTTTCCAGTAATTTGTTGGAAAGAGACACAGTGAACTGCGTCGGCTTCCTTTCTGCACCCTCTCGAGGGCAGGTAAGCACTCCGTCCGTCACGACGGCTCCCTGACACCAGCCCTGGCACAGCCCTTGCCATCAGGACCCGCTGTGGGCGCCAAGCACGCTCGAGTTACACGACAGGTCGCGGGCAGCACGGCCTCAAGCTGAGCCTGTCTGGGACTTCCCCGGCTTAGGTTCCTTCCCCAGGGCTCCAGTTTCTCAAATCACGGTTTCCAGGAACACTGTGAGCGCACGGCCCTCAGAAGCGCCCGCACCCGGGTCGATGCGGTCACTTCCACACGTGGCACACTGCAACTGCGAGACAAGTAGCGGATGCACGTGTTTCACGTCTGTGAACACAGAGGATGTGTCTGGAAACACAGGATGAGAAACTGGTGGTGACTGACGCCCGAGAAGAGAACTCAGGACACGGAGGAGGAGGAGGAGGAGGCTTCGTCTTCGCGGACCCTCGCCTCCCGCACTTTCAGAATCGCACTCCCTGTCGTGTGGACTGTCACAACAGTTGACGTAAAACTTCAACAGTAAGTGACTCTAAGACCGCATCCCCGGTGTCTGAACCCTGTGGCCTCAGCTCGCCTTCCGGAACAAGGCGGGGCCCAGCGCATCCTGAGGGGACGGACCGTCTGCCCTGGTGGAACACGAAGACCAGCGGCACTTTCTGAAGGGAAACTCCGGGGACAGGTCCTGACAGGTTCCCAGCCATCCAGCGGTAGGCCGCACCCGGGCCTGCCAGCGCAGGGACCTTCTCAACTGGGGGCAACGTGTATTACGTTTTAAGTCAAACACCCTGGATTCAGCCACGCCGAATCCCACGTGTCCTCTGAGAAATGCCTTAGTGACCTATCACCCCTGACGGGCTTCCGTCTCCGGGAAAAGGGGTCTTCCGAGGGACGCGCCAGGGTCCCGAGGGCAAAACGGTCCGAGCCGCGCCGTCTACGGCTCCGCAGCCCAGGGGCGACAGGCGCCCACCCGCGGTGGGGGCCGGGTCGGGGAAGCAGGACGAGAACGGAGCCGGCGCGTCGTCTGCGTCACCCCAGCCGTGACAGAGCGCCGAGCCCCCCGACCCACGCGCGGCAAGCGAAGCCCGAAAAGCGAAGGCTGGCCTCTAACCTGGGGCCTCACCTGCCGGAGCAGCTCCTGCTGCTTCAGACGCAGCCTCTCCTTCTCCATCTGCAGCTGCTGCAGCCGCATCTGCTGGTTGGAGCCGCCGCTGCCAAGGACGCCCCCCGGTGGGCTCTGCGGGGCCAGGGGCGGGGGCTGCTTCGCCGGGGCGCTCTGCCCGACCCTCTGGTTCACGGCTAAAATGAAACAAAACATCGGTCCTAAAAATCTAATCGTAAATGCAAAGGACAGGTTTTCAAAAGCATCTGGGCACAGTCAGTGTAGCAGGAAAGCCACCGACAGGATGACGGTTAGGTTAATTTACTGTTCTCGCTGTCACCCCTGCTGCCGTTACGAGATGCCAGCCAGGTGAGAGCCCGAAACAAGAAGACGCTCTCACCTGCAGCGACAGGGGCAGAAGACATGCCACGTAAAAGCAAAGCATGTCACAGGAAGCACAGGACGCGTTACACGCACATCCAGAGAGGATCGAGCGCAGGCTGGGGACCTGTCTTGTCCGCTGCCTCTAGAGCTGGGAGGCTGACAAAGGACTGAGCGGCAGGGACGTCTGTGGTGACTTCTGCAGTGTGAATGACGTGAGCACAGGGTTTATGACAAATATAAAGATGCAAGTCCCACAAAATGACACTCAGCATTCAGAGCAGCAAAGCCCATTAAAATGATCAACCCTTAACACACAAGCAGATTTCCACGACGGGAGGCTCGCTCGTGATCGAACAAGCCCACGAGATCTGGACAGCAGAGGCTCATCTCCAGCAACACCGCTGTGTCCCCTCACACAGCCCAGGGAGACTCAGGAGCCGGTTCCTAGTTGAACCTGTAACCGTGTGACAATCAGAAACGGGTGGATCCTTATTCTACTGGATTTCCCGCGGAGGGAAGTTTTATTATGTGAAAATGGGAAGGACACATCACCTTTTCAGACACGTGTAGAACTGTTCAAGGTGAGATTTTGGGTCCCTGCTTCTACTAAATCGTTAATACACACTGACCAACAAAACCTCAGGCCCAAACAACTTCACAAATGTTGAATGAGAATACCAATCTCACACCACCTTCTCCAGACAACAGCAAACAAGACACACTTCACACAGCATTCACGAGGCCAACACAATCCTGACACAAGGGCATTCGAAGAAAGGAACATTACACACCAACCTCTCTTGTGACCCTCACCACCAAAATCCGACCTAACGTACGCGGACAGCTCCTGCGACCCACTGCTGCCCCAGGCAGGTACCCAACTCCTCATGACAATTTCTCACACATCCTCGGCTGTGCCACAGAGGCCGCCTGGTAAGTGCCAACTCTGGGAGATCTGAGCGAACTGCCCGGCATTTCGCGGCATCCACGATGCGCTAAGACCCTCGTCCCTCCAGGCGCCAGCACAGGAATGGCCTATGTATCCTCGGGGCTCTGCAGCATCTAGAACAAGGTCGGTGCTAACAAAAACTCGAGTTGAGTATTCACTGAGGCAGAAATGTGAGTAGTGAAGACAGACAATGTATAACTCGAGCAAATTCCACCGAAGACTGGCCACCTGTGCTGTGGCACCACGTGTGTTGATATGGAGCTGAGGACATCACAGGAAAGACCGTTACAGGCCAAACTCATGCACCACGGCCTCGTTCAGTCCGGCCTACTGGGTGGGCAGTGTGCAGTAGGTGATGAGGCTCCCGCCTTTTCTCTCCAGGCTTTCTCCAGTTCTTTTTCTAACTTCTTGACTTGAAGTCGTTTAGTTTAAATCTTTTCTTGGAGGATTTAAGTCAATAAATGTACCCTTAAGTCGTGCTTTTCCTGAGTGTCCTACATCTTCAAATAGCGTAATTCATGACTGTTCCATTCCCAGTACTTGTAGTTTCTACTGAGATTTCCATCTGACTCATGAGCTATTTGCTACACTGTAATGCTTCCAAACAGGTTTCAAAGTTTCCAAATAATTTCCACAGAGGGACAAGTAGAAAAAACACAGATGACAGATCTTCACGTGCTCATCAGGCAGCATCCTAACCCATGCACATGGAGTCCCTCCTATCCTGCCGTCTCCCCGATTATTCTGAAGCAAACATCATAGCCTTGCATCCAGACGTAATCTCGGTACCTACCATTCGAGGTGTTTACTTGGATTCTTTGATCTTACAAGCATTTTCTCTTATGCTGAAAAACCTGGTTCTAACAACATCAATAGGTACTGCCCTCCCCAGACTGTTAAACTTATACCCAACAAAATGATTATTACAAGTTTCTAATTTGTCACCGTTGACTCAAAACATTCATTAGGTACATACGGTCACATCACTGTGGGTTAGTTAACCTAAGAGTCCCTCTCCCTGTCACATGGCCACTGACCCAATTTACAGATTCACTTGTGACACTGTGCTCTCGAACTGGAGAAACCTGCCTTACTTCCCCCACCCTGACCAGCTCACAGCCAACAGTCACCAGTGTTTGCAAAATCGACGCAACCACACGCACACTTCTTAGACACAGGGCAGCATGTACGCTAAGGCTACTTTTCTACTGGTCTCCACTTTGCCTTTTTTGTTATTTCCTCACCAACAACATATCCTTGGGACCACTCCAAAGCAGGATATAGGGGTGTTCTCTCACTTTCTTTTTAAAATAGCTTATTAGTATCCCGTTCAACCAATTTCCTGTTAAGTTTTCACTATCCTAGAATAAGCTCATACACACATTATTTTGTCTCTTTGTTACTGTATCCTGGGGTGCAGCCCTAGTTGGGAGAGGTGGCTGACTTCATGTTAAAAATGAGTACTTTTGCCAAGTCTCCCTGCTTCTTCCCTCCCACACCAGGGTTGTACCTGGCTGTATCCCTACCAGTGATGTAGGACAGTCCTTTTTCCCCATGAAATCCTTGCCAAACTTTTGGACTTCTGCCAATCTGAAAAGTGAGAAATGGTTGGACAATGTCATTTTACTTTGCTACGTTTTATTTCAAAAGTTCGATCCATTTCCCTATTTTAAAGGGCCATGTGCATTTTTCATGCCAATTGTGTCTGTACCTTTTCCAAGAGACTTGCTAGTCTTTCTTTACGTTCTCTATTTTAGATAATCTTTACATACGAGGGGGAGACAGCTGTGGTCACATATATGTTACAAATAATCTCCCTCAGTTTACCATCTCTCTTTTTAGTTTGCTTTTTCCATATAATTGTATTTTTTAAGCAAATTTATCAGTCTTTTTGAAATTTGGGCTATGTCTTCCCCACTCCCTGATGACAAAGCAATTCATCAACTTTTTAATTCAAAAGCTATTCACTTTTTTTTAATGTATTTATTTGGCAATTCAATCCACTCCACTTGGAATTTATCCTGGAATATGGAGTGAATAAATCTGATTTTATATTTTCATGCCTATTTGCCCAACACCACCCACATAAAGTATATCCTTCCCCCAAAGACGTCTTTATCAGACTAAATTGCCACATTACGTTGCTTCTGAACTTTCTATTCATTAATCTTATCCCAGATGCCACAATTTTAATCCCAACATTAATGATATGTGTTAATGGCTGGTAGGGCAAAGCATATACATTTTTCGAAGCTGACTTTTTTTATCGGGACTATTTTTTTTTTTTTTAACACGTTCATTTATTTTTGAGAAGGGGGGTAGGGGAAGACAGCGAGGGAGACACAGAATCTGACGCAGGCTCCAGGCTCTGAGCTGTCAGCACAGATCCTGAGGCGGGGCTTGAACTCACAAGCCCCGAGATCATGACCTGAGCTGAAGTCGGACGCTAAACCTAGTGGACGCTAAACCCAGTGAGCCTAGGCGCCCCACAGGAATCTAATTTAACTGCACCGTAGTTAAAAGAACAGGGTCTGTGTACGGATTGCTGAGATTTGTACTGGATGCGTGGTGAGTCCTCGCTCTTGGACTAGGCCAGGCCCACAGCTGTCCTGTCTCCCTTGTCCGTAACCCTCTGAGCTCCTGACATCCTCAGGCCCCGAGGCCCCTTAACCTGCCTGCCCTTGCTCACTGTATTATGTGGGTTTTACCTTCTGACCCACAGAGATTATTTTCCGCAATTTATGACCCTAGTCATGTCCTTCTGGTGATCTCTTTTTAGTATTTTGTCTGGCAGAGCAGAGACGGGACGTCAAAACAGGACCTGCCGCTCCATGCTGTTCAAAGCCGGATTAGTTGTCTTATACTGCCCAACAAAAATCATATTTATTTATGATCTGTCTTTAGAAAGAAGAAATGGCTTAAAGTTTCATAATCACGGTTGTAGTTTAGCATTTTGTAGGGGAATGGATACAAAAAAATAAGCCCGAAATTTTAAGTGCTAAGATCTGCCACAATCTGTATTGTGATTTCCATTTAAATCATAGGCTATTCAGGACACCGTTATGCTTCCAAACACGTTTAAGTCTGGAATCAACAATCTCACTTAATACAACTGCTTACATCTACTTGTCACCAACAGGTATTGTCACAATACCAAACACATTGCCTTTGTAGTCAAACCAACCCCACAACTCAGTCATTCCTCTAATCCTCAGCTTCTTCAACTGTGTCCGGGGATACTGTATGTCCCCTTCGGAGACACTGTGGAGATTAATCTATGCAGAGCACACACTCTGGCCCTGGGGACAAGAGGTGCTCCATAAATGCTACCTTGTTCCTTCCCTGGGGCACTTCTTCCTAAACTTTAAGATTCCTAGTCCTACAGATAATTATGCTGCCCTCTGCCTTCTCCCACTTTACCAGGCCACTCCCGGGGTTTGTCAGTACACTACAATTCAGAGATACGAATATTTATCTTTCCAGTAAGATCTAAACGGAAAAAATGGGTAGTGGAGTCTTAACCCTGAGACATCCTTCTCCTTTAGTGAAACACACTCCTGGCATTCCAGCACAATACTCAGTACTCGATATATTTCCCCTCAGAAATGTTCTATACATTTGCTATTTCAGCGTGGAGGAGTTGAGGGGATGATCTGAGAACCTATCACATGCAGTGAACACCTCATAAAGTGCAACTTAGAACAAACAGCTATTGGGGAAAATATGTTTTTGGTTCCAAGCAATTACATAATTTAAACAAGAAACTGCTACGAAATAGCCCATTAATAACTTGACTGATTGCAAAACTGACTCTCGAGCTATACACTTATATATTTCATCTAGTAAGAAGCATCTGAAAATTCAGCTTTCCCCACTGGATTTTTTATTAAGAAATACAACATTTAACAAGTTAATATAAATATGTACTGTTGTGAAAATGGACAATAACAAATTGCTTGAAAATAAAGAGGGAAGGATCCTGTGCTTCCCTTCAGTTTTCCAGAATTAAATACTGTTAGCGGTGATCATCAAGGACAGTGAGGGCTGCTGAAGGCTCCTGAATTGGTTGGTAGGCTCTTTTTCAGATCTAAGCTTATTTAACTATTCAAAACCCACATAAAGGGAGAAACAGGAGAGCAAAAGATGAAGGAAAAACAACTCTGCAGAACTGGACAGAAGTTTGCACAAAACTAGCAACAGATATGGTCTCTCTGGCTGACACTGGTGAGGACTTAATTATGTCTGCCCAAACGCCGTTACCTGTGGATACAAACAGTGCTACAAGCTTTCCCTATGAAGAGCGTATTTCAGTGACCAACTCAAACAACCCCGTGATCTACGGAAGCTGCAATGATTCCCTCCAGAAGCATCCTGCTCTTTACCTTCTCAGTATCTCACGCATTTCAACAAAGCAGAGCAGCGCACCCACGGGGGCCTGGCAGAGAGAGACCTCACAAGCAGGGGAGAAACAAAACAGGCTTTGTTTCCCAGGAAAAGGGGGCAGGGCGGCTAAAAAAAAAACAAAACAAAACAAAACAAAAAAAACAAAACAGAACAGCAGTGCGAAGTTCTTCTCTCCGTGATCAACTACTGAAATCCCAAGGTCTCCTCCACTTTTAATAACATTTCTAGAAGGTAAAGAGAACAAAAAAGTCCTTAAAAAAATGTGACAGGATTTTAAAAAAATATTCTGTATTTTAAAATTCAGAGTCTGTGCAGCTTGGACTATGAAATAGTAACTGTTTCAAGTTTCACTTAACAAATCAGTCCTGTCAGCTTTATGATAGCAAGCTATGGTCTCAGCAATTACTGCAAAGACCCCACCTTCTCAACACACAGGAGGCCATGCCCCCGGCGGGCCTGGTCTCTTCCCAGACTTCACCTTCAGGACCTGCATTTTCAAATTTCAGAATGTTTTTAAGACTTCATAATTGCTAACCTCAATCTTGAAATATTACAAAGTATTACAGAACGGACAATCAACCATAAACTTGGGGAAAATACATTCAGTCCTAGTGATGCCTTCATTAAGCATAAATTTAAAATTGGAACCAGTGTCTGAACTTTTAAAACGTTAACTTACACCCAGTCCCTCATGACTCAAGAAGGCACGTGTTACTTTGTCTAATATTTTATCAAGTCTCAGACACTGCATGCCTACATATTAGTTTGTTCTTAACATTTAAAAACAAATTTTAGGTTTTGCACATATCTACAAGGATACTCAAGACTATAAAATAATAGACTTGTTAAAAGAAATGAATGCTCGGGGCGCCTGGGTGGCGCAGTCGGTTAAGCGTCCGACTTCAGCCAGGTCACGATCTCGCGGTCCGTGAGTTCGAGCCCCGCGTCGGGCTCTGGGTTGATGGCTCAGAGCCTGGAGCCTGTTTCCCATTCTGTGTCTCCCTCTCTCTCTGCCCCTCCCCCGTTCATGCTCTGTCTCTCTCTGTCCCAAAAAAATAAATAAACGTTGAAAAAAAAAATTAAAAAAAAAAAAAAAGAAATGAATGCTCTTGATTAAGCTATGTGCTCAAATGGCAGTGCTGTGCCAGGAATGATTTCTTAAAAAGTGAGCTTTACTGGGGTGCCTGGATGGCTCAGTCGGTAGAGCGACCGACTCTTGACCTTGGGATTATGGGTTCCAGCCCCATGTTGGGTGTAGAGATTACTTAAAAAATAAAATCTTGGGGGCCTGGGTGGCTCAGTCGGTTAAGTGTCTGACTTGGTTCTGGCTCAAGTCAGATCTCACAGTTCACGAGCTTGAGCCTGGTGTAGGGCTCTGGGCCGACAGCTCCAAGCCGGCTTGGGAATGACCCTCTCCCTCTCTCTCTGCCCCTCCCCTACTCATGCCGTCTCTCTCTCAAAAATAAAGAGACTTAAAAAAAAAAAAAATCTTAAAAAATAAGTTTTACTGACCTATGTCACCCTTTTAACAGCTTGTATAGATTCGCAGAATTGTGTGGCCATCACCAATTTCAGAACATTTTCATCCCCTGAAAGAGACTGGGTATCCTCAGCACTGCACTTCCTGTGCCGCCAACTCCGGGAGACGGTGACAGATTTCCGTCTGTCGATGTGCTGATCCTGGACAGAACGGAGTAAAACAGTACGTGGCCTCTGGGACTGGCGGGTTCCACCGTGCACGTGTTCGAGGTTCAACCATCTTTGCAGCATGCAGCAGCATCTCCTGTCTTCTGGCTGCCAAGTAACATTCCACCATGCGGATGGAGCACCCTTTTCATCCGTTCGTCAACTGACGGGCACCTGTGTCATTTCCACTTCTCGGCTGCTGTGAAGGACGCTGCTGAGTACTCGTGTTCAGGTGTCTGTGCAGATGCACGGTTTCCACTCCTTCTGCATAAACACCTAGGAAAGGACCTGCGAGGCCCTAGTGCGACTGTGTGTCCAACTCAAGGATCTGCCAACACCGTTTTCCAAAACGGCTATATCAGTTTTCAGTCCCCTCAGCACCCAGTGAGGGTTCCAACTTCTCCATATTCCGGTCAACTCTTGCACAGTCTGTCCTTGATTTCAGCAGTCTGACCGGCTACCAGCCGGCATCTCACTGTGGTTTTTTTAGGTGACAGCAGCTCATCTCCTCCAGACCCCGGCTCCAGGCCCCAGCTCAGGGCTTGGCTGCAGGCTCTGAGCCCCAGGGCCCAGGTCTCATCACAGGCAGGGGGTGGGGAGTCCCTCATCCCTCAGTCCCTCCCTCTCACACTCTGTACTTTGCTCCTTTCCCAAACATCAACCCACAGGCCTCCAAAACTGGGTTTGAGACTTTAAATCTCTAAACTGTTTAAAAAATACTGACAACAAACCATTATTTAGGTCAATTCAACTTCTTTCAAACATCTATCAAGAGACTGGCATGAAAGGGGCTCCTGGGTGGCTCAGTCGGTTAAACGTTTGACTTCAGTTTGCGTCGTGATCTCACGGTTCGTGAGTTGAGCCTTGCACTGGGCTCTGTGCCGACAGCTCGAAGCCTGGAGCCTGCTTCAGATTCTGCATCTGCCCCTCTCACTCTCTGCCCCTCCCCCGCTGAAGCTCTCTCTCTAGCTCTCAAAAAATGAGTAAACATTAAAAGGAAAACATTTTTTTTTAATAAAGATTTTAAGTTTTAAAAATTCCACATGGAGGGGCGCCTGGGTGGCGCAGTCGGTTAAGCGTCCGACTTCAACCAGGTCACGATCTCGCGGGCTGTGAGCTCGAGCCCCGCATCGGGCTCTGGGCTGATGGCTCAGAGCCTGGAGCATGTTTCCGATTCTGTGTCTCCCTCTCTCTCTCTGCCCCTCCCCCGTTCATGCTCTGTCTCTCTCTGTCCCAAAAAATAAATAAACGTTGAAAAAAAAAATTAAAAAAAAAAAAAATTCCACATGGATAACTCCCGTAAAAAAAAAAGATGTTTCTTCACTATGTGATTGCATCCGTAAACCACCATCAAATACAAACTACATGCAAACTCACTAACACACGTGTGCTCACCGTTGGTGAGACTGCTTTTATCATCATGGATCAAGTTTTTGGGCACCATCCTCCTGAATGTAACATTAAAAAGCAAAAACCAAACATGATAAGACAAACCACACGTACACAAATAAACAGCAAACCTCCGGTACTGAAATTATTTTGATATTCCATAACGTTCGGCATTAAAACGCTCATTTCAAAAAATAGATGTTCATTTCACTAAGTGCCGACTTAAGTTAAAAAAAAGCATAAAGTAAGGGTAATAACTGCTGACAATCTCGAACTGTGCTTTAAGTCAGACTTCACTACGTACACAGCCTGGGATATTCCTTCACATCAGCTTCCATCAGGCTTTTGCCTTTTCTATCAGAGCAGCTTTACGGGAGTTCTCCATTTTAGAAACAAAGCATACCAAAGATGCACCATCTTTAAGGCAGCCAAGCTGAACCCTGCTAATGTAAGCATTTTTAAACTCCTCTGCATCCAGAGACTGAGTGAGGACCAAACTGTTCGACGCAGAACGCCCCCCCCCCCCCCAATCAGGTCTGTTTCCTGGGCATACGCACCACGGGATCAGGCTCGTCTTTAGGTTAAGGGCTGAAAGATTTCTCCGTCTCCTCTTCAAAAGTACTTCCCAGCTGTGACCGGAGGGCCAAGCGCTAAACTGAGATGATGCAATAAAAAGTCCAAAAGTGTCTCTGAAACCTCATGGGCTCGAGTCCGTAAGGCTGCTGGGGAGTAGCCTTAAGCAAGGGTCCAAAGCAGTCACTGAAGAACCCACAATCTAGCATCCTTTATTAAATTTTAATTAAGCGCCAGAAATAATTCTCAAAAAGCATCCAGTATAATCTCATCGCATGTAAGTCAAGAGAAGCCAGGTACTCTTCTGAGTGAGTTGGGTTATTCTGTGGTACCAGAAAAGCTCAGATCTCGATTCCCGATTGAGCAGGTAACATCTTCTGCATCAGAGCTCACCTGAACTCAGCACATTACGGAATAACCACTACACAGTAAGCGGGAGGCTAGCTACAATCTGTCCTTCTGTGGATGTGGAAACAGGATGTTTGGAAGGCATACAAAAGTTGAGACACACCCTAATTATCTTTCTCAGTGGAAAACACACACATAAAAAAAGACTACCTTGCGTGTTACATTTAAAGAGTCAGTAGTAAAACGGTGTCCAGAGAAGGGGAGCAACCTGGTTGAGATCCCAGAACTCTTAGTGCACGAAAAAAAAAAAAATGGACAAGCCACAGTAGGACAGAGAATGCTTCTGGGATTGAACTGTATTCACAAATCTGATGGGAAGTAAATTTCTAGGTAATAAAGGGACACATACTTTCTGGTCATTAGAACTTTCCTTAAATAGAACCAACTGCTAAGCTCCTACTCTAGGGAAAGGTCAAACCTGAGGCTGGAAGACAGGCTCTTAAGGACATGATAGAGGTGGCATGATAATCCATCCGGACGGCTTCACACTCCGCTGCCATCGGGCCATCTCTTCTGTAACTGGAAACCTCCGAGTAATTTCCTCAAGGTGAGTCACAATAGAAATGCATTAACCATTGTCACCTTCTTCCCTCTGAAATGTCCACGTATCAGTGTTGATGAATTAGGGGTGTTCCTAAAACAGTAACTGCATGGAATCTAAATTTCAAAACACTTCTAGGTCTGAAAAGATCAAGTTCAGATTCCAGTTCTGTCACAGAACTATAAAACCTTGACAGGTCACAGTTTCCCTACGTCTCAGAGGAACACCTATTTTGAGCAATTCTTCGTATGTCTTCCCCCATTATTTTTTTTTTAAGCACGTATGTGTTGGTGTGGGGAGTCAACAGCGACTGAGTGGCACTGGTGAGTGAGGGCCAGGGATGCTGAGCGCCCCCAGCCCCAGAATACCACTTTTCACCGCCCAGCTACATCTTGACAAATGCGGGTTAGAGGCATTATAAATTTCTTTCCAGGGCCAAATTTTGGGAGGTTTATCCATTAAACTTTTTTCATTAGCAACAGTTCTTCTTACCTAAAATACGATGAATTATCTTTTTCCCTCTCTCCTAAGGAGTGAATAATGCAGTCTACAACCCAGTAGGTACAATTTGGGATCACCAGGAAAGATTTAAAAGAGTGTAAGGAAAAAAAATACTTTTACGCATGATTATCCAGACACTTGTTTTAGTAAAATTCAAATGGTTAGATGTTGACATTCTATCCACCCAAGACTCCATTCACGGAGATACAGTTCAGTGTCCACGGCCTTCAGTGCATTTTCCTGTGTCCACTAGAGCAGACTTAGGTATTCAGTTGGTCATTAGGTACATTTTCATCAAAAGTAAAGTACCACTTCACTTATTACAACAGCTATCGAGAATATTTGGCGTTGAAAAGGTTAATGTATATCTAAAAAGTTAAAATTTTTAATAAACCCCTCATTATTGATGCAAAGATTTAACCTTGATTAAGAAATATGTGCTTGGGGCGCCTCGGTGGCTCAGTTGGTTAAGGGTCCGACTTCGGCTCAGGTCATGATCTCGTGGCTTGTGAGTTTGAGCCCCAAGTCCGGCTCTGTGCTGACAGCTCAGAGCCTGGAGCCTGCTTCAGATTCTCTGTCTCCCTCTCTCTCTGCCCCTTCCCTGCTCATGCTCTGTCTCTCTCGGTCTCAAAAATAAATAAAACATTAAAATAAAATAAAATAAATAAAAAAGAAATATGTGCTTAACTTTGGCTATGAGTCTTAATAAATTATCTATTCTTCCTTTTTTCATTTTAGTTATCTTTATTTTAGGAAATTCCCTCTCTCTCTCTCTCTCTCTCTCTCTCTCTCTCTCTCACACACACACACACACACACACACACACACACACGCACACCAAGTTTTGGGAAACTGAAACAAAGAACCAAAATCAACATCTGGGTTTTAATTACCTTTGACATTTCTGTGCACGGAATTTCTATGCACAGAACTGTTAGGAATTAAAGACTATTCTGTTTTTCCCACACCAGATTGTTCATTACATCGTTTAAGACTCAAAAGATCTATTTTTTAGCCCAAATCTCTAGTTCCAATATTCCATTTACACCAAACATGTTTTTTTCCAGTGGTACCATCAGCACCTATTTCCAGAAACACAAATTGCTAACATTATTTAATATGTCCTTTTATACAAACAGTAAGGACAGTAACATTACACAAAAGATGAGTCCCCTGATTATTAGTGTTTTGGAGATCTTTCATTCTAAAAAGAAATGATATTTTTGTGTGTTTTCATTAGGGCTTTTACCAGACACTATTCATAGGACTATTACATAACAAGGAAATGTTTAAAACTTGAGACTCTTCATGTTTACAATACATTTACATATTTAAAATCTCCAGGAAAGAGTCATTATATGAAGTAATGTAGCAGCCTACATAATATTCAGGCACCAATTCCTAATTGGATTAATTCAAAATTCCTGACAGGAATCCTTAAAAACAAACAAAACCCCTTCTTTTCTCAAAGCCAATAAGTATCAGGGAATCCTTATTGTCAGTGATGTCACTTCATGATTTGTTACAAATTACTAGTAAATTCTCTAAAATAACGTAAATGTCAAAAAGGTATAGTTTTTAAATGTTAAACAAGAAAATCGGATGAAAGAAAAGCAATCCACAAATTACTCTTTAATTTCCTAAAGTCATATGGATAATTTATTAACTTTCTGCAGGAAGGAGGACGGACACAGGATTCTAAAATGTAAGAGGCTGGTGTCTGAAGAAGGGAAGGGATGTCAAGCTCACACAGCTTACACAGAGGTGGATCCTTCTATTCCACAACGTCACAAGAGAAGATTAACTTGACCCAAGCTAAACACAGGTAAATAATACAGATTTGGGGAGTACAGGAAAGCAACCTCACAACCACGAAAACAAGAACCCACCGTTTGTACGTGCACAGCTCAAAGGGTCAGAAAGCGGACAATCTGTATTTTTCTGGCAGAGATAAAACCCACTCCTGTCTCGAACCTCAGACTTCATGAGCACCCCTGCACTCAGCAGCCTGGCTCTAACCGCCAGAGCCCCAGCCTGGAGAAGCCCCCGCCCCCCTGTTACACTGGGGCTCTGATTGAAAAGGTCTGGAACAGATTAAAAGTCAGGCCACAAAATAAAAAGCTCTGGCAGGCTATCAAGCCTGTCTGGAAGACACACACACAGTGGGCCCAAACAGGGAAACTATGGGCAGTAAGAGAATTTTATGGAACTTTTCTTTGGAATATGCAATTGAATGTGCGTATGCATGTGCTGAAGGCAGGGTGGGAGAATTGTTTTCAATACTCTTCCTTACTCAAAACAAAAGACCAAGCTCTGTGCATAATTAATGGATCTACCTAGGGTCACGGTCAAGTTGCTTTATTTCACTATTTTAACTGAAAGCACTTACAGAAAAAAACAAAGCAAAAACAACAACAACAACTTTGTCCCAATTCCTGATTTCTGGAGTTAGCCAAGAGTTAATTATCATCTTTCATAACCTTATGTTGGGGGGGTGGAGGTGGGGGGGAACCACAGACCACTTAAAAAAATATCTCCAAAATGTGGACAAGCTGAATCCGTTTCATTAAATACGACTTAAGGAAACATGGCTGTTATCGCTCCAGTCCATACAAATGGCAACATTTATTAAAATTCTCTACCTTACTTGGTTTCCTATTTCAACCACAAGGCTTACTGAAGTATTAAATAAAATCTGAAGTTGCAAATTATTAACATGCCACATTACTTTTTTAACACCCAAACAGACTCTGAAGCTCAACAGTCTAACACTGAAGCCAAGCGGCTATCCGTCAAAAGGACAGTCTGTTCTTTGATCCACCTTGGCTTCGTGTGAACAGGGGGTCCCAACTAGCCCACCAATGACCAGTCAGCTTGGGGGAAACCCAGATGATGGAGGTTTCTGGAGGTATACATACAGACATAGCCAAACCGTTCACAATGTTTCTGAGAGGGAAGTAATTTTACCCAAGAAGCTCTGGGCAGAGTTTCTTTCCCCCCCCCAGGATTGTGTTTTGAAGGCATTCACAGAGTTAATTCCTCCTTCCCGTAAGAGTCCCCACAGTTGTTGTTAGGTCAACCCCGCAGAGCTTCAAAAGCCCCACACTCCTCCGTCTGACCTACTCGATGATCTGCACGTTGTTTTCATTTAGCTGTATCCAGTCCAAAATGCAAACTTCAAAACCACAATGCTTTGCTCCTTTTTAGATTCAGTTTTCCGTGGCTTTGGAAGAGTGTCTCAGAAACCCCACTGAAATAATAGAACAGCGGAAAAACACGGGATAAAAAGGCACTAAAGAGGTTGTATATGATTATCAGAATGTGAATGTGTGCATGTGGGATCGGAGTGTTCCTTTGTGCAGAGGGTGATTTAGAAGGGAATACGGCTTTGCTTTTTTGTTTCCTGAATAAAAAACTAAGGAACCTTCCTTAAAAAAAAGAAAGCCAGTCGGAGGAAGAAGAACAGAGAAAATGCCTTCACCGGCGCCTCCCCAGGGTGACAGCTCCAGCCCAGTGGAGGACAGAAAACCAGACAGCCTCCAGCACAGGCCACTCCTCGCTGCAGGTGCACAGAAGCAGACACCGGGTCAGGACCAAAGCCGGCATCCCAGGCCTTAGAGCAGTGTGGCAGCCTGACTAGCACCGCAGTCAGAAAGACCGTGTTACGCACATTCACTGCGTCGCTCAAAGGGTGAAAGGAGCAGGACTGTGGTTAGTAAGCTGCCACAAGCCGTCCCACCCCACCCCCAGCCCAGGCGCCCAGGCTGCAGAGCAGACTCACACCTGCTTGTGTCAGGTGCAGAGTGAACATATGTAAGGAGGTATAAAAGCAGGACTGGAAAAGCTGGCTGGGCAGTCCTCCTGTTCAATACTAGAAAGCAACGCAATTTTATTTCAGGGGATGTTCCCAAATTCACACACACACACACACACACACACACAGAGTTATCAAAAATATCTAAAAAAGGTTTTGAGTTGAACCTTTACCAAAACGAGGGTCAAGCCTCGGGTCTAGCCAAGAGGTGGTCTTGTTCTTATGGTTTATATAGTAGATTTCTCCATCCTGAGTCATGGCTTGTTCCCATCCGTCAGGCAGAGGACCTATAAATACAGAAAGAAAAAAAAAAAATCACCGTTGGTTTTTACTTGGTAGAAACAAAAAAACAAGGGGTGGGGAGTGAGGGGAGTGCATATTTAAAAACAAAACGTCACAGAATTGAGCACACGTTCAGAGGAGAAAAGGAAACCTGTATCCCGATTCCTGACCCGTCTCCACTTCTTTATACAAACTACTAATTAATAAATGACTACAAGGCTCTTCGGCTTGGGGCGCTGCGGTCCACAAGTGTCAGGAAAAGGTGCCGTTTCAGCAACCCAGAAGTGGCTGGGGGAGGAGGGCGAAGAAGGGGGCAGGGTCCCCCATCTGAAAGCTATGGAGAGAGGGAGCAGCACCCGGGAAGGGAGCTGGGAGATTCCTGCACCTGCCTGGGGGGAGGAAGCTACAGGACGGCTGGGCTGTGAGGGCTGCAGCAGGAAGAGGGGAACCCAGGGCAGACCTGTGAGTTCCAGGTACCTCTGGGCCCACCTGCGCGCCTACCCCAGGACCCGGGGAGGTGAGTCAGGTGGAGACGGGAGTCGGAGCGCTGGCTGGAATTCCACGAGGTACAGGTGCGGATGGGCGAAACCGAGGGCCATTCCAAGTGGATGGTGCGTGTGCGCTCCCCGAACCCCCACAGCAGCGGCGCGGACCCCACTCCAGCGGCAACACCGAACCACGACAGGGCTCCGTGTGCTACCACATCGCACAGCTCACTCCACCCCTCACGGCCTGAGTCCTCTTTTCCTCCACGTACCAGCCCTGGCAGGTGCCAGCCAGCCCTAGGAGTGACCCTGAGGGGGCTCTGCGCATTCCCCCCCCCCCCCACCGCCCACGGCCACAGGCCAGTCGGCTTCGTGTCTGACACCGGGCACTGATGGGGTCGCACGCACTCCTAAACGGCCCCCCCGCCCCGCCCGCCGGCTTGGGGCACCCAGTGCCAGCCACGTCCAGGGCTGCAGCTTGCTGGCAGGGCCGGTGTCTACCAGCAGGCGAGTGGGAAGTAACCTCGGTGAACACGACAGACCCAACCGCTTTTCTCAGCGGCAGTCACTGTCGGGTGGGCTCGACGCCACTACTGGGAAGGCAGAACCTCCACAAATGAACCCCGATGGCTGGGCTCCACCTTTTCTTGGGAAGAGGGCCCGGTGGCAAATCGCTTTTGACATTCCAAGTTCCTGAGCAGCCGAGAGAGGAACAAGTCAGCAGCAGTCGCGGGGTGGTTCCGGACACCTCCCCCAACGGGCCCTGCCACCGTCCCCGAGCCTGCCCCCGTGCAGGTACCTCTGCCTTTTCTACCGGTTATGGCTCTCCACCAAGAGCACCATCCTGGACACACACCTGCCTCCCCTGTCCCCTCCACCCGGCAGGCAGGCGCCACTGCACTGTCTCCGCCTCGTCTGCACCAGGGTATCGCTAAGAACTCAGCCTCCCAGAGGCAGCAGCTCTTCCTTCCTCACCACTGGGGAGCCTCCTTCAGAGCCCAACTTCTCACCACGCCCCCTATTTCCAGGGTCTTCTATCTCGAACAGCCACCAGGCTTTCCTCCTTCAGATGTCACCCCTCCCATCAGCCTTCCCTGACCACACACATTAGTTTTCTCTTCGAGGCTGCGTTCCCATGTACGGGACAGAGCTGCAATGACCTGTCTGTCCTGCCAGTGACCTGCTCACCCAGCCTTTAGGGCACAGGCCGGCAGACCCTGCACAGTAAATACCTGAGGAAGAATGGAGGGCCTCCCTTTGAACATTCCGAACCTTCTGTAAATGAGCTTAAAATCATGTAGTACATACACTTCAGTTAATAGGTTTATAAACAAAAATGACGTTATTAAATTCAGTACTTTGTGCTCCTTAAAGCAAACGTTTTCTTCCTAAGTGTATTTATTTTTACAACTCTTTTTTTAATGTTAACAACTACAGAAAGGCAGAATGGAAAAAGACTAAGGAACACCTGGGTGGCTCAGTCGGTTAAGCGTCCGACTCTGGATTTTGGCCCAGGTCTTGATCTCACGATTTGTGAGTTTGAGCCCGGTGCTGGGCGTCAGGCTTCACACGGACAGCATGGAGCCTGCTTGGGATTCTCTGCCCCCTCTCTCTCCGCCCCTGCCCTGCTCACTCTCTCAAAAATAAGTAAATTAAAAAAAAAAAAAAAAAAAGGAAAGAAAAAGCCTAAGTTTTTTGTGTCCAACTCACCAGGGAAAAAACTAAACAACTTCAGTTTTCAGTTTTGTGATATGTTCTGCATTTCTCCCTCATGCATGTGTTTTGGTAACACATGTATACCCACACATGTCATACTCTACCTGTCCCATACTGGCTTTACTCACTAAATATATTATTGGCATCTCTTCTTGACACAGCACATAGATCTTTTTCTTTTTAATGCTTCATATATATTTCAGAGACGTCGTGGGCTCCATTGAGACCACTACAATAAAGTGAGCCAAATGAATTTTTTGGTTTCTTGGTGCATGTAAAGTTACGTTTACGGTAGTGAGAAATAGCGTTATCTCTAATAAAAGTAACAATGTGCATACCTTAATTAAAAAATACTTATAGCTAAAAAATGGTAACCGTCAGCTGAGCTTTCAGCAAGTTGTGCCCTTTTTGCTTGTGGAGGTCCTGCCTCAGTGCAGAGGGCTGCTGACTGGTCAGGGTGCTCAGCATGGCCACGGCAAGTTCTCAAAATGTTCTCAACAATGAAGTTGGCTCTATCAACTGACTCTTCCTTTCATGAATGATTTCTCTGGAGCACAGGAGGCTGTCGGACGGCATTTTACCCACAGCAGAAGTTCTTTTGAAAGTGGAGCCCAGGGGCGCCTGGGTGGCGCGGTCGGTTAAGCGTCCGACTTCAGCCAGGTCACGATCTCACGGTCCACGAGTTCGAGCCCCGCGTCGGGCTCTGGGCTGATGGCTCAGAGCCTGGAGCCTGTTTCTGATTCTGTGTCTCCCTCTCTCTCTGCCCCTCCCCCGTTCATGCTCTGTCTCTCTCTGTCCCCAAAATAAAATAAACGTTGAAAAAAAAAAAAAAATTTGAAAGTGGAGCCCATCCTCTCAAACCCTCTGCTGCTATATTAACTAAGTTCGTGCCCTATTCTGAATCCTGTGTTGCCATCCCAACAGTCTTCGCGGCGTCTCCACCAGGAGTAGATTCCATCTCAAGAAACCACTTCCTTTGCTCGTCCGTTCGAACCAACTCTTCACCCGTGTACGTTTGATCCCGAAACTGCGGGTCAGTCCATCTCCAGGCTCCACTTGTGATTCAAGTCCTCTTGCCGTGTCCACCACGTCGGCAGCAGCTTCCTCCCCGGAAGTTCTGGGCCCCGCGAGTCATCCCTGAGGCTGGAACCAATGTCCTCCAAACTCACGTTAATGCTGATGCTAACTTCTTCCTATGAATCACGACTGTTCTTAAGGCTATCTAGAATGGTAAAAACACTTGCCAGAGATTTTCAGTTTACTTTGCCCAGATTCAATCAGAAGAACCACTGCCTTGTGAAATGTATTTCTTAAATAATGAAAGACTTACTTGAAAGGAGAAATGACTCCTTCCCTCCTTTAACCTCATGAACCAACCTCCACTCGCTTCAGACTTTTCTTCTGAAGCTTCCTCATGTCTGTCAGCCTTCACGGAATTGAAGAGAGTCAAAGCCTTGCTCTGGATTAGGCTGTGGCTCACACGAACACTGGGAATGGTCTGATCGGCGTGGAGGCTGCCTGGCTTTCCTGTTCGTGTGTTCACTGGAGGAGCACTTTTCAGGTCCTTCAAAAACTTCTTTGCACTCACAACATGGCTGACTATTTGGCACAAGAGTCCCGGCTACTGGCCCGTCTCAGCTTTCACGTGCCTTCCTCACGGGGCTCGATCATCTCCAGCTTCTGACTTAATGTGACAGACGTGTGACTCTTCCTTTCACTTGCACACTGGGAGGCCACTGTAGGGGCACTAATGGACCCAATGTCCCTACTGCTGTGTCTCAGGGAAGAGGAAGGCCGAGGGGGGAACTGCCGTCAGTGGGGCAGACACAACACAGGGTTTACTGATTATGTTCGCCGTCTTACGTGTGCATGGTTCACAGCACCTAAAACGGTTCTAACAGTAACATCAAAGATCACGGATTACCAATCGCCGTTAACAAATATAGTAATGAAAAAGTCTGAAATATCATGAGGACTGCCAAAATGTGACAGAGACATGATGTGAGCAAATGCTGCTGGGAAAACGTGTGACAGACTTGACTGATGCAGGGTGGCCGCAAACATTCAGTCTGTAACAAACACAGCGTGTGAGAAGCCCGATGAAGTACAACACGTTAAAATGAGGCATGCCTGCATCAGAATTCACTTCTCCCTTTTCACAAGATTAGGGGCCACAGGCGTTTTTCAATTTTGTCAGCGTAACGCACAACCGCTGGGGGCAGCTACGGCAGCGCCAGTAAGGACACGGTCACACAGATGAAACACAGGGACATTTGGAGATGTCATCCACCCAAGGTCGACCGTAAACTTGCTCAAGGTAAAATCTGAACTCAGATCTCTGACTTGAGAGCTTCCGCTTTTAAACCATACAATATGCTCCTTCCCAAAGACATAAAACCTATTTCCCAAGACTTATGCATTTCCATACATTAAATTTGCAAAATGGAAATAGTGACTTTATCGCTTTATATCCAAGTTAAATCATTAAGTACTTACCATATTTATTATATGTAAATATTATTTGTTATACGTGAATCAACAAATGTTTAGTATTTCACTAAAAACAGCAAACTTCAAAAATTAAGTTCAGGAAACTTCTCACTGATACCATTCTTATGCACCATCAACAATCAAAACTGAACCTCTGATGGCCCTCATGTTAGACACGAAGGTACAGAGGAGAAGCAATCCCAGCGCAAACTACTGACTGCTGCCGATTCTCACACCTATTTCTACTTGAGGAAGGTGCATATGAAATACAAGTACTGGGGGCGCCTGGGCTCAGTCAGTTAAATGGCCGTCTTCAGCTCAGGTCATGATTGCGCAGTTTGTGAGTTCGAGCCCCACATCAGGCTCGGTGCTGAGCGCACGGAGCCCACTTCAGATCCTCTGTCCCCCTCTCTGCCCCCTCCCATGCAAGCGCTCTGTCTCTCAAAAATAAACATTAAAAATGTTTAAAAATTACTGTACAATTAATTTTAGAAGCATGCTAATGTGCAAAACAGAAAAGAACGCTTTATATATTTATCTGTATTTTTCATTTAACATTCTGGGTAAATATGTTACATGGAAAGAGATGGTTCAAAATAGATACCGAGAAAGGTACTAATCAAAGGCAAAGGCACAGATGAGCAAAGATTACCTTCAAATAGGGTTGTACCACAACTGAATCCTTAGTGGCAGAAAAAGATAACAGACAAGAAACAGATCTTCAACCTTAAATGTGAATGAAAGAAAACAATATATCGGGGTGCTGGGTAGCCCCGTCAGTTGAACGTCCGACTCCTGGTTTTGGCTCAAGTCATGACCCCAGAGTTGTGGGATCGGGTCCCACGTTGGTCTCCATGCTGAGCATGGAGGCTGCTTGGGATTCTCTTTTTTTCTCCCTCTGCCCTTCAAATATATACAGACATATAGTCAGATCTGGGCTACACACACACATGCACACGCACACGCACACACAGAGATTTTTAGTTAAGTAGTCCTTAGAAGAAATCCAGTGCCTTGATCCTTAATGCAGGATTCTAAGTCATTCTGCTAAACTAATAAGCTAACTGTTGAATAACCATGAAAGGGGCGCCTGGGTGGCTCAGTCGGATGAGCGTCCGACTTCGGCTCGGGTCGTGATCTTGCGGTCCGTGAGTTCGAGCCCCGCGTCGGGCTCTGTGCTGTGCTGACAGCTCAGAACCTGGAGCCTGCTTCTGATTCTGTGTCTCCCTCTCTCTCTGACCCTCCCCCCATTCATGCTCTGTCTCTCTCTGTCTCGAAAATAAATAAACGTTAAAAAAAAAAAAAAAAAAAGAATAACCATGAAAAGCACAGAGAGCAAGAGCGACAGACTGAGTCACTGGTTACACAGGCTCCTAAAAGTTTGACTCAAACATGTGTTTGGGCTAACCTTAAGACACAGTAAAGTACTGAGTCCAAGGGGAAATCTGGGTTTCCCACAAAACTACATTCTTAAGAGAAAACCACAGGAATTGATCAAAATAAATTTAGAATGATCTTGGAGTTCAATTTATATTCTGATTTAACGTGTTATAAATTTCTTCAATATGGAGCACACGAAATGAAGCAAATGTAAGTAGCCAAATTTTATTTTATTTAAATCAGATGATCTTAAATCTGTGCTCAAAATCACCAGGAAAGCCCCACCCTTAGGAGTCCAGGTTCAGAAGGTTCGCCCATAGGGCACTGATGGTGCCGGCCTGGGGACACTTACAACCGCTGAGGGCTGGTCAGGCGGCACCTCTACACCCCAAGTGTCCACTAGCAGGTACCGTGGGCGGCTCAGAGCCCCAACCATCAAGCGCTGCAGGTCTGGGAAAGGCACCACCTTTGCCGGGAGAGGGCGACGCGAGCGGCTATGTCCACCAGGACCAAACGAGTCCTGAGTGGTGCTCCTCCTGTAAACACGTGAAAAGCCTGAATGGCTCCAGCAACTGTTAAGGAGAAGCAGCTCACAGGTCTTCTGCCTGTGAGAACTACGTGGAACTGAAGAGCGGGGACCCTGGAGGTGAGACGAGTAGATGAGATCCCCGGATTCTCACCGGCGACTTGGCCCGACACCATGTCTGGCTGAGAAAGCTTTTCTGTCCCGGCGGAAATGAAGAGCCCTCACTCGTCATCTGGCTCTAACCGGCTGTGCGTTTCTGTCCAGGCCAGACGGGGAAGTGCCTGCACACAGCAGTGTCCGTTTCTGTGCACACAGTGCATTTTCCTATTCTATTGTCCAGCAGAGGGCCGAGGGCCCTCTACTCAGAAAGGGGAATAAATGTCTGAAACTAATCAACATGGAATTCAATTAAAATCCTTGATTTACGCTCTTGAAACAGTGTTTTTTCCGCGTAAGTTCAACCTCTCCATTATCCAGCATGACTTAAACCAAGACACGGAGATAGTTACCAACGTCCTACTACATCCAGACACACTTCTGGGACTGGAGATGTACAGCTGTGAGCAGACCAATCCCTGTCTCACGGAGCTTCTGTTCTAGCCGGGAGGACAGACAGATATGGACAGAAGAGTGCTGGCTAATGAGTGCACTGAGCAAAAAGACATAGAGCAACACGGATGCAAAACACCTGGAAAGGGTCCTTTAGACACATGGGCCAACATGGGCTGCTCGGAGGAAGCAGAGAGTCCAACAGGGTGCGAGCTGGGGAGGAGCATCCCAGTCAGTGGGACCGGGTGGAGGGCGGAGGTACGTGGGGCACGGTTTTGGCGGTCAAGACTTGACCAAACAGCTTTCATCGTTCCAACCAGGAGAGGGCTGCACGCATAATACCTAACACAAATTACCAGTGCTCCAGGGTGATACCAATTCTCCAAGCCCAGGGAGAACCTCGAAACGAGTCTGAGTGGACCATGAACATTTTCATGCTAAGTCATGTTCACGTGTGAAGACAGGCCCTCAGACACAGGGAAGATATGGGAGCTTTCCAACCTATCACACCTGACCACCGCACCGAAGTCTTTTGGGGAAGAAGGGGAAATAAAAAAAAAAAATAAAGCACTAATCAAGAAGGCAGAAAGATGTCAGCATTTTAATAAGATGTAAGGAGGGTGAGAATTTTTTTTAAGTAAGCTCTACACCCAACTCACGACCCCAAGAATCAAGAGTCGCGACTGAGCCAGCCGGGCGCCCTAAAGGTGAGAAATCCAAACTGGGATAAGCAAGAGGAAGAAGACTGTTAGGCTACTGTTAAAGTAATTCATAAATCAGAGTTACTTATCCTTGGGGAAAATAGATTTTTAGGTGGGCTTTACTACTGGTTGAACGGTCACTTCTCTGCTACAGCAATGTAACTTCCTGCAATATTTTAGGAATGAAACACTCCAGGTCCTAGCACACATGGTGACTCAACACCCACTTTTGCATTAGTGACGACCGCCATCTGCAACGTCTTATCAAACAAGAAAGTCTGGATGAGCCACCCCTCACGCTGAAGAGCAGCCCGTCCTACTGGCCCCGCGGTTCGGGGTAGAGCCGACACCCACGACCCAGAAAGTTCACTAAGCACGCCCTGCTGAGTGGTTCAGAGTACAGAATTCTCAAGAAGTCATTTCCTCCGAACGTAGGAGGAGCCGCTGTAAAAGACGCCGTGGCCTCTACAAGGAATCTGCCGCTGACCTCTGTGAGTTCCGGACTCCGGTCCTAAGCTGGCACTGAGGACAGCTCACCAACTCTTACTTTACGTGGGGGCATTCGACGCTCTGTGCAAGTGCGTGTTGACTCCTTTACCAGCCCCGCGGTACAGGAGCTATCATTTCCCCCACTTGCAGATGAGGACACGATGGCACAGACAGGCCGCCCAGGATGCGTGCCCGCCAGCACCGGTCACACGCTTTCTTCTGCAGGCGCCAGTGCCACGTGCACGACGGCTCCCACACCTTTCGCGCTTCACCCGAGGCGCCAGCCTCTCTCTCTTCTCCACCAAGTGGACACGACACACTTTACAAAACATGTTCCCATATTCGGAGTGGCTTCTACTTAAAAAAAAATTTTTTTTTAATGTTTATTTTTGAGAGAGAGAGAGATAAAGGGAGACGGCGCACAAGTGGGGGAGGGGCATAGAGGGAGGGAGACACAGGATCCGAAGCAGGCTGCAGGCTCCGGGCTGTCTGCACAGAGCCCGATCCGGGACTCGAACTCACAAACCGTGAGATCGTGACCTGAGCCGAAGTCGGACGCTGGACCGACTGAGCCACCCGGGCGCCCCTGGATTCTACTTTAAAGTACCACGAGCTGCACTTGCCCCTGAAACCAAACTGGCACGCAGACTTTCACATCTCCGGGACGGGGTGGTATTTCAGCCGCAGCCTCCCAGCTGGCCTTCACCCGTGTGGTGGCGCAGCACGGAGCCTATTCGGGAGTCTCTGTCCCCCTCTCTCTCTGTCCCTCTGCCACTTGCACAGTTCTGTCTCTCTCAAATAAACAAACTAAAAAAAAAAAAAAAAAAAAAAAAGAAATCGTACTCGTTTAGATTTCTTGGAGGTTTATACTGCACACTGTCTTGTATTTACTCTCTTACCCTGAGTTTAACTAGAGGCCAGTCAGTGGCATGGGAAGATACATCATTCTGCCCCAGAACACAGAAAAAGAGTTTTGTTTTGTTTCTAGAAGCAAGTGTGCTCAATTCTGCAAGGTGGATGAGAAAAAACATGGCAACATTTATTAGAAACTAGCACTAGGCCTAGTGTGCAACACCCTGCTCTGCAGACTTGAGGTTTTCAGAATATGTGGGAACTGAAATATATTCACCCCTGACTCTTCAGCAGTTCTGTATCCAAAGGAGTCTTCCATAGACATACGCGTCTGAAATCCCTATACCTGGTCTTCTAAACCCTAGACAATCCCTGATAAAATCTTGTCCACACGAGAAAGATTCTTAGGTGGACACACTCAAAAAAACTGTCATGTACAATCATTAAGTATTATTGTCACTAACTTTTTGTGTGCCTTCAATAATCTAAATGTGGGACAAGTATTTATAAATGTATTGGTTGAGGAAAACAGCTTATAAAATCAAGTTTTGGTAAAAGAAATAGGATTTCCCTTCTGTATCTACAGCAACAGTGGACTTAAAGCACACAGCCCTAGGTCACGCGGTCAAAACTATCATTTTTGGGTACAGGCCTAGAAGCTAAAAAGCCTATAAATATAGCGATTAAAATCTGTTTCACAAAAGTAAACACAAGGGTGGTGACGAGCCGTTTCTTTTTCTCCTTCAAGTTCGGATGTGCTCCTATAGGCCGCCGGAAGATTCTCGTTCCCAACGACTAGAGACACTACCAAGCCCAAAGCCAGGCTGCTCACCTGCACGCAGTGCACCACTCACTCGCCTACCCCCCACCCCCGCCTCCCCCATCAGGCCCTGAGTCTTAAACAAACACCCTGATTTCTTCGTCTTGGTATCCCCACAGCTGAGCACAGCCACACTACACAACCAAAGTCTGTTGAGCGAAAATGATTAAAAACCTACCTGTGGAAAGAATAATTGATTGGTCTTGATCAAGTCACAATCTCTCGGATCTTTAGTCTGTGCTTTTATAAATCATAGGTTTTTTACAAGTTGGTACCACTGGGGTGCCTGAGTGGCTCACTTGGTGAAGCATCCAACTCTTGATCTCGGCTCAGGTCATGATCTCACAGTTCATGGGTTCGAGCCCCATATCAGGCTCTGTGCTGACGGTGTGAAGCCTGCTTGGAACTCTCTCTCCCCTCTCCCCCTCCCCCCCCCCCTCCCCCTCCTCCTCCTCCTCCTCACTCTGCCCCTACCCCACTCATGCACGCTCGCGCTCTCTCTCTAAATAAATAAGCAAACATTAAAAAAAGTTGGTACCATTTTTACAGAATTTTTATATTAAATAAGCTCTCATATGAACTGATGGATTCCTACCTATCACTTGTGTAGCTTTTATTCCAACAGAAAGTAGGAATAATATGAACACAGAAGTAACAAAGTAGACCTTAATAATACTTCCGTGGTCTCAAGTTCACCATTCTAGAGCCTCTGTTCTGTGCAGCCCATGAACCGGCAGCATGGACACTACTTGCAAACGTGTTAGAAACGTGGAGCCTCAGGTCCAGACCTACTGGGTCACCGTCTGATTTTAACACGCCCCCAGCCGGCCCCCCCTCCTGCCACAAATTAAGAACCACTCATTCATAACACAAAAAACTAATAAGGCTCATCTGTGTTCACTAAACTCTTATAGAACGACCTACCATTAGCTCAAACATCACCAACACAGCAACCGTGCAATTCGGTTGGTTAGTAAAAAAACAAAAACAAAACACCCTTGACGCATAAAAATGCAATTAAGTATGATTTCAGCTCTATATTAACACTCTAGAAAGACAGCCTAGTTTAGAGAGAAGCATAAAAGGGTTCGAGATTCAGACGGACCTACAGTCAACCCTGCTGGATCCTGTACTAACCTTCTAACCTTGTGCAAGTTCCTTACTCTGCTTGAAACTTCCTTTCCTTATCCACAAAGTGGGAGATGAACACTCCATTCAATGGGAGAGGTTTACAAGAACTTGACATAAAGTAGGGTAGGTACTTTTTAAAAAAGTCAGTTCCCTACTCTTTCCTGGAACAGTTGTGCGATTTTGTTCCAATAATATATTTACTTTACTAAAATTCATACACAATGCAAAGAGTCAGGTTGATCAGGAAATAAACCTGGGTCTCAAAGATGCAATGAAGGGCACCTGGGTGGCTCAGCTGGTGAAGCATCTAACTCTTGATCTCAGCTCAACTCACAATCTCAGGGTTAGGAGTTCAAGCCACACCCAGTGTGGAGTCTACATTAAAAAAAAAAAAAAAAAAAAAAAAAAAATTTAAAAAAAAACCCCAACTTTAACCTAATTGAAGTTTTGCCACCTCCTTATCTTACTGATTAAAAGAATAAATATTTTGGAAAACTCTTTGTTGTTGCAGGATTCTTTTTATTTCACTGATGCTGCCTATATATGGTAGTTTATGGATATCATTTTTAAAGAATTAGCATTTTAATCTTTCACACAAATATTCCTCTTATGAGTCATAAAATTACTGTGGCAAAAGAGTAACCAGAAGTATTTAGAAATCAGTGGGAAAGACAAAAATAATATTCCAACACTTGTCAGGAGAAGAAATAAAACAGGCATTTATTTTTTTGTTAAATGTAAATAAGTGAGTCTCTTTCTCAGCCTCTCTACTCCAAAGCCAAGCAACGTTTCCAAAATTCTACAAATAATCACTGAAAACAAAGTTGAACATGGCCACTTCTATCTGTAAGCACCAATATCCAACAACTCGTGTCACAGAGAAGCTGGCAGCAAAGACACTCACATGCCAACTTTTTCCTGTATGTTCTTTACCAATATCCTCTTACTCTACAAGTTAGTCTGTTGGGTAAAATAACAGAACATTAGGCTCAGTATTTACACTAAAATCTTAGTAACTTCCAGAATTCAAATGAGCTTCACTTTCCCGAACGATTACTTCAAAAACTCCTAGTAGAATTTTAAAAATATCTGTTATTTGTGCCCTAAGACCAGGTCAAGGGAACTCAACAGCCTTGAGTTTCTGTATATTCTCCAATCACTGCACAAAGAGAACCTCTAACATGAAGCAAAGAAGACAGGAAGGAATTCCTTTATCTAAAACAGAGGCATTATAAAAACTTCTGATGGGGCGCCTGGGTGGCGCAGTCGGTTAAGCGTCCGACTTCAGCCAGGTCACGATCTCGCGGTCCGGGAGTTCGAGCCCCGCGTCGGGCTCTGGGCTGATGGCTCAGAGCCTGGAGCCTGTTTCCGATTCTGTGTCTCCCTCTCTCTCTGCCCCTCCCCCATTCATGCTCTGTCTCTCTCTGTCCCAAAAATAAATAAACTTTGAAAAAAAAAAATTTTAAAAAAAGAAAAAAAAAAAAAAAGAAAAAAAAAAACCTTCTGATCCCTAAGCTATTGAAAAATGAAGAAACTCTATACATCTACCTTTCAACATGATTAGCTGGGTTGTCTCCAATAAAGGAATGAAGAAATGGATACTTTGAAAATGCTACAGATTGTATAGGGCAGCACATTAATATATAAACACATACCTCAATTCCAGAATAAGCGACCTCACAGTTTTGCTTCTGTATTTGGGGACTGGGAGATTCCTACACAGGGTGCTTATTTTAGACTCAACATAAAGAAAGACGATTTATCAGCCAATATCTATTGTTCCATTTGCCGAATGTTGCTGCCTCGTCCAGGTTAATTCTGAGTTTTAGTATTATTTAGAAAATAGTTGAGCTTCCCCCATCAGAGCACCACAGAGGCCATTAGCTGACTCGACACCAGTGGCACACTCCATTGAGAGCAAAGTCCCAAAGCCACCAAGATTGAGAAGTGCCCTATGTAGTACGTCACTGGGTCTAACAAGACTTCAGAAGGACAAACTACAAGACACGTGATAACTGCAAGCTACTGTCACTTGCAACCTGGTCAGACGTTCACACTGAATTAACTATTCTTGTTTTTTTTTTAACGTTTATTTATTTGAGAGAGAGCACACCTGTGCCTAAGCAGGGGCAAGGCAGAGACGGGAGAAGAGACAGAATCCCAAGCAGGCTCCGTGCTGTCAGCGCAGAGCCCGATGTGGGGCTCGAACCCACTAACCATGAGATCATGACCTCAGCCAAAATCAAGAGTCAGGCGCTCAAGCAACTGAGTCACCCAGCCGCCCCGAGTTAGTTTTTCTATTTCACAAATACTTTTATCTTCATAGTTCCCATATATTGTTTACTTGCGACTTTTTTTTTTTTAACTTTTTTTTCAACGTTTTTTATTTATTTTTGGGACAGAGAGAGACAGAGCATGAACGGGGGAGGGGCAGAGAGAGAGGGAGACACAGAATCGGAAACAGGCTCCAGGCTCTGAGCCATCAGCCCAGAGCCTGACGCGGGGCTCGAACCCACGGACCGCGAGAACGTGACCTGGCTGAAGTCGGATGCTTAACCGACTGCGCCACCCAGGCGCCCCTACTTGCGACTTTTAATAATATGAACTAGACAGGCCCATATTTTTAAAGCAAAAAAATGGCTGCTTCCATATTACCATTTTCTAGGAACTTCATTATCAAATCAATCAAGACATAAACTATGTACAGAAAAAAACCCCAAGTTTCCAGAGAATTAGTTATATTGGTCTTGGATTATTATGCTTTTTTGCTTTTTACTATTCTCTTATCCTGTGGCCATCTTTTCCTAATTTACCTACATTTCCAAATGGGAAAAAAAAAGCAATTTTGGTTTAAATAATGATAATCTGGGATAGGAGGTTGAGAGTAATGAGTGAAACACGGTCTCTGTCATTTACGCCATTCACTGCTCTGTCTTTGGGCTTTGTTGCTGTTTTATCGTTTGATATATTTTAGTATACTCTCAGTCCATATATAATCACTTCAGGTTAACAGATAATTTCCATCTTATAACCGTCAAGATCTTTCAGAAGAATCAAAAAAAAATTTCACTCTGTAAAAGAAGAAAACCTTATTTAACAGTCTACCATCTATACTAGAGCAATGTGTAAGAATCTAAAAGCCAGAAAATAACGCATGACTGGGATGAGAGCCAATGACCTGTATTTGAGCATAAAAAATTATTTTAAGGGTGCCTGAGTGACTCAGTCAGTTAAACATCTGACTTCAGCTCAGGTCATGATCTCAAGGTTTGTGGGTTAGAGCCCCACGTCGGGTTCTGTGCTGACAGCTCAGAGCCTGCTTGGACTTCTCTCTCCTCCTCCCTCTGCCCATCCCCACTTGTGCATGTGTGCGCGCGCTCTCTCTCTCTCTCTCTCTCTCTCTCTCACGCTCTCTAATAAACTTACAAATATATATATATTTGTGTATATATATATAGTGTGTGTGTGTGTGTGTGTGTGTGTGTGTATATATATATATATACATATATATTATTTTAAAGGGAGAGTGGCTACCTGTTACTATCAACTGCTTAAAATGTAAAATATCAGATCAGATCACACTTACTTACCTCTTATACACCTGACAGATACCAAGCGCGATGTATCTTGAGTAATTTTTAACTATGCACAACCACGTTACGTGGACTGTGTTAATCTTCACAGCGAGCCTACTGTAAGTTCAATGTTAACTGCTATTCCCATTTTCCAGGTGAAGACACTGGTCGCTCCTGCAGCCCATCCAAGATGGCGCAAGCAGTAAGCGACAGCGCCGGGATGCAAATCCACGTCCGCCGGACTTCAGCCCTTACTCTCCATCCCTCCGTTCACTCAGAAGGTGAAAAGCAGGATTCAAAGCTGATGAGCTACAGTCAGGAAGCAGGAAGCAGGAAGCAGGAATTAGAGGCTCCTAAAGCTTCGGTCAGCTCTGCCACTTGGCTCCACGCCCTTTGCTTTTTGAAGTTAAAAACCTTACACCGATCTACCCTTTACTGGTCCTTTTACCTCATCACATCCACTCTCTGCCTGTCATTTTTCTTGGTAACCCTCTCTCTTCCCCCACGGGTCAGGAGGCCCCGACAGAGACTGCATGAGGCCAGCAAACGTGATGGCAGCTCCATGTGCCTCTCTCCGCCTGCTTCCAAACAGTCTCCCCCACTGCCAAGAAGGGGGTCAGCACATTCCTCTAACACGTATCATCTCTGGTGAGCAGGAGGCCATTTTCTCCACCCACCTCGAGGCGTTTCCTAGGAGTTCCATGCAGGTTTTCATAGCAGGGAAATCTCAAAGAGCTCCACTGGTAGACCTGGACGTTAGTCAAATAAATGCCTCACTTTAAAACATACAGACAATGAATTCTTTAAAATGTACCTGTAAAATAGGACATCTGACTCTGCATGGGTACCAAAGGTACATTTTTAAAAAGCAGATAATTGGATCATTGCTTAATTTAAATCAAGGCTGATGATTTTTAATGATTCTAAACAGTCACCAGCCTCTGGCATTCAGTTATCTGTGGATCATCACATGGTATACTTGTCCTTGACTTTACCATTACTCTAAGATTCCACAATCTTACCGGTTATAGTTAACGAGCTACTACTCAACATTTAATATCTTCACATAAATAAAGCTGGTGAAGCAAGTATCACGTTGTCTATCATAAAAGTCACTAACGTCCCACAAACTCTCCGTATGGAGACCAATTTTACACAGATCACGAGCATGCACAAAAGGCTGTTTGCATGCTATAAACATAACACACTTGACAGAATTTCCCAAGGGCAATCATCTCAAGTAATGTTTTTAAAGTAATCTCTATGCCCAAAGTGGGGCTCAAACTCCTGACCCCGAGACCAAGAGTCACCTGCTTCACTGTCTGAGCCGCTGGGCGCCCATCATCTAGAGTAATATAAGAGAGTAGGGCTTCTACATACTTTTATATAGGTACACGTTATTATAGATTTTTACGTAAAATGAAATAGGAATATTATCTTACTGAATGGCTCCAATCTCCTTTTAGTTTTCTTTTCCTCACTTATCAAATTCCTTTTACAAAGTTCACTGTCATTTATATGCCAATTAGGTGGACACTTAAAGGATATGAATTAATCTACTTCATAAAATCTAGTTAGGTTGGGGAACCTGGGTGGCTCAGTTGGTCCGACTCTTGGTTTCAGCTCAGGTCATGATCTCACAGTTCACGAGTTCGAGCCCCATGTCAGGCTCTGCGCTGTCACTGTGGAGCCTCCTTGGGGTTCTCTGTCTCCCTCTGTTCTCTCTCTCTCTCTTTCTCAAAAATAAACAAACATTTAAAAATAAAAAAGAATCTAGTAAATCAGGTCTCTAGAACCCTCTCCCGGTGTACCATTTAACTGGCAAATCAGTGATTTCTCAATGATACATATTAAGAAATTTGGCCAATTACAAACCACGGGTATCCAGTGTAGCAATGGAGTCCATCACTTCAACCTCATATTTTGAAAAAGAACTTATGAAAACAGAAGTAAACTGATCATTTTGCTAAACTAAATTAGACTGAATGCAAAAAATAGGATTTCATCCAATCTCAGACTTGGAGAGAAATTTAAAAGATCAGTCAGTTCAGTGAACCATTGAAAAGTGATACAGAAAACGGGTCTGGAGAGTCTAAAGAAAATGAGAGTTTTAAGGAGGTGGTCTGATTAGAAACAGACCAGAACACAAAGCTAGACTCGAATATTTGAAGGAGGAGAATTCTTTTTTAAAAAGCAAAAACGAAAAAGTTCTTGCTTAAATGATTACGGACAAAAATGTAAGCCAAGTTGCATTTAGCATGACCGACCCAGGAAAGTGCTTCAGGAGAGACGTGCAGTGACCACTGTGTGCGCCCTGCTGAGCTGGAAGCCCCTTGCTGTTCTGTTACAGCGAACATTCTCGAATGTATTTAAATACCTACCCTCACAATTCTTCTTGCTCCCCGTCTCCAGGCTCAAAACTCTCCTGAAGAGATGACCTTGGTAGCACAGGGGGGCAGATCCGGCCAATCTCTCTTGTGGTGATCTGCGGAACCGGCACGCACCCCCCCACTCCGGAAAGCACAGCCACCAAGCACCGTGCGTGCGTCCCAACAGAGAAAGGGGAGCCCCTCGCTTAAGACCTGACTGAGGTGACATGAGAGCTGTCGTTTCACAGGAAGGGAGGATGTGACATTCGTTCCAAAGCATTTCAATACCGTGTACAAGTCCCCTATTCTTAAATGTCCACTAGCTTGGAAAAAATGAAAGCCAACCACGGAGTCGTGTGAATTCACACCATACACATGCCATCTACAGCCTCAGCACTTGACGCGGCACTTACGCCATTTGTGTTTGTGACCAAATTCACAAGAATCTAGATTTAAATTTGTGCCATTGTAAGAATTTTCATATCCCCTTAACATCTTGCTCTCATTCTGAAACTCTGTGTGACTCCTTTTCTTTTTTAGGATCAGTTTTTGTCTTTGAGTTAAAACAAAGCAAAACAAAACACTTTTTGGTTTTACCCTGTCTCTTCCTTTCTTAAAGCACCGTTCTGCGCCACCAGCCCACTGAAGACAATGACCTTGCATGCCCTCCATAAATGTTCTCTCTTCTTAAGGTGCAGTATGTACTCGGCGGCGTGCGGTGCGGAGCCTTGTTCGGCGAGCCCCCCACACCCACCACCTTCTGGAGAAGAGCTGTCCCGTGAGCCGGGCGCACTGACAGACCGCCTCCGGCTGCGTGGAGGCTTTCCTCGGACACTGACTCTAAGCCTGGTTCACATGTAGATTAAGAGGATGGGCTCTGGGCCTCCACCGGCAAACCCTGAATCCTGGCTTCTACCGCTTATCAACTGTGTGATGTGGGGACAATTATGTAAGTTTCCTCATACGGGAAGGAAGTCTAGTGAAAGCACCTAACTTAAGTGGCCACTGTGAGAATTAAGGGAGATGGTACAAAAGGACCCCAGAACCCTTCACATGTCTTCCTACCATTCTCTCCGACCACCCCTGACACATGCCCACATCTCTCTCGGGGGCCTGTCCCATTTCAGGTCAATTCTCTTCCCCCCCACTCCTAACCCAGCACGCCACTTGGCTGGACGCCACTTGGCTCCAACAGTCCCTGCCGGAGTCACTCTGTTCACCAAACAAAGCTACGGGCAAGCGTGCCTACTGGTTTATGTGCGGTATATAAAACATACTTTACAACCAAAACACGGAGCTAAAAAAATACATGCAAATATTCTAAAACCCACTATAACCAATTTGATATATACTTTTGAATTTAAACACAAATTTGAATACAAATTCTCCCTACTTGCTCAGGCCGTTATCATCAGAAAATGTAATAGGAAAAAATTAAACCCATGTTCTAAAGGATCACAATCAAACTTGTTACATGCAAAATGCCTAAATCTTCCAAAATAAACTTTAAATTAATAACCTACTTATTACTGGCTTCCAGGGCATGGTTTTAGGTGGAACATGACAAAATGAATAATGTGAGTCATCTTCTTTGGACTATAAATACAAGGCAGCTTTCACAACTTTTACTTGGAAATTTGATAAAAGAGAACTAGATGTCAAGTAAAAATATTAGTCAAATACATACATAATATTTTGCCTTAAGACTTAAATATCACACATAAGTTTCTGCAGGATAAGTAAATGTATTCACATTAAAACAAGCTAAATGGAAGATTAAGGGAATGAATTTTTCAACAGTTTATATAAACAAAGTTTATGACAAGAAAAGCTTCGTCATGAATCTTTCTTCATGTTTGTTTTCAGCACGTAACTCTTCAGAATTCAAGTGTCTGGCCCAGCAAGGGCAAGGACAGACCAGAGACCCCACACGCCAGCCCCGCCTTCCGGGGCAGAAGGACGATTCCAGTCCTGGGCTCTCCTGGGCCCGGAGCCGGTTGGCTGGCCTGTTGTCCCCACAGGCCAGAAGTCCTTTCCAAAGCCTGCTGCCGAAGACAGTCTACACTGTAGCCACCCACATGGGCTGGTCAGTCTGCCGGGTGAGCAAGAGGAATGGGCCGTGACAGACACACCGTCACGGCCCTGAAGGTGGCCCATTACGGCCGCTGCCTTCTGTGCTCCGAACCGGGGCCGAGGCAGAAACCCACCCCGAAGGCTCCAATCCCAGATGCAAACACGGAGCCGTGTCTTCCCGGGGCACCCCTTCCCCATCTGCACGAAGAGGCCCAAGGGGGTAGCTATGGCCTGGGGCCCACACAGCAGAGGTACCTGACTGACTAGGAAGTCACTAAACCTTCACTCAGTACCTATTCTGCACTAGAACTGTAAATAAAAGCTTTATATGTATTATTTCCTTTAATATCTCCCCCTCTGTAGTAATGGGCAACAGAATCCCCATTATGTAGATGAGAAAACCAGCATGTTTCAACACACTGCCAACCAAGAGAAAAGAGCCACCCTCAGGTCTATCATCAGTGAAAAGGGCAGACTGCGTTCAGTAACACATACTAGTGGTTTCTACATTGCGACCTTCCGGTTACTTTCAAGGTAGAACAAATACGCTCGTTAAAAGGTAGTTAAGAACACCACAGCTTGGCTTCCCACGCAAACCACTAAGAGAAAAAAGAAACCTCCAACTTTAAGACCTCAGACAGAAAAAAGCAGTGGGTCAAAGTCGACTCAAACACAAGTGTGTCAAAATTAACCAAACTAAGAATCGGGAGACACTGACTTCAGAACTGAAACTGTAAGAACGGTGCCTTCTGGTTGCAGCCCTTCTATATATTAGTAACTGAACAAGGCTTGGGTAAAGCATGCGATTTTGAAACAAAGGACGAAGTCTCCCACAAAAAACCAGGTAGAAACGGGGCGCCTGGGTGGCTCAGTCGGTTGAGCTTCCGACTTCAGCTCAGGTCATGATCTCGCGGTCTGTGATCTCGAGCCCCACAGTGGGTGCTGTGCTGACAGCTCAGAGACTGGAGCCTGCTGCGGATTCTGTGTCTCCCTCCCTCTCTGCCCCTATCCCCCTTCTCAAAAATAAATGAACGGGTTAAAAAAACAAAAACAAAAAACGGGTAGAAATTAACGGTCGCCCATGCTCCAGTTTTCTTACAAGGATAATGATTATTTTCCATGGAAGGTCCTTGTGGTGCACAAGCCTTTCCTCCATGTGCTCTAACGACAGGGTCTCACTCACCTGAGGCCGAGTTCATCATGTTCTGCTGCACCGGTGGGCTGGTGGGTGCCGTGACGCTCATCTGGGAGAGCATGGCCTTCCTGGGGTCCTGCCATGTTGTTGTCTGATCGATGTGACTGGGACGAAACAAACCACCGCGTTAGACAACGAACACCAGGTCCTCAAAGCAACAACCCCGCCTCCCAAAGCAGAGGAGATCTGTGTGCACCCATGGAAGGCCTCTCACACAGTCACCTGCCCGCCCGTCCTCTGTGAGAACCTTCCTCGGCCTGTGCCCACTGCACTTTCACCACCCAGATCCTACAGGAACAAGAGATGTGAAAAACCATGCCTGGAATTTAAGGGAAGGGAACACCATTTTCACCTAGGAGACTATTACCGGCTGCTTCTAATTTACACATAAAAGGCGATTTGTACATTAATCACCTATGACGTAGTCACATGACCAGAACCCAAAATTCACAAGAGAACCACCCACTTTTTCCTCTGGGAGCTAAGAATGCCAGTTTACATATACTTTTTTAGACCTTCAGGTAAAAATACAAAGAGGGGAAAATATATATATTAAAATATATATTATATATTAAAATATATATTAAGTATTTAAATTAAATATTAAATTAAAATATATATTAAATATTTAAATATTAAAAATATATTGAAATATATATTAAATAAAACTTATATATTATAAATATATATTCCAAAGCCAAAACAGAAGTAAAACCTAGATCTATTAAGTTTTCAGTGTCTCGTGACCATCAAAGGCCTTTGTTAGTTGCTAAAGAAAACATTTAAACGTTTTCTGCATACTGTTAACTTACTGCAAAATGTCTTATTACATATGCACGTGGATATTTTTAATCTGTAAAACTGAGGGTGCAAAGGGTCGAAGATTCTGCGAACTAGAAGACTCCAACGTGTCTAGCACAGTATCCGACGTAGGATGGTTCAAGTTTTCTTCCTCCAGCAAAGTCTGTTTCAGTGAAACAGTAACTAGAATCACTATGAATATAAAACTACCTAAGAAATTAGGTTTAAGGAATACCCAGAGAAGTATTCAAACATGTATGCAAAGTTCTCTCTGTAAAATTTATAAAAGCAAAAATTTGAAAGCCAGCTAACATCTAATCAAAGGCATTGGCTAACTAAATATTATATCGTACAGTAGACTACTACAGGTATTGAAAATACTTTAGAAGAACATTTAATAATGAAAATGTTTGCAGTACTGCTTTTTAAAGGAGGTTGTAGGGGCGCCTGGGTGGCGCAGTCGGTTAAGCGTCCGACTTCAGCCAGGTCACGATCTCGCGGTCCGTGAGTTCGAGCCCCGCGTCGGGCTCTGGGCTGATGGCTCGGAGCCTGGAGCCTGTTTCCGATTCTGTGTCTCCCTCTCTCTCTGCCCCTCCCCCGTTCATGCTCTGTCTCTCTCTGTCCCAAAAATAAATAAAAACGTTGAAAAAAAAATGAATAAACATTAAAAAAAACAAAAACAAAATCTTACTGACAAGACAGGAAAAAAGGATCATTACACTCTGGCTAGAATGAACCTTAGGCATTACCTACTGGCAATGGGAGGAGGGGATGAAGCACACGGAGTCTGCACAGTTCAGAGTGACAGTGGCACCTGTCAAGTGGAGGCCACTGCAGGCCAACCATCAACAGAGGGAGTATTTGTGTCTCTCTGGTGGAGCACACGGTTTCTCAAACCCCAACCTCCCACCCAGCACTCCTTTCTCCAGCAGTTGTAGGCTGTTCAGCAGCAGCACCAGCACTTGCTCAGGTGCAGACAATACAGGCACAGCCTGCTCTCTGTCTTGCCAGGGAAGCACCCCGTTCCAGAAGACCAAGTCCTTAGCAAACCCAGTAAAAGCTTACTCCTCCTCCTCTTCAAGCCTCCCTAGGAGCCACGCAACAAATTAAAGTGTAAAATGTCTAGATGTGCAGTGCTCCTCACACTTCCAGATCTCACACATGGTAATGCATGTAGTCATACTGGAAACAAGCTTAACATCCACAAGAACAAAATGGAGAGAAACGTTTCTCACCGCCTGTTTAATGTTAAGAAAGCAGGAAAGGAAATGGCCAAGTGATTACTACGGGCCGTTAAATTTCAACGTATGTGTCACTGCATACTCCTGGTCTCCAGGCTTCCTAAAGGCCCTCCACTTGCGAGGACCAAGGAGAAGAGTGGGTGCACTGGAAGCAGGCTCAGGATGCGGACTGCTCCAAGTTTCTGAATACTCAGCAGTTGGGTTTCTCTCAAAACTAATCAATGACACAAACCATCTTAACCGACTTATAACTAAATTGGCCTCTATGTGAGAGCTGAGAAGACCCTGTTCTGATGGCCAACCATAACCACCACATGAACATTCTGGAATGTGGGCACCAATGTGTAAATATGCTCTCAATGCATCTTTCTCCTTGAAATAAATTATGGTTTTGAATACAATACAGAGAATGTATACTTTTACTGCTGTCAAGAGATCAATTATTTTGCTGAAACGTTATGTAAGCACACAAATGCTAAAATTTCTCTTCCTGAGAAAGCTCTTAAACCCCAGTCAGTTAATTCAGAGCCCTATCAAGCTGGACTACGTTACCTCAGCTAATGTCCCATTTGCTTAAAAAGTATCTACATCTTCGGGGCGCCTGGGTGGCTCAGTCAGTTAAGCATCTGACTCTTGGTTTCTGCTCAGGTCATGATCTCATGGTTCATGGGATTGAGCCCCTCCCTTCCCCGCCCCGTCGGGCTGTGCTGACAGTGCAGAGCCTGCTTGCTATTCACTCTCTCCCTCTCTCTCTGCCCATCCTCTACTCTCTCTCAAAATAAATAAATTAAAAAAAAAAAGACCATCTAAATCTCCTTAAGAAATAAAGATGCCATTATCTAAATTGCCCGACCATAAAAGCATGTAATCATTTAGATGCCAAAGAAAATATAAAATAAAATTTACCTTAGAATTTGCTTTCGCTTAGTCTGTAAGATTAAATCATGAAAAATACTGTTTTATCCTAATAAGTCAATTTGAAACAGTATACCCCAAAATATCCAGCCTTCCTTTTTATCATAAGAACAAGAATCTTTACCAAAACATTTCATACCACACAGAAGTATTCTTGAAAACTCCAAGCAAACAGTTTGCAAGCCTCCTATCCCCCCGGACACACGCGCGGCACCCCCCCTCACCTCCGCCGGTCCCTGAGGCCCTCCCTGTCCACGCCACCTAAAATGTGTCCTGTCTAAATCCAGTCTGCTCCCTCTTCTTTGTTCTATTTTTTTCCTGATAATCTGACATATGTTACTTATTTTGTTTGCCTGTCCCCTCCAACGAACAAAAAGCTCCAGGGAAATAGGGACTTTTATCCGTTTTATCAACTACAATTATCTTCGGTGATTAGAAGCGTGACAGATATTTGTCAGTGCATTAATGAAAAGAAAGCTTTTTTCCTTTTTTGCCCCAAGAACATCAAACTTTCTCTCAAGGTCACCCACCCACCTCCTCCAGAAAAGAAGCCACTCGGGATGAGAGATCCAGCAGAACGAGCAGGGAGGGCACGGGCCACGCTGGCAAGAGGGGCGGGGGCGGCAGGAAGAGGGCACGGTAAACGGGGGTGAGGTGGCCGAGCGAGCTGTGCCCAGGGAGGCAAGCGGAGCTACGACCAGAGGCGGAAGAGGTTTGGTGTTTAAGAGGAAAACAGACACATTTAAATGTGGACAGAAAGAGACGAGCTGAAGATGTGCTAAGGGGTCACTGCACACGGTGGGAAGGAACGGACCGTGGGCCCGGCTTCCACTGCATCAGCCGGGGGACGGGGCGAAGGAAGGAATCCTGGCTGGTCGGAGCGGGAGTTCTGGTGTGAGGATTTCCATTCTCTTAATTAAGAAAGAGCAAGAGGGCGGATGAGGCTGGTATTACTGGTGGTCCCACTACGCAAATGAAAACTCGGGGACTGGCACGAGGTCGCACGTCCAGTACACAAGAGGACTGCACGTGGTACCCAGGAATTCTGAAAACAATTTATGTACCAAATATATGAAAAGGACAACGCTCAAAAATGTTAAGTCCTGGGTCATACATACCAAATAACAAAAACATTGTATAAATGCTAAGAGGGTAGAATAAAAAGACATGGGTATTGAAGATTCAATAAAAGACGCCAGAATATTACAAAACACAATTGTTATTACCACTAGGATGTAAGCTTCTTGAAGGAGGTGCACTCGGAAGAGTGCGGGGAACCTAGCGTAGCTCGGCACGTTCCCGAGGGAATGCATATTAAACCAGTGTGCGTTACTTAAGAACATGGGTGATGAAGAGTCCACATAAATGCTAATATGAAAAGGGTTTGAAAAGAACTGTCACTCAAACTACACTGATTCTAAAAAACGTCAAATTATAAATAACAATCAAAATATATAAACCAAGAAAATCAAATCAAGGGAAACTCCTAGAACAGTATTTTCCGAGTTTTAAAATATGCGTGGTTATACACCGCATAGAAACAAAGGTTCAGTTCATCATGTTTCTACAAAGTCTGGATGCTGAACTTATTACAGGAAACAAGAAGTGTGAAATCTTGTAGCACCTTAAAAATATGTAAATAAATCTTTGCTATTATTTTGGAACAGAAAAGCAACTGGATTTATGACCAAGATAAACCCTATGATCTCACTCTGGAGCAGCAAAAGCCGGCAGACAATGAACTTGTCAACTTTGGGACTGATGAAATGTAAGCGGCTGTACTTGACGGAGGACCACGCCTGACAATGGTCTCTCCCGCATACACAGTGGCTTGTCGGTCTCACTTTACATGGCACAGTCTGGTCTCACGTACCAGATGACTTAGCAAAATGTATACACAACCAAAAAAGGGGCAGAAATACTGAAGTAAATAAACCACTAGAAAACGGACGTTCTGCGTAGTCCCACAAGTTCATCACAGCTATGGTATTTACAAATATTTATGGAGCTCAGGGCGCCTGGGTGGCTCAGTTGGTTAAGCATCTGACTCTTGGTTTCTGCTCAGTTCATGATCTTGCGGCTCGTGAGATCGAGTCCCACGTCGGGGCTTGGGATTCTCTCTCTCTCCCTCTCTGCCCCACTCCTGCTTGCACTCACTCAATCTCAAAATAAAATAAACCTAAAAAAAAAAAAAAATCTGTAAGGAGCTTTGTATTTACACTCTCCCGTCCGGAGTACATCTTAAGAAGCTCAAAGCTGGGCCTTGAAGATGCAGGGACTCTGACCTTAAAAAGAATAACACTATCATTGCCACACCTCCAAATTACTGGGGAAACCATAAGAACAGGAAGCTACAACGGGAGGGCCCAAGCCCTCATTCCCCCAGGACCGCTGTTCAGCAAGGAGGATGACAGCGTGCCATTGTGTTTGGACTCTCTCGGAAAGGTTGGAAAAAACACTAACAATAACAACAACAAAACAATAAAGACAACAACCTACAGTTTATTAAGATTAAGAGACTTGGGGGCGCCTGGGTGGCGCAGTCGGTTAAGCGTCCGACTTCAGCCAGGTCACGATCTCGCGGTCCGTGAGTTCGAGCCCCGCATCGGGCTCTGGGCTGATGGCTCAGAGCCTGGAGCCTGTTTCCGATTCTGTGTCTCCCTCTCTCTCTGCCCCTCCCCCGTTCATGCTCTGTCTCTCTCTGTCCCAAAAATAAATAAACGTTGAAAAAAAAAAAAATTAAAAAAAAAAAAAAAAGATTAAGAGACTTGTCCAAGGGCAGATGAGCTAGTATGAAATCTCCAGTCTCTGTACTATCGACGCTTCCTCTTATGACGTGAGAGCATCTGGGGTGCTGTTTAGATGCCTTAAGACAACCTCGCCATCACCACCTCCGTCCTCCAGTCCTCGCAGAATTAAGCGCGAGTAGACAGAAATATCTGCAACGACACCCAGCACAGAAACCCAGGATCACATTCTTCTGAATCTCTCCCGCTCACATACAACAGGACTGTGGTAGATGAGAGCAGCTGCCAGGATTTCGGAGGATGGGATCAGTGACACACAAACATGACCTCTCCCAGACCCCTTGGATACTACGGGAAGAGGGGAGGAGAAACCCTCCATATAGGTTCTGAATGTCAAATGTCCCACAGGAGTGCCCAGCTGCCCCAGTCAGAGGAGCAAAATCTCGGGGTTGTGAGTTTGAGCCCCACGCTGGGCATAGAGATTACTTAAAATGAGTAAAATGTGAAAGAAGAGAAGAGGGGAGAAGAGACGAGACGAGACGACACGACACGAGACGAGACCCACCGACACTTTCCCACACGTCAGATACCATGCTGGCTCCCCACAGAAGCCCTAGGATTTACTGTGCAGAGGAAAGGTGCCAACCTCTGCTGACTTCTCCCGGGACGCTGTAGCTCTTCCATGGAGACGGTGACCAAGTGACAGGGACCGCGGAGACAGAAGAGACAGCAGAGACAGGGACCGCACGGGAGAGGCCGGTGCTGAGAAGCAGGCAGTGGGCCCGATCAGGACTGCCCTAGCTGAGAACGGAACCCCCCACATCTGCCCTCGTCCACTGCTCGAGAACAGTCCTTCCTTAACAAAGAGGACAGCAGAGCTGGCCCTCGGTCACCCTGCTGGCAAGCAGCAGAGCCAGGATTAAAACGTCTTCTACCTTCTGGCTCAGTGCTCTTTCCACCTCATCTTACTGGTCTCTAAGCAGAACAGGGTTTTCTAAAATGCTAAACTGCCACTCTAGCACAAGAGAATTTCTTCAAGGAATGTAATTAAAAGAGAGACTCGGGCGCCTGGGTGGCTCAGGTGACTGAGCATCCAACTCTTGGTTTTGGCTCAGGTTACAATGTCCCAGTCATGGGATTGAGCCCCACAGCGGGCTCCGACCTGCCAGTGCAGAGACTGCCTGGGAGTCTCTCTCTCTCTCTCTCTCTCCTTCTGGCCCTCCCCCACTAGCACTCTGCCTCAAAATAAATAAAACTTAAAAAGAGGGAGAGAGAGAGACTCAGAATCCTTTTATTTGTTTTTCAATATTTAATTAAAAAAATTTTTTTTAGAGAGACTGAGTGTAGGGGGGGGGGGGCGCAGAGAGAGAGAGAGGGAGACACAGAATCTGAAGCAGGCTCCAGGCTCTCAGCACACAGCCTGGTGTGGGGCTCGAACCCACCCTGAGATCATGACCTGAGCCAAAGTCGGACGTTTAACCGACTGAGCCACCCAGGTGCCTCTCAGAATCCTTTTAAATGCTTTCTTTTCACGGCCTGCCTTTGGTTCAGTTAAGTGACCAACTCTTGGTATTGGCTCAGATCACAATCTCATGGTTCATGAGTTTGAGCCTCGCCTCCAGCTCTGTGTTGACAGCGCAGAGCCCATTTAAGATTCCCTCTCTCTCTCTGCTCCTACCCTGCTGGCTCTCTCTTTCGAAATAAATAAATAGATAAAAACTTAAAAACAAAAAAAACCCTTAAATGCTTTCTTTTCCAATTCATCAACTATGAAGACTAAAAATTCAGGACTAGCAAATGAGTTCTGCCATCAGAAGAGAAGGTGACCTTTATTACAGAGAATGTACGATCATCATTAAAGAATGTTAATGATCAGTTAATTGGTAAAGACATAAATTGGTTTTGGGGTACTATGTGTTTCTATTCCTTTAAATTGGTGGTTTGTACTCTAAAAATTTATGCTGGTTTTGTTTTCCCTGCTGTGTTTCTTTAAAACAAGCTTTCTGGCACTGGTATAACCTGAGATACATGCTAACACACACGGTGCTTCCGTCTCTAGGCACGGTCTTCTTGTTACATGACAGTGTCTGAGCGCCAGTAAAAATACTGGCGTCAAAGACTCCGGTTAAATCGTCCTCAGAATCTACCAAAAGTAACTCTTCCTAGTGTTTACCTCAACAACACAAATGCGTTCCATGATGAGCAGTGAGCCACACACGATGGCTTAGACGACACATATTTCTTTAAAAACCCCTCATGCAAACCAGGTGCTGTCAGCACCATATAATCAGCAGCCATCTAGCCTAACAGGAGTCTCTTACTCTTTTGAAACATCTGGGGGCAGGGCCTGGGCGGCTCAGTCGGTTGAGTGTCGACTTCGGCTCAGGTCATGACCTCACCACTTGAGAGTTCGAGCACCGAGTCAGGCTCTGTGCTGACAGCTCAGAGCCTGGAGCCTGCTTCCGATTCTGTGTCCCCCTCTCTCTCTGCCCCTCCCTCGCTCATGCTCTCTCTCAAGAAAAAATAAAACATTAAAAAAAAAAAAAAAAAAAAAAAAAGAAACACCTGCTACATTTCTCCAGACTACTTCAGGCCATCTTTTCCTCAACTGGACTATAAAACACCTAACTTCCATCTACCCTTTCAGAGACCCAAATCCCTCCTTCTAGAAACCTCTCTGTGGAACAGCAAGAAAAGTTAAAACAGACATGGATTGAAATCCCAGGTCCGACAATGATAATCTGGGTTGTACAGGCAGGTCACTTTTTTTTTTTTTTTTAAGTTTATTCATTTATTTTGAGAGAGAGAGAAAAAAAAAATCCCAAGCAGGCTCCGTGCTCTCAGTGAAGAGCCCGAAGTGGGGCTTGAACTCATGAACTGCAAGATCATGACCTGGGCCGAAGTCAGAAGCTTAACTGACTGAGCCCACCAGGTGCCCCAAAGGCAGGTCATTTTATCAAAATGTTTCATCTTCACTAAAACGGGAATGATTTATTTACTTACTTCCTAGGGCTGCAAGGATTAAATTCAGTTATATAAAAGCAGTAGTAATGTGGCCCCTCCAACACAAAGGCATCAAATATCTTTCTTGGCTTTGTTCCTGTGCTAGCCCACTATTTAAAATAGGAAAAACTCGGGGAACCGGGGTGGCTCAGTTGGTCAAGCGTCCCTCTGACTCTTGATTTCAGATCAGGTCATCGAGTCGGGACTTTGGACCCCAGGTCAGGCTCTGCAGTAATAGTGCTTGAGTTCTCTCTCTTTCTCTGTCCCTCCCCTACTCACACTCTCTCTGTTTAAAATAAATTAAAAAGAAAAACAAAAGATGCTTTTCTAAAAATAATAATAATAAAATAAAATAGGAAAAACTTCATAATGGATGGGCCAAGTCAAGAACGTTTAAGCACCTGGGAAAAAGTCTGGTTTTCACCTGATGGCGACAAAGAGACACAGCAGGGAGACAGGACAACTTTCAGGGAAGGAAACAGAAATGACAGAAATGTTTCTGGACCATTAGTTCAATTTGCACACACCCCCAGCTATGAATAGGAAGGAACCAGAACTGTAACGACCCAGGTGTAGACAGACTGACTCCTGGGACAAGAGCAACAACGGAATTTGGGGATAAAGGAGAAATCTCAGTCCTGTAACCAAACGTCTCAGAATGTTCATTGTTGAAAATCTCTTCATACAATCATTTTTTCACATAGGCTGTAAGAGGCTCAACTCTGTTAATCTAAATTCCAAGACAAAAGAGGGAGAAGCAACATTTCTTAAGTAACCAGCAAAGCCCACCCCAATACATTCTAAAATGCTCTTCCAATTTGTGCTCGTATGCTGTTATCGAACACTGAACACCTAATCCTGTAAGGGATAACTGAGCCAACATCATGGGAAACGGGTTTTACAGTAACAAAAACACTGAGGAGTTCCTTACATCTATTCCCAACGCTTGGGATGAACTTGATGCTGCTCACGAATAAAAGTACTGGAAAAGTAAGCTAGTGAGGCTCCATGCAGCAACTTCAGCAGAAGACACAGATGCTGATGCGGGGGTCCCGGTCAGAAGCCGCCCCCCCACAAAGGGTGGCCTCAGGCCAGCCCCGGGGCGGGGGGGGGGAGAGCGGGGGACAGAGCTGCTGCTGCAGTAAATCCAAAGCTTCCCAAGCTGCCTGGAGAGCAGCCTGCAGTGTCAAGGGTGAGACCCCGACCCCATCACCATCACCATCACCTCCGCTGAGGGGCTCACGCCTGCAGGGTTAACTCTTCCGTGTCCGTGAAGAACTACACGGTTCAGATGCCAGACTTCAGGAAAGCAAAATTCAACAACCTGCAGGGAAAACTCCAAGTTTTTCCCCGTTCCTGCAAAAGGGCACGGCAAACTCCGTGAGTCCCGCCCACCTCCCCGCTGGCTGGCCGGCCACTCTGCTCTGAGTCCCACTGTCCCATCGTGCCTGCCAGTGACGGGGACCAAAGCTAGAACGACTGCAGTCTTTCTACCTCCCGTCTGACTCCGCACCAGCATTTTACTGGGGGCGGCGGGGGTGGTGGCGGGTGGCATTCTTGGCTATCGCATTCCTGCAAACGTTTGATTTGGGGAGGGGGTGCCGGACGCCAGGTTTCCCGCAATGCCCGCCGTCTCCAACAACTGTAGCGTCTGACGAGACATCCATGAGGTAAATCCGCACCTACTAGAAAGCTCCACTTTGTACTTTTTTTTTTTTTAATTTTTTTTTCAACGTTTATTTATTTTTTTTTTGGGGGGGGGAGAGAGAGAGACAGAGCATGAACGGGGGAGGGGCAGAGTGAGAGGGAGACACAGAATCGGAAACAGGCTCCAGGCTCCGAGCCATCAGCCCAGAGCCCGACGCGGGGCTCGAACTCACGGACCGCGAGATCGTGACCTGGCTGAAGTCGGACGCTTAACCGACTGCGCCACCCAGGCGCCCCTCCACTTTGTACTTCAAGAGCACATTTTGCACAATTTTAATTATATGCCGAAATTGTCTGGAAGGCAATCAACCACACCTACTTTTGTTTGGAACACTGTTAATGATATATCCTTTTTGGATGATCACATTATTGAGAGTAACGCCCCCTTGGTTCTTGTAGTTACTAACTCATCACACTTGGTCCTTATTCAGAACTGTCATGTTCATGGTGCCCATAGGTACAGACACAAGCACGAGACTCCTGATACACTCATGCCCAAGCATTTATATGTTAACACATATGTTATTTTATCCCAAGTTACTTTATTTCTCCTCCGTATTATATAGATGCTGATTTTTTAAATTATGTATATAGTTAATTCCATATGAATTTGACTATCACCTATGAATTTTATTTTTTTAATTTTTTTTTCAACGTTTATTTATTTTTTTGGGGACAGAGAGAGACAGAGCATGAACGGGGGAGGGGCAGACAGAGAGGGAGACACAGAATCGGAAACAGGCTCCAGGCTCCGAGCCGTCAGCCCGGAGCCCGACGCGGGGCTCGAACTCCCGGGCCGCGAGATCGTGACCTGGCTGAAGTCGGACGCTTAACCGACTGCGCCACCCAGGCGCCCCTGAATTTTATTTTAAAATAATACACCCTCTCCAGAATATCTCCTGCTACAAGAGGCTGACGCGGACTGGCAGCTAGAAGAACCACCAGCTACAAACAAGGGAACAAGTGTCTCTACACCACCAGGTTATAACTGATCTCTCCTATGAGATCATGAACTTCTCTGCAGGGTAAACCACCTCACACTCCATTTCTATTTCAGATGTGCACACGGCGCTCAATAAGCACGTGAGGAACAGAAAACTTATTCCATTGGCTTATTGTTTGGTCCCCAAGTAATACTGTGACTTAAACCCTAAACGGGGTCAGCTGTCCCAGAGGGCGTGGCCACTGTGAGCAATGAGTCAGCAAGATTTTGAGAATGAAGACAAATGAAGAGAATGAAGAGAATAAGAGTCTCTTCTGTTTTGTCCCCCTCCCTGTTTTTATATTATTTTTGCATCCCCGCCCTTATGTTCATCTGTTCTGTGTCTTAAAGTCCTCATATGAGTGAAATCATATGACATTTGTCTTTCTCTAACTAATTTTGCTTAGTGTAACACCTGGTTCCACCCATGTAGTTGCAAATGGCAAGATTTCATTCTTTTTGATTGCCAAGTCATACTCCATTGTGTGTGTGTGTGTGTGTGTGTGTGTGTGCATTTGTGTGTGTATATGTATATGTGTACACACACACACACACACACACACACACACACACACACACACACACACTACACCTTCTTTATCCATTCATCTGTCGATGGACATTTGGGCTCATTCCATACTTTGGCTATTGTCGATGGTGCTGCTATAAACATGGGGATGCCTGTGTCCCTTCGAAACAGCACACCTGTAACCCTTGGATAAATACCTAGTAGTGCACTTGCTGGGTCGTAGGGTAGTTCTGTTTTTAATTTTTTGAGAAACCTCCAGACAGTTTTCCAGAGTGGCTGCACCAGCTTCCATTCCCACCAACAATGCAAAAGAGATCCTCTTTCTCTGCATCCTTGCCAACATCTGCTGTTTCCTGAGTTGTTAATGTTAGTCATTCTGACAGGTGTCAGGTGTTACCTCATTGTGGTTTTGATTTGTATTTCCCTGACGATGAGTGCTGTTGAGCATTTTTTCATGCCTCAGTTGCCCATCTGGATGTCTCCTTTGGAGAAGAGTCTATTCGTATCTTTTGCCCATTTGTTCACTGGATTATTTGGTTTTTGGGTGTTGAGTTTGACAAGTTCTTTACAGATCTTGGATACTAACCCTTTATCTGATATGTCATTTGCAAATATCTTCTCCCATTCCGGTGGTTGCCTTTTAGGTTTGCTGATTGTTTCCTTGGCTGTGCAGAAGCTTTTTATTTTGATGAGGTCCCAATAGTTCATTTTTGCTTTTGTTTCCCTTCTCTCTGGAGACAGTTGAGTAAGAAGTTGCTGCGGCCAAGGTCAAAGATTTTTGCCTGCTTTCTCCTCCAGAATTTTGATGGCTTCCTGTCTTACATTGAGGTCTTTCATCCACTTTGAGTTTATTTTTGTGTGTGGTGTAAGAAAGTGGTCCGGGTTCATTCTTCTGCACGTCGCTGTCCAGTTTTCCCAGCACCACTTGCTGAAGAGACTGTCTTTATTCCATTGGATATTCTTTCCTGCTTTGTCAAAGATTAGTTGGCCATACGTTTGTGGGTCCATTTCTGGGTTCTCTATTCTGTTCCATTGATCTGAGTATCTGTTCTTGTGCCAGTACCATACTGTCTCGATGATTACAGCTTGTAATACAGCTTGAAGTCCGGGACTGTGATGCTTCCTGCTTTGGTGTTCTTTTTCAACATTGCTCTGGCTATTCAGGGTCTTTCCTGGTTCCATACAAATTTAAGGATCGTTTGTTCTAGCTCTGTGAACAATGTTGGTGTTATTTTGATAGAGATTGCATTGAATATGTAGACTGCTTTGGGTCGTATTGACGTGTTAACAATATTTGTTCTTCCTATTCAGGAGCATGGAATATTTTTTCATTTTTTTGTGTCTTCTTCAATTTCTTTCATAAGCTTTCTACAGTTTTCAGTGTATAGATTTTTTCACCTCTTTGGCTAGATTTCTAGGTATTTTATGGTTTTTGGTGTAATTGTAATGGGATCAATTCCTTGATTTCTCTTTCTGTTGCTTCACTGTTGGTGTATAGGAATGCAATCATTTTCTGTGCATTGATTTTATATCCTGCCACTTTGCTGAATTCATAGATCAGTTCTAGCAGTTTTTTGGTGGAATCTTTTGGGTTTTCCATATAGAGTATCATGTCATCTGCGAAGAGTGAAAGGCTGACCTCCTCCTAGAGGATCTGGATGCCTTTTATTTCTTTGTGTTGTCTGATTGCTAAAGCTGAGACTTCCAATACTATGTTGAATAACGGTGGCTAGAGTGGACATCCCTGTCTTGTTCCTGACTTAAAAAAACTGAGAGCTTTCCCCCATTGAGGATGACATTAGCGTTGGGTCGTTCATACATGGCTTTTATGATCTCGAGGTATGATCCTTCTATCCCTCCTTTCTTGAGGGTTTTTATCAAGAAAGGATGCTGTATTTTGTCAAATGCTTTCTCTGCATCTATTGAGAGGATCATGTGGTTCTGGTCCTTTCTTTTATTGATGTGACGAATCACATTGATTGTTTTACGGATATTCAACCAGCCCTGCATCCCAGGCATAAATCCCACTTGGTCGTGGTGAATAATTTTTTTAATGTATTGTTGGATCCGGTTGGCTAGTATCTTGTTGAGATTTTTGCATCCATGTTCATCAGGGAAATTGGTCTATACTTCTCCTTTTTAGTGGAGTCTTTGTGTGGTTTTGGAATTGAGATAATGCTGGCTTCACAGAAAGAGTTTGGAAGCTTTCCTTCCATTTCTATTTTTTGGAACAGCTTCAAGAGAATAGCTCTTCCTTAAGAGCTATTAACTCTTCCTTAAATGTTTGGTAGAATTCCCCTGGAAAGCCATCCGTCCCTGGACTCTTGTTTTTTGGGAGATTTTGATTACTAATTTGAAATGTTTTTCTTCTAAACCAGTAAAACCTACCTTTCACAAAAGCCAGTCTCATTAAACTGTACCTGGCTGACTGGTTCTTTCCAACTCAGCCAAGATTCTGTGGTGTTTGATTGATGGCACAAATCAATTTTAAGAATTTAACAACATAATAAACTATATGAACAGAAACCATCTAAAAATACATCTGACAAGTGTTTAAACTCCTCAGACACCTTTCAGACCTTCTTCATTGTGTAGGGGAAAACCAAAAAATTTGGCAGGCATGTAGTGACCCTTGATAAAATGCACCTTTGTGAAATCATCTTTGCTGCATGGGCTTGTAATGCAACTATGCCACGGGCACTGTTAGAAATTCCTAATTTTCTGGGACACCTGGCTCAGTCACTAGGGTATACAACTCTCGATCTCAGGGTTGTGAGTTCGAGCCCTACCCTGGGGTAGAGAGACTTTAATAAATAAAAGTTATAAAAAAAAAAAAAAAAAAGGTTCAAGACAAAGAAAAAACAACCAGTCTTATTAAAAAAAAAAATTGTTGATTTTTCCCAATAAAGGTGAACAAAAATGAAATGAAAGAACTATGCTCCGCTTTTATGTTAGAAACATCTAGGCAACCAAATCACTGTCATTCCTCAAGAAAGTAAGCCCATTTGTACATATATATGAGAAGCCAAGCGACCAAACTAAAGGATTCTTGTTACTAAGAAAAGTTGAACAACAAAATAAGATTATAACCAGAAACCCAGGAATAGATACGAGGAACGTTTTAATTTTATAAGTTGTATTGCTGCTTTCAAGCCCTCAAAGTATTACGACAGCAGGACTGGCTCTAAAATTTGGAGAAGTGGGCAGTCGGCCCAGATTTATTGCTCACTTATCAAGCCCTGTTTGTTGTGCAAGTGTTATTTATAGAGTCACATGCTGGAGGCCGTTCCCAAGCTAAACCTACACGCTTAATTGACTCAGGAACAATGATACATTCTTCAATCTAATCCTTCTCTGAGCTACGATTCCTAAGCCACAACCATACGCTTTTTATAACTGTGCGTACCTACCATGGACTATTTTTAGAACCCTCAAAAGTTCAGAGATATGCACATATTATAATTTCTTGATAAGGATGAGAATTTGCCCTTACGATAACGCAGGTTTTACATTACCAGAAATCAGAATCTTCAATTGAAACTTAAATAACTGGGCTGTCACTAAGGCATTAAAAATGGGTTAAAATATGAGCAAGTGTGGGCAGAAACACATGAAACAAACCAGACCACTGATCACACTGTATAAACTGTAATCAGACCCTATACCTTTAGGTTAAACAAAATTAACATTTGCTCCCAAGTATGAAATCAACTTATGCAGCCTCAGCACATGGCCGTGTGAGAGTAACTTAAGCGTGTCCCTTTCCAAATGGTTGTTCCTCAAGGAAGGGGGGAGAATCTGGCCAGAGCTTGAGCGTTCGCTTCCTGAAACAAGCACACCTCTCTGAACCCTCATCCCAGGCAGCTTTTCTCTGTATTCTGTTCACAACGCCACAGGGACTGAAAACATCTTCCCAAAAGTTCAAGAAGGAGTATTTCTGTGTCCCCATTTTATGACGCCGACAGTGAAGATTGTCACCGTACATGCGGAGACTCACAGATGTGGTACAAGAGCGAAGACCAGAAGTCAAGTCTCTCTAAATTATAAGGGCTACCTAGTTCCTTTCTTAAGAATCACTGTAAAAAAGAGAGAGAGAGAGAAAAGAAAAAAAAGGGAGAAGAATGCCACAATTAAAAAAAAAAAAAAAAAGCTAAGAAATTTAAAGGTCCAGAACACGCACAAATATTGTTCAAAGTACAGTCCTGAAACCACTTACATGAGAATTAGTGCAAGACTTAAGGGCTCCTCAGTATTTTTAAACACAGTGAGATTGGACAATAAGTGATCTAGCCCCATACATATTCTTTCATAATCTGAGATCCTTACATAGAATAGTAATGCGGTTATTTACCCAGAAGATCCAATCTCTTTAACAGATGACTGTCCTACTCCCCTGTTTTGCTTATATTGATATTCCTGAGCAAATGCTGTTTTAAATGAAACTACCACATATATGCCAGAGGTCAAAAAAGAAGTCAACTTTCTCACCACACGTTAGAGACCCTGGCAGTGTTACCGTTTCATTCGAGAAATGTCCGTCTGGAGCTGGGAAAAGCCCTGTGCAGATCAGCAAACAAATGGTTGTGCACCAACTCTGACTTCATTTGCAGCGAGGTGACTCAGAGGCCTGCGGCCTCAACCAAAGACCGAGAAGGGAGACAGGTTTAGGCATCCAACAAAGCTATAATCAGCCTTCTGTGTTTCTTCAGACACCAGTGGCTTCCAAATAAGGACCTATTCCCTCTGCTGGCTCACATGTCTCCTGTGAGAGCCACATGCACTTGGTATCTACAGCTATGTTCAAGTTTTCAGCTATTCACACGCTTTCAGCCACCCAGAATATGAACACAGGACGAGTACAGCAGCCCCACACACATTAACCAGGTGAAAACCCGCAATAAACCCTTCTAAGCAGAGCAGGCGGATGGCCCCACCGAACAGACATACGGGGAACTTCTAAAAGACTGCTGGTCCCCCGACCCCGGATACTAGAGTCAGCTGAAGAATCTTGCGCATCTGTCTTTAATCCCCATGTGCCGTGAACACTTTGACGACACTGCAGGATGTCTTCAATTGCCTGAATTAGCACCCTAACTTGGGGAGGGACCCCAAAACCTGAACATTAACTTGTACTACTCTATGCTGCACTCTCGGGATGAACAGGACGAACAGTGCAAGACGGTTTCTATGGAAATAAGCAGTAAGCACGGTCTTACTTAGCCTTAATTGCAATCCATTACAAGTTATATAAAAAGTATTTTATTTTGATGTTTTGTTATTTAATAGATGTCACATTAGAAGCTGTTACTTGGATAACTCTGAAATCCTGTTAATCACATACGAGTGAGATCATATGATGTCTCTTTCCCCGACTTATTTCACTTAGCAAAATATCCTCTAGCTCCATCCATGTTGTTGCAAACGGCAGGATTTCATCCTTTTTGACAGCTGAGTAATATTCCATTGTGTGTGTGTGTGTGTGTGTGTGTGTGTGTGTGTGTGTGTATCACGTCTTCTTTATCCACTCATCAGTAGGTGGACACTTAGAAAAAATTTATCTTGAATGCAGTGATACAACCACTTAGCTAAACTACAGTTATTGGTATTAATCATAAATGAATTAATAAATTTTACATGAAGGACTATTACAGATGATAATAGGGTGGTTTGCCAGACCTGTGTATTTTGAATGTTACAAAGGGAGAATAGGATTCTTATTTATGGCCAAGTAGTCCACATCCTCCCTCTATCCATTATGTTTGTGTCATCATGCCATGCTGCTATTTTTTTATTTTGATTTTCTTAAAGAAATCAAATGCTAGACACTTGTTCAAACCAAGCTTATCTTATTACGTAGGGCTGGCTCACAGAGACTACTCGGCAATCTATCGACAATGAATTATAAATACAGATTAAATGTCTCTCTTCTGTCTCCTCTGGGCTTAACATGTTCATTAAAAAGAGAAAAATCACTCTGTAAATTCCCCAGTTCAGCAGAATCAGAGTATCTGTTCACACTAGAAACTAGCATTCAAACAAAAAAAAACAAAAAAACAAAACAAAACAAAAAACAGCAGGGGTTGGGGCACATGGATGGCCCAGCCCATTAGGCGTCTGACTCTGGATCTTGGCTCAGGTCATGACCTCACACTTCGTGAGATCAAGCCCTGCATCAGGCTGTGCACTGATCGCACGGAACCTGCTTGGGATTCTCTCTCTTCCTCTACCCCTCTCCCCCGCTCACACTGGTGTGCACTCGTGCTCTCTAAAAAAACACAAACAGAACACCTAGCGTTCAACTTGCAAGTGAAGTATGATCCTGTCACTGAAAACAGTTTTCCTGGGGCGCCTGGGTGGCTCAGTCGGTTAAGCGTCCGACTTCAGCTCAGGGCATGATCTCGCGGTCCGTGAGTTCGAGCCCCGCGTCGGGCTCTGTGCTGACGGCTCAGAGCCTGGAGCCTGTTTCAGATTCTGTGTCTCCCTCTCTCTCTGACCCTCCCCCGTTCATGCTGTCTATCCCTGTCTCAAAAATAAATTAAACGTTAAAAAAAAAAATTAAAAAAAAAAAAAGAAAATAGTTTTCTTCTTTGAACTTCACAAATTAAATGACTCTGGAATTCAGTTATACTACAAAATACATTAACATCTTTTTTTTTTTAATTTTTTTTTCAACGTTTATTTATTTTTGGGACAGAGAGAGACAGAGCATGAACGGGGGAGGGGCAGAGAGAGAGGGAGACACAGAATCGGAAACAGGCTCCAGGCTCTGAGCCATCAGCCCAGAGCCCGACGCGGGGCTCGAACTCACGGACCGCGAGATCGTGACCTGGCTGAAGTCGGACGCTTAACCGACTGCGCCACCCAGGTGCCCCAAAATACATTAACATCTTATTGAAGGGGATTTTTTTTGCATATAGGTAGGATGTCCTAAAAAGTCACAGTCATGGTCATTAAAAGGAAACTAACAAAACGGTTATACTGTTTTGTTAACAAAGTACCAAGAGCAAGTAGGAACTGTTTCAACCTCTGGCAGCCTGTTAATAGGAAGACACACTGCTCAAGGGACAGTTCCCAAGAGTGTGTCGTCATTAAGAGTTCTTGTGTCTGAAGAGGGCATGGCTCCAATCTCTGGATGCCTACCAATTTACTGAGAACAAATCCAAGCTCTAGGAATCTAAAACATTAACGAAGACACTACCAGACTGTGAGTTTCAATGAAATTCTCTTTAAAATTCTCTTTTGTTAACTAAAATGATTAACAACTCAAAGAGGTTCCCAAAAGCAGCAACTTTATTTGGTTACTGGTGGAATTCATTTTGTTAAAGTTGTAATTCACATATCACGTACTTACATAAAAACAATGGCTTCTTTAACATAGTGTCAGTGGGTGTCTGGGTGGCTCAGTCAGTTAAGCGTCCAAGGCCTGACCAGAATGCCCCAGTCCAAAAAGTTCAAGTCCCAAGTGGAGACAGGACCACAACACCAAAAGAAAGGCAGATTCTAAAGTTCTTAAACTATGAAAAAACACTTTAGGGGCACCTGAGTGGCTCAGTCAGTTAAGCGTTCGACTTCGGCTCAGGTTATGATCTCACAGTTCATGGGTTTGAGCCCCGCTTCAGGCTCTGTGCTGACAGCTCAGAGCCTGGAGTCTGCTTCTGATTCTGTGCCTTCTCTCTCCGCCCCTCCCCTGCTCACACGGTCTCTCTCTGCTTCAAAATAAATAAACATTAAAACAAACACTTTACACCGGAAGGAAAACTTCAGCCACTGATCACTCCTTCATGTCTCCAAGCCGTCAAAAGCCTGAGGCCAGCTGAAGTGCCCATACCTAGGAAGGCTCCCCCAGGCTCTCCTATCTCCTTGAAAACTTCTACAGAGGTGCCACCACAATGACCGAGGGACGTGCACGTCCAACCCCCACTGTACCGCATGCCCGATGGAGGCTCAGGACCTTCGACACATGTGCACGAACGTCTTCAGGAACCAAGAGAACATGTGTGCAATTGCGTAGATTTGGGAAGCTCTATGGAAGTGGGAGGCACTGTGGGGAAGTAGAACCATGCCACCGTAACAAATCTAGCAGAGAAGAAATCTGAGGATCTGAGAATTTGTTTTACTAGTAAGTATTAGGCTAAACCCTGACTCTATTACACAAATCGTTTCAGATGCATGAGTTAAAGTAGAAACACATCTGTATCAAGAGAATTTTTATGTGATCAGACAAGTACATCAGGGAGAAGACCCAGTATTTGTTAGAAGAGCCTCTCAAGATCTCAGAATTTCCTAATCCAAGACAATCAGGTCACAGACTGGGAAAATGCCCAATCAGTGGTAAAACGGACTTGTTCTTCTATAACCAAAGTCCAAATAAGTAACCTTGGTAGCTTCCGTGGGCAGGGAAGTTGAGGTAGGACAGTGAAACAAAAACAACCTGCCAGTTTAAGCAACCCCCAAAACGACTCAAAAAAAGCCCTGATAAAACCACCAATATTGGGGACCATAAAGATCCCAAATTTGCACAGTAAAGAAACAATGAACAAAAAGACCAAACCTATGGATTAGGAAAAAAAATATTTGCTAAACTACACCTCGGCTAAGGAGCTAACAGCCAAAATATGCAGGGAATTCACACAACTTCACAGGAAAAAAACCGCAATTAATCCAACTGAAAATAGAGGACCTAAACAGGCATTTATCCAAAGATCTACATACCGCCAGCGGGTACGTGAAAAGGGGCTCAATATCACTGGTCATTAGAGAAAGCAAACCACAAGGAGTTACCACCTCGCACCTGGTAGCATGGCCATCGACAACAGACAAGACGTGACAAACACAAGCAGGGACAGAGTAAGGGACCCTCGTGTCCCACTGGTGGGACTGCAGACAGGTGCAGCCACCGTGAGGAGCCGTGTGCGGGTTCCTCAAGATATTAAAAATCAAACTACCCTACGATCCAGCAATTGCACCTCTGGGTATTTGCCCAAAGGAATCAAAAACACAAATTCAGAAGATCTGTGCATCCCCAAGCTCCCACTGGTATTGTTTACAGCAGTCAAGACAAAGAAACCACCTGAATATCCATCTACAGATCAACGGGGTGTGGTATACACATACAAGGAAATATCATTCAGCCACCAAACAACCAAGGAAATCCTGCCATTTGCAACTACAGGGATGCAACGTGAGGGCGTCATGCTAAGTGAAGTCGGTCAGGCAAAGGACAAGACTACAGGAGCTCACACAGTAAGATGTGTAAGATTTTGAGATGTGAAATTTTGAAACGGAAAAAACTAAAGTCCTAGGAAAAGAAATCAGACCTGGGCCACTAGAGGTGGGGGGTGAAGGGAGGGTAAGGGGAGGAAAGTGGCCAAAAGGTATAGATGTCTGGTGATAAGATCAGGAATCCTGGGGGCATAACGCACGGCGAGAGGACAGCAGTGCGTGCTGCTCTGGGACATGCGTGAAAGCTGTTGGGAGAATAAGTTTCTAAGACTTCTTTGTTTTTTTTAAATTTCTTTTAATGTTTATTTATCTTTGAGAGGGAGAGACCGAGACAGAGCATGAGGGGAAGAGGGGAAGAGAGAGAGGGAAACACAGAATCCGAAGCAGGCTCCAGGCTCCGAGCTGTCAGCACAGAGCCTGACGCGGGGCTCAAACCCACAAACCGCGAGATCATGACCTAAGCCGAAGTCAGACGCTTAACCAACTGAGCCACCCAGGCGCCCCTCTAAGAGTTCTTATCACAAGGAAAACATTCCTTTTCTATCCCCTGCCCCAACCCCTCTCACAGAAATTGTGTGGCTGAGGTCAAGTTGTGGTTTGGGGAAACCACACAACACCAGTGCGGCCTCGCCCTGGGAGAACCACCTTCGGGATCCAGGCATCTCCCCCGCCTGGTGGTTTTTCTTTTCCTTTCGTTTTGTGTCTACATAAGATGATGGGTGTTAACTACACTTACTATGGTGATCATCTCACAATGTACATAAGTGAAAGCATGATGCTGCACACCTTGACCTTGTACGGGGCTGTATGCGAGTTCGAGCTCAATAAAACTGGTGGGAAAGCCCCAAATCTGTGTGTTCTTTCAGTAACCTGTTTAGGTCTCGTGGAGCTGTCTTAATCACTTCAACCCTAATGATCTTTCCCAAAATCTTACAGTAGTTACAGTGTTTTACTTATCGTCCAGTCCTTTACCCATTCAAGGTCCTAACACTGACCAGGGTATCAGGTACAGGGGAAACAAAGATGGACAAAAATGCTTCAGTTGTGAGAGACTTTAATTCTACAAAAGGCTTCTAAGTATTTGCTTATTATTCATAAGCAAATGTTTATTTTCCTTTTTTGTACAGACTAAGACACAGAATAACAAATTCGAGTTACTGAATGAGAGGAAACCCTGAATATGCACGATCTATTCCAGGATGGCTGTTCAACTTACCCTCCAATCACTTCATCACGACACAACTGACTTCTACCAATTAAAGCAGATGCTAAATTATATTCAGACCATTTGCTTATGTTCCAGGCAGAACCTGAATCTTCTGAATCACTAACTGGTGATTAGGTCAATACATATAAAAGAATCACTGAAATCAAAAGGGAAACCTACACAGAACAGTACAATGTTAGACCCAGAAGGAAGCTTGCAGACCAACTGTTCCATTTTATAGATGACGAAATGGAAAGACAGAGTCATTGAGTGCTTGCAACGGGGCTGCAGCACAGACTTGCAGACTCCGAGCACTGTGGCCTCTGGAGGCAACACCAAGACTGATCTCTTAAAGCGAGAAGCTTGGTTTAGAGAAGCCAGGATGAAAGGTGCGGGCCCTGCCCACCTGTCCCAACATCTGCTGACATCAAGGTCACCGGCAGAAGCACCATCCACGACTGCTTTGATGCCAATGACTCAGAGTTTGAAAAACAACTCACGGCCAAGCCATGTCGTCAGCATCTTGAAGCTCTTCATTACCGGGTGAGCAGTGCTCAGTGAAGACTGTATGTGACCCACACTGAATAGAACACTTCGCTTCCCCAGGTCGTCAGTACAGCAGAAAGCACACCCTAAGCTTTCCTATACTGGTAACAGGAGGGGCCTCCTTATTTGGATTCCGAGTGTTTGGTATTTCCTTACTGTTGACTACTGTTTCTAATCCCCCGCCTTAAACTACAGGGAAAATACCTGGAAGGTACACGAAGGCCTGCTCTGTTCCCTTGTGGACACACAGCTGTGTTCAATAAGGCTGCCTGGCCTCTGGCTATGTGGGTTGTGATACCATGTTTACAGGCTGAGCATGACTCTTGACCTGGGAGGCCCAATCTTCCCTCACTTCACAGAGAACAGAATGGAGATCCATGATGGACTCAACCCCCTGCCAGAGATCATGACAGAGTACCCAGCAGAGGGAGAGCTAGAATCCAAGTCCCCTTTCAATCAGAGTTTTCTTCTGCAACCCCAAAACTCTCCCATACCAAATGAGAAAACTAAACCCAAAGCCAACAGTAGCGTCTGAGTTACGGTCCGTTTAAAACACTTGCCGAATACGTGCCAAGTGCCGAGTACTGCCGACGTCAAAATGAAGAAGACGTGGTCCCTGATGTAGAGAAGTTTCCTACAGGAGGGGAGGAGCCACAACAAACAGATTCTCATAAACAAGATAGAGAGTGGGGGACGCCTGGGTGGCTCAGTCATTTGAGCATCCGACTTCGGCTCAGGTGACGATCTCGCAGTTCATGGGTTCTAGCCCCACAGCACGTTCTGTGCTGACAGCTCAGAGCCTGGAGCCTGCTTCCGATTCTGTGTCTGTCTGTCTGACTGTCCCTCTCTGCCCCTCCCCTGCACATGCTGTCTCCCTCTCTCTCAAAAATAAATATAACATTAAAAAAAAGTTTTTAAAATACAGATAGGGAGATTCGCAGCGCTTGTGGAGAGGTTCTTGGCCCACCTGAGGGACACAGAGGACACGCAGAGGAGGCAACCTCTGACCTGTGCCAGGGGCTGGTCAGCGCGGGCTCTTGTCCACTATCAATGAAAGAGCCCTTGTAGGTTCCCACTAACCACCCTCCTGGCTGAAAAAGACTACCACGATTCTAGCAATCAAGCTGGTCTCTAGACATTACCAAATGCCTCCAGGGAGCAAGCAGACTAAACCGATCCTGATTAAGTCTTAACAGAGGTCACATTCGACTCCCAAGAGTCTCTTATTACAGAACTAAGGTGCTACATTAAAACACTACGACTTAACAAATACGAGGTGAATAAAACAGGAACATTTTTTTTTTAATTTTTTTTTTTCAACGTTTATTTATTTTTGGGACAGAGAGAGACAGAGCTGAACGGGGGAGGGGCAGAGAGAGAGGGAGACACAGAATCAGAAGCAGGCTCCAGGCTCTGAGCCATCAGCCCAGAGCCCGACGCGGGGCTCGAACTCACGGACCGCGAGATCGTGACCTGGCTGAAGTCGGACGCCCAACCGACTGCGCCACCCAGGCGCCCCAAAACAGGAACATTTTTAAGTGAGAACAGATCTAGGAACACAGGATCAACGGGACAAGGACGGCTACGCGGCTGCAAAGAGAGTGTTCACAGCAGCAATAGGCACGGATACTGTGGCGGAGACCGTCAGAGAACACTCGTCATCTCAGTCTTTACTTACTAAGAATCAAACACCACAACTCTGATTCCAAACTTACAAGTCTCTGTTATCTCTACGTGGCAGATACTTTTACTGATTATCAAAAACCCACCAAAGGCTCCTGCGCATTTCTTACGCTCTTTCCAAACGAGGGGTCTAGGGGCTCGTTCCTGCCAACGGGCTGGAATAAGTTCTGTCTCTCTTTCAGGCAGAGCACTGAACAACAGGTGTGAATTTTCCATGTTTCTTTCCCCTTTGTGTGGTGACAATAAAGGCACCGTGTGAAACGGCAGTCACGTGAGAGAGACGTATGGCATGGACGCCTGAAACACCACAGGGAAGGGAGCACCCTGCAAAGCCACCAGATCACAAAATGCATTCTGTGAATGAGAAATCGAGTGTTTAGTCACTGAGATTTCTGGGCCGTTCGTTGCCCGGCAGAACCTAGCCTGTCATAATACAAAGTACAGGGAAGTGCTGCCAGTATCTGACATGTCCACTCGCACGTTTAAGACATGAGAGCACTTCCTGAGGAGTCTGCATAGGCTCTGAACTCATCTTGCACACAGGAAAAATAAGGATTCAGAATTTTCGGTGTGATTACGATCTTGGATCAACAAGGTGAGCAAGGACTTAAGTGTGCGCTTCTCCGAAGAAGACGCAAAACGTCAACAGGCACACGAGACGACGCTCACACACCCACTGTTGGGAAAGTACAAATCAAACCACAGCGAGCGACCACCTCACACCCACCAAGGACGTCTACCACCAAAACCACAAGTGTCGGCAGGGATGTGGCACGGTAGGGACCCTCCTGCGACGCTAACGCGAACGTGAGGTGGTGCCGCTATCGCAGGAACAGGCCGCAGTTCCTCAAAAAATTAAACCTGCACTTACCGCATGACCTAGCAGTCCCACTTCTGGACATACACCCAACAGATACGCATACAGCAACACTCACAACAGCACAAAGGGGAAACCCGCCAAGTGCCCTCAACACGGAACAAAAGGACATACACACGATGAGTATTGCTCGGCCGTAAGAATCAAAGTCTGACACACGAAAGGACAAATATTGTATTTTTTACTTCTATGAAGTGCAGAGAACAGCCAAGTGTATAGAGACAGAAGAACAGGTTTCCACCGGGGGCTGGGGGAAAGGAGAATGGAATTGCTGTTTAACACGCACAGTTTGTGGGGTTACCAACAAACTGGCAATGGACACTGGTGATGGCTGCACGATCTCATGAACATACTTAATGGCTCCAAACTGTACACTTAAAAATGTATCTAAAAATGGGAAATTTTAGGGGCACCTGGGTGGCTCGGTCGGTTAAGCGTCCGACTTCGGCTCAGGTCATGATCTCACGGTCTGTGAGTTCGAGCCCCGCGTCGGGCTCTGTGCTGACAGCTCGGAGCCTGGAGCCTGCTTCACATTCTGTGTCTCCCTCTCTCTCTGCTCATGCTGTGTCTCTCTCTGTCTCAAAAATAAACAAACATTAAAAAAAAAAAATGGGAAATTTTATGGTATGTATCTATGTGTTTTGTACCACAGTCAAAAAAAAAAAAAAAATGATTTCACAGGCAAGTAAGTTAATCGTGCAGAATACTGGATGTTTCCCTTTCACAGCCGAAGACCTGGTGAAACTCCTAATACTCTCTTGAATCACATTTTCAATTCTGTCTCCCAACAACTGCAACCAGCTTCATCTCAAAGAAGTTCAGCAGTGAGCCCGCAAACAAGGAAAATTCAAAGAAGAGATCTCTCTCTGTGCAACTCAGCGGACTCTCCAGACCCACAAACGCCGTGGGCAGATCCAGGCTCTGACAGCCGGCACACAAGCGTGGCAGCCAAGAAAGGGGCAGGGGCTCCTTCAGAGAAGCCACTCGTGGAGACCAGCGCTCAGCCAGGAGATAACTCCTCTCAGGGAAAGGTTCCCAGGCTCATTTCATAGCAACGGCATAATTTAGGGGGCTCTGAAAATAGCGGGTATGGACACAAGTCCAAGCAGAACGTCAAGGTGCGTAGGGTGAAGTGCTGGGGGCACTGGTGTAGAACCTCCCCACACAATCCTCAAAATCCCAGATACATCTCCCAAGTGAATCCCAAAGCATTAAGAGGGGCAACATAAAGACTCTACGTGGACTGAAAAATGTTTCATAATCTCATCAAGGTAGAGAAAATGAAATTTCACACTATGATCACGAGCACATGAAAGAAAATACAGTTTGGATAGATGTATTTCCATAAGGAAATACATACAAAAAAAGATTTGCATGTATAAGAATTTGTCACCCTTTAAAGGTTCTATCAGTAGGGAGCCCAGCCCCAGTCCAACGCGCAGAGTACGTGACTCTTGATTTCAGGGATCTGAGCTCCAGCTCCAGGGTGGGTGTAGATGTTAAAAGTAAAACCTTTCCGGGGTGCCTGCGTGGCTCAATCGGTTGGGCGACTGACTTCAGCTCAGGTCATGATCTCACGGTTCGTGGGTTCGAGCCCCACATCGGGCTCTGTGCTGACAGCTCGGAGCCTGGAGCCTGCTTCAAGTTCTGTGTCTCCCTCTCTCTCTATGCACCTCCCTCACTCACTCTCTCTCTCTCTCTCTCTCTCTCTCAAAAATAAACATTAAAAAAAAATTTTTTTTTTTAAAGTAAAATCTTTCTGGAACGCCTGGGTGGCTCAGATGGTTAAGCATTCGCCTTCAGCTCAAGTCATTATCTCATGGTCCATGAGTTCAAACCCTGCGTCGGGCTCTGTGCTGACAGCTCAGAGCCTGGAGCCTACTTCATATTCTGTCTCCCTCTCTCCTGGCCCCTCCTCCACTCGCAGTCTGTCTCTCTCTCTCTCTCTTACAAAAATAAACTTACAATTTTTTTTAAAAATAAAGTAAAAATCTTTCTAAAAAAATAAATAGGGGCTCTTGGGTGGCCCAGTTGGTTAACTGTCCAACTCTGGATCTCAGCTCAAGGTCATGATCTCAGGGTCGTAAGATCAGGCCCGGCATCTGGCTCTGTGCTCACAGTGCAGAGGCTGCTTGGGAATCTCTCTCTCCCTCTCTCTGCCCCTCCCCTGCTTGTTCTCTCTCAAAATAAACATTTACAAATAAATACACACATGCACACATAAATGTTCTATCAACATTCTGAATCTGATGAAATAAAAATAGCCAAGGGAACCCCTACTCTCGGGAACGCCACCTCAAAGGAGGAAGAGAGGAGGATCAAACCGTCAATAACCAAATACATCATCTAACTCAGGCTTCATCAGATTCTACATCCACAAAGTGCCACGCAAGATAAGTGAGCACTGACCCATCATTTCAAAGTTGCCAAAATGCTGGTGGACAATACTTCAGTTGGCCGAAGACCAAAACATCTGAGGCTTATTGACAGACACGAGACGAGGGACGCTACAGCGACACTGCCAAGCTCTGTGGAAGGACGTGGGCACACTGCTTCTCCTTCTCGGCAAGTGGCTGCAGGGGAGCCGACCCCACGCGGCCCCTCTGCCCTCACTTGCCTGCATATTTAGCCCAGAGAAGGTCTGTGCAGTGAGAGCCTCAGGTCCCTGCACAGGACCATCGTGGTGTTGAACTATCCCCCAGAAAGGTGCATTCTCTCGTTCACGCAATTAGTCCAAAAGCGTCCCTTCAAGTCCCACAGGACCATGTTCTGCCCACAGTGGCCACTTGGACAACTTAAAAAAAACTCACTTCAAAATGTAGTAAAAACTACATAGCAATATATGGAGACACACGAGGCAATCCACGAAAATGCCACAAACAGCAGTGAAGATGTCCTGTTCGAACAGGTTCTATCTTCTGCCACCAGGGCAAGCCCAACAGGTGTTACCTTCGCTGCGCAGCCATCTGATCACGTCCAAGGACTAGACACAGTACAGAGAGTCTGAAAATACAGACAAATGTTACCAGTGGGTAGTGAGATCATAAGTAACTTACTGGAGGGTTTTTTTTTTTTTTTGCCTGTTTTTCTAATTTTCCCCACTTTATTGAACCTCCACCACTTGTGCAATAAAAAATGCAACTTTTATTTGTTTTTAAAAGTGGACTGTTCTTAAGTGGGGACCTGGCAAACGCTGAATACAGACGTTGCAGGCACTGGTGAGCAGAATAGTATCCAGAGAGTAGCAAGGTAGCACTTGTTTTTAAAGTTTATTTAGCCAGAGAGAGAGAGAGAGAGAGAGAGAGTGCACATGCAGGAGAGGGGCAGAGGGAGAGTCCCAAGCAGGGTCTGCACTGTCAGCGTGGAGGTGGACACGGGGCTCAATCTCTAAAACCGTGAGATCGAAAGCATGAGCTGGACGCTTAACTGACTGAGCCACTAGGCGCCCGGGGAGAACAGTAAGACAGTACTGAAAAGGGCAAACCAAATACATCCGTGACGGTTCCAGTACTGTCTGGCAACCCCAAATTTGATACCAACTAGGTCTCGTCACCCTCACGGGATCCTTAAACCTGGCAGCAAGGGCATCCAGAAACCCTAAGTGTGGTGCGCGGGAAGCACGCAGGACCCACTGCATCATACCGAGCGACCACCGCTGAACCACGGAGGACTGAGTTGTAGGCCTGGTCTGTTCGGTTCTTATCTATTACACCAGATTTTCCAGACAGATAAAAGTGAATCCAAACCTGTCCGCTCTCTGCAGAAACACAGGTGGATATAAACCTACACTTAAGTTCCACTTTCAAACCAGTGGTGCTCTTAGACTCCTAAAAAGCCACGAACCAGGTATTTACAGGTAACTCAGGATATTTCCTTGCAGTGTAGAGATCAAAGCTGCGATCTCTCTTACACGTAAACTAAGAAACAACACAGTGTCCCGAGTGCATGCACACCCCATTACTTTCTTTTGTCACGAAATGGCTAGAACTTACAACAAACTAAAAAACATTCCAAATTCTCATTTCTAATGTAGACTCTGTATTATTTATTCTTTTTTTTTAAATTTTTTTTTTAACCTTTATTGATTTTTGAGACACAGAGAGAGAGCACGAATGGGGGAGGTTCAGAGAGAGAGGGAGACACAGAATCTGAATCAGGCTCCAGGCTCTGAGCTGTCAGCACAGAGCCCGACGTGGGGCTCGAACTCACGGACTGTGAGATCACGACCTGAGCCGAAGTTGGACGCTCAACCGACTGAGCCACCCAGGCGCCCCTGTATTATTTATTCTAAAGAAACACTTGGAAAACTCACAAGGATGCTTTCAAAGCTTTTTAAACTTTTCTAAAGCTTTATTTTACCCCAATTCCACACGATATTCAAAGTAACTTCTAAACCCTAAACAGTTAATGGTTTCCTTCTCTTTTTTCATGACTATTATTCTCCTTTCTTTCACTTAAAAGATCAGGTTTTTAAAGCCCATGCTGTGACAGGCAGAGAAACTAACGTTAAATATAAACACAAGGTAATACAATTTTTAACAGCCACTGAATGATTTCTAGAGTAATTCTCTGGTAGAATAAAAGGATGGTGAGGAAAAAAGACCTCCCCAAAAGCCTAAAACTGAGAATACAATAGCACCACAAGGGACCTGCCTCCTTGAAGGTCCTTCCCAGGGGCAGAGACCCAGCACCGCCCTGGACTCTGCCTGGCTTCCTGTCCACCAGGGCCCCGGTCACTCGGTCTGGAGTCCCTCATTTGTGAACAGGGGCGCTGCTGTCTTCCTTTAGTACAGAGGGTGTAGCTCATGTCCTTGAGCACTAGATTCATTTCAGCAAGTGGGTTTAATAATTTCAAAAGGTAGGGGCACCTGGGTGGCTCAGTCCGTTAACTATCTGACTTCAGGTGAGGCCATGATGTCATGATGTCATGATGTCATGATGTGAGCTCGAGCCCCACGTTGGGTTCTGTGCCGACAGCTCGAGCCTGGAGCTGCACCGTGGAACCTCACCTGTCTGCAGTAGGTCCCAGAACACGGGGACCTTATTTCACCCAACCTAGCAGTTCGTAAACTGTAAGAAGTACCCTCATTTCAGAGGCTCACATGTGAAAACTACGTGAGAATCGAAGAAATGCTATAGAGATAAAAATGAATGCAGTTAATGCTCCAGAATTTGAGAAAGGAGGTTCCAACACGGTCAGTAAAAGCTATGGAAAAAATCAGTGCCGCATCCGAGCCTTACAACAGGAAGTGGCTGAGGAGACCGCCGATGGCAGCAGAGGGATCGTGCCACGCCAACACACAAATGCACACGCACGCTCTCTGGTGGTGCACGCTGGGGGCAGTGAGGCCAGAAAGGAGACTGGGCCAGGCCGCAGGCCCCAATCTCTAGGCAAGCGGTGGCACAGACATGTACAAGAACATCACTTACATGCGTCTTAAACCGATTTAACTAAGCAAACTAGTTCCTTGATGTAACTGACTGGGCTAAGCCAACCTAACCACATTTCTATTAAGTGACCTGTCTTAACTACCTAGGGGAGCGTCTCTTCTAGATCTCTCCAGTGGACCACTGATTTTGTAACCAGTTTTGTCCTGAAAGACTCCAAAATATTCGGGCATGCAAACACTGCCAATTTTAAAAAGCGTAAGGAACAAAATGAATAAGCAAACCGGTAGAAAACGCAGAAAAACAGAGAAGGCAGCCTGGGGCAGAGAAGGAGAATCCTGAATTTCTGAGGTATGACTCATCTTGTCCATCAGATGCAGACCTAGGAGGCTGTCTTCACTGTCAACACTTCAAACTAACAGGTTCGAGTTTTCGGCCAGGTTTTCACGCCTCACAGACAAACCCACTTCTCGATGCTTTCCAGTAACCTTTCTGTACTGTTTTCTCAGTTCAATACTACGGTTTCTGACGCTTACGTTCCCAAGCCCGGAAAGACTTAACATGGTATACACATATGACACGTTTCTTTTCAAGCGGTTACAGTTCACGTAAGTACAGACACTTCTTGCCGCACCTGAAGGTGCCTTCTATGGGGTGAGGACAGGGGTCTCAGGAACGGGCTCCCCTGGTCCTCTGGAACTCTTCCCGAGCTCTCTGAAGAACCCTGCACATTCTGTCCCTCCTCCTACAAAGGCACAGTTGCTAGTCCACTCGAAAGACAGACAAAACCAGCCAGTGTATCTGAGAATCTGACCAATTCTTGGAGGACGTCATAAGCACAGATTCGAGCTCCAACCGTTAGGCAGAGTACTTCTACTCTTAGGAAACAGCAGGCGTCGGATCCGCTGGCAACACTCCTGGATCAAGAGGCCGCAGCCTCACATTTCACATAAGAACTCCAGTTCACACCCCGTGCCGGCCCTCCTGCAGAATAATTCAAGAGGCATTAGATGACAGTCCCATCAAAAACAAATATCCGGCAAAACTTCAAACATCAAAATACAATGGAAGCAGAATGGACATACTAATTCCTTTTTTAAATAAAAGCCCGTGTGCTTAAAAAAAATCAGAGAGACAAAGAGAAAGAGAAAGAGAGTGAGCAGTTTTCAGCCAAAGGTAGAGACAAAGAGTAGAGCAACACGTGCAATAAAGATTTTATTGAAAGTAAGCTTCTGGTGTCTAAATATTTCTATGAAATAATTCAGCTTCACGCTAGCATAGTGGCCTAAAAATATAGGAAAAACTTCTGCAGAATCTAGAGGCTGTATCAAGAGACTTCATGGAGACCATCCACAGCACACAACTCAGACCGGGCGGCACCAAGTGATTAACAGCTCTTTACAAAAATAGATGAAATCATGTTGCAATACACACGCTCTCATGTGAAACACTAGGCTGAATTCCTGAAAGCAGAAGCTTATTCTGTATTTTAAAAATAGGCATCCTAGTAAAATCAGTACACCTCATTTCAAATTCACACAACAGGTGTCTTAACATAAAGAATACCAGAGTTCCTAAAATGTCAATAGGTAAATTCCCTAACTAAAAGCGTTCTTTCTGTGCTTAAAATTATATAATAAAATATTGCCCTGCCATGGAAACAAATCAACCCTGAGATCATGACAAAACTATAGAACTTGAACTAATTTCGGGCAGAGCTGGGGAAAAAAAAAAAATCATCTGTGTGTGGGTGTGAAAAACTTTTATAATGCCATGAATTTTCAGTTTTTATTTTAAATTGACTCGTCTGGTATCATTGCTTTCAGCGTTCAAACAGCGTTAGTTACCACTCTTGATCACACATCTGGAGCCAGAAGGTGCCCAGGAGGCCACGCAGTCTCTCAATGGGAACAGGGACCACCAGTGCTGGGGTGCCCTCCGCCACGTGCCTGCCAACCTACCCACGTGCTTAGTCGTGTGCTCATCTTTACGAAGAAGGTCACTCTATCTTAACCATTCCTGCTGCTTAACATTCCCAGAAACAGGACATCCCAACGAGGACAGATCCACTGGGGAAGTCATCATAAATAGTGTAATTTGAATTTGCTACTGTTTTCAGTTATTTTGTAAGAGCAGAGCAACACAAGCCTAAATGAAATCCTTATCAAACTCTAATCCGACGTATAAGCACTGACGAGCAACTTGTTTGACAAAAACACTGATCTTCAGATAAAGCAAGAGGTCTATGCAACCTCCTCCCCCAACGCCTCCTATGTGACCTGCTCTTAGCGATCAACAAAGCAGGGAATAAAAGAGAACTTACACGCCCCTCCACAATTTATGCAGCACTCTCACATACGCTATCACAAATACACATGAAACAATAAAAGGAACGTGTAAATCAGCAGCAGAGGTAGTGGCAAGAGAGGAGGAAGGGCTAACTTCCACGTGCATAAAATGAAAACTCACCCATTTCACAGTGTGACGTCTGTGTTTAATAACATGAAAGAATATGTAAGTACACGCTAAACCTAAATACTCTTTTCAGGGGCACCTGGTGGCTCAGTGGGTTGAGCATCTAACTCTTGGTTTCAGCTCAGGTCAAGATCCCAGGGTCGTGGGATGGAGCCCCATGTCCAGCTCGGTGCTGAGCACAGAGCCTGCTTGGGATTGGGATTCCCTCTCTCTTTCTCTCTGCCTCTACGCCTCCCCAACTCACATGCTCTCATTCTCTCTCTAAAATAAATAAATAATTTTTTCAATTCATTTAACAACTATTTGATAAGTAGATGTACACATCAGAATCACTCAGGAAGCTGTTGTATACTAATAATTCATCCTTACTGGTGTCATTTCTTTTAAGGAACACGGTAAAGAAACCGAAGCATGCTGGTGTGTACTTAAAGGGCAGATTAAACATGGGCGCCTGGGTGGCTCAGTCGGTTAAGCATCTGACTGCGGCTCAGGTCATGAACTCATTCATGGTCCGTGGGTTCAAGCCCTGCATCGGGCTCTGGGCTGACAGCTTAGAGCCTGGAGCCTGCTTCAGATTCTGTGTCTCCCTGGCTCTCTGCCCTTCCCCCACTAGCGCTCTCTCTCAAAAATAAGTAAACATTAAAAAAAAAAAAAACAGATTAAACATCTCCTTTTCTAGGGAAATATATATACATATATATATTTGTTCAACAAGTTGTTTATTAGTCCCCAAACGAGTACTCAATATTGAATGAGACTGTATGGGAAATACAGTGTAGATTTAACCCAGTCTACAAAAAAACTTGTAGGACAAAAACAAAAAAACTTTATGATCGTAAAGAGAGAGACATAGATTTAACAGAAATAGTTCATGCAATGGAATGACAGGCCGGGATGGGTGAATCTGTGTTTCCTCACCTCTTCGAGGAAGACCTCCCTTCCCTAAAACCGGTAATACCTACACCTGCAAGACTACACAGAAGATTAAAAGAGTTCTTGTTGAATATTCACACAGCAAGTATTCAAGAAAGGACTACTGTAACTTTAAAGCAGTAAGAGCAGCAATATCAAAGGTAGTACATAAACCAAACTTCATACACTCAAAAAGACAATTCTCTGAATGTTTTTCTTTCAAATTCAAACTTAATACAAATCAGTATCCAACTCACAAACTATTAACATTCTTCCACACCCTGGAATGGACAAAGCCCCTAAATAACACCAGCAGTCTGTATTCCTGCCTACAATGGGCATAAAAACAAAAAAAAACAAAAAAAAACTAAGTTACGCTTGACAATCAAAACAGTCCTAAATTAAAACGGACTGTGAAGAAGAGATCCCCAAAGACATGGAAAAATGTCTGATACTGCTATGCTGTGGCTCTGACAACAATTAAAAGCACTTCCCTCAGAAAGCTCTACAAAGCCCTTTTCTAGCTCTAAGGAATAATGACAGAACTCTCCCAGTTTGTGCTAGAAGACACACATGAAAAAGAGCTGGAAGCTTAAATCTCCAAATCCTTCTCTAGTATCTTTTTTACAGTTCAACAGATAATACACAAGTAGTGAAATGTTAGTACTTCCTCAAAGAGAACCAGGATTTCTCAAAATCAGTTTGCATTCTTACCAAAACCATACCCCAAAACTAATCACTGATTCTTTATCTAGAAAAGTCAGCCTTCTTGTGTCCAACTCCTTCATCTGCAAATATCAATTTTCCACCTTAACTTCTACTTAAATCCCTTCATGTCAGTGTTTAAGCTTTTTTACTTTCCATTTTCCTCCCGTTAAGTCACAATAAGAAAAATCCCTCCTCTAAGTATATCCCTCTTGTTTCCCACATTACTAAGTGTTTTGCTTAGTGGTGGTGATTAATATAGTAAACTTAGTACACTTTATGCTAAATGGAAAATCACTGTAACTACATCACGTCGGAAAATACTTAACTTGATATTTATATAAAGACCTGAGAATTCACATGAATTTTCTCATTTATCTTCACAGAATGTGAAAGCTGGGCAACTTCTTACAAATCACACATTCCAATCCACTACTTGTACCGAGGAGGAAACCAAGGTTCCGGAAGTGGGTGACTCAAGCGGCCACTGGCCCATTACCGGGCCCTCCGGGTGTCTGAGACAGAGAGCTGAAATGACAGGCCTTTGCCTGGCAATATTGCGGGGGGGGGGGGGGGGGGGGGGGGGGATGCAGAGTGGCAGGCAATCAGGGAACTGAAGTAAGAGGGAAAGGCTGTTAAACCAGAAGCAGGATTTTACTAAAATCACACACTGTAAAGTTACCAAACCATTCACAAATAGAGCGAAGTCAACAAAAGGATTCGGGACTTAGTACAGAATAAAAACCTGCCGTCCTTGCAAACAACCAAAGACCACGCTGCCCCACAAACCCCCAACACGGCAACCTCTTCTTTTCCTGGGTCCCTGGCATGGCCTAGTCGGGGCGCTTGCGCTGAGGGTCAAGGAGATACTGGCTCACGCCTTCTCTAATTGCTCCCACACGCCTGCCTGCTCACGGAGGAGAGACCACGGGGCTCGAGATTCTTTTGTTACCAGAGCTGGAGCCTCCAGAAGGCAGCCAAACAGAGGAAACGGAGTCAGTATTTCTGAAACGACTAGGAAAAACAGTTACAAGCAATTCCCAACACTGGGTGGTGAGCAGTTTGTGTGTGCTGGCGATGTGCCCGCTCAGCGGGGGACCCGGTGAGGCTGTAAGTGACACCCCACTCCCTGAGCACAAGGCCCACAGGAGGCCGAAGAGGGGACTCCACTTCATACTTGGGGCCAGGAAAAATCTGGAAGACACTCTAGGAGAATTTGTATTTCATCTAAATAGATTCTGAAAAGAGAGGTGCACAGGTGACGAAATCCAAAAAGCAGTTCCCAAAAGTCACTGTTGAGCGAAAGACAGAAATGTCTAAAATCTCAGTTTAGGCTGAAAACTAAGATATTTCTCTGAATTCTAACTGCCACAGCTCTGAAGCTCACTGCTTCACACAATCTAACTGTGAAACTCAAAAGGATTATTCAGGGATTAGGGAGCCATTTTTAACAGGCCTAATAATGTGGGGGACATCCTGCCACAACACTGTTCTTTTTCCTTTTAGTCTGTGCTGTCGACAGTCATGGGCTGTTTTGCATAAAGGGTTGGGGGAAGGGGAGACTGACAGAGACCCTAAGTTAGGAAACACTTATCTCTTATTATGTCCATGACAGAAAACCATCTCAAATATCCCACATTATTATAGCTCCAAATGTCAACACTTTCAAAGAATTTGAATTCAAAGCAGATTTCAATTCTTGTAACAATAATTCTGATTTTATCAGATGATGCTTTCTTGAAATTAAAATGACAGGTATTGCAAAAATAAATAAAATAAAATTACAGATAGGACTAAAATCCATTTTTCTCCATGATTTAAAATTTTCCTGAAACTGAATCCAGAACAGTGGGAAAATGTTTTTTTATAAGGTGGAGAATATTGTGGAACAATGCCTAATTTTTTTAAGACATCGCGCTGTAATACAGAAAACCTACTAAGTTTTAAAAGTTTGACACCAAAGAGCAGAAAGGATGTAAGAATCACAAATTAGAAATGCCCTGACGATAAAACCGCTATTAATTTTATCCCGAGCAGAATGAAGTTCACTCGTCCTCACTTCATTACTGCTGTTATCTAATCAAATATAATTTCCAACATTCAATTAACTCAGTTTCACACAGATGACCAAAAAACACAAATGAGTCCATTTTACTTTCTATCACCATTAAAAAAACCCCCAACACTCTAGAGAAACAAAAGAGGTTTTCACAGGTAAGCCATGAATTGATGTAAATCCCCAAAAGGAACTCCTCTCAAACACAGACTACAGGTGTCAGGGTCGTACACACTGAACCGCAGTTCCTTTGACAGACAGCTGCCAGCATCTGCTCCCTGGAGCCTGAGCAACAGGTCTGGAGTCCTGCCTCTAAGACTGACCTGATTGTGCGCAACTACAAGGGGGCGGGGACTGGGGGGAGTCACCGTATTCTTGGATGCTGAACAGTTTCCTGAAAACCCCGAAACCAGCTTCTATCGTGCATCCGGTCTTGGGTTTGCACGGACGGCAGTCCTGAACGCTCGCTGCGTGCAGGGCGGGGGCTGCAGTGAGCGCTGGCCTGTCATCACCAACTCACTCAGCGACTCTGCCATGATGGCTTCAAATTGCAGGCCTGAGGAAATGCTCCAGAAATAGCTGCTCTTTTTTCTTGTAAGCCTCATCACAGACCTAATACAACTCCACTACCAAAAATGGAGGGATCACCATGGACCTTTTTCCTTTTTTTTCCAAGTCCAGAGAACAACTAGGGATATCCTGCTAACCACATTACTCATTTTGGGAGTATGAATCACAGGGCTAAGATCTGATTCACTGTTTCAATTCAACTTTTAGATAACATAGATTACAATGGATTAAACCCATTTTTATAACTACTCAATTTCATGAAGAGGAAGAAGAGCAGCTCTGTTTATAGGCCTTTCAAGAAAGACATACAGACTAGGTTCTCAAGTTAAATTGTTTGAGAACGTTTTCGTGAACTCCCAGTGAGGCAGTGCCCCCCGAGTGTTCGTTCATATGCTACCTGGAGCCTACACAATACACCGTGGTCATAGAACATCATCAACGTTCTGACGTGGCTGTGAGGACTCGCCTCCCTCGCTGCCTTGTTTATGCATTTTTACACACATACCCATGTTTTAACTTGATAGTTCAGACAACTCACCAGTCGGTAAATTCAACCAACAAAACTCAACCAACAGCCAATTACTAAAGTCAGAAGCATGGGCTCTAACAATGGAGACTGCATTCGGGTAGGGAAAGGAAGCAACACTGTAATTAAGCCAAACACAAGGCAGTGCGAGGAAATCCAGGCTCCGCTTCATCTGCGGCCGTTCTCCATGTGGGTTCACGCCGAAGTTCATCTAAAGCTCAGTAACTCCGAATGAGACGGCTTTTTGATAAAATACAAGAGGCAAGTTTTAGAGGATGAGGAGTATTACGCTTTAATTGGAATCCATGGTCTTGAACACAAACCCTCAAGTGGAACCAAAAAGCCCATGTTCTAACCCACTGGATGGTTTCAAAATAATGGCTGATCTGATGGTATCCCAAAAGGAAACACCTATCACCTCGTATTATTCACAAAACATGACATTTTATTTAACAGTATAAACTTTTCCCGTGAAATTATGTTCCACCCTCAGCTGTGGTTTTGTTGGCTGGTTGGTTGGTTGGTTGGGGTTTTTTTGGCCTCAGATGATAATTCACCCATCCTGAAGATTATTTTTTAAAACGTCCGATCAAGGGTGGTAGACAAGAAGCGCCGGCGGCAATAGCCCAAGGCGCCTCCCAAGTAGCAGTCTCCTCCCCACACCCCCAGTCTGGGCTGACCTTGTTCAGAGCTTAGGCGACAGCACGCAACCTGGCAACACTATGGGAGCGGACACCTTCGCCTTGCGGGTTCCCACTCCCCTGGAAGGAGAGCTCTGGGCGCCAGGAGGGCACGCGAGCCCGGCGACGGCCCTCGACCCTAGTGCACACACCTCAGCAGGAAGACCACCGTGCTGGCCCCTTGCTCCTGGACTTCAAGCCACCACGACCGCGGGAAACCCTGGATGACTTATCCCGCTTGCACGCCGGCGGCGGCGTCTGCGTGGCCGACTGGGGGAGCTGCGCCGCGGGCCCCCGTTTCAGCTCCTTCCTCCCAAAGCGCGGCGAGCGCGGTGTCCGGGTGGAACTCAGAGCACTGCGCTCCAGCAGAACTGCCATTAACAACGTGAACATCGGGCAGGGCAGCCCCCTGAGCGCCCACTGATCTCCCGGGTTGGTGGTTTCAAGCCCCGCGTCCGGCTCTGCGCGTCTGGTTCTGCGCTGACAGCGGGGTGGGGGGAGGCCTGTCTGGGATTCTCTCTGCCCCTCCCCCACTCGTGCGTGCTTTCTCGCCCCCTCTCTCAAAATACATAAACATTTAAAAAAATAAATAAAACGCTAGAGTGTTTTAAAAAACAAAACTTAGTTTCCACACTAACTTAAAATGATGATAGGCAGAATATTAGATTTTGTCATTTATTTTAATAAAGTTGATTGGTAAACAAGTACTCAAATGTTTATTTGGATTTGGTAACATAAAAGAGATGCAACCATCTGATTCTGCTTGTCTAAAATGAATTCTAAAGTTTAATTTAAAAAAATTCTTGGGGCACCTGGGTGGCCTTGGGTAAGCAGCCAAATCTTAGTTCTAGCTCAGGCGGTGCTCTCATGGTTTCATGAGTTCGAGCCCCAGGCTGGGCTCTGTGCTGACAGCGTGGAGCCCTTGGGATTCTCTAGCTCTCTCTCTCTCTCTGCCCCTGACCCCACTCTCTCAAAATAAATAAAATTAAAAAAAATTTTTTTAATTCTTTAAATTTCTGAAAGAACATGTTTCATTTATCAGCAGCTTCCCTATGCAACTTTATGAAGTAAAAAAATTGGGGGCGCCTGGCTGGCTCAGTCGGAAGAGCATGCAACTCTTCATCTCAGGGTCTAAATTCGAGCCCCACATGGGGTATAAAGATTACTTAAATTTTAAAAAATTAAAAGTAAAAAATTGTAACTTCTTACACCATATTTTACTATTAGTTCTATTTGTGCAGCATATAAAATAATGTACGAAAAAGGGTTTGTATTCACTTTGCATGATGCTAATAAAGTTTACTTGGTAAACAAATGAACAGGAAGCTAAATTTAAACAGTATGAGAAAAATGAAAAACCCTTTCAACTAGCATTTTCTCAGTGTCAAAAAAAACAAATCTTAAGATACCGTGCAACATCAAAATAAACTTTCAAAATGCATACAGAATAGAATTGTACTAGAAAACATTCACGTAATGGGCAATCCTCACTTTTAAAGCATTTTTTTTTCAAGCAGTGAATAAAACCAAACCTTTTTTTTAAATTATCTTTTTAATGTTTATTTATTGGAAGGGGAGAGAGAGAGAGAGAGACACACACACAAACAGCGTGAGCAGGTGAGGGGCAGAGGAGACAGAGAATCGGAAGCGGGCTTCAGGCTCTGAGCTGTGAGCACAGAGCCAGACATGGGGTTTGAACCCACGATCCTGGTGTGTGAGATCATAACCTGAGCTGAAGTCAGACCCTTAAACCAACTAAGCCACCCAGGCACCCCTAGAACGAAACCATTTAATGGTTTTTCAAGTGTTATGATAGTGGAACTGGGTTTTTTTTTTAATGCCCAAAGTCAGAGTACAGATTTGACCACCATCAATAGGTTCATTTTGATGAAGAGGGGGGGAGTCTTTTTTTTTTTTTAATGTTTACTTAGTTTTGAGAGAGAGCGAGAGTGTGTGTGTGTGTGTGTGTGTGTGTGTGTGAGAGAGAGAGAGAGAGAGAGAGAGAGAGAGAGAGAGAGAGAGAGAAAGAGAGCGCGTGCGCGCGCAGGGGTGGGGCAGAGAGAGAGAGAGAGAGAGAGACAAAGATCAGAAGCAGGCTCCAAGCTCTGAGCTGTCAGCACAGAGCCCAACACAGGGCTCAAACCCACGATCCTGATGTGTGAGATCATGAACTGAGCTGAAGTCCGATACTGAACTGAGCCCCCCAGGCGCCCCAGGAGGGAGTCTCTTAAAGATGCAAAGGTCATTCAAGAGAAGGGCAAACTTTTTGGCTGCTCCCAGAAAACCTGTCTGCAGCTCAGTGTGGACTCCGCACGCCTACGCACGGAGTTGAAAACGCTAACTGCGTTGAGCACAACATGAGTATGCCTCTTCAGGGCCTCACTGCCTATTATTACCTCTCCCCTGGACCCCCCAGAGCAGTCTTCCCACTGGGATCACTTTTCCAATAACGGAATTTTATTTCTTCATCATTGAATTCTAAACCAGTCAAATATTCATTGTCCATGGAACAAACTTGGAATAACCTGAAGTACAACCATTATTCATTCATATCCAGAAAACATGCAGAATTTTTTTAGGAGTCCTAGTTATTTGAGTTTAAGAAGAGCCTCAAACTTACAAAATTAACTTCAGAATATAGAAACTAAATGCTCTGCCATCTTCTTAAGATGCAGTTGAAAAGCCACTGTAATTATGCAGGGACCACAGACACTAATGAAGCTACGGAGCAGCAGACTCTGCGATCCATGAGCAGTCGAAGTGAGGCCATCTGTCAGCAAACACATCAAGAGCTATATGCACAGCGCTGACCAAAGAGGCAAGGTCTACCCTCAGTGAGCCTCCGAGCAGGTAGCCTCAGCGGTTTCTCCAGTGAGAGAGTTAGCAGCGAAAGGGCAAACAGGATCCCTTTCAAGAAAGGGGAGACTTGAGACCCACCCTGTCCCAACCCCAGAGTGGGACCCAGCGAACCCTCAAAAACGACGCCTGCTACATAAAACCACTCGGCGGGTGTTTATGGAATCAAGAGACCTCTGAGCGCATAAATTGAATTCAAAGACAAGAGCAGGAGAAAGAAACTATTAACTATGTGAACGCACGCGCCCCAACACACACCATCCAGAACCAAGCGGGTCTGTTCTGGGAAAAGAAGTGGAGGTAATCAGACTACTGAGAGATGACGCTGTGCAAATTCCTACCCACGGCGTGATGCACACTAACTGGAAACTTCATAGACAGGTACGCAAGAGCGGGGCTCTGTCTTCGTACACAGAAGACAGTACTGTTAATTTTCCACATTACCGTCTAGTAACCGTGTTTATTCTGTCCCCAATAAGAAGAGATCTGTACCAGTCCTAACAGGAAAGTCTGCACACCCTCTAGCTGGGAGGGGTTAAAAGTGATCCTGTTACATCATCTGGAGCCCATCCAAACTACACGATTTCGGAAACAGAACCTGTATCAGTCTGAACATGTGTAGAGGAAAAACAGAAACATCTGCATTTTGGCCAACTCTTCCCCAGAGGTTTGTTTTTTTGTTTTGTTTTTTTTTTTAATTGGGGAAAAGAAAGTTATGCAAGAGAGTTCAGTAAATTTTAACTGTGACCCCCACCAATGCTAAGGATTAGTTCCACGCAGGTCTCAGAAATCTCATTTAGCTCATTTCCCACCTTAGCGTATGGCTTAATGTACTTCCTCAGTCTACGTATTTAACTAACATGTAATGATTCTGTTCCATTCTTCTGTACCATTCATTTTAAGACCTTTTACTACCCAGAACTGCCCATTTTTTTGGTATCATTATAACCCTCTTCTCTGATAGCTAGAGGGCTCTGGTCTGGTTTTGCATTGGTCATTTATGATTTTACGTGGTTTTATTAAAAATAAATGAAATTTAAAAAGGGACACCTGGGTGGCACAGTCAGTTGAGCGTCCGACTTCCGCTCAGGTAATGACCTCACGGTTTGTGGGTTTAAGCCCCACAGTGGGCTTTGTGCTGACAGCGCAGAGCTGCTTCAGCTTCTGTCTCTCCCTCTCTCTCTGCCCCTTCCCACTTGGACGCCATGTGCTCTCTCAAAATAAACATTAAAAAAAAAAAAAAGAGGGGTGCCTGGGTGGCGCAGTCGGTTAAGCGTCCGACTTCAGCCAGGTCACGATCTCGCGGTCCGTGAGTTCGAGCCCCGCATCAGGCTCTGGGCTGATGGCTCGGAGCCTGGAGCCTGTTTCCGATTCTGTGTCTCCCTCTCTCTCTGCCCCTCCCCCGTTCATGCTCTGTCTCTCTCTGTCCCAAAAATAAATTAAAAAAAAAAAAAAAAAAAAACGTTGAAAAAAAAAAAAAAAAAATTTTATGCAGTTTTTTAAAAAAGTTTGCTTCCTCTTTTTCCACTAAGGACTTCTATACGCAATCAAGGCAGAGGCTGTTCAAATTCCATCAACGCCTCAGACACTACTGTGGGTGAATCCATTCAAAATTAAATCCCGTTGGGGCGCCTGGGTGGCTAAGTGGGTTGAGCGCCTAACTTCATCTCAGGTCACGATCTCACGGCTTGTGAGTTCGAGCCCCGCACCTGGCTCTGTGCTGACAGCTCAGAGCTGGGAGCCTGCTGCAGATTCTGTGTCCCTCTCTCACTCTGCCCCTCCCCCGCTCAAGCGTGTGCACGCACACGCTCGCTCTCTCTCTCTCACAAACATTAAAAAAATAAAAATAAACCCAGTTTTCATGAAATTATAACTACTTACACTCCCATGGTTATATCACAAGTAGAAAATATTCTATGTTGTTTTAGGACATATACAATGGTCTACTGAAGAATGAGCACTTAGGCAAAGCTAACACCCAAACTAACTCAAAGCCAAGTCATGTACGTCTGAGGCTAACCTACATAAGTACACCAAGAACATCTAATCAATCTAGATACGCACAAATATTCCCATTATCCTACCACTGTCTACACCAATGCAAACCAGGCGTGGCCCCACTGTCACATACAGGAATAGGAAATCAGGCCTCCAGTGCTTCTGCCCCACACATTATTTCAGAATCCAAGCCTCTGAACAAAATTCACACAATGCGCAACGCCAACTCTGCTGTCCAAGTATACAGTCCCACCTTTAGGAAAATCTAACACATTAGGATGTAAACTAGCAAAACCATCATTAAACGAGACAAAGGCAATTGATCACATGCCTAGTAAAAGCATGTAATTAAGTATTCATTAAAAAGTGATCCGGGATATTGAGGTCAAATCATACGAAACTGTCAGTCATCATCGTTCTGGGCTTAGAAACGTGGCACCTTTACAGAGTCGACCTAATAATTACACATTGGATTCACAAAACTTCATTTTGCATACAACTTTTTATTTTTTCACTATTGTTTTTTATTTGAGAGAGAGTGGGTGTGCAAGCATGAGCAGCGGAGGGGCAGAGAGACAGAGAGAGAATTCCAAGCATGCTCCACGCTGTCAGCACAGAGCCTGACACGGGGCTCGATCCCACGAACCGCGAGATCATGACCTGAGCCGAAATCCAGAGTCTGACACTCAACCGAATGAGCCACCCAGGCGCCCCAACATAAAACTTAAAAAAAAAAACTACTGCACGCTCCCCTCCCTGGCCCAAGCAGGAGATGGAAAATTTATGTTACAGAGAGAGGGACCCAGAGGCTCTGGATTCAGACACTCGCAAAGCACAACCAAGAAGGGAGAAAACCCCGCAGGCCCCAAACTGTTCTGTCCTCAAATGCTGGTGGTGGGCATTCACACGCACCACCATCAACTGTCTGCTGGGGAGGGACTGGCAGATGTCTATCTGGAGAAACCAGCCACCACAGGAGAACCTAACTAGATACTGACAGGCAGGCCCAGGTGGCCCCAGCTCTCTCCCTCTACAGTGAAGCCCACTTAAGAAATAAAAGCAGATGAAAACTTAAAAAGAAACATCCACCATACTCAGACAAAAAAAGAAAAGAAGAGAAAAAAACCACACCCACTATAAAATCGTCAGAGAGAGATTACTACACGCATGAAATTAAGAATGGCATGTCATTACAAACAACAAAGGAACAATGAGTGCAGCAAAAGAATCTCTGGAAATTAAGAATGATAAAGAGCTTTTTGGGAAAAGACAAAACAACGATTAAAAAATTAAAAGTTGGGGCGCCTGGGTGGCGCAGTCGGTTAAGCGTCCGACTTCAGCCAGGTCACGATCTCACGGTCCGTGAGTTCGAGCCCCGCGTCAGGCTCTGGGCTGATGGCTCAGAGCCTGGAGCCTGTTTCCGATTCTGTGTCTCCCTCTCTCTCTGCCCCTCCCCCGTTCATGCTCTGTCTCTCTCTGTCCCAAAAATAAATAAACGTTTAAAAAAAAAATTAAAAAAAAAAAAAAAAAAATTAAAAGCTAAGTGAAAAGGAATCCTCCAGAAGACATAACTAAAGGATGAGTGAAGAAATACAGAGAAAAGACAAGACAATTAAAGAGTTATTTTGATTAGCAGGAATTCCAGAAAAAGAAAACAGAACCGACTGGAAGAAGTTATCCAAGAACTAATAAGAGAAAGCTTTCCCAGGACCAGAGGGCAGTTCAGACAATTCACCACACATCTTCAAGGGGCACATTCACACTGGAGACTGACTTTCCAAGCCATGAAATATTTACAGTGAATAAAAAAAGGTACATACCAAGGCATATCTTGAAGTTCAAGATTCCCCCCCCCTCCCCCGGCAAAAAAAAAAAAAAAAAAAGAAAGAAAAATACTAAAATCCCTGCGTTGGGCTCTGCACTGAGTGTGGAGCATGCTTAAGATTCTCTTTCTCCCTGTGCCCCTCTCCCCAGCTCTCATTCTAAACTAAAAACTAAAAACTAAAACACACACACACCACTGAAATCCCCAAAGGAGGCAAAATGGGTTGAACCGTTCAATAACAAAACAGGAAGCTAAACTAAAATGGAGCATGGCCTTCAAAACTCCAAGAGAAAATACCTCACCTACAACCTAACTGCCCACCAAATGTTGACAGAAATCTTCTCAGACATAAAGGATCTCAATGCAGTTACCTACCATGTACCCCTCTCCTCAGGAAACTCCCAAAGGATGAGCCAATTCTAGGAGTGAGGAAACCAAGGGAAGTGGGAAAGAGAGAACCCAACCATGAAGGGCAATGCGGGAACCTCAGGAGGACAGAATGGAGCAGCCAGGCCAGGGCAGGGGCACAGAGCGCTCAGGTGTGTTTCCAATGGGCAAAACACCAACGAAAACACTACCGAAGAGACCAGGCAATGAACAATTCCAAGGAAATATCAAAGGTGTTCAGAAACTCATACACAGCGCAAAGGGTCTCACGAAAAAACTTACACAGGGGCGCCTGGGTGGCTCAGTCGGTGAAGCATCCGACTTTGGCTCAGGCCACAATCTCACTGTCCGTGAGTTTGAGCCCCTCGTTGGGCTCTGCGCTGACAGCTCAGAGCAGCCTGGGGCCTGCTTGAGATTCTGTGGCTCTTCTCTCTCTCTGCCCCTGTCCCTCTCATGTTCTGTCTCTCGCTCGTTCTCTCTCTCAGAAATAAACATTTAAAAAAAAGGTTTTTTTTTAAGAAAAAGAAAAAAGTTACACAAATGACTGTGAGGATTAAGCAACGGATTTTAGGGGATGCAGAAATTTTAAGGACAGCAGTGGGGCACATTTTATAAGTAAGGAGTTTTCTTACATATGTGAGGAGGGAACAGATCTCTAAGGAGTTCCAAGTGTTTGCCTCTGGAGAATGCAAGCCCGAGATAAAGAAAAGTGGGCTAAGGCGCCTGGGTGGCTCCGTCTAAGCATCTGATTCTTGGTTTCAGCTCAAGTTCCGTGGGTTTGAGACCCTCATTGGGCTCTGAGCTGACAGTGTGGAAGCCTGCTTGGGATTCTCTCTCCTTCTCTCTCTCTCTCTCTCTCTGCCCCTCCCCCACTTGAGCTCTCTCATAAATAAATAAATAAATACTTAAAAAAAGAAAAGTGGGCGAGAAATGCCTTTTTTTCTTTATTAACCTTATATTACTAAGAGCTTTTCTAATTCTACGTATATGTTCCTCCACTAAAAGTTAAATATCAAAATATATACTTAGATATGAGACTCCCCGTGGTAGAATCTAGGAGTTTCCGCCCCTACTTTCCCCTTTCCTGAATTTTCCAATTCTCTCTAATGAACCCACATTACTTTTATAATAAAACAAACACCTTACTAAAAATCCACAAAATCAGACGCACGGGGAAGAAGAGGAAGGACAGTTTTGTAAGTATAAAAGAAAACCCCACACTCCTGCTCGCACGGAGAGGGAGAGGAGTCCCCACGTCCCCTCCTCCTGGGTGGCAGGGCTTAGTTCAGCTCATCCCCAGGAGTCCACCAGCCCTTACAGGCACTTCAGCACACGTGATGAGGTAAATTCCAAACAACTCTGTGGTCCACACTCAGTTCTATGGGAGCACGTGGGAGCACCCTGAATAAAAAAAGCCATCTTTACTCCAAACCCCACGCCAAAAGATCTATGCCAAAAAGCACATCTCTCTTAATGTACTTATTGGTCTCATATAGCCTTTACCTTAAAAACAAACAAAAACCATGCTCACTGTAGGTTAAGCAAGCAACTGCAAGAGGAAAAATAGAGCTTCTAACAAAATGTACCCTCAGTGCTCCCCAATCAGAACGCCACTGAAGAATTTGCTAAGTCCAGTGATACAGCACCCGTGCAGAGGGAGACGTGCCGGCCGCGGCCGGATAAAGCTGAAAATGTCGGTATTTTCAGACATCCCTAGCGGCAGTATTTTGTTAAGTTTCCACATTATTCAGAGAAACATCTGATCAACTGATGCTATGAAAGGTTATGATTCTTCTCATGCTAAGAGCCAAACGAGGATTAAACTACTGACCACTTTTTCTGGTCTAAAACATTAAAGGGAAAAAGCAAAAGGACCATTGTGATTTAAACCAAACTTCTTTGTTTGCTCTTGGCGGGGGTCAAGCCCTCCGCAGACAGAAGTGCTCCCCCCCACCCCCACCACAGTACTTGCTCCCGGGGACACCTGGTGCCGCAGGACCAGGACACAATTCTTCTCCCTAACAACAGGGATGTCCCTTCAGGGCCTGAAGTTCCGGTTCACCCCAGAACCCGGGGCCCCTTCTGTAAGAACCGCTGGCGAACCGCACAGCTCGTCAGGCCTCTCGCCTCCCTTTAGCCAATGCCACTCAACCGTTATTCAACTTTCGAGCCGTAATTAATGACTAAACTATAATATTACTGAAGGCAGCAAATTAAGTATAAATAATCTTAAATCTTAAACTGGTTTTTAAAAGGACTTCACTTGGTTTTGCTTTAAGTCTGAACTTCAGTTTTTGGCAACTAAAAGGTCAGGCTTAAAATGTGCCTGTCTCCAAAAACCTTAAGGTAAAAAGCAATTCAGATTTATGCTAGCGATAGTATTTTACGTTACACTGCGTTCCTAACTATGAAGTGAAACTTATTACTCTACATTACTTATGGGGACTGATCTCAAGATTTCAAAAACACTTTTTCTTCAGTTTCAACTATTCAAATGCTACCTACCTTTTTTTCCTGAAGTTAATTAATACGAGGCTTTTGGCAAGGAGTATTTTTTTGAATGTTATTTTTTATAGAAAATTAGCCTACCATCTTGCAGCCAATTGGGAGTTTGCTGTATTTCACAGCTGGTTTGTTAATGATCTTTCTTAGTTCACACAAAAACTGCTCATTATTCTCCTCAGGAAATAAACTAATCTCTATGTTCTATTTACTGTCACATCCGCTACCTCCAAAGTGTTTTTCTTCTGCCCTGTACTCAACAAGGTCTCCAGTTTTTCCGCGTAAATCCCACAGCCTTTCTTCCCTGGATGGCTACCTACTGAGCAGAGAGGGTGGGGACACACTCCCGTCTCCCCCCTCCACCACCAGGGAGCAGGACAGAGAAGCAGGACAGAGGGATGGGCAGACATCGGCCCTCCCCTCACAGAGAAAACACTCTGTGACTGCAATTTGAGGGCTTTGTTTTTGTTTTGCTTTTGCAGCTCAATTGACATTTAATGGCAATATTCCAAGCTCTTCATTTTTAATGGGAAATCATTGGGTCACACTTAACATATCAAGAAACCAGAAAACAGAACAGCCTTATTCTTTATGAAGCTGTTCCTTTGAAAAACATCTCAGCTTTATTATGGTAACAATATATATTATGCTTTTAGTCTTCTACTGGGCGAGGGTGCCGAGAATCGGGGAAGCAAGCAACGTCAAATTATAGTAGGAAAGGGTTTAATTCATCTCATTTAACTGATACATTTCTGAGGTAGCTTTAAATAGGGCAGTGGAACATTCACTCCTGAAATAACACGTAGCTAAAAAAAAAAAAAAAAAAAAAGGAAGAAAAAGAAAAAAAGGAACAAACCAGTTACAGTTACCAATAACATCTGCAAGGCAAGTTCATTTAATCTTGGAATACTGGCTGTTTGAAGATCTCCGGAAAAATACCTTCTTAAAACTGTGGATTAAGATACTCAATATAACTTTTGGGGCACCTGGGTGGTTCAGGGCGTAGAGTGTTAGACTCTTGATTTCGGCTCAGGTGATGATCTCTTGGGTTCGTTGGTTCAAGGCCCACTTCGGGCTCTGAGCTGAGTGTGGAGCCTGCTTGGGATTCTGTCTCTACCTCTCTCTGGCCCTCCCCTCGCATGTTCGTTTTCTCTCTCTCTCTCTCACTAAATAAATAAATACATACATACATACATACATACTTAAAAAACCAGGTAATATAACTTTTAATCAAATCACAGCCACAAGAAACCTTGAACCTTCAAGGACTAAAAACACTGTCCAATTATTCAGAAAATGACAAGTAATATAAATGAAACAAAATGACCTTTAAAAATTAGAACGTTATTAAAACAATGAAATTCGCAAACTTTTACGATCACTTTATCAAATTTCTAAAATCGTAATTCCACGCGGTACATTATATACAAGAAATTTTTTGTAACTATTACCATTAATAGTTACACGGTATCAGATTCAAGAAAATAAAATGTGAGAAGTAAAAACACTCCTAGTAACCAGACATGTTATAGAATACTAATTCAGGAAGTTATTCAGCAGCTTATAAAGAAATAGGAAGTTGTTGACCACCTACTTGAAGAACCATTTCCTGTAGGAAAACTCTAAGACAGCTGAAGAAGGCAGCAATTCTCAGAGTAACACAGACCAACGATTCCTGTACAATAAAAGCTCAATATACGATGTTGAAGAAATTAGTTTTAAAACCGTTACCTCAGCAGCACAAATATTACATAAAACACAGACTGAGCTTTCCCACCATCCTCACAATCACGCCAGAGCCCGAACGCGTGTTGCTGGTAAGAGTAGCAGCTACTGCACTGGTCGCGCTTGTCGAGCGAAGATCGCTCTTCTCCTCCGGAACAGCTCACTGCGCTATGGGAGGGTGGGGGGTCGGGGGGCTCAAATCTGCAATGATCAATCCTTCAGTAATGATCCTGCCTTGAGACTAAAGGCCAAGTGACTTCAAAAAGTCATTCATCTATGATCACAAGGCAACAATTAGTTTCCAAAGTCAACACTTCTAAGTTTTCAAATTACATCACCTTCCATGTTTGAACCACCCATAGTCAGATTTCTTCATGCCAAGTATGAATCTCAATCAATTATGTACTTTGTAACTTGAAAACATCAAAACTAGGATAAAAATGAACTTGGACAACAGCAACTTGGCTCCAAAAGCTTCATTTATCATCATCTTTGACTCACAGGACAGATTAATCCCTTTACCTGCACGGTACACCAAAGTAAGTTGTTTATTATGGCAACTCATCCAATCCAGGACATCAAGAAAGGAGGTAACAACTGGATGTGAACTAACTTTTTATAACTTCTTCAAATTACATATTGGTGTGAAGCAGACACTCTTTAAAAGAATATAAAATTTTATAAGCCCACAGGACCTATCTTCCACAAACCAATGCTTAGGGGCCCTCGATACAATTCCTGACAAGTACCAATTAATTCATGATTTGCCTGCTTTTACTGGGAAAGATCTACCTCTCAGAAAAAATCCTGTATTTCTGAAAGGTTCGATAGGAGAAAATTATTCCATGGAGTCCCAAACGCTCATGTTTCGTATCATATAATAAGCCCAAGTTCACTTCCATGGGAGAGACCCTCAAAAATCTTGAACAGTCATGTTTGTTTGTTTTTTAATTTTTCTTTTTTTTTTTTTCCATTCAAGAACAATCATGTTTTCTCTCTTTTTTTTCTTTTCCAGGTAAGCTTCTCTCCGCTCCTACAACCATTTTTCATACGGCATACCTTTCCATATTATTTTGGACTGGTTTACCATCCCTACAGACCCATTCAATTGCGGTATTTAGGGTGGTGTGGTGTGTTTGTGTATATCCCTCCTTATCATATCTTTATCAATATCGTTAAGAGACGTATTTCTTCCCAAAGAAAAATACATTGGAAACTTTTAAGAATAAATGTATAGAATAATTCTTTCAGCTCAAAGTAACTGAAAATGTAGGCAGATGTCACCTATAAGCAATTACTACAAGATACAAAAGACTAAGATGAGCATAGATGTTGCTCTTTAAAAAAAACCTTATACTTTTAGCTACAGCATCAATTAAAGACAGGAGACAAGCAGGCTATTAAGTGCTAAAAAAAAAAAAAAAAAAAAAAAAAAACCCAAAAAAACCCAAAAAACAACTCCCCAGGTCAGCACAGGACCCAGCAGGGAGAGGTTCAGAAAGTATAGCTTTTCTGTTTCCTTGTAACAACTTGGTTTGTTTCCATTCCTTTCCCCTTCAAGATGCATCCCTCCCAGCTAGCAGCTCTTTCAATCATTTACTTTGGTCGTCCATCTTGCTCATGCAGATGAGTTTGCCAGACTTGTGTGTACTTTCCAGTCTCAGGCCCTTTATTGTTCTGGTTGAAACCTGACCCTTTGAAATGGATACCAGGACACCAGAAAACAAATTTTAAAAGGAAATATATTACAGGAAAGGGGGCCAAAAAAAGAGTAGAAACTTCTCAAGATCTAACTTCTTTCTCTGCTCTTCTAAATAAGCAGGTCTCAAACCCTATCTTACATTACCAACAACCCCACCCTGAAAGACAAACAACATGAAATACTAAGACTCACACAATAAAACAGTATCACTAATTGTATTATCTGAGCTAATAAATAAATGTTACATTTGCCTTAGGAGGAGGTCGTCAAGACAGATCTCCATCAAAACTTAAAGGATCGTTTCTCACTTTATTATGTCAATCTGATCAACAACTTTTTTAAAAACATCGATTTCAGTTTATAACATGCACCAATAAGTCAGATAAAAATAGAAAGGTTTTACCTACAAATTCAAAGCGAAAAAGGATAAAATTCTATTTTGACCTCTTCGGACTTAACGAAATATTGCCATTCTGTTAATGACAAAAGGGCTCATAAAAATAAACAGTAGCCTTGTTTTTGTTTTCCCAGAAGAGAAGGATTTTGTTTTGAGGATCTGCTACCTTGAATGAAGTTTGCCACGGAGTGACTGTGTCCAACAGGAAAAAGTGAACTTCTCTTTACATTTGGGGGGGGGGGGGCTGGAGGAGGAGAAATAAATCACATCAAACTGCAGCTAAAGGGTCTGTCATGTCTCCATCTAAAGTGCTCTGCGATCTGACTCCCGAAGTCCTACTGCACCAGTGAGAGGTGCACTTGAAACTCGGAGTCGTGCCCTCCATCTCCCTAGACTTTGCCAGCCTGTAAATCTCACTACTTGAAACTTTTCAGAGTATTGTTTCAGTTTTAAGCCAAGCTCATTAATAGGTTTGGAACAAAGACAAAATGAGAACACCCAAACTGCCACAAAAGATTAAAAGTTTCCAAACCAAGAATCAATCGAGTTTTCAAAATATTACCCAAGCTCAAGAATGCAATTAGGTCATATCCAACTGAAAAATACACGTATATAAAACTAAGCCTGACATAAATATAAAGTAAAATAAACATAAGTGACATTTTACATCCCGGTATCACCTTACTGTGTTTTCCAAAATATGTTCTTCTTAGAAAACTCTCCCGCCATCATTGCCACTTACTTTAAGAAGTATCTCTGACCAGAAGAGGTCTTTGCCATCTCCCAGCCCGCGGGCAGAGGGACATCGTCGGGTATCTCAAAAGAAGACTGTCGCAGGTGCTGAGCAGCGGGTGTAGCCGCGGGACCCGAGACCACTCCAGTGGGGGTCAGTGTCCCAGGAGACACGGCCCCCAGTTGCAGGGAAGCTGGGGAGGAATGAGCTCGAACGTGCTGGGGAGCCAGCGCTCCGGCACTGCCTGCATCAGTACTGGCCTACGAGGAAGATTAAAACGAAAATTTCTTAAAAATGGTTTTTAAAGGGGTCCCTTTAAATTTCCTTGACAAGATTTTCATTGCAACCAAGTATCTAAGCACCAAGGCAAAATTTAAAATTCAACACAGAGGAATGTAGGTTTATAGTTGTGTATTTTTCAATGGTTTATGTGATTTCAATGTGCACTTTTACAAACATTTGTCACTTTACTGATTAGCAGTCCATCTAACTTAATTTCCACCTAGTATACATTACATGTACCTTCTACAGATTTTAGAGGAGAATAGTACAAAATGGATGGAACATTCCTAAGATATGTTGAATTTTAAAAATCCTAAAATTTCTAAATTTCTAAATTCTCAAATTTCTAAAAGAGCAAGGCAGCATGGGTGCTCTTCTGAGTTCGAAAATGTTCCCGGTAGAGCACAACCCAAAGAGTAACAACTATGCGTTCTTTTTCTTTTCTTTTTCAACTGGGTTTTAAGCAATGTTTTTTTCCTAAGCCAAGCCCTAAACGCAGGACAACTGTCATTTTTTTCTCCCTATGGACAAAGGCCATCAGTAAAACCATCACAAACTACACAACTTTTAATGAATGTGAGATTCAGAATCTTTCAAATGTTCTTACAGACACCTAACGAAATGAAAACAACAGCGCAGTTGTACCCAGACGATAAAAATGTCAACAATTGAACTGCAATGTAGTAAGAATATACACACTTACATGTTTACAAGTATAGAATGGCAGGAAAAAACTTTCCAAGCGGACCCCAAAGATCTGAGTTCCAGTCCAAACTGGCCAGTGTGACAGAGATCAAATCTCAGTCTCCGCAAGCCTCAGTTTTCTCATTTGCAAACAGCTTCTCGCATACATGTATACATCTATAGATATATGTGTATATATACATACACATACACATCTGTAGATCTATAGATATATATATACACATATATATATACACAAATGAACTTATATCCAATAGTTTGTGAACAGCACTGTTTACGATCCACATTCATACTTTTCATAATCTAGCATAGCTAATTCCTGATTAGAATTTGGGTTTGGTTATTAAAGTAAGAATTTCCTAGATTCATATGGGAAAGACTGGAAGCAATCAGCTGAGGCACTTATGCCTTAAAATCAGCTGGGCTGTTGAGTTCTTGATCAGCATAAACTCGAATTAGGAAATCCCTAGCAGAAATAAAAATTAAATTTGCAGATGCACAACACTTGGTTAAGAAACTTATCTAAACCAAACAAAACTATAGATTACGAATAGTATGAATCCATAAACTTGCCGACGGAAATTCTCGTAGTCATTTACTAAAAGATTTTTTTTTTTTTGCAACTTTTCCGTGGCAATTCTTTGTGGCCTACAGATGCCACAAAATGGGAAGTTCATCTTCCTGCGTGGGTTACGCTTTCCAAGCGCAGGAAGTAACCTGCATCGGAGCACACCTCTACCCACGCGAGGCTCGGAGGAGGGGGCACGGCACACCTGGGCCGACCTCTTACAAAGGAAGCGGCGGTTCCCCGCTCCGGCCTAACCCGAGGCTTTGCCAGCAACTCAAGGGAGTTTCTCTGGGCCCTGAACCCCGAGCTGTGCGGCAGGAGAGCGCCAACGGGGGGACCGGAGGCCAGAACCCTTCCTCCCGATCGAGTTACTGCACCAACTACGTCGCAGTATTTGGAAAACCAATTAACGTTTGGGCAAAGTTCCTACGCTGAAGCTTAGCCTGCAGCAAGTTCTTTTCAAAAAAAAAAAAAGAAAAGACGTGACCAAACCGGAGGACCCAGACCGTCGGAATGCGAACACTCTCCCGGCGGCGTGTCCCCGGCCTCCGGCTGGTCACCGCCGCTCCGCACAGAGCGCCCGGGGTCCCGGGCGGGGGGGGGGGGGAGGGAGAGAGAGAGATCCCGTCCCCCGCCCGCCGAGGCGCCCCCCGGCCCCGCAGGCCCCCCCCAGGGGCCGTGCCCCCTCCAGAGTCCCGCACGGCCCCCCTGGGTCCCCACGCCCGGCCGCCCCCGCGCTAAGCCCGCAGCGCCTTCCAGGAAAGCCTGGACGCCGCCGGGCGCTCTCGGGAGCGGGCGGGAGAAAGAGCCAGGCGCCCGGCTCCAACCCCCACCCCGAGCAACAGGGCAAAACAAGAGAACAATTATCCGACTCCCCCGGAGACGCGGGTGGCCCGAGGTGCCCCGCAGGACAGGGGCCCGCGCTCCACGCCGCCACCTCGGCCGCTCACCGCGGGGACGCCAGCGCCCCCCACCCCCGTTCCCTCGGGACCCCACCTCTCCCCTCTTCCGCCGGACTCCCCCGGACCCTCTTCCCCTTCCCCCTCCCCTCCTAGGCCGGACTTCCCCGGACCCTCCTACCCCCGACCGCCCCCCCCGCCCCCCCTCACGACCCCCCCACCCAGGCCTGTGCACTCGGCCGCCTCCGCCCGCCCTGGCCCCTCTCGGCTCTCTTCTCCCCGTTCCCTCCCCGCGGCTGTCCCGGCCGGCCCCTCCCCCCCTCCAGGGCCCGTCTCCTCTCCCCCTCCCTCCCGTCTAGGCCAGCCCCTCTCCTGTCCCCCCAGCCCGTCGCGGCCCCCTCTCTCCTCTCCTCGTACCCTGTCCGGGCCGCCTCCACCACTGACCCACTCTGCTCTCCCCCTCCCCCCATCCCGGCCCCCTCTCTCCCGCCCCCCCCCCCCGTCCCGTCCTGGCCGCCCCTCCCCCCGGCCCCCTCGGTTCTCCCCTCCCCCATCCCGGCCCCATCTCCCCCCCCCCTCCCGCCCGCTCTCCTCTCTCCCTCCCGTCCAGTCCTAGCCGGCCCCCCTCCAGGTCCCCCTCTCCTCTTCCCCTCCCCCTCTCTCCCCCTCGCATTCCCGTCCTGACCGGCTACCCCCCCCCCGGGCCCCTCTCCTCTCTCCCTCCGCCCGCCCCCCCCCCCGGCCGCGTCCCAGCGACCGAGGTGCGGGGCGCGGACGCGCGCGCATTGTGCGAACCCACCGCGGCCTGGCCGCCGCCGCCCCCCACCCTTTCCTTCCTCCCCCTCCCCCGCCCGTCCCGCCAACCCCCCGGGAGCCCCAGGGAGGAAGAAAAGAAGAAAGGAAGAGGGGGCGCACGGCCCCCGAGGCCGCCGCCACGCCGCGAACTTCGGAGGGATGGCAAACCTCGGCGCCGGACTCGGGGAGGGGGCCCCCCCGGTTCCCCCCGCCCCCCCATCCCCGGTTACCTGCCGCGAGTGGGACTTGGGCTCCGGCGGCTTGAAGAAGGAGTCCGGCAGCTTCCGCAGCCTCATGGGCACCGTCTGCGGCACGTTGGCCGTCTTGGGGTTCATGACGGCGTTGAAGAGCGCCTCCAGGTCGGTCTCCGAGTCCCCCCGGACGTGCACGATTTGGTGGCCGGCGGGGGGGGGTTGTGGCCCCGGGGGTGCGGCCGGCCCGGGCGCGGGCGGGGGGCCCTGCCCCGGCGGGGGCTGCGCGGGCGGCGGGCCCGGGGGGCCGGGGGCGGCCGGGGGCTGTGCGGGCGGCGGCCCGGGGTCCATGCTCGGCGCCGGCCCGACGACGCGGCCGAGGGCTCCGCCCGGGGTGGGGGTGGAGGGGGGGGGGACGGCGGCGGCGGCCCTCTGGGCGCTCGCGGGGCCGGGGGGGACAGGCCGCGACCCCGCGCCCCCCGCCCGCGCCCCGCGGCCCCGCCGGCTGCGCTCGGGAGGGGCGGCGGGGGCTCCCCTCCCCCGCTGCCCGCTCTGCTCCCGGAGTTCCTTCCTTCCTTCCTCCCCTCTCTCTCCCCCGGCGGCGGCTGCGCCCGACTGAGACAGAAACTCGCCGCCGACGCCAAAACTAAAGTTGAGAGAGCCGCCCGCCCGAGCGGCGCGTCGGCCCCGCCTCCTCGCGGCCCTTCCTTCCTCTGCGCGCCCGCCCGCCCCGGGTCCGCGGCCGGCGCGCGCAGGAACTTTCGCCCGCGAGTTGCCGCATTCCTGCAGACGCCCGGCCCGCCCCGCCGGCCCGCCGCACGTGACCCACCCGCGCGCGCGGCCCCCGGGGAGGCGGGGCGGGCGGGCTGCGCCCAGGTGCGGGTGCGGGGGCGCCCCGGGGGCTCGGGTGCGGGGGAATCCGGGGGGCGCGGGGGCGGAGGTGGGGGGAATCCGAGGGGGCGCGGGGGCCCGCGTGCCGGGGAGTCCAAGGCGCAGGGGCCGGTGCGCGGACCCAGGTGCGGATGCGGGAGGGCCCAGGTGGGGGGGCGGGCGGGGGCCCAAGGGCAGGATCGGGGGAATGCAGGGGGAGGAGGGACAGGGGCCCAGGTGTGGGGTCGACCCGGGGGCCCAGCGCGGGTCCTGGAGCCCGGCTACACGGGTTGTGGGGGGGTGGCGTGGGGGTAGGGGGACCCCGGGGACCTAGGTGGGGGGCGGGGAGGGAATGGGGGGGAGGGGCGGCGGCCGCCCGGGTGCGGGAAGTCGGGGGGAGGGGGACTGCGGGGGAGTGGCTGTATGCCCCCGGATGGGAGGAGTTTGGGAGACTCAGTGTTTATTTTTTTTTAAGTGAAAACTTTTTTTTAATTTGCATTCAAGCTTGGAACCTAGTCATGACATCCTGGGCCGCAGAAAAAAATCAGGGCTGAACTCAGGTTACACGCATTCTTCCCTACGCCAGGCACAGGGGGCTCTGGATGCCTGCTTCTCCTGTGGCAGTGTCCTGTATGCGAGGAGGCCATCGAAATCACTCTAAAGCAATGAAAATTTGCTTTTAAGTGCATTCAATCTGCTATTTTAAAAAACGGCTTTATTGGGATGTGATTCGCATACCATACAGACCGTCTATTTAAGCGATTCAGTATTTTTAGTGTATTCACAGGGTTGAGCAACATCACTCTGATTTTAAAGCTAGTAGCCCATGCTAGAGAAATCTAGCTTTTTTAATGATTTCTTCTGTAATGTTAGCGCAACCGATGTATAAATAGGACTGAGCAAGAAAAAATTTCCTGAGCAGCGAGATAATGTCTTCCTCCAGCCAGGACATGCCCTGGAGAATTCTGAGCAGGGATCGCTATCACCCATCACCTGGTGTGGTCCGGGCAGGCCAGAAGGGAGGCTGCGCACTCCGGATTCCACCCCACTGCTTCGGACCCGGCTTTCCTCCGAAGGGATCTGCGTCAGTAGACCCATGATCGCCTCTGGGACTTCTCCCCAGCCCCAAATGTCAAGACCATTTAAGCACAAACTTGTAGCTTCTGGAGTTAGGGAGATGTGAGTTCAGATCCCATTTCCTCCATTTAGTAGCTATGACACGTTGGGCGCATTACTCATTTCCTGTTCTTTAATTTAACATTGGGGTCAGAGTAATAACACCTACTTCAATTGTTGAAGCCTTAAATGAGCCAGTGGGCCTAAAGTCGGCCCTTCCCCCAGTTGAGGGCATCTGGGGAGTTCTGTGTACCTGTCATTGATCACTTGCCCCGTGTGTTGTGCTGTGGCCTCTCTGGGACCCTACTGTCAGTCTCTTCCCCTCACATCCGGTAGTCAGTCTACACAAACAAAGCCTGTGGGCAGAAACTGCATTAAAAACTTAAACTTTCAAGAACCAAAGTGATAGAAAATCTAGGGCTTTAGTGGAAGCTGTCCCTTAACCAGAACCTCTGTGGCTGGGGACACCAGTTACAGGGCTCAGGGTACAGCAGAGGTTGCTTTGCTCAATATTGTTACATCTCCCGTTAAACTGAGAACAAAATTCCCGTGATGAGTGGATTGGAAGAGGAGTGATTTTAAGTTCTCTGAGTCCTTCTGTGCACTAACCGAGATTTTGTCATTTACTATTTTTTATCTGTAAAATTTCAGTCCCAGGTTGATAATGGATAAAGATAACATGCATTCAGTCCTTGGTCCCCTCTCTTCCTCTCCAGCTCTGCTTTTGGAGCGATTCCCAGTTTAAGGCCCTGGAGACGGGATGCTCGTCACAAAAAGATCATGATCTTCAGCGTCCGTGTAGGTCACTGTCTCAAAATGCTACTCCTACAACGACTTGCACTCCATCCACGCCAGTGGACCTTCCCGTCCGCTCCACCTTAGCCACCAGGTCCTGTGTCCACGCGGTCATATTCAGAAATACGCCAGTTGGGAAATCAGGGTCTGTTACACTATTCTTTTAATAACCACTTGGTTCTCTGGTTTCATCCCTCATGCCTCATACAGCATTGTCTCCCTCTTTTCTACCAACCTGTCACTCCCTTGTTCTCACTTCTTTCCCAATTCAGTTTAGAAATCGTAACTCACTCCTTCAACCTCATAATCATCCCTGCCTTCAATTCCATTCCCCATGTATTTCACCGAACAAGATCTATATAACTGCACTAGTCCAGTCACCAGTTTACCATCATCCCAGAGATGTACGTACGTGATTACAAGAAGGCATGCTTTGTACAACTCTAAGTAAACGTCCTCTTACCAAGTGATACTGGCTGCAGTGGGTTATGAATTAATATTTAAGTAAATTTTGTAATTATCTGGTGTATCTGTGAATACAACTATATTGGATTGCAATCAATGCATGTTAAAATCATTAATTTCCTGGGGTACCTGGGTGGCTCTTCCGGTTGAGCATCTGACTCTTGATTTCCTCTCAGGTCATGATCTCACAGCTTGTGGGATGTCGGGCTCGGCACTGACAGCTCAGAGCCTGCTTGGGATTCTCTTTCTTTCTCTCTCTCTCTCTCTCTTTCTCCCTCTCTCCCCCCCCCCACCCCCCCATGCACTCTCTTAAGTAAATAGACATTAGAAACAAATAAGCATATGGACGGAGACCTCATGAGGGTCTTCCAATCCTCTTTAAAAAAAGAAAAAATCGGGGCGCCTGGGTGGCGCAGTCGGTTAAGCGTCCGACTTCAGCCAGGTCACGATCTCGCGGTCCGTGAGTTCGAGCCCCGCGTCGGGCTCTGGGCTGATGGCTCGGAGCCTGGAGCCTGTTTCCGATTCTGTGTCTCCCTCTCTCTCTGCCCCTCCCCCGTTCATGCTCTGTCTCTCTCTGTCCCAAAAATAAATAAACGTTGAAAAAAAAAATTAAAAAAAAAAAAAAGAAAAAGAAAAAAAAAAAAAAGAAAAAATCTCTCCCAGATGAAGAAACAGGCATACAAAAGTTAAATAACGTGACTAAAGTTGTACTGCTACTGGATCTACATCTGAATCTACCTGTCAGATTCCAGAGCTCAAACACTCCCTCAGGAATAGTGTAGTTAATTTCAGGCAGTTCAAAAGTGTTGTCAGATTTACTTATGCAGAATGATAAAGGGGTTTAGGACCCCTGTTACCTAAGGAAATTTTTATTTATTTCTATTAACCGATAAGTGGTGGTTTACAGTGATGTGGTCATAATGTTAACTGTTAAGGACAAAGCTGGGTTGATCTTTGGGAAGTCAGGTTGAAAGTATGAAGACACAGAATCTCATTCCAAATACAGAGTTGTTTAGGAAAACAAATGATGGGGCAAGATATTTTTAGGGGTTTTCATACCGCAAGGGCTGTGGGTTATGCAGTTAGGGAGGGTCTGACTTGAGACTCGGCAGGGAGAGAGGGAGAGAGAACCCACCCCTGTCCGTCCGAGGGTCCCGAGGCCTCCCTTTCTACTGAACCTGGAGATCTCGCCCGACCACCCTCGGGTTTTGTGCGCTCTTGGCTTCAATAACCTCCAAGCTCGGGCTTGTTCTGTTTCTGGGTCTTGCCGCGGGTGCGAACTGTGCATCTGGCTCACAGCAGGTGAAAATTCGTGAAACATTTGTCTACCTACGCGTAGGGGACCGATTATGTGCCGGGCCGGGGCAGTAATTGGTGTAATAATGCCTATTTCACAGCATAATAATGAAGAGTACATAAAATAACAAGTATGAATGAGTTTTTATTACGGCGTCATGCGGCTTAAGAATCCCGAGATCAGCGGCGCCTAGCCCGCTCAGTCGGTGGAGCAGGCCACGCCTGATCTGAGTCGTGAGTTCGCGCCCACAGTGGCTCTGGGGTCTACTTACAAATAATCATTTAGTTAGATTTCTTTTATTATAAAATGTGTCTCAAGTTATCTGCATGGGAGTCCTGAGAGCTAGACGGGAAAAACTTTGGAGTACGAAGCCCCACCAGCCTAGGGCAGACCCCTGTGGGACACATCCTAGAAGTTTCAAAGAGCCTTCCTGGGGCTGCGCATAGTACAGAGCATGCGCCTTCCACGTCCAGGCTTGAAAGTAAAGGCTACTAGAGCTCATCATGTACTCTACTTACTAAATTATACTGGAAATGAAAAGGTGACTTCTAAAAATACTAAGGACACCATGTTCCCTGTCAGTGGTTCTCAAGGTGTGGTGCCCGAACCAGCAGCAGCCTCACTGAAAACTTAAGATATGGACATTCTCACGCCGTAACCCAGACCTACGGAAACTCCAGGGGTGAACACAACAATCGGGGTTTTAACCGATTGAGCCCCTATCAAGCCCCTCTAGGTGGTTCTGATGCGTGCTAATGTTGGGAACTTTATATTACACTTCACATTCTGTTTTTATTCTATAAATAGTAAGTAACATGCTTTGTAAATATCATCTTCACTGTTTCATAGCTAAGTATCCCCTTAATCTTATTATTTATTCTATAAATATCTGTATCTAGCACATAATATATCTTTGGTAATTAAAAAAATTATGTTGTAAAGGATCTCCAAAAGTGATGTCTTGAATCTTATCAGAAAGCTGACAATTAATCTTATTTTAAAAGATCCATTAAATACTGACTCCAAATTGTTTATATTTTAATATTATGTGAGTATTGTATTTTTTAAATTTTTATTTATTTTGAGAGAGAGAAAGAGAGAGAACGAGCAGGGGAGGGGCAGAGAGAGAGGGAGAGAGAATCTCAAGCAGGCTCTGCCCCAACGGGGCTCTATCCCATGACCCTGGGATCATGACCTGAGCCAAAATCAAGAGTTGGAGCTCAACTGACTGAGCCACCCAGGAGCCCCATGACTATTGTTTTGATATATGTGTATCTTCAACATGATAGGTGGCACAAGAAATGTTTAAAAACCATTAAATTTCTTTGGAGAATTTAATATACGAAACTCTCTGAAAGCGCCTCTCGGTATCTAACTTATTTCCTCTTTAACCTATGTTTCTAGTGCTCTAATACGTGGAGAACATCTGGACACCATTTCTAATAACCCTCTGTAAACGTGAATGTAATTTTTAATAAGTCTTCCCTAAGTCTTTGTTTCTGAACAATACCAGTTCCTTAAGCTTTACCCAGTGTCTTGTTTCTTAATCAAGTCCTTCACCACCTCCTTGCAGTCTTCTGACCCCTCTGCAGGCACCCCGTGTTCTTCTCAGTAAGATAACTGTGCTGCACTAAACACAACGTCATCTGTACGTGATTACCATTTGTGAACATCATTATTTACACATTTACTTTACATCACTTACATATTTAAATTATTTACATATTTTCTAGGTGTGAAAGTGTATAATTTAACGTTCTTTAAGAATAATATTTTGTTTTTGGAGGTCAAAATTTGAACCCTTACAATGTATGCATGAATTGGTTGTATTGAACTGGAACGACAGCATTTTTTAACTAAAAGCCAAAGAGAGCGCTTCGCCCAGCTCTCTCCTTTTACACAGAGGAACTCAGCGTCTTGAGAGACCTGCACTCTCCAATGTGGTGACCCCTACTCACATACTAAAGAGAAAGTTCAGTTTCTTAATAACACTAGCCGTGTTTCAAGCTAGTATTATTAGCTCAATAGCTACACACATGGCTAGTAGCTTTGGGATTAAACAGCACAGGTCTGGAACACTCCCCTTATCTCAGAAAGCTCTGTTGGGCAGCACTGGGGTAAATGGCCCAGAACCATACAGCTCCTCCGTGGCAGAGCAAGAATATCCAGTTCCTGGTCCAGAGGTATCCCACCGTACTACTACCTTAAAAAAAGGAGGAAAGTGCGATAGATTACCCATCTACAAAATTTATTGAGTTTTCGTACAAAGCATTGTGCTAGCCATGGATCTTGACCCCAAGAAGGTTTTAAGAATATTCAGTAAGGGGCCCCTGGGTGGCTCAGTCGGTTTAGTGCCCGACTTCAGCTCAGGACATGATCTCATGGTTCATGAGTTTGAGCCTCGCATTGGGCTCAGTGCTGTCAGCTCAGAGCCTACTTCAGATCCTCTGTACCCTTCCCCCCCCCCCCCCCCCCCCCCCCCCCCCGCTCACACTCTCTCTCTCAAAAATGAATAAACATTAAAGAAAGAAAAGGAGAGAGAAAAGAAGAAGGAAGGAAGGAAATTTGGTAAGATTGCTGACCATGTAGAAAATGGCAGGTGTTTTAGTTACATCTCCTTTCTGGCTGTTTAATATATACATGTATGTTTACTAAATGTCTCCAGTCCCTTTGACCTTCCCAGAGACATCACACACTACTCGGCTTACACCTCGATTCCTACAGCCAATTCCTGGCTGGTCTCCCAGGCTCCTTCTGGCCTTTCTTGCTCCCTTCAATATTCTATGATTCTATACCCATTTCCCTCAAGTGCTGGTCCCACCCTTGCTCTCCCAGAACAACCTAGAGTAGATTCTTGTGTATCAGACACTAACAACAACTATGGTAAAGTCAACAACAATGACTTATATTTGCTTGACATTTGCACATACGTTATCCCATTTACTTTTTTTAACTTTTTTTAAAAGATTTTATTTTTAAGTAGTCTCTGCACCCAATATGGGCCTTGAACTCACAACCTGAGATTGAGGGTCCCATGATGTACTGACTGAGCCAGCTGGGCGCCCATATCCCATTTCATTTAATTCCCATCTTTCTTGGGGTGTCCGGCTTGCTCGGTTGGGTCCCCATGTCGGTTGTGACGACTACTTAAAAAACAAAACAAAACAAACCCCCAGAACATAAATAAAACATGTAGTTGTGATTAATAAGGCAACTCAGAAAAAAAATAATTTCCCTCTTTCTTTTCCAGATTTCAAGGCCTTCAACCAATGTTGCCCTTTTATTTCTAAGATTGTCTCTTGTCAAACATTTTGAGTACATTTGTTCTAAAAGTACTAAAACCAGGTACCTGAGAGTCATCCTTGACTTCTCTAATCTCCATTCCCCACCCCTAATTCAGTCCATCAAGTAACACTGGTTCTGGGCCTAAAACTCACGTGTGAGACATCCATTTCCTTCCAGGTCTCATGTGGTGAGGCTTCCATAATAAAGTAGCACAGGGTGTGATGACAGAAATGAACGTTCCCACCGTCCTGGAGGCCAGAAATCCATTCCCAAGTTGTCGCAGGGTGGGTGCTCCCAAGGTCCCCCTCAGCTTGTAGACGGCTAGTTTCTGGCGTCTCTACACACCTTCCCTTGGGGTCTCTGTGTCCTTATCTCCTTATCAGGATACCAGTAGGGTGGGGTGAGGACCCCGCCACTCGACCTCATTTTACTGTAATTTCCTCTTTGAAGGCCTTACCTCCCGACACAGGGGTTTGGGACTTCATCGTAGGAGCTTTGGGGATGACACAACTCGGCCCATGACTCTCTGTCATTACTGACACCGTCCTTGCTCAGAGTGGCTCCATTTCTCACCAAATGGTGACAGTTTCCCCATGTCCTCTCATGCCTGTTTACCGTACAACAGCCACAGTGATCTTTCCAGTTTTAAAAATGTACACCAGTCCCTTGCTTAAAGTCTTATAGCGGTGGGGTGGCCGGGGGGGCTCGGTCAGTTCAGCATCCGACTCTTGATTTTGGCTCAGGCCGTGATCTCACGGTTGTGAGACTGAGCCCCACCCTTGGGCTCTGTGCTGATAGCTGCGGAGCCTGTTTGGGATTCTCTCTCTCCCCCATCGCTCTCTGCCCCTCCCCCCCCACTCTCTCAAATCAAAACTTTAAAAATAAAGGAAGTGTACTTCAACTCCTTTTTCAAGAAAGCCTCTCACGATGCATCATCCTTGACTCCCGACTGCTCCGGCCTCCCTCAGGATTTGGTGGTAGGTCTAACTGTAGACGTACAAAGTACCTCTGAGCAAAATAACTTTTATTCTACGATATGTTAAGGGCATACAGGGTGACAGCTGGTCCAGAATTTGGTTGAATAAAAATTAATTTCTATTGTCCACACGGTCTTCACTTTACTATTTCTCTCTCGCACCGTTCTGGTAATGAAAAAAGTAAGAAACGTAATTTGCCGAGGCCTAGTGTTTGCTAAAGCCCAGCCCAGTGGCCAATTTTTTCTCTTTAAAAAAAAAAAAAAAAGGACAAACAGGAATGGTAAGTTTCAACCTTCCTCCAACCCAGTGGAGCCTGCCTGTGCCAGTGAACTCTGACGTGTACCCCGAGTCAGGAGGCGGAAACTTACATCAGAGGCTCTCAGGTGCGCCAGCAGCCGCCGTCTGCCGGGTGGACGCTGCTAAATGTGGCCCTGAACGCCGCTTCTAGTGCTAATTAACGCAGCTTTTACTGGGAGACCGCATACTTCCCTGCCTTTTCCTCTTTCCTTTGTTCTTCCGTTTTCATCTACTCTCTCGTGCTCTCTCTTTTTTTTTTCTCTCTCTCTTTCTTTTAAACTGAGGAAGTAGAGTAGAGCAGTGGTTCCCAACCCTGGGGGTGCCCACGACAATCAATCTACGTGATCAAGAAAATCTATAAAATGATGCTCTGCCTCATAAAATAAGGGCAATTAAAATAATGAATGCCATTTCACACCCATCAGATTGAAAAAAATTAAGACCTGTGAGTGTGGCATGTCTCCAACAAAAGGGCACCCTTGTTGAGAGTAATTGGATAGATCTTTTTATCCCTCACCACACCTAACCCTGTTGCGGCACCAGCATATCAACTCTCGAGCACAGAAACTGTGTCTGTTTTGTTCGTTGCCGTATCTGCAAGTGTCTAGAAAGTGCCCGGCACATAGTAGGCAATCAATAAACATTTGTTAAAGAATAAGTGACACCAGTTCTCAGCAAATACTTGCCGGTTGACTAGATGACTGAGAAGCCTCCGGGCAGCTGTAAGAACCGACAAGACTCCGGTTTCCAAGCCCGGGGTGGGGACCTGAGCGACAGGCAGGACGAGGGGTTTCCCCTCCCGACCACAACTTCCTACCGCAGCCCCACTTCCCCATCCTGCCACCAGATACACAACACACCACAATACAGCCACCTGCTAACTGTTTGGGGCCACATTTGGTTTTTTCTGGCGAGTGTTCCACTGTCACCTACTTCGTGACCCACTGAAAGGTTTCCCTTCCTACTCAGATCAGTCAGTTCTGTGCTTTGACAACTATAATAATCTATTTGATCTTTGGATTTTGGACTTTCTTCACCCCACTTCATCACTGCCAGATTAATCTTTCCAGAATACCACTTTTACGATGCGACCAACCTGCTCAAAAGTCTTTAATGACTGCTATACATCACCTACTTAAAAGGCTTAAATTATGGGGCACCTCGCTGGCTCAGTCAGCGGAACACGTGACTCGATCTCAGGGTCGGGAGTTCGAGATCAAGACTTGGGGGTAGAGATTACTTAAAAAAAATAAAATCTTTCAAAAAGAGAGGATTTAAATTTCCTAGTTTTGCACCCACAGCCCTCAGTGACCAAGCCCTCAGCAATCCGTCTCTATGCTATCGTCCGGAACTCCTGGACAACATCCTCAGTTCCAACTAGCCAGCTATACTCATGTCCCCCAAACCACCGTGTGTGTGTGCGAGGCTCATTTAAGTAATCTCTACACCCAACGTGGGGCTGAAACTCATGACCTTGAGATCAACAGTTGGATGCTCTTCCAATTGACCAGCCAGGTGCCCTAAAAAACCACTTGGCGTTTCTATACCTCTGTATTGTTTTTGCTCGTGGGACCTCGGTGTCCCAGGTTCTCCGGTCTTCAGCCTCAGCCCCCTTTTGAAGTGTCCAAACTGTAATCCTGTCAGTCTTCTTCCCTCAAGCAACTTTCAGAATTTCTGAAGAGTTCTCTCAAGTCCCCCAAATCATTCTGTTGTCACTTGTCACCATGCAGTCTCTCACGCCAGCAGATGACAGCCTGCTTCTGCGGGCTGCGTTCTCCAGGGACCGTTCCGTCCTGGCGTGCTCCCAGGCCACGTACTCGCTTCCACACAGGATGGCTGCACCAGTGTGTGGAAGGAACACGGGGCTGCGGGCAGCCGGAGGAGATGTGTGCACTTACTCAGCCGCCCTTCCCCTCCCTCACTCCACACCTGCACGCACACCCCCAGGGCCAGCTTCTGTCCATCAGTCTGAGAACAGACACTGGGTGTCGACCCCGCGGCCCGCACCGTGCTAGGCACTGGGGATTCAAGGGCGGACCACAGGACACAGGTCCTGTTTTCAAGACAGACATTGAATAAATTACTATAAATAGGTCAGGCGAGCAAATAAATTCTTTTCTTTTAATTTCTTAATCTTTAAGTAGGCTCCACGCCCCACGTGGGGCTTGAACTCATGACCCCGAGATCAAGAGTCACACACTCCACCGACCTGAGCCAGCCAGGCACCCCAGAGGTGAGCAAGTAATTCTAAGTGTGCAAAATGCTGCCAGAGAAATTCTGGGGAGTACAAGCTTATGTCCTCTACATTCTCTGGGGCCCAGAGTGGGGAAAACTAGTGCTCCCACCCTTTATATCATATCTAGTCGAGTTAATAATAATATAACCTATAAAAAAACAATTACGGGGTGCCCGGGTGGCTCAGTCGGCTGAGCGTCAGACTTCGGCTCAGGTCACGATCTCACCGCTCGTGAGTTCGAGCCCCACGTCGGGCTCTGTGCTGACAGCTCGGAGCCTGGAGCCCGCTTTGGATTCTGTGTCTCCCTCTCTCTCTGTCCCTTCCCCGGCTTGCGCTCTGTCTCTCTGTCTCTCTCTCAAAAGTAAATAAAAATTTAAAAAACAAAAGCAATTCTCAAGACAGCTTTTACATTGTTATGCAGACAGTTTAGCTCCTGATTTTTTCATATTTCTCAATAGAGAATGAAAAGAGCCAAAATTCACACTTAAACTATGTGCTTGGCACTATTCTAACAATAACCTATGAAGGAGTCCTATTATCTTCCCCACTTTACAGATGAGACAACTCAGGCACAGAGAAGTTTTGGTGAGCCCAAAGTCACACAGCAAGTCCGGGCAGAATTCAGAATCCAGGCAATCTGACTGCTCAGCCCACATTCTTTAGTGGGATGCTGTTATACCCCCATGGAGGTAATTTGCATAATCACAGATAGATCATGAAAGTGATTATCCCCAAACAATGAAGCAGTCTTTCTTCAAAGGTGTTTTGCACCCCCACCTCTACAGCAGAGAGAAGACCGGCCCATCTGTGAGTCCTGGACTTTTGTCCCAGCGCCAGGCTCCAACACCCACCACACCACGCCCCCCCACACGGGGTGGGAGTCGGGGGGAAGGCTCTTCTCTGTCGCTGAGACTACCCCCCCCCCCCCGCCCCGGTGCTGTGGAACCCCAGGCTGAGGCCCTCCCAGGCCCAGTTCACGCTGCCGTCTTCCATCTCTGGATTCAGGCCGCAATCCCCGTCTGGGGACACGCTCTGACAGACAACCTTCACCACTGGGCTCAGGGACGGCGCACCTTGCACGGAGCGGATGCACAGACAGAATCGTTGACTGGCTGACCTGGTGATTGAGGTGGAGTCCCCAGGTTGTAGGGTCTGTGTGGTAGGGCAGGACGGGCGCGACGCTTCAGTTCTCGATCTGACTTTTCTCACACGGTTTAAAAAATATCTGTGGATGTCATGAACACGTCTGGAAAATATTCGCCCAGTAGACGCGGAATATGCCAAGCACTGGGCTGGGCATCACAGGTGACACAACCCGTCTCCCCCCGAACTCTCTAGCTAATTGGTGGCCGCTTTTCAGGTAAATCCACAGGCACAAATCCAAGGTCATCACTCTTGTCCTTACGACACACAGACACAGACTCCAAACTCGCCTCTCCTCAAAGTCCCAACATTTCTCGCGGGCTCTCTGTTCCTCTGGGTACAGGTTGGTCATTTTTACCACGAAGGAAACCTAAGTTACATATTCATTCTTGGAAAGGAATGAGGAAACAGGAGAATGTAGCCTAAGAGACCCGCTCTTTCCTCTCTTGCCACCTCAGGAAGACCATCGGGGCAACTCTGTTCAGAGGTGGATCCTCGGCCAGCTGCGGGGCAGCCGCAGAGGTAATTTATTATGTGCTAAAAGACTTCAGAACATGATTACTTTCAGAACATGACTTTTTTTATTGAGGATTTTAACTGGGACAAACGAAGCAAAGGAATTGTTATGCATTTTACACCCCTGGACGTGTAAATCTTTATGCAGTGAAGAAATGCAATGAAATGAAACTCAAATTTGAAAAGCTAACAGTTGATAATAATGATCAGTGGAGAGATGGTCAGTTTTCTGCCACAGTTTCAAGCTAAAATTAATTAGCTTCTAAAATAAAATACGTGGAAAATCGAGGCCTTACTTGAATCCTAATGCGACAAATACGGACTGGATTTTTAGTTCCTTGTATCTTTCTGTAAATTGTCCACAACTATATTGGTGTAGACCGTGGTAGGGATGGAGTTCGGTCCCTATGCTACCACTCCAGGCAAATTTAAAGACAGGCATCTTGTACCGTGTCCTTCTGTTCTATGCGGCTTCTCTACATTTTACTTAAATTAACTGGCAGAGGAGATGTTTACCTATAAAATGACGTCAAAGTAAAAGATTGGTAAAAACCGTAAAATCGATAATCTGAGAGAATACTGTTAAGACATTTCCCCCACACCGTAACAGTGGTATAGAACATGAACATGACGCCTGATCGGATCCACAAGAAAGTAAGAAAATGTCTGTTCGTGAGACTTTGTTGAAGGGTAGCACATGCCAGCGGAATCCTGAAAAAGATAAACCTAGGTTATTTAGTCTACAACTGCATGTAAGTAATAATCAACATATTTAACTACTATATATTTTCTGCTAAAATGTCATGAAACTTACATCAAATCTCTGACAATTAAATTGGTAATTAACTGATACTTTAAAATATTTACTGACAGCAGTCTACTGGGCAACAGTACATATGTACAATACAAATGCACATAATTCTCGACCTTAAGGAACTTCTAGTCTAAAAGGAAATCTTCTCTTTTGAAAAAGTGCTTTTAAAGTGCTAATATTGCAAAAATTTGTCTTGCAATTTTCTTCTATCTTTGCTTTCCTTTAGAATGTGATCTTTACATACTATGAGGGAAGCAACTTTGTTTCTTTTCTTTATCACCACAAAATGCCCAAAACAGTGGGGGATACACAACCGGCACTTAACAGTATTTGTTGGGGCGCCTGGGTGGCGCAGTCGGTTAAGCGTCCGACTTCAGCCAGGTCACGATCTCGCGGTCCGTGAGTTCGAGCCCCGCGTCGGGCTCTGGGCTGATGGCTCAGAGCCTGGAGCCTGTTTCTGATTCTGTGTCTCCCTCTCTCTCTGCCCCTCCCCCGTTCATGCTCTGTCTCTCTCTGTCCCAAAAATAAATAAACGTTGAAAAAAAAAAAAATTTAAAAAAAAAAACAGTATTTGTTAAGTGATTGAATAAAGATACTTAGAAACTGCTTCAAATGTGCTAACAATCTTTTATATGACACTAGAATTCAAGCATCAGATTCTGTGATATACAGACATTTACAACATCCTTACTTATCTGCCCTAGAAGCTACGGTTCGACAAGCTAGAGAATGTGTTCTACTGCATCTGAGTCACACATTTCGCTCTTAAATAAGGACGGACTATTATTAGACAGGGACAACAGAAAAGAGGCCAGGGGGGACGTTTGGCCCTCCAAATAAAAGCGTAACTTATCAACTTCTAATTTTGACAAAAACACTAAATATCATCCATCATCTTTTCTCCTAGACATAACATTGCACTAGTTGCTAACTCCCATTGTAACAACCCTGTTAATACCCAGTAATTAAATTGATTGGTTGCAAATTCCCCTTCAACACTTACGTATGCCGTCACTTTAAAGATGGAAGAGGTAATTTGTATTTTCTTGGTTTGAGGATTCTTTCGAACACTAAAATGGGGGGGGGGGGAAGGGATACATTTTAAATATAACAAGCATTTACACAATACATTTTTTTTGTTTATTAACGTTTATTCATTTTTGAGAGAGCATGAGTGGGGGAGGGGCAGAGAGAGGGGGAGACACAGAACCCGAAGCAGGCTCTAGGCTCCCAGCAAGTGTCCAGCACAGAGCCCGATGCGAGGCTCAAACCCACGAACCGTGAGATCATGACCTGAGCTGAAGTCAGGCGCTTAACTGAGCCACCTAGGTACCCCTACATTTTTTTTAATGTTTATTCAGTTTTGAGAGAAAGAGAGAGACAGAGCATTAGCAGGAGAGGGGCAGGGAGACACAGAATCCGAAGCAGGCTCCAGGCTCTGAGCTGTCAGCAAAGAGCCCGACGTGGGGCTCGAACCCACAGACCGTGAGATCAAGACCTGAGCTGAAGTCAGACGCTTACCTGACTGAGCCACCCAGGCACCCCCCCCACACCCCCTGCCTTTTTTTTAGTGTTTGGCATAATACATTTAGAATACTGATCCGTTTAGTCTGCAGGTGTTCTTATGCATACATAATATAGAAATACACAATATCCGACTCAAATGGTTTGAAAAGGACAGACCCGCAGTTTTACCCCAGGATGGAGAACTGCAGAACACGTAATTTTACAGTTAGAATATCTGAGGTCTGACCGAGACTCAGGATGAATGTTTCCCAAGCCAGAGACAATGATCAGAAAAATAAGAATTGATAAAAGTCCGACTGAAGTGTAGGCAGCGGTAAGGGGTAGGCAAAGGCGCAACTACAGAATTCAACAATGCAAACAACACGCCAGCTCCGGCACTGATCTGTTGGTTCATTTTGGGGAAGATTAACCTTTCTGAACATCAATTTCCTCACACGCCAACTGGGCACACTATGGTTCTTTTTAGAATTATGTGAGAATCGAGTGGGATAAGGCATATGAAAACTATTCGCTAAATTATGTACTATTAAATTATATCATATTAAAATTATTTTCTTTCAGTACCTCTCTTTCAGTTACTCTCCCCCACAAGACTCCCTGCGGCAGCACAGAGCGGAAGCACAGAGAGGGAAGGAACAAGCTACAGAGAGCGATGCACACATGTTCCCTTCCTAATGCTTTACCATCTGCAAAATACCTTCGTGTGACTTCCTCCATATAAAGACCACACAGCTCCATGAGGCTGTTGGGCACGACTTTACCAGGTTTAGAGACAGTAGGGCCAGAGAAGTTAAACGAGACATTAAAGACATTCCAGCTGAAAGTGGTATTTCTGGGAACAGACTCCAGGTGACACAGCGTCCATCCAGGTCCTTTCCCTAGGTCTCAACCGCTCATCCCCTGCCTCCAATCCAGCAGATGTGCACCACAGGCAGTCCTCCTGGGTGACAGGGGGACGTCACATTGAAAGGAAGCTGGCCCCTTCCTCACTTCACTAGGTGCAAGCATCTTTCTCCTTCACTACGTATGAAAGAGTGAGGTGGGCCAGGAGGAGAATGAAGGGGGACTGTGTCCAATGTGTGTGTGTGTGTGTGTGTGTGTGTGTGTGTGTGTGTTTGCGCACCTACTGGAATGGGCAGACCTGAGCCATGTCAGGGTTAAAAGTTCTTAGGCAGTTTTTGTTTTTTTTAGGCAGCTTTTATCTGCAGAAATCATGCAATTAATTTCCACATCCTTCTACGACATGGATTAAGGTCATTTTATTTCTCTAAACACTTAACATATACTGCTTAAAAACTGAAGACTATATTTGAAGTTCTGTGCTTATCCAAGGGGTAACTATAGTCACTCCATATAAAACATTTATACTGCACACACCTACATAACCACCCAAACCAAACTACAGAACATACCTATGGTTATATCGATTTTAAGTGTTGATCTGGAGATGGTGATACGGGTATAAATATATAAAAATTCACTAAGCTGTAGGTCCACTATAATTTGTTCACTTTACTGCATGTAAATTAGCCCAGTTAAAAACAAAAACAAAAACAACCTAGACCAACCCTTGTAAAAGTTTGTACTTACCAAATAAACTGAGAAGAAAATTTAGTGTTTGACACTTCATTTAACAATCACTTAACACATACATGTACTGTAGTGTACTACTTACCGAAGAAACTACCATTTGAACATTATTAGAAGTTGGTTCCTGGGTGGCTCAGTTGGTTAAGTGACCAACTCTTGATTTGAGCTCAGGTCATGATCTCATAGCTCTGGAGTTTGAGCCCAGCGTCGGGCTCTGTGATGACAGTGCGGAGCCTGCTTGGGATTCTCTCTCTCTCTCTCTCTCTCTCTGCCCCTCTCCCGCTCTCTTTCTCTCTCAAAATAAATGAATAAACTTAAAAAAAAAAAGAAATAAGAATCCCACTGCTTAATTAGCATTTGAGGGCCATAATCTAAGCCTCACGGTTTAAATAATAAAATTTCACATCTCAGGCAGGTACGCAGTTTGGAAAACCTCTCCAAAAACTTTGATCGGAGCCTGTGTTTAATATTGACAGCAGAAAAGACAAAGGCTTCCATTAGTAACTACAGAATTATTTCTGCATAGACATTTTTCAAATGTAGTGAAACAACTGGTCATATTTACTCTCCAATGAACCGACTCTGAGGTATTACCTATATTATTTAAAAGAACCATAATCCTTGAAAAGAAGGCACTTTCCAGAACGTTTCAAAAGGGTATCTTATGGGACTTGTAATAACGGATGAGGGAAAACATATCTTCAGAATGTTCTCACCCTTTGGTTTGAGCCAGAGACTACTAAAATCAAGCTCTGTGACGCGCCTCCAACACGGACACACATAAGGGATGCACGTCTTTTCTGGAGCAGATTAGTGATGACGTTTCTCTGCGAGGGCAGGTTAGATAATGGAAAGCAGCTACTGCGTGTACAATTAGAAAGATAGCAGACGTTCTCCTGAAAGATGGGTACGCGCCCAAAATTCAAGTAACGGGACGGGAAAAAACAATACCCTTGCCGGTTAACTCGGCCTGTACAAGTGACTTGTCTGGATATGTGGCTCGGGATGACAAGGTACTGACAACTGCTGGGGGTCCACGGGTGCTTCCCCTACACGTGCGTTCCTCCCGAGAAGCGACGCCGATCCACCCCGCGCCCTCACCTTGACCAAGTGCCACCGCCTCTGACCCACACCAGCACAACCAGCTAGAAAGGCCAGAGGCGGCGCGAGAGATCAGCAAACCGGCAGGGCTCCGGAGGGACCCCGACCAGCCAGCCCACTCGGTTGCTTTGCACTGGCCCTTTAGCCATCTTAAGCGAATACTCATCCTGATCGTAATTTTCTTCTAAAGCTGTTTTGGGAAGACAACCTCACATCTCCTCCGCACTTAGCAGAGAAATTCCTCAGCGTGCTTCAACTCGGGTCATCGTGAGAAACAGTTAATGGTTCTCAAGTAAGAGTAATGCTGTAATCGGGCTGGTTCCTTCTCAGCGTCCCCTGGAATGGCAGACTGGAGACGTGCGTGTCTCCCCTGGACAGGGGACGGGCTGCCCTCTCTGCCGGCTCTTGGGGACCCCATTGCATCGAGACTTCCCTAACACGGCCACCCTAATAATGTCCTCTTTTCAACTCCTGGGGTACTTATTACAGCATCAGGAGCTGCGAACATTTGCCTATAAAAAATCGAACATCGGATTTCGTAACAGTTTTTCCTTATAAAACCTTCTAAACTATCACTTACTATGTTAGTTTCTCATAATTTCCTTAAGGTCGAGGGCTGTCTGGTGCTCCTCTTGTAGTCTCTTCGGAGGCTGGCGGAGCTCTGAGCACAGTATTAACACTCGTCGGTTGCCCGCCTAAGGGATTCTGCGGGCGTGATTCTCTTCTTCCTGTTGGATGCCGTGAATTTTGGCCACTCATTTGACCAGTGGCCGTTGACCCTGGAGCCATAGTGTCACTTAGCACCCAAGCAGCGTGGAGGAGAGTCACAGGTGAGAATCCAGGACAGGGGAGGTCAGGGAAAACGGTTTCTCCAGTGTTTAGGTTCTAAAGCTACTTCTGTTTCAAACACCTCCAGCAGAATCTCCTCTCGCATAGCACACGATGGTGACGAATCCCACACGTTCGTGTGGCCAGTGAAGTACAACACAATGTCATGGCAGCGGTGTGCGCGCACGTGTGTGTGTGTGTGTGTGAGAGACTAGGTGTACCACAGAGTATCTGCAGGGAGTGCTGGAAGCAGGCCTACGGGTTTTCACGAGCTGAATATAAGGACAGAATGTTTTGGATGTGAGTATGTATATGCTTTTCTCAAATTCTGTTTCTAACACTTTTTTGGACAATCTTTATGTATTGGCAGAGTAACTTTTCCACAAAAATCGGAGGCAAATTAAAGAAATAATTTTTGTTTTTAAAACCGTATCAGAGGGGCCCCTGTGTGGCTCAAGCAGTGAAGTGTCTGACTCTCGGTTTTGGCTCAGGTTATGATCTCGCGGTTCACGGGTTCCAGCCTTGCCTCCGGCTCTGAGCTGACAGCGAGGAGCCTGCTTGGGAGTCTCTCTCTCCTCTCTCTCTCCTCCTCCCCCACCCTCTCTCTCTCTTTCTCAAAATAAATCAACTTAAAAAAAACTATATAAGAAAAAGAATGAAGCGAAATAACTACATCACGTAGTTGTCACACAGCTGAATGACACACAGAACAGAAGTGAGATTTGCGATGCTGAGTGCAAGTAACGATCGAGAGTTTTACGACAAGCTAATTCTGTTTTTTTCCGATTAAAGCAAAATTTTGTAAGTAAACTCTGCTTTTACTCGTTCCTATCCCTTTTGCCTACAGACATGATCCAATATCTTCATCACTGAAAAGCCCAACCCAAGTATAAATAAATGATTATAACGTTTTTATACCAATTAGATCTTCAAAGAGAAAAAACAGAACTAGTGGATCACCTAAGCAAACCTGGAATTTAGAATTAATTTAAAAATGTAAAGTTTATGCCTAGATAAAAATCTTTCCACCTCTCTACAAAAAAGGTAATTGTTCTACTATTAGTCAAGCAAATTTACACAACCTGAGGAATCTTGTGTTCTCCTGAAATGTGAAAAGAGACCTGGGGTAAATGTCACAGGAGACCTGGGGTAAGTATAACAGGAGTTCTGGGGTAGGTGTGACAGGAAATCTAGGAGAAGTGTGAAAAGAGACCTGGGGCCAACATGACAGGAGACCTGAGGTGAGTGTGACAAGAGACCTGGGGTGAGTGTGACAGGAGACCTGGGGTAAAGGTGACATGAGACTGGTGGTAAATGTGAAATGAGACCTGTGCTAAATGTGACATGAGACCTGGGTGAGTGGACAGGAGACCGAGGTATCTGTGACAGGAACCTGGGGTAAGTGTGACAGGAGATCTGAAGTAAATGTGAGAGGACGCCTGGGATAAGTGTGACAGGAAGCCTGGGTTAAGTGTGATAGGAAACTGATGTGACAGCAGACCTGGGGTGAGGTGACAGGGGACTTAAGGTAAGTGTGACAGGAGATCTGAGGTAAATGTGACAGGACGCCTGGGATAAATGTGACAGGAGGCCTGGGTTAAGTGTGGCAGGAGACCTGGGTAAGTGTGACAGGAGGCCTTAAGTAAGTGTGACAGAAGACCTGGGGTAAGTGTGACCCAAGACCTGGGATAAGTGTGAAAGGAGACCTAGGGTAAGTGTGACAGGAACCTGGGGTAAGTATGATAGGAGACCTGATGTAAAAGCGACATCAGACCTGGGGTGAATGTGACAGGAGACCTGGGGTAAATACGACAAGAGACCTGTGGTAAATGCACAGGACATCTGGGGTAAGTGTGACAGGATTCCTGTGGTAAATGGGACAGGAGCCCTGGGTAGGTGTGATAGGAGACCTGAGGTAAAAGTGACATCAAGCCTGTGGTGAATGTGACAGGAGATCTGCGATAAGTGTGACAGGAGACCTGAGGTAAAAGTGACATCAGACCTGGGGTGAATGTGACAGGAGACCTACGGTAAGTATGAGAGGAACCTTGGGTAAGTGTGAAGGAGCCCTGAGGTAAAAGGGTAGTACACCTGGGATGTGGTGACAGGAGACCTGAAATAAATTTGAGAGGGCACCTGGGGTAAATATGACAGGAGACCTGGGGTAAATGTGAAAGGAGACCTGGGGTAATTGTGACAGGAGACCTGGGGTAAAGGTGACATGAGACTGGTGGTAAATGTGAAATGAGACCTGTGCTAAATGTGACATGAGACCTGGGTGAGTGGACAGGAGACCTAGGTATCTGTGACAGGAACCTGGGATAAGTGTGACAGGAGATCTGAGGTAAATGTGAGAGGACGCCTGGGATAAGTGTGACGGGAAGCCTGGGTTAAGTGTGATAGGAAACTGATGTGACAGCAGACCTGGGGTGAGGTGACAGGGGACTTAAGGTAAGTGTGACAGGAGATCTGAGGTAAATGTGACAGGATGCCTGGGATAAGTGTGACAGAAGACCTGGGGTAAGTGTGACAGGAGACCTGGGGTAAGCACGACAGGAACCTGGGGAGAATGTGATAGAAGATCTGGGATAAGTCAGCCGCTAAGCAGGCATGGAGCGAGTAATCCGTTGGATGGGGAAGGAAGCACAGTCAGATGAGAACCGGGAACTGGGTGCTAAAGAGAGTCAGGGAGATGTGACCATGTCCCAACCTGGACGAGAAGGGAGAGGCCGGAAAAGGGGTTCGAAGCGGTGCTGTTCTCACACGCTTTGGTGGTTGGCGTCAACAGGACCCGACAGACGCTAGGCGAGCCCAGCACAGTTAAACAACGCACTCCGTTAACCAGAGATTTACCTACTGTAATCTAGCACCATTACCTCACTAGATCTTTATAGATAAGCTTTGTTGTTTCCAGATATGGATTAAGCACATCTTCGTACTGACAAAGGGCTCCACCAAGGCAAAGATGTTTGAAAAGACAAAACAGGAACTCTTCTCTATCAGCTTGGCTAAATATTTCATATTTTTCTGAGTCTTCCACTAGCAAAACCTATGGAGAATGATAAAATTCATCTTAATCTAACATGATTTAAGGCTCCAATTTTTGTTTTCAAAAGTTTCCATTTATGAACTTACAAATAATCCTAGGCCTATGTCAACAACCAATCCTGAACAACCAGAAAGAGTAATCGGTGAGACCTGCACTCATTTTCCCTCCATGTTACCTTTAGGTACTGATGCTCAGTTAAAGGAATAAATCTAAATCTTCTCCTCTTCCCCTTTATACCTTTGTTCTAATTTGTATCTTTAGTAATGGTTTTAGCACTACTGCAATTTTAGTGCTGAGTCACCTTAAATCTTATTTGGAAACAAGGGACCATAAATAAATGGAGAAACTTCCCCATCCCAGAAGGTCTGTAGCCTTTGCTTCAGTCTGGAAGCTGGCCCTCATTTTCTAAGCCCTACCCCTGCACTTCTGGATGACCACTTTCCTTACCACCCCTGCCCCGGCCCACCCCCTTTACTCCATTTGAACTATTCAGGTAAGTGGACCATCATAACCACCTCTTTTCCTGCTGTCCCCTAATAATATCATCCTACCCATCACCCATCTATACTGACTCTCGCTCTCTGGAGACTTCACCACCTCTTTCAGAAAACAGCACGACAGGGTCGGACGTGGGAGGGTTTCTTATACCATTGGCCATTCCACACAACTGATTGACTCGATTGTGGTAGATACGAACAAGGTGACGAATGTAAACCATAACACACATTTTTTTTATTGAGTTGTTTATACTCCACCTGCTTGTAAAAAGAATGTGAAGTAGCTAACAGTAAAATACCCACACAGTACGAAAAGTTAAAAGGCAGAAACCTGTAACCAAGAAACAAAGTGGGAAAGAAAACACAACAAGGAGTCGGAATGCTGTAAAAATTGTACATAACACTAACACTACCAAACAGGTAAAGGAGGGAAATAGGAGTTATACAAAATCACTGTCTAGTAGCAAGAAGTGCACTTAAATTAGGAAACCTGATCAAGCTTCACATTTGATTTACCCCAATCTCAAATGAATATTCATCACAAGGTCAGCATAAAAAAGGCACTTAAATAAACTCTGTGGTGTTGCCAGTGTGCAGGTTATTTGCAATGAGTTTATGAAAGCCAAAGTCACATGCAGTAAAAGGTGAGGGGAAGTGGTTTACGGTTTATCACTCCCTGGGTGTGCCACACATACGGCTTGGCCCATCTCCCCTCCTTGCCTGCTTCTCTCCTTCTCTCTCTCTCTCTCTCTCTCTCTCTCTCTCTCTCTAAGGAAATGATGTGATATTGAAGCCTGAGTTTGTAGCTACCTAAAGATCTGGCTTAACACAAGAGCGACTAAAGCTCTCAGGAATGACGAACGAACGCATTCCTCGCATGAGCACTCTGGTTACTGAACTGATTAGGCTGCGTGTGTAAAAATGACAGAAATGAAAATATTTGGGGAATAAATGTGGAAGCGGGACCCAGCTGCGGCTGATCTCCCCGTGTGCTTCCACGTGGGGCCCTCAGGGAGGAGGTGTGCCATGTGGTTAAGGAGCCAGACTTGCGAGCCGCCTGCGGAAGGTGGTTATCGGCAGGCCTCGGTGAGGCGGTGTGACGGGCTCGGTGCTGCTGCATGGCGGAGGGCCCTTTTCAGTTCAGGCTAAGGCTGGAGGTTATTTATCGATTTATTTTTTCAGCCAGAAAGCAGCCAAGTTAACACCTTGCTTGTCGCCACGGGGCGACAGAAAAACAGTGTGGGTACTTCCTGAATTCAAGGGCTACGCATGGAAGTAAAGAAGACCAGCAGCAGAGGGGAGCCTGGGGGGCTCAGGCGGTCGAGCGTCCGACTTCCTTCCGTCCGACGGTCATGATCTCCCGGTCCGTGAGTTTGAGCCCCGCGTCGGGCTCTGAGCTGTCAGCACACAGCTCAGAGCCTGGAACCTGCTTCAGATTCTGCGTCTCCCACTCTCTCTGCCCCTCTGCCACTCATGCTCCCTCATTCTCTCTCTCAAAAATGAATAAATTCTAAAAAAAAAATTAAAAAAAGAAAACCAGACGACAAGCAGCAGAGCAGAGAAGGCGCATCCGTCTCTCGAAAAGTCCGTTGCCAATGCTCTCAGTATAAGTGAGGGTGAGCTCTCTGAAATTAGGGGACAGGGCCTTGTGGTAGAGAGGTACATGTGCCAGCAGAGATCGGGGACAGATAAGAAGAGCTGACATAGTGCCCCAAAAGGAAGAAGACCCGGACTAGACTAGACACTTTGTAGAGGTTAATTTCCAGTCCTTGGTAAGGAAGAGTAGAAATTATTATCAGATCCCCAAGGTATGGTGCTTATCTTGTGTCATACATACCACCTAACTACAGAGCAACTATATATCGTCTCCTCAGTTGTGTGTTTGGACATCCTCAATGAGTAGTTTGATTGTCTTCTTCAACTAAGGGTTCTTTCAGGTGTTCTGTTGGTGTAGAAGAACGCAGAGACTGGCTGGATGCCTTCCAGTCTCCTACAGACAAGATGTCTATGTCCAGAATGGTGTGTCAGGGGCTTCCCTAGGTCATGCCCATCTGGATTTACAATAAATTCAACTTATGCATCTCCTTATTCAACTTACACATAGCGACATCTCCTAAATGTAGAATAATAGTAATTAGTGGCTAGTCATTACTATTACTGAAAGCTTACTAAATACTAGGCATTGGGCTAAACACTTTAAGTGCATTATCTCACAGAATTTTTTTCTTTTTTTTTTGAGAGAGAGAGATAGAGTCGAGTGGGAGAGGGGCAGACAGATGGAGACAGAGAATCTCAAGCAGGCTCCGAGCTGTCAGCACAGAGCTCGAATCCATGAACTGTGAGATCATGACCTTAACCGACTGAGCAACACGGGGCCCCTCACATGATTCTTGCATCATTCTTATTTTATAGATGAAAAAATGAGGCTAAGTACCACAGTTATTAAGTGGCTGAGCCTGTATTTGAATCTATGTCTATTTGATACCAAAGCTTTATTTTTTTTTTAATAATCTCTACACCCAATGTGGGGCTTGAACTCATAATCCTGAGATCAAGAGTTGCCCGCTCCATCGACTGAGCCAGCCAGGAGCCCCTGAAGGCCCTAATTTTTTTTTTAATGTTTACTTATTTTTGAGAGAGAGAAAGACAGAGTGCAAGCAGGGGAGGGGCAGAGAGACAGGGAGACACAGAATCGGAGCTGTCAGCACAGACACTGGCGCGGGGCTCGAACTCCCGGACCACGAGATCAAGACCTGAGCCGAAGTCAGCAGCTTAACCGACAGCCATGCAGGTGCCCCTAAAAGCCCTAATTTTTGTCCATTTGGTAAACAGTTTATCTCCATAATTTAATGATAATAAGGGGCGCCTGGGTGGCTCAGTCAATTGAGTGTCCGGTTCTTGATTTTGGCTCAGGTCATGATCTTGATTTTGGATTAGGTCATGAGATGGGGCCCTGTGTTGGGTTCTGTGCTGAACATGGAGCCTGCTTGAGATGCTCTCTCTCTCCCTCTGCCTCTCTCCCAGTTGCTCTTGCTCTCTCTATAAATAAAATAATGATGATAATAATGCATTTCATTTTAACATGTCACACTTTTTAAAAAGTATATTTAAATGCTCTCTCAACTCATATCTCAACAGTTTCAACAAGATAGAATGGGAATTTTAATCTCTATGTTGTACAGATAAGATCTTGGGGCTCAAGATATTGAATGATTTGCTTAGTTACTATCTTATAAATAATAACTCAGGAATTAGCTAAATAATCTATGTCTTCTGATTCAATACACCTCTTGCTAAAAAAAATTAGTTAATCGAAGGTTTTTTAAAAAGTTTATTTATTTTGAGAGAGAGAGAGAGAGGGTGAGTAGGGGAGGGATAGGGGCAGGTGGGAGAGAGAGAATCCCAAGTAGGTTCCAGACTGTCAGTGTGGAGCTCGATGTGGGGCTCGAACCCACAAACCACAAGATCACGACCTGAGTCGAAACCAAGAGTTGGACGTTTAACTGACTGAGCCACCTAGGTGCCCCTAAAATGGCTTTTTTGATCTCAGCTGTGAGACAGAACGATTCTTTTACAACAGGGATATTTTTAAATAGTCATTTGATATGTTAAGAGCCCCATTTCGAAGAAAAATAGCCATGACTTAAGCAGGTCAGGGCTTCTCGGCCTTAGCGCTATTGAAATTTTGGGGCAGAGAACTCTGTTGTAGGGGGCTGTCCTGCCCACGGCATGATGTTTAGCAACATCTCTGGCCTCTATGCATGACTATTAGTAGCATCTGGTTGAGAACTACTGAAATACACAGATAATTCAGTTGATAGTAAAAGTCCCGTCCAAGAAAAAAATCTACCAATGTAACTGATGTCACTGATCATTAATAATTGATAAAAGGTGTTTTAGGTATTTTACATAGGTAAAGGTTTTTGACATTAAGCATTTCCTGAAATAAAATTCTATTATGAAATTTTAAAAATCTATACTTACTTTTCGTAATTCATCGGATATAGGAAAGGGATCGCAAAAAGAATCTAAACACTTAATGATATGTCCATCATCGCGTACAATATCTTCATCATATAACCGATGAAAAAATGACATCGAAAGCTGTGTACAAGGAACATTTGTGGCTTCAATTTTTTTCACTTCAGATCCTGAAAAAAATTTTATAGAATAGAAACCTATTATTCTCAATTATTTCCAAAACAAATATTACAATGCAGGGATTCTAAGTAGTCAAATAGGGCATATATTTTGGTATATTTAAAGGACACATTAGGGATCTTATTAAATTCTTAGTTTGCCGTTTGTTCATTTTTATTAATCACTAAAAGTCTGTGACAAAATTTCACCATTTCAGCCCTAGAGTATGTAAATTAGAAAATGTCTGAAAATGAAATCATTTTTCGTGTAGTAGGGGATTCTTACATCAGTTTTAATCCACATATCAGAATCGCCTATAAAAGCATTGGAACGGCTTTGTGTGACTTTGGATTTATATTGTGCTCAATGCTTTATAATTTGTATCACAAAAACTTTAATTAATGTTAAGTAATGGCTGTTTGTAAAGTCCTGAGGATGTCTTGAAAATTCTTCTCTCCAATAAGCAATTTCTCCCTTGTGATCTCATTTACAGTGTTTATGACCCAAAACCAGCTTTTCCAAGTCAAGGTAAGTTTCAAACCAGGCCCTAATCAAGTTATGACAAGTTTGGAATTAGAGAAATTTGTGACCATGATGTTTTGTCTATTTTCGTCTTGTAGCTCAAGTTTTTCCCCGCATACCTTCCCCAGCCCAAACTTACTTCCTAAACGTGTCCTTTAGGAATGGATTTTCCGTTACTAGAGGTTCTTCTCAATTACAGAAAGACACAAAGACTAAAATGAATATTTATTATTGCCTCAGTTTCTTTCCATTTCTCTCTCATGCACTCATATCCACACACACACTCAGATATAAAGAGGTGGTGGTCTTTGTTCAAAGTTCTCCCTAGAACGGCACACCGAGGTGTGGGGGCCCTTGGTGTGACCTCTCCCTGATACGCTTGTTCGGTATTTACGCCGGAAGCAGCTCGAGCTTGAGAAGAGTGAGGCTGGTGATGATCTGCGCTTTGTCCTTCTGGTTGCCCACCTGGAGTCCTGCGAGCACCTGCCACTTGTTCTGGGCTCGAGCTGGCCTTGTGTGGACGCGCAGTGGGCGTCTGGAGACAGGAACTGTGTATGCTTCAGTAATTTCAAAAACTACACTTCTAGGAAAAGCTCCTTTTGTTTCAGGGGAAAAAATCCTGTGGGGGATTAAAGGGACAAGAGACCACAGAAAGTGACAGAAGAGTTGTGAGCGCTGCAGGAACAAAGAACTAGAGCAGTACAGAGCCAGACGGTCTTCAAAGACGGGTTGGTGGCCACAGGATGAGGGACTGACACTGGGCAACGTGCCATTCTTTAAAAAAAATTTTTTTTTAATGTTTCTTCATTTTTGAAAGACAGAGACCGAGCACAAGCAGGGGTGGGGCGGGGAGAGAGGGGGACACAGAATCTGAAGCAGGTTCCAGGCTCCGAGCTGTCAGCACAGAGCCCGATGCGGGGCTCGAACCCACGAACCGTGAGATCATGGCCTGAACCAAAGTCAGATGCTCTACTGACTGAGCCACCCAGGCCCCCCCAGGCAACATGCCATCCTAATAAATGACTCTAGCTCTGATTTAGGGAGTGGCAGGAGGGTTGGGTTGGTAAGATAAGGTAATTAAATTCAAACCACGTACTCCGAGGCATAGAAATAGCATTTGCGAGGGCTGAACTGTGTTCCTCCAAAATTAATATATTGAAATACCACAATGTAATGGTATTTCGAGATGGGGCCTTTGAGAAGTAATTAGGGTTAGATGAGGTCATGGGTGGGGTTAGGACTTCTGTCAAATCAATTCTGAAAGGACACAATTCAGTCCAAAGCATTCTGCCCCTGGTACCCACACCCCCAATTCATGTCCTTCTCACATGCAAAACGTGTTTATTCTATCCTAACAGCCCCAAAAGTCTTAGCTCATTCCTGCATCAATGCTAAAATCTAAAGTCCAAAATCTCACCTACATATCACCTAAATCAGATATGGGTAAGAAGGAGGTACACCTCATCCTGGGGCAAAATTCCTCTCCATCTGTGACCCTGTGAATCCAGACAAGCGACATGCTTCCAAATACAATAGTGAGACAGGCAGAGGAGAGACATCTTCATTCCAAAAGGGAGAAACAGAAAACAAGGGGTGATGGTCCCAAGCAAGCCTAAACTTGGCAAGGCAAATTTCATTAGACTTTAAGCCTCAAGAATAATCATCTTTGGTTCAATGCTCTGTCTTCCAGACCCGCTGGGGCGGTGGCCCAGCCTCTGAGGTTCTCCCCCAAAAGGCACAGTGTGTTCCTGAAACCGAGGGTGGCCCTCGGTTAAAGGGACAAGAAGATGATCTCTGAACTGCCTTTTAGTCCTTCTTCTCTTCTCCTGCAGAACGGCCATGTGTCAGCCAAATGGCTCTATCGTCTGGTCCCGTGGGATCTAAGAGGTCTGACAGCCTTCATTTTGTCCCGTTTCTGTCCCCTTTAGTTCAAACCGGCAGTGTCTTTGCCAGTACAATCCCCAGTGTAACTCTGGCTTCTGTTGAAATGGCTGATTAAGTCCATGAATTACACACATGCTCTCTTTATCAAATGGTTGCCCAGCCATATTTGTTCTCTTCAAAAGAATCTTTCTCATTTTTTACGATATGAAAAGGCTGAGAATTTGCCAAATCTTCAAGCTCTGGTTCCTTAACGAATCCTTCTTCAATCTGTCTCTTTTCTTTCCTACTTTATTACAAACGTTCGGGAAGAACCAAGCTGCTCCTACAATAGTTTGTTTAGACACGTCCCAGCTAAATATATAATTTCATCACTTGCAAATTCTACCTTCCCCAAAACACCAGAACATAGTTCAGCCAAGTTCTCAGGCATTTTATGGATTGTCTTTCCTCCACTTTCTGATAACAAGGTCCTCATTTCTGTGTGAGACCTCACTAGAATCAAGCTTAACATCCGTGTATCTGGGCTAGCATGCACCTCAAAACTCTTCCACCAACACCCGTGATGCAGTTTCACAGCCACTTCTAACCTTTTTAGGCATGTTACAGAAACATTCCACTTCTCGGGACCAAAATCTGTCAGTCTGCTTAGGCGGCTATCACAGAATACCAGACTGGGTGGTTTAAACAACAGACGTTTATGTCTCACAGTTCTGCAGGCTGGGAAGCCCAAAAACCAAGGCGCCGGCTGATTTGGCTCCCGGTAAAGGCTCTCTTCCTGACTTGCAGACGGCTGCCTTCTTGGCTGTCGGCACATGGCAGAGAGCTCTGGGATCTCTTTCTCTTGATGTAAGGGCATTCGTCCCATCAGAAGGGCTGCTTGAGATGTAGTCTAAACCTAATTAGCTCCCAAAGGCCTCATCTTTAAAAAAAATTTTTTTTTAAATATGTATTTAGTTTTGAGAGGGAGAGACACAGAGTGCAAGCAGGGGAGGGGTAGAGAGAGAGGGAAACACAGAATCCGGAGCAGGCTGCAGGCTCCGAGCTGTGAGCACAGAGCCCGACACGGGGCTCAAACCCACGAACCGCGAGATCATGACTTGAGCCGAAGTTGGACGCTCAACCGACTGAGTCACCCAGGCGCCCCAGGCCTCATCTTCAAATACAAAAACATTGGGGGTTAAAGCTTCAACGTAAGAACTTGGCGGGGGGCGGGGGGCCACAATTGAGTCCATAGCACATGCTATCTGTTAGGCAGAAAATATGGTAAAATCATGTCTCCACCATTTATAAGACATGTGATGCACTGCTATGATCACATACAAAGTTAAGAATGTATTTTTTCCCCTTGATATTAGCATAATACACAGGTGTCTATTTACTTGGTGTCCAAATTGGTGTTTTCTGACAACTTCATTAATGCTGAAATGGCAGAGACAGGATAGTGTAGTGGTCAAGACCTTGAATTCTGGAGTCCGGCCAGCTGTGCAAAACTGCAAATTATTTAGCTCATGAATCTGACTCTTCATTTGGGACATAGGGACATATAATAATACCTCTCTGAGTTGGTCTGAGAATTAAAGGAGGTAATGGGGGCATGTGGGTGGCTCAGTCAAGCATACCGCTTTGGCTCAGGTCATGATTTCGTGGCTTGTGAGTTCAAGCCCCACATCAGGCTTGCTGCTGTCAGCGCAGAGCCCCTTCGGATCCTCTGTTCCTCTCTCTTTGCCGTCTTTCTTGCGCTCTCTCAAAAATGAATTGAAAAAAAAAAGCCATTTAAAGGATGTAATGAATATAATGCCCTTAACTAAGCACATAGGAAGCATCCATTATATGTCACCCAAAAAAGGGCACAGTGTGTCTGTATGAGGAGGGCTGCAGCATCTGGGAGACAGGGACCGCGGCAGAAAGCCCTGGCAGTCCAGGCCCAGGCGAGGGCAGCAGTGAAGGGGATCCTTCACCACACTCTTTACCACTGGTTCACTTGCTACAAGAATGCCTTTTCTCTCATTTTCAAAAGCTGTTTATTTTAACAGCTGGCCCTCAGAGGAAAATTGGAGAGAAGACGGCTGATACATCAGAAACAGAAAAGCTGGTAGGAGATACAAAACAAGCTAATGGAAGAGTACAGCAATCCCCTAGAAACTTCTACTTCTGAAGTAGAGTGCTACCTCTTTTGCCCAATTTTTCAGAGTACTTCTAATGGATTCTGCCAGGCACATGTGGAATTTTAGAACCTCTCTTCTTGCAATGCGGTTTTTAAAAATCAGAAAAAAGTCAGTACTGTTTGTCAGTACGGGAGAAGATTGAACTTTTTTCAACGAACCTTATTTTTGTAAAATTGACTGAAGTTACTGTAAAACTTTCATAAACTCTTTGCTACGTGCCTGTGATTATTTCCTTCTGAAGATTTTGAACCTGTAAGTACATTTGCTCAGAGAGTCAGTCTAACTCTGAAAGTATTCTGCAGATCACCCTGTACCAGCTTTTTGCTCTATAAATTTTACAGTGGTTTTTAGCCAAAAGCAATAAAATGTGACCTACTGATTCTAACGTCACAAATCTCGTTCTTGAGTAATACTTTCGGCAAAGTCATTTTTGTGTAAGACTACTAGAATTCCATGAACATGCAATGTAGGAATTTACCAAAACAACCCCATCTAATTTAAAATCCACTTACATTTTTCTTAAGCACAAACCCACATTACTAACCAGATTTTCCTCCTAAGTGGAAGAATGACTGGTTCTATTGTTAACACACTTCAAACTAACATTTAAAATATAGTGGTCATGTTTTTGTTTTCAAAACACTCTTCTATTAACTCTCTGGTTTACTCCTTAACCTAAGAGTTATTTAAGAGATTTGAGTGCTATTGTTTGGGTAATTTTGCTTAAAGATTCCTACCTATGTTTCAAGGTACTATGAAATTATTACATAGATAAAATTTTCTTTTTGAGATTTTAAGACTCTCTTCCATGACTTTGTATGTTCTTTTATTAACATTCCATGAATGGCCACTTCCTCGGTCAGAAATCCGCTGCCCCGCCCTGAATGCTTTTGCTCAAACACCCTCACATCAGCAGAACTCTACCTGACACTCTCCTCCTTTTGCTCCTACTGCTATGGTAGCACATTATTGCACTATTTTTTTTTTTAATGTTTTTATTTTTGAGAGAGACAGAGAGAGAACACGTGTGCGAGCGGCAGAGGGGTAGAGAGAGAGGGAGACAGAATCTGAAGCAGACTCCGTGCTGTCAGCGCACAGCCAGATGTGGGGCTCGAACCCACATCCTGTGAGATCATGACCTGAGCCGAAGTCGAACGCTCACCCGACTCAGCCTCCCCAGGCACCCCTCGCACTATTTTTTTTTACATATCAACCAGTTTCTTGAGCATGATTTTCTTGTGTTCATCTCACTGTTCCCTGCATCGAGCAGAGTCCATGGGAGACACACAATAAATACTTTCCCAATGAATGAAAAGAGAACTGGTGCTCCTGTGCCGTGCCAGGACAGGAGCAGTGGGCCCCCAGGAGAAAGACGCAGGGCAGGCCTGGCACAGCTCATCATGTTTGACCTTGATGTTATCAAACAGGTGAGTCATTATTCACAATGTGTATTTTAATAATGAAAATTCCAAAGGCAAAATTTTGTTATAATAAAATCATCATCCGAAAAGATAAAAATATGTTTTATTTACCTAATGTAATCCATTGTCCAGAAGAATCTGAAAGTAACTTCAAATTAGGAATAACATTTGGGTCTTTGAAAAAAGCCTAAAATACAAATTTGAGGGGAATAAGTTAGAAACTGTATTACAAACAATATCAAGAATTAATTTCTAAAACAACTGTAGTAAACTCTCACTTGATCGGGGAAGGACAATTTTATTTTATTTTTATTTATTATTTTTTTAATGTCTATTTTTGAGAGAGAGAGAGAGAGAGAGAGAGAGAGAGAGAGAGAGAGCGTGAGCAGGGGAGGGGCAGAGAGAGGGAGACACAGAGTCTGAAGCTGGTTCCAGGTTCCGAGATGTCAGCACAGAGACTGACGTGGGGCTCGAACTCACGAACCGTGAGATCATGACCTGAACCAAAGTTGGACGCTCAATGGACTGAGCCACCCAGGCGCCCCTCATGAGTATTTGTGATCTAAGGGTAGTAAGAACACACTGAACAGATGTAAGCAAAGAAAGAGCTTAAATCAGTCCTATTTTTTACCATGATTCTGGCAGCAGAGTGGAAAATGAGCTGAAGGGTTATGAAGAGAATAGGTAGAAGGGAAGGTACTGTTGTAATCCAGGAAGATCTGATGTTCACATCAGTCAAGATGATAGCAAGGGGGAGGTAGAGAAGTGAATGGACTCAATGACTGTTTAGGAGGACAAAGGACAAAGGGCGAGGGAGGAACCACAGATGATGCATGAGAAACTGGACAGAATGAATGTCATTTCATGAGAAAGGGAACAGTGAAGAGGACCAGGTGTGCAGGCTGAAGATTAATATGTTCCGCCAGTATTTCTGAATACCTACAGCATGACACACACAAGTTCCTGTGCCACGGAGTTTACATTCTAGTGGTGGAAGGTAAACACTTCACAGGTATCATCTATGCCCAATCACAAAAAAGAAAAAAATAAGTTTTCCCCAAAACTACTCCTCAGGAAAAAAAAAAAAAAGCAAGTTGATAACTTTATAAATTCAAGCTAAAGAGTGTGCAATTATCTTTATTTAATATTTTATTTTCTTTTAAAGTTTATTTCAGCTATTTTGAGAGAAAGAAAGAGCATGGGAGGGGCAGAGAAAGGACAGAGAGAATCCCAGGCACGTTCTGCACCGTGTGCATGGAGCCCAAGGTGCGGCTCAAACCTACGAACAGTGAGATCATGACCCAACATGAAATCAAGAGTCAGAAGCTTAACTGACTGAGTGGCCCAAGTGCCCCACAATTATCTTAATTTATATAATATACACTTTGAAAAGAAATATAAGCTAGAATTAACCTCAGTTAATACTGATTTTGAATGCCTTTTAGATGTCTTCTGCAAAAATCAGTACAAGGAGAAATTTAATTCAGATTTAGTAATTATCCCTGGGGGGAGGGAGTATCAACTTACAATTACATTTTATATGCCATTATAAATGGAAGCAGGCTAAGTGACCTGCAGTGAAGTGACCTAGAGCCAGTGGAAATAAGTCTTCATAAAGGCCCCTCACATAAAGCAACACGAGAATCATTATGCTGTTGGGGTTAATTATGCACCGAAAGAATAATAATAATAATAATTAAAAAAAAGCCCTGTCCTAATATACGCACATGGTATTTTGGGTATGTTATAGAATTTCCAGTGGGGCATTAGAAGGAATTCTCTGTATCTCAACTTTAGGAAAGCTGATGTGCTTTGGGAAAATATTACATGATTCCCAAACAAGTTACAGGATAACAAAGATACGAATATCAAAATGCATGTAAAGATTAAACTTACTTGTTTCAGAAAATGTGAGCGTTAAAGAAGTATTTCTAAATTGATATATTATTTTATATAACATAGAATGTTAAATGTATGTCTATTCTATGCCACACATGAAATCTAGCAGATTGCTGGTTTCTTCTGATCCAGTATCCATTCTCTTCTTCTTCCTTAAGGAATCCAATTTTATTTGGGATGGCAGTGTGCTCAGCTAAAAGTCTGCACCGCCTACTCTCTGTGTTATGAGGTCATGAGGTGTGAGCAGAGATGTTGGCAGACCTTCAGAAAGCTCTATAAATTGCTTCTTTCCCCCCTTATCCTTAGTCCCGTGGTGAGGATGCCAACACTGTATACTGAGCCCAGAGCTCTCTCTTGACAAAGCAAGATCTCAGATTCAACAATCTAGGATCCCACCACTTGCATGCACTTCAAGTTCAACATGCCTAAAGATGAACTCATTTTCCTCCTTCTTTTGCATTTTCTAGGGCTTTAACGGCATCATCTACCACTCCAGTCAACCAACTCAGACATTCGCTCATCCTACACTCCCCTTCTGCCTTATTCTCAGTATCTTATTAGTCCTGGAGTACTGCCTTTCTCTGAAACGTCCGTCCAGGCCTGCTGGTGCTGCTGCCCTAATTCAGGGTGTCCTATGACAGCGGTTTTGTCTGGTGTCACTGATTCCAGACTCAGTCCTAACAATCTATGCTCCACATTTCTGCCAGGGTGACCTCGGTAGTTTAAAGTTTACGATCTTCTTGAAAAACTTTCAGTGACTCTTCACTGGCTAGATAAAGCCCAAACTCTTCTGGGAGGCACACAAGGTGCAAAATATGGTCCCACCCATCTAACATTATCCCCCGACTTTGTCTACCTGACAAACTCCTGCTCACGTTTCAGTGACCATCTCAAGTGGCTGGCCTTTTGTAAACCTCCTCTGACCCCTCAGCCAAAACAAACAAAACAAAACAAAACAAAACACCGAACAAAAAAAAGGCGGGAAGTTCCCTGCATCAAGCCAGGCGGGCGCGTGCAGTTCTGTGCGAAGCCCCGGCCCAGTCCCCCGCCCGGCCGGCCGGCCGCAGGCAGGTACCAGGAGGACCGTCACCCCGCGGCGGCCCTCCATCAGCGGCCGCGGGGCCGCAGGACGCACAGCGTCACAGACCACAGACGTCAACGCCGTCCAGCTGGCGAGGAAAAACCGGATTGCAAATAACGTGACTGAATTTTAAGGAATGCACCAGAACTTGTTCTCTTATGTGTCCCCCTCTTTCCAAGCTGCCCCTTCCAGCAGGTCACTGCGGAGAGCCGGCCGGCCGAGTGCTCCCCCCGGAACCCCCTGTGTGCACGTGCGGGGGAGCAGTCACAGGAACGCTCTGACTCCGGGAGCCCACAGAAGTACCCAGAAGTCCTCTGAAGCCAAGTCGGGGTACACGGAGGACCCCGCGGCGGGGCAGCGGGGGCGGGGTGGTGGGCGGCCGGGGCACTGGGAGACCGCAGGGACACGGGTGGCGGGGCACCGGGGGAGGCCAGGGCACGGGGAGGGGGCCGGGACACCGGGGGGTGTGGGGCCGGGGCACTGGGGGACCGCAGGGACACGGGGGGCGGGGCACTGGGGGAAGCCGGGGGGGCCGGGACACCCGGGGCTGGGCCGGAACGCCGGGGACCGTAGGGACAAGTCCCGGCTGGCGCGCGTCCCCACGCCGCCGCGCACGCAGACCCCAGCCCGGGCGGGGCCGCAGCTCAGTCGGCGGACACCCGGGCGCCTCTCCCTCCCGCGCACCAACCATGACGAAGTCGTCCTTGCGATAGGCCTGGAACGTCTGGTCGAAGCCGAACGCCTGAGCCGCGACTCTGCCCAGCATGGACCTGCGGCGGGGGCGGGAGGAAGGTCAGCGCGGGCCCGGCGGCAGGGCGCGCTCGCGGCCGGCCCGCCCCGCCCTCGCCCTCTCACCACTGGCGGAGCCGGCTGGTGGTCTCCTGGGTGCTCAGACACTGGAAGGTTCTCTGAGGCAGGAATCTGAAGTAGTAGCTGCCCAAATCCCTCGGCTCCCCGGCCGCCATCGCCCTCCTCGCTCGGCTTTAGTGCGTACCGTTTCCATGGAGACGCGGAGGCGGGGGGGGGTGGTCAGCCCGGCGCTGCGGGGGCGCGGCTACGCTGTTCTTCCGGGGAAGGAAGCCAGGCTCGTGGCGGGGGCGGGGCGAAGTGAGGCGTTGGTTGGGGAGGAGCCACGCGAGTAGTCAAGTCTGTGATTGGGTCGGGGCTCTGCGGTTGGTGGGAGCGGGGCGAGGTGGGGCGGGGAAGGGGCCACGCGGAGGAGGCCCGGGACCAGGCACGGCGGGGAGGCCAGTCTCGCGGCGGGGGCGGGGCGAAGCGGAGCGGGAGCGCGGCGAAGTGGGACAGCGGCGGAGCTGAGCGGAGGAGTACAGGCTCTGTTTGGCGGAGGGACTATACGGCTGCTGGGGGCCAAGAGTCCAGGCTCACGGCGGGTGCGGGGCGGGTGCGGGGTCAAGCGACGGAGGCAGAGGGCGGGGCTAAGTGAGGTGGGGGCGGGGCCACTCGGAGGGGGCGGGATGGAGCGGAGTCGCGTAGGGGAGGCTGGGGACGGGGCTAGGTGGGGTGGAGGCGGAGCCGCGCGCAGGGGGCGGGGACATGCTGCCGGCTGGAGGGACAGGGAAGGGGACCCGTCTCTGCCGTCCGCTTCCCTGGGGAAAGGGGTGGCGCCCAGAGGAAGTGCAGGTGGGTGCCTACGGCAGTTGACCCCTCATCCTAATTCCTCAGCACAGGTTAATTTCCTAATCTCAAACTTGCTAGCTTGGATTTATGGTTATCTAAGTTTCATGACTCAAACATTTATGAAGACGTTATTTTCAATTAATTAGGCTTCTTTTGGAAGACACATGTCTATATGACTACTTGGAAAACTATTCTCTCTTACCATCTGCTTTTTATTTTTACATCCGAAGGCTAAAAGATTTTCTTTATAGAAACATACTTTTAAATTTTTATTATATTTTTAATATCTTTTTAAAAAATTTATTTATTTTGAGAGAGCGAGTTAGCAGGGGAGGGGCAGATGGAGAGAGGGACAGAGGATCCGAAGCAGGCTCTGTGCCGATGGCAAGCTGGATGTGGAGTTCGAACTCACAAACCAGGGGATCATGACCTGAGCTTAAATCAGATGCTCAACTGAGCCACCCAGGCACCCTGAAAGACTCAGATTTAACATGATAAATGTCTAATGAAGAAAGTAGAATAATAGAAACCAAAAGATTAAACTAAAATATGCTAAAAATAGAATTTAAAAGGTAAGTATTTTGTGTACAGTTTTCCTGAAAAGTACTTTATTGAGTAACATTAAGTATTAGGAGTGGGAACATGACACTCCTAATTTAAAGTTTCCTTAGTTTTTACGTTTGGCAACATAGGCGATCAATTTTCTTTGAATAAATATACTGACATTTCGTTGCACTCACAAAACATCAAGTTTGAATTGGCGTGCCAGAATGTATTTTTATTTATTTTTAATGTTTATTTATTTTGAGAGAGAGAGAGGGAGAGTGCGAGTAGGGGAGGGGCAGAGAGAGAGGGAGAGAGAGATCCCACGTAGGCTCCACAGTATCAGTGCAGTATCAGTGCAGCCCAGTATGAAGTTTGAACTCATGAAGCGTGAGATCATGATCTGAGCCGAAATCAAGAGTTGGACCCTTAACCGACTGAGGCATACGGGTGCCCCTTTTCATTATTAAAAAAAATTTTTTTTAAGACGTACTTTTAAGTAATCTCTACATCCTACAAGGGGCTCAAACTTACAACCCCAAGATCTAGAGTCTTAACGCTTTACCATCTGAGCCAGCCAGGTGCCCCAGAGCACATACTTCCTATATTCTGGTGAAAACTAACTTTTGTGTCTATAGTTTTCATTGTTTTGTTTCATCTAATAGCAGTGAACCTGGATTTGCAATGGCTCAACCTAATGGTTTTTCAACTTTAGGAGGATGTGGAAGCAATATGCATTTAGTAGAAACTGTACTTGGAATTTTGATTTTTGATCTTTTCCTGGGCTAGCAGTGTGTGCTCTGATCCTCTTATGCTGCTGGGCAGAGGCTGCACCCGCAGCTATATCAGCCCCATAATCATGAGGGTAAAACACCCACAGACTCACAACCATTCTGTGCACATGCAACCACTCCGTTTTTCACTTTCAGTACAGTGTTCAATGAGTTGTATGAGATATTTCAACAGTTTATTATAAAGTAGGCTTTGTGTTGGATGCTTTTGCCCAATTGTAGGCTAATGTGTGTTCTGAGCATGGTTTAGATATGCTAGCCCAAGCTATGAGATTCGGTAGGTTACATGGTTTTTGTTTGTTTGTTTGTTGAGGCAGAGAGAGAGAGCTGGGGAGGGGCAGAGGGAAGAGAAGAGAGAATCCCAAGCAGGCTGCACACCCAGCAAGGGACCCAAATTAGGGCTCAATCACAGGAACCTGAGGTCGTGACCTGAGCCAAAATCAAGAGTCCGATGTTCAACCGACCAAGCCACCCACGCACCCCGAGGTTAAGAGCATTAAATGTATTTTTGACTCACGGTATTTTCAATTTACCATGGGTCTAATGGGATGTAATCCTGTTGCGAGTTGAGGAAGATATGCTCTATTTTTCATTGTTGATTAGTTTTCTATCGCATCACTATGCCACAGCTGATCCTTTTGGGTTGTGTACAGTTTGAGGCTGTGCTGAAAGCAGCTTTGGACATTTTGGAGCATGGCTTTTGATGAGTTCACAGTTATTTCTTTTGGAAATATACACAGCATGGGAAGTGTTCAGTCATTGGGTATTAGTAGGTGTTGTTTTACTAGATACTGCCAAATCTTGTGAAGTATATGGGGCACCTGGGTGGCTCAGTCGGTTGAGCCTCCGACTTCGGCTCAGGTCATGATCTCGCGTTCCGTGAGTTCGAGCCCCGCGTCGGGCTCTGTGCCGACAGCTCAGAGCCTGGAGCCTGCTTCGGATTCTGTGTCTCCCTCTCTCTCTGACCCTCCCCTGTTCATGCTCTGTCTGTCTCTGTCTCAAAAATAAATAAACGTTAAAAATAAAAAACAGAAAAAAAAAAACAAAAAAAGCATATCAATTTATACTCCAACCAGCTTGCATGAAATTTCCAGTCGTTCCACATTCTTGCCAATACGTGGTATCATCAGTTTGTTTTTTTTTTAATTTTAGGCTTCCTGACGAAGTTATATTTCTCATTGTGATTTTTAATTTGCATTTCCTTGATAGTTGTCAAGCAATTTTTATATGTGTTTTGGCCATTCGGGTATCTTCCTTAGTGAAGTGCCACTTTAAGTGTTTGTCCCTGAAGAGTTGTGTATTTAGTTTTGGAAAATGATTATTTACCCTGGATACAAGTCCATTCTAAATACATGCATTGCAAATATTTTCCTTTTTTTTTTTTATATATTTATTGATTTGTTTTGAGAGAGAGAGGACTCGAGTAGGGGAGGGGCAGAGAGAGAGAGAGGGAGAGAGAGGATCCCAAGCAGGCTCCACGCTGTCAGCACAAAGCCTACCATGGGGCTCAAATCCACGAACACTGAGATCATGACCTGAGCCAAGATCAAGAGTCAGACGCTCAGTCAAGTGAGTCATGCAGGTGCCCCGCAATTATTTTCCTTTTTGTGTATAGATTGCTTGTAGCTTTGATACTCACAAATTCTTAATTTTAATAAAGTCCAATTAATTTTCTTTTTTGTACCATTTTTTTCAAAAAAATTTTTTTAATGTTTATCTTTGAGAGGGAGAGTGTGTGTGTGAGAGAGAAAGAGACAGAACTTGAGCAGGGGAGGAGCAGAGAGAGAGGGAGATATAGAATCCGAAGCAGGTTCCAGGCTCTGAGCTGTCAGCACAGAGCCTGATGAGGGGCTCAAACCGATGAACGGTGAGATCATGACCTAAACTGAAGTTGGATGCTTAACTGACTGAATCACCCAGGTGCCCCTCAAAAAAATTTTTTAAGTAGGCTCCACACCCAGCATGGAGCCCAACACAAGGCTTGAACTCATGACTCTGAGATCGTGACCTGAGCTGAGATCAAGAGTCAGATGCTTAACTGACTTAGCCACCCACGTGCCCCTCAATATATTTTTTTAAAGCTCATTTAATTTTTTCCATATGGTTTCCCAATCTTACATATATTTTTGTAAGTTTTTATTTAAATTCCAGCTAGTTGGCCTACAGTGTGATATTAGTTTCAGGTGTATAATATAGTGATTCGACACTTACATATAGCACCCCAGTGATCATCACAAGTACATGCTGTAATCCCCGTCACCTGTTTCCCTCTGATGACCATCAGTGTGTCCTCTGTAGTTAAGAGTCAGGTTCTTGGTTTGCCTCTCTCTCTCCCTCTTTTTTCCCCCAATGATCATTTGTTTTGTTTCTTAAATTCCACATATGAGTGAAATCATATGTGGCATTTGTCTTTCTTTGACTTATTTCACTTAGAATAATACTCTCTAGCTCCATCCATGTCATGGCAAATGTCAAGATTTCCTTCTGTTTATTTTTTTAAATTAATGAATTTATTTTGAAAGCGTGCATGCTAGCAGGGTAGGGGCGGAGAAAGGGACAGAGAGAGAATCTCACGCAGGATCCTTGCTGTCAGCGCAGAGCCCAATTCGAGTCTTGATCCCATGAACTGTGAGATCATGACCTGAGCCAAAATCAAGAGTCAGATGCTTAACTGACTGAGCCACCCAGGCCCCCCTTCTTATGTTTTTATACTCCATCATATACAGGTCCCAAATCTGTTGTTTCCCCAGACCCAGGATTAGGGTTTGGTTTTACAGCTAGAGGGTTTTACATACCATCCAGGTCTCATCTGAATACAGCTCAAAAATGAGTAGGAAAAACACAGCGTCCATGGAATCGGGGAGAAAAAAAAAAAAAAAAAAAAGAGTCAGGCCACTGAACGCTTTGAAGGCCAGGACAGGAAATATGGACATTGTTTGGAGGTGAGGTTAGAAGGGTAGGGAGAATACTTGATGGTAATTGAAGGACTAACATGATCAAAACTGCATTGAGGCAAATGGCTAAACATGTTGGGGGAAAAATCAAATCTCTACCTCATACTATACAACGATTTCCAGGTGGATTAAAGATATCTCTATATATGTATAATGAAACCATAAAATTACTATAAAAATATATAAATATTTATAAAATCTTGGGGTTTTCCTTTAAAGCAGGATACCAGAGGAGTAACCTGGAGGCATTCTTTTTAAACATGGTAAGAAAGAAAGAGAAAGACCGACAGATTTAGATGAAAAGATTAGAAACATATGCACATGTAAAAACACCATAACCAAAAAAGAAACTCAAATGATAGTTGGAAAAAATCTATTTGTAAATAAATCCAATAGATAAGGATTGCTATCCTGAATATATAAATGGCTCATAAAGGTGAGTTTGAAAATAGAAAATTGGGTAAAGTATTTGAACAACCAATGCCTGAAAGAAAAAATAATAAGTAACGAAGCAAATGGGAAAAAAAAAAACCCAATATTTCTAATGATAATAGAAAAGTGTAAGTTAAAACAAGATGTCCTGCTTGGTCACTTACCAGCCGGGCGAAGTATGCTAGGCACTGTGGTTGCCGACCCCAAGCCTGCCCAGCCTCCTCCCTGCTAACAGGTTCACAGGGACATTTTCAGATTGGGTAGAGGTCCAACGTCCTCAGCCCCACTCCCTCGTTTAGGGGTAAACATGAGGCCGGTTTCCGCTGTCAAAACAGAAGGTTACGTCAGCTGGAAGCCTGCTGGGGAAGACTGTCCTCCCTGGACTCAGCGTTGCTGGCCATCCCATGAGATTTCTCTAGCATGTTCACGTCTAGTATGTTCCACTTGATGAAAACTCTTCACCACGACTTTGTCCATCAGCTCTAAACTCTACAGTCTGCCTGCCTCGTATCTGAACAAGCAAAATCGAAGCGATCAGGGTCCCGTCATTTTCACACCATCAGCCTCTGTGACCAGCCTCTGTGACTCGCCCCTGTCCCGCACCCTGTCAAACGCCAAACCTTCGCCTGGATTCTGTCCCCTCTACTTCCTCCAGGACTTCCATCCTGCATTTCTTTCTTTCTCTCTGCTTGATTCTACATGATCTTCTCCAGCTGATCATTCACACACATATCCACTGTTATCTCCCACCCTAAAAGCAAAGCAAGCAAAAACCCATAAAATCTTTTTTGGAGATTCCTGTCCCCTTCTGGCTGACCCCGGCGCTTGGCTTCCCTTCAGAGCAGAGCACCTGCTGGACTGGCCTGTAGTCACTGTCCTCGTTCAGACTTCTGTCTGCCAAGACTGCTTCTGTCAAGGTCATTCGTGACCGCCAAAGTTTTTAAATCTTATGGTTTCTTCTTCATTCTCCTCTTTCTCACCCTTTTAGGAATTGTGTAAAAGTTCCTCTCCTTATAAGGACATCGGTTCTTTTGGCTTAGAGCCTCACCCGTATGACTTCATTTAACTTGAATTACTTGCTTAAAGGCTTTATCTCCAAAAACAATCACGTTGGGGGTTGGGCTTTGACAAATGAATTTTGGAGGGGGACACACAATTTCAAACAAAACAGTTATCTTAGTTTTAAATACCCTCTACATGCCAGTTTTTTGTTTTTTTTAAGATTTTATTTTTAAGGAATCTGTACACCCAACGTGGGGCTCGAACTTACAATCCTGAGGTCAAGAGCTGTCTGCCCTGCTGACTGAGCCAGCCGGAGGCTCCCCTCGCCAATTGTTCTTAATCCCCGGCTCTGACCTGTGTCTGAAATCTCCAAATGCCCCTTAACATCCCCCGGTGGATCCGAGGAACACCCCGTGTAACACGGCCCAAACAGGCGCCTCCCACTGCTGCCCTACCACTTTCTAGTGTTTTCGAGCCTACTCAACAGCCTCTCCATCTGTTTTGTAATTTCAGTCCCAAATATCAGAATTACCTTAGATTCTCACCTTTCCCTTATCTTCCACAGCGATCTACCAACGACTTTATCAACTCTATTTGTAAGACTTATTCCCAACCTGTCCACTGCTCTCTCACACCCCAGTGCAGCCCTTCATTCTCTCACCTGGACCGTAAGTCTTCTCCTGATTGACCTGATTCTACTTTGGCTTCATTATAATCCGTTCTGACTTCGGCCGCGTGCCCTTGTTAAAGGATCTTGTCACCCCTCTGCTTAAACAGAGGCCCAGGACTGAATGTGAAACCGAGGTAGACCCACGGTTCGAACTTCCCCAGAGATGATGCACGGAGGCCGAGTGAACACATGAAAAGTGCTCAGCACCACCGGTCACTGGGAAGCTCCGCCTAAAACCTGGGGAGATCTTGTTCCTCTGCCCCAAACCAGCAAGCTCCCGCCACGGCTCACGGGCACTGACCGGTGCTAACCGGTTCCCTGCCTGCTCTTCGTGATGGTCCATTCTCATAGCAGCTGCGTGACCTCGGTGGATGACCCGGTCACTTCCCTGGCTAAAGCCCTTCCCTAAAGCCCTAACGTAAGGGTGTGGGGTTCCGTGGGGAAAGGGCGGCCCTTCAACAGGCGCAGCCGGGACACGGGACAATCCGAACAAAGGGATTCAGCCACACCTTGCCCCATACACAGAACTACCTCACGGCGGGGCTTGGCCCTAAATGTGAGCCCACAATCACAAACTCCTGAAGGAAAACATGGGAGGAAATCTTGTTGCCTCGGGGTAGGTAAAGATTTCTTAGATAAGACACAAAAAGTGTGAACCTTAAAAAAATGGAGAAGTTGGACTTCAGTTCCACAAAACAGAACAAAAAATTCTTGGTCTCAAAAGACATCACACAAAGACTTGTACTTGAGTGTTCATGGCATTTTTATCCATAACGGCTCCCAACAGGAAAGGCCATCCGTGTCCACCCGCTGGTAGACGCATCAGTTGTGGCCCGTCCCACAGCGAGTGGCCCTCGGCAGCAGCCATGCACCCCTAGGCAAGTGAAAGATGTGCCCGGCAAGGAAACCACATACTGAGTAGAGGGCTGGCTCCCTGGCCCCGTGCTCCGAAGGCCCCCCCACCCCCCACCCCGGGGCTCGGCTTAACGCTCTGCTGTGAAGCCTTAAAACTCTTCTTTTTAAAGTTTATTTTTACTAGTCTCTACACCCAGCGTGGGGCTCAAACTCATGACCCTGAGATCAAGAGCCACGCGCTCCACTGACTGGGCCGGTCAGGTGCCTGAAGCCTTAAAATTCATAATAATTGCTAAACTACGGGCCCCACATTTTTATTCTGCACTGGGCGGGCCCTGCAAATTAAGTAGTTGTCTTCACTGTGTGACTCCACTGATCTGACCTTCTCCAGAAGTTAAAATTCTAGTGACAGCAGGTTGGAGGGGATTGGCCAGAGGGGCAGGAGGAAACTTTTTTGAGTGTTGAAAGTTTTACATCATAGATCATGGTGTTGATTATAGAAGTGTGTATGTTTTTAAAAATTAAATTATGGACTTAAAGTTGGAGGATTTTACTGTGTATGAATGCTACTTTAGTAAAGATGACACATATGCATTTCATATAAAGTCCAGTGGATTTGGAATAGAACTCCAGACCCCTCTCCCCTCTGCTGGGGGCACCCAGGCCATCCTGATCTCTTGGCCTCATCTGCCTTCTGGGCTCAGTACTCGGTGGCTCCAGCCTTCTCTCTGTTTCTTACATGGGGCGAGCTTACTTCTGCCTTCGGCTTTTGCACTGACTTTCTATTTGCAATATTCTCACCATCATCTTTGCATGGCTGCCACTGGTAGTTTGATCTCAACCCAAGACTCTCTTCAACCATCTAACTGAGGGTTGTCTCAGACATGCAATCACATCACCTTATTTTATTTATGAATTTTTTAAAGCAGTCTCTAGCCCAACGTGGGGCTTGAACTCACAACCCCTGGATCAAGAGTGGGATGCTCTACCCACTGAGCCAGCCAGGCGCCCCGCATATCACCTTATTTTAATTATTTGCACGGCACCTATTAGCCCTGTGGTCTCATCTTCTGCTCATTTTTTGCTTACTTTCTCCTGCACCAGCCTGCCATCTCCTCGAGACTGTGAGCCCACTCTGTGATACTCAGCACCTGATCCTCGGTGCCTCAGACAACACCTGACACGGGGTACCTGCCCTGTGACTATTTGCTGGACGAATGAACGTCTGGTTAAACAGTGTTTACTGATCTGGAAAGAGCTTCTGGATATACTGTTAGGCAAAAAAGAGGAGCTAAGAAAAGTTATGTAATGATGATCCCGTTATTTGTAAAACTCATAATAAGGAAAAAGACTAGAATATACTGCAAGTTGTGGTTCAGCTGCTCATTAAAAGCAAATCTTCTCTGGAAGAGGTAGCCTTTTCTGGTGGACTGTTTCTTCTGGGGGCCGTGGTGGGGGCCAAGGGGGGGGGTCGGCCAAGGGGGTCTACTGGAGGCCTGGGGTCTGCCAAGGGCCACGGGGGTCTGCTGAGGGTCCGAGGGGGTCTGTGGAGGGCTGAGGGGGTCTTCAGAACTGTCCCCACAAGTGATATTTGGGATTGGATTCTGAGGGTGGCAGTTTCCTCATTTGTTGCCTGTGTTTCTAGCTTTTAATCTCAGTTGCTTGGAAACCTCCACCCTCCACTTCCTTTCCCTCTGACTTCTGCCAATAGCATCACCTATGGCTCCCACAAACTGCCATACAACCCACCCTCCATCCCAGCTTCCCAACCCACATGGGCCTTCAATCCTAAACAAAGTTCACCTACCAGAGGATCTTTTCAAACCTTGCCTAAAAGAGTGAAAGAGAGCCCCTAAATTGGGGTCATTTTGAAACAGAACTGGTGGCCAGGGTGTGAGTTGCATGGTCCCTTTCCAAGTCCAAGATGAAGTGTCTCCACACTCAGGTCGTTGCAAACTTGTAGAGATTTCATCGGACACTCTATCTCCCTAGTGCTCTTGTTGTACCACGATTATGGAGACGTTAGTTTAATGAGCACCCTGGATCGTAACCTGTGCTTACGTATTCCCATCTCCAATCTAGACAGACTCCCCAGAGCCTAGGCCTACAGAAAGCGTCGCCGCTCATTTGGTCCAGAGAGGGCACCTAACAGAAGAGGCACCGCACCCGTTGAGATCAAGGTTTAAGAGGGCATTCACATACTTTCTAGACCTGACCTTGCCCTTATTCCAGGTCTGGGCTGACACACTCCCAGTTCATGGCTCCGTGATCTCTCAACACCTGCACCCAGGAGCTGGCCGGTACCTGCAACATTTGCAGGCTGCTGAAGAGGATGTGCAGGTGGCAGGATGATGCCAAGACGAACTGGTGATCACGTGATGAGAGAATGCTAATAAAATACAACTGGCCCTTGAACAACGTGGCGCTTAGGGGTGCCAGTGCCCTGCGCACTCAAAAATCCCCTTATATGGGGCGCCTGGGTGGCTCAGTCGGTTGAGCGTCCGACTTCAGCCAGGTCACGATCTCGCGGTCCGTGAGTTCGAGCCCCGCGTCGGGCTCTGGGCTGATGGCTCAGAGCCTGGAGCCTGTTTCCAATTCTGTGTCTCCCTCTCTCTCTGCCCCTCCCCCGTTCATGCTCTGTCTCTCTCTGTCCCAAAAATAAATAAACGTTGAAAAAAAAAAAATTTAAAAATCCCCTTATAACGTTTGACTCCCCCAGAACTTAACTACTAACAGTGTACTGTTGGCTGGAAGCCTTACCAATAACATAAACAGCCAATTAACGCACACTTTGTATATCATATATGTTCTATTCCTTATTCTTATGGTAAAGTCAGCTACAGAGAAGAAAACGTTACTCAGAAAATCAAAAGGAACAGAAAATACATTCACAGCACTTTCCGTACTGGACGTAATCACGTAGAAGCGGACCCACACAGTTCAAATCTGTGTTGTTCAAGGGCCGACCACGACAGCTGATATTGTTGCACGTGTGCTGTTTTACCAGGCAGCGTCCTAAACATTTTCCGTGGGTTGTCGCTTAATTCTCTTAGGTGAGTTAGTACCCATAAGTTGGTACCACTAACAGTGCAAAGTGTTGCCATCTCGGCTTCTCCTTCCAACGCATACACGCTGCCTTCCCGTAAGACGAAGACACTGCGTCAGCCGGTCCTTCACAGCAGCCCAGTCCTGGTCTCACCACTTCCTGGCTGCACTCGGCCCCCTGAACTTGCCCTTGCCTCACACGCTCTTAATCTGAGATGGGTAAGCACATCAGCTGGGGAAAACATTAGATTGTCTTTTAATAATTTTTTTTTTTAGAGAGAGAGAGCACAGAGCCACGCACACACTAGTGGGGGAGGAGCAGAGGGAGGGAGAGAATCCCAACCAGGCTCCACGCCCAGCGCAGAGCCTGACATGGGGCTCGAGCCCACAGCCCTGGTATCATGACCTGAGCCAAAATCGAGAGTCAGATCTCAACCGACTGAGCCACCTGGGCGCCCCCTAGATGCTTGAGACAGCAACTCAGTTCAAGTACTTAGTGTATTTGTAAGAGTGCTTAGAAGCTGAAAGAGGTCATGTGGAAACTCATTCACCTCCAGAGTAGCCTGGGACTTTTCACAACTGCGCAATGGGTTAACCAGGGAAATACTGATTCCACCCTACCTGGGAGAGAATTGGGTCCGTTTCCACTCTGGGCCTTAAACTTGGCTGTCAGCCCATGCTCCACACCCTGGCCAGCTTATGTCAGCAAAACAAAGGACAGATCTGTCCCAGACCTCTGCTTGTGATCCAGGGATCAGTCAACACCTGTCTCCCAGGTTTTATATTCTTGGTGCCTTACACTGGTTTTTGTATATGTTTCTAGGCTACTCAATTTGTAGTTCACCCTGGCTTCTTGAAGGTTAGTTTCCTGTTCTTTTAATTTGGGCTTTGCCACCCTGTGGTCTTGTGAGCGACCCATCTCTGCAGCCTGGGTAGCAGGGTAGGAATTCATACAATTGGAAAATTAACTCTGTGCCAGGAGAGAGGTGGGTTATCTATGGGGTTTCTTAAATTTAAGACGAAATTTTGAATGCTTCAAAAAAGATTGCTGTGGAAAAGAGTCGGCATTTTAAAAGCATGTTCCCGAACCGCTTGTACCTAATGCTTTCTTTGATTATGTCTGGTGGTAATTTGCAGCTGTTTTCTGTTCTGTTTCCTAAGTAAACCTTCCATGACTTTGTCCGAGCTACTCATGAAAAATGTTGAACGCAACAGGCCCAGATACAAAGTCCTTCCATTAGAGATGGGAAAATGAATGTATGGTTACTTAACTGCATTATACTTTATGAGAACATCATAAAATACTTTGTCCACTGAGTTTTGGAAAGTGAGATCTGGGGGCGCCTGGGTGGCTCAGTCGGTTAAGCGTCCGACTTTGGCTCAGGTCATGGTCTCACGGTTCGTGAGTTCGAGCCCCGCGTCGGGCTCTGTGCTGACAGCTCGGAGCCTGGAGCCTGTTTCGATTCTGTGTCTCCCTCTCTCTCTGGCCCTCCCCTGCTCATGCTCTGTCTCTCTCTATCTCAAAAATAAAATAAACGTTAAAAAAAAAGAAAAGAAAAGGAAAGTGAGATCTGCTGGGTCTCTGGCAATCTCTGGGTGCCTCAGTGATTTCAGGGTGTCTTCCATGAGCCCTGAACCTTGGAGAAGTGTGTGGGGCTGCTGGGGATGGGGGAGGAGGAGTGTGGCTTTCCTTTCCTACCATAGTTAGACCAGCACCACTCTGATCTGTTTGAGAAATTCAAGTGCTGGAGAAGATTCTACTTGTAAACAGGATTCTTTGGCTTTGAAATATTTGAAATCCCTCTTTTTTCCCCCCAAAGTAATGACTAATTCCTTTATGCCACCAGTTCCTTCTGGGTCTGCGTTGGCTCATCTCTCATTACAATCCAGGTATGGGTGTCTGGTCTATTGTCTAGACACATTTCTAGGCTTTTAAGGACTAATGGCGGTGACAATATGGGTCAAAGGAAAATTTATTCCAAATTTTAAGATGTAGTAGTTAAGAGTGTAGGTTCTGGGGTCAGATCTCCTGGTTAGAATTCCAGCTTATCATACCTTCTGTGTGGATTTGGGTGACTTTCTTGAATTCTCTATGCTTCACTGTTCCCATCTGTTAAAAGGGGGAGGAATTATCATACCTACGTTATACGCTTTTGAGGGCCTTAGATGAGATTATCATGTGCTGTGTCTGTCAGAATGCCTGGAGTGTGACAAGTGCTCAATAACTTGTCGTTAAATTATCATCACCGTCAACTGACATCACTTATGAAGGTCAAGGAACTGTCATTACAGCACCTTGTTCAAAAGCTGCTGTGACTGCACAACACTGCTTACTTCTGAAAAGTTATCTAGAGTTCCTTAGCTGAGGACGGCTTGACAAAGCGCAGTCCTCCACACAAGATCAGGGATCTTTGCTAGGTGCTCTCCTGCCTCTCTATCGATGCGTACGTGCATCTGCTGCCGGATCATAGATGTTAACCCAACGATCACTTAAATTATTTTTGTTTGACTGCTTTAGTCTTCAAAGAGTCTTATCAAGGGGCGCCTGGATGGCTCAGTCGGTTAGGCGTCTGACTTCAGCTCAGGTCATGATCTGACAGTTCGTGAGTTTGGGCCCCACATTGGGCTTTGCGCTGATGGTGTGGAGCCTGCTTGGGATTCTCTCTCCCTCTCTCTCTCTGCCCCTCCCCAACTTGTGCATGTGCTCTCTCTCTCTAAGTGAATAAAAAAAAGTTGTATCAAAATATGTCATTAATAGAAAATTTGAATTTTACCTTAAAACTAAATATATTCTGGAAATTGTGGGACAGGAAAATGATCACTCTTTTTGAAAGTAGAAAATTCTTGAGGCACCTGGGTGGTTCAGTTGGTTGAGCATCTGACTCTCGGTTTCGGCTCAGGTCATGATCTCACAGTTCATGAGATAGAGCCCCGTGTCTGGCTTGTGCTAACAGCCAGAGCCTGCTTGGGATTCTCTCTCTTTCCCTCTCTCCCTCTCTCTCTCTCTCTCTGCCCCACCTCCCCGCCACGTTCTCTTTCTCTCTCTCTCAAAAATAAATTAAAAAACTTAAAAAAAGTGGGAAATTCTCAAAGTAGTATACCCTAATAGAAACATTAAAAAGTATGCTAAGTTTATCTTAATAAGAGTGTGGACACAATATGTAGATTTTCACATTGTGTTAGCATTTCAAATTCATAATAAAATGGACTCTAGAGAGTCTAGCTGGACATAGCACGCTGCTGCCTTCCAAACATCCGAGATGAGGTGTTTGAATGCTCTATTCCTTATAATGATTCTTGTTTTTGTTTTTATCTTCTTTAGAAATTTCTAAAAAGTGTTTATGTTTTATCTGGTGTTTATTTAGGAACCAAAGCTGAAAGATGAAGGTCCATGAGCCCTTGGACAATCAGTCCATGTCAGTGAAAGCTCCCCATAGGAGAGGAACACCAAGCAGACGTTTCTGGGAAGAGGTTACCTTCTGTTTATAGCTGACTTACAAACATGACTCAAATGATTAAAAAACCTGCCAATTAAATCCCATGTAATTTCTAGGTTGTTTGTCATGGAAATAAACTGGAAAGTGAGGAGATAGTTTTATTTAAGAAGCCGCTTTCGTTTTCTCCCATTTAATGTGATGCTTCTGGATCACGATTCACTTGGATGAAAGGTCCCCTTGACTTCGCAGCCAGGCGCACCTTCCAAGTCCCCTCATGCAATGTCCCGATAGCATCTCGGCAGCTTTGATGATATTTTTGCCTTCTCAATCCGTTTGGTAAAAAGCCATGTGAAAACCTTACTTACTTCAGGTAATACATTTGGAAAGCAGGCTAAATAAATGGAGTATTTTGCACTGGGGTAGATCAACGAGATTCTCTTGGAAATGCAGTATCTACTTGCTAACCTGTGGCTTTAATAGTTTTGTGTGTGTGTGTGTGTGTGTGTGTGTGTGTGTGTGTGTTTCCCTTGAGCCAAGGAGAAAACAATTCTACTTCTCTATGTTGATAAAATAGATTCTGTGGTAGTTTTTTTTTTAAGATTATTTTGAGAGAGAGAGAGAGAGAAAGAGCGCGCACACACTAGTGGGGAAAGAGCAGAGATGGAGAGAGAGAGGCCCAAGCAGGCTCCACGCTGTCAGCACAGAGCCTAATGCAGGGCTCGATCCCACAAAGCCTCAAGATCGTGACCCGAGCTGAAATCAAGAGTCAGATGCTTCAGCTACTGAGCCACCCAAGTGCCCCACAATTCAGTGGTTTTTAATACATTCACAGAATTGTTCATTCACCACCACTGTTTAATTTTAGAATATTTTAATAATTCCATAAAATAACTCCACACCCAGCCGCAGAAACTCTCTATTTTTCCCTCCAGCAGGCTTCAGCGACTCATACTAACTGCACTAAGTTATTTTCTGCTCCTGTGGATTTGCCTATCCTGGACATTTCTTATAGATGAATTCATATGATATGTGGCCTTTTGTGACCGGCTCCTTATACTCAGCGTCACGTTTTCTGTCTTTCTTTTTAAAAAAAAAAATTTAATGTTTACTTGTGGGAGAGAGACAGAGAGAGAGAGAGAGAGAGAGAGAGAGAGCAAGAAGCAGAGAGAGGGAGACACAGAATCCGAAGCAGGCTCCAGGCACTGAGCTGGCAGCACAGGGTCTGACCTGGGGCTCGAACTCACGAACTGCGGGATCGTGACCTGAGCCCAAGTCAGAGCTTAACCAACTGAGACACCCAGGCGCCCAGCATCAGGTTTCCAAGATTCATCTATGTTGTAGCTTGTATCAAAACTCCATTCTTTCTTATTGCTAAATAATATTCCATTACGTGGATATACCACATTTTATTTATCCATTCTTCAGTTGATGGACATTTGAGTCCATCAACTCTTTTTAGCTATTATGAAAAATACTGATATGAACATTGTATGCAAGTTTTGGCGTGGACATATTTTCAATTTTCTTGAAGTGGTATAGATACCACATATATATATATATATATATATATATATATATAGATACCACTCTATATATCTAGAAGTGGTATCACTGCTTTTTCTTTTTTAACTTTCATTTAATTAAGTCTTTTTTTTTTTTGAACGGGAATTTTATTTTTTTAACTTCTTTTTTTAATCTTTATTTATTTTTGAGAAAGAGGGAGAGACAGAGTGCAAGTGGGGGAGGAACAGAGAGAGCGGGAGACACAGAATCCTAAGCAGGCCCCAGGCTTCAAGCTGTCTGTACAGAGCCCAATTTAGGGCTCGAACTCACGGACCGTGAGATCATGACCTGAGCCGACGTCAGAGGCTTAACCGACTGACCCACCCAGGCGCCCCTCATTTAATTAACTCTGAAATGTAATGTCTTCATTTTTATTCACATTTTTAGTTCCTTTATTAATCACCTATTTATTTACATAATTTATTTACAAATTATGATTTCCACATATAATTGTCATTTATGTAATCTAATTTTTCACAATTACTTTTCATTTAAACTCTACCAAAATTATATATAAAAATCTACAATTTATTGTAGAAAAATCTACAATTTATTATGAGATAGTGGTACCAATCTCCACTCCTTCTCACCAGAGATGACCACTTTTTATGCTTTCAACTTTCCCTTTCATATTTAATTCCATATTTCCAAACAAAATGCCTATACTCTCATTCTTGACAGTTCATTTTAATATGTGGTGTGTTAAACTCCTCTGTGACATTCCTCATAGCACTCATCATCCTTCTCCCCACATTTGCCTTCCTTTCAGCCTCCTAAAGTCATCAATACTCATCAATATACTCACCAATATATTGTATCAATATATTGTAATTTTTTAAAAATACTCATCAATATATTGTAATTTTTTTAAAAGTTTATTTATTTTGAGAGTAGGGAGGGGCAGAGGAGGGAGACAGAGAATCCCAAGCAGGATCTGCACTGTCAGCACACAGTCCAACATGGGGCTCGAACTCACGAACTGTAAAATCATGACCTGAGCTAAAATCCAGAGTTGGACGCTTAACTGACTGAGCCACCCAGGTGCCCTCAATATATTTTATTTTTTGTTATGTTAATATTTACTGTGTGTATTATTATGGCTATATAAATATATATTTTTGCTGTTGTCATTTAGTGTACTATGAATATACTTTCTTTCTTGTTCAACTTTTTATTTTGGTAGTTATTAAAAATTACAAATTTGTTTAGGGGCGCCTGGGTGGCGCAGTCGGTTAAGCGTCCGACTTCAGCCAGGTCACGATCTCGCGGTCTGTGAGTTCGAGCCCCGCGTCGGGCTCTGGGCTGATGGCTCAGAGCCTGGAGCCTGCTTCCGATTCTGTGTCTCCCTCTCTCTCTGCCCCTCCCCCGTTCATGCTCTGTCTCTCTCTGTCCCAAAAATAAATAAACGTTGAAAAAAAAAATTAAAAAAAAAATAAAAATTACAAATTTGTTTAGATTTTAATGTACTTGATTGCTAGTTCTTACTCTGCCAGAGTGCTAAGAAATAGCACTCAAACACAGTAGGTTTTCTGTCATTTTCATCTTTTTTGTGGCCATCCCTTCTGCACTGGTCTGACCAGTTGCTTCCTAGGCCTGGTGCATAGCTGGAATCTTCCTTTACCATCGTCCCGGGGATTTTTTTTAGCTTTTTCCTGTGTTGGCACTGGGTCCTCTAAGAGCCAGATGCCAAGATAGGGTTCAATGAATGAAAATTCTATTGGGAAATTCTTGTGAGCAAAAAACGGAGAGGGACCTGGGAGAGAGTGGCTGGGCGACCCATCAGAGCACGAGGCAAGAGTGACCCTGAGGGGAGGATGGTGGGGTGGAGGTGTCTAAGACCTTGTGGGCTCTAAGGCAAGTTAAGCGTGTCTTCCTGTGGCCCATCGGTAGAGTCGCGCGTATCCCAGGAATCGGCTTGCCTTAGGAACACAGTCATTTGCTGGGACCAGCGCATCGGAAGTGTGGGCTGTGCTGGAGGACGGAGCACAGCTCTAAGGGCCTGTGGTCGGTCACGCTCCTATCGCTGTAGGCGCACACTCGGGGCACCACAGCTGCCTTGTTGCTTAGATTTCGTGTCTTTGTTTTCTCAGTTTACTCCTTTCCTTTGGCAGATCACGTCTCCTGGTTAATCTTCAGGTCACTACGTCCTATACTCCTTCAATATTTGGTTATTCCCCTTTCGGGGTGCATTCACTGACATGGCACTGAGGGACTGAGGGAATCTTTACAGCATGTATTTGTCGAGCATGCTGTCGGCTCTTTCTTCCCGGGGACCCGGTCGTCTCATCATTCGGTGGGTTCGGATCTGAAGAGTGGCTCAGGTCTGGGAACTGAGCCAGGCATTGTGACCTTTTATTGGGACCCCTGTCTTCAGCCTCCCGCTCTACCGTTCCTAGCCTCGGATTGTAGACGCTCAGTAGTACTCCCAAGGGTGCCTGGCTGCTTTGTCCCCAGGGACACCGGAGTTTCTTTTTTTTTTTTTTTTCAACGTTTTTTATTTATTTTTGGGACAGAGAGAGACAGAGCATGAACGGGGGAGGGGCAGAGAGAGAGGGAGACACAGAATCGGAAACAGGCTCCAGGCTCTGAGCCATCAGCCCAGAGCCCGACGCGGGGCTCGAACTCACGGACCGCGAGATCGTGACCTGGCTGATGTCGGATGCTTAACCGACTGCGCCACCCAGGCGCCCCAGACACCGGAGTTTCTTAATCGTCTTGCTGCCGGTCAGGCTCTCCTGGCCGCATCTTTAACCTTTCTGGTTGTCATGGTAACCGTGGTCCTTGGCTTCTGGCAGTCAGGTGCTGCTGCCTGGTCCCTCCTACTCTGAGGGCTCATCATCGTGTGCGTCTCCCACGAAGCAGGACCAGCGCTGAAGTTCTCGGTGACCCCACTCCTCTGCATTAAGAGCTGGCATTTGCCCCGTGTGAGAAGACCCTACCGGGCCCCTCCGCCGTGAGGCCCTGGGCAACCCCCGTGCTGCTTCCGTGTCCTCTCCCACTGGGCAGGCGGAGGACTGTGGTCAAACCCCAGCTCAATGCAGCCAGGGCAGTGCTGGTCCTGAAAGATGGGGAGGAACCGCCTGTATGGTCACAGCGGCCCTGGGGCACTGAGTGAGCGGCGGCTCCCTTCTGCAGCCCAGGGCTGATGGCGGGAGGCTGGGCACTGAGCGGGGAATCTGTTGAACCCTAGTTCTTGAGGACGTCTACGCAGGCGTCCCTGTGCCATGTGTCTGAGCTCTGACCACTCCTACCCGAGCATCTAATTGTCTCTGCAGCTCCTCTGTGTGATAAGCTCCGTGACTGTCCCTCGGCTGTGTTGTCTCCTCCATTGCAGGGAGATGAGGGTCTCTTTATAACCACCACAGGCATATACTGGCTCTTGGTTCGCTTTTGCTACTTGTCAACTTCCCTCGGTTTCCCATTATTCTTTGCAAGGGCAATTCACTTCACAGTGACCAGCCATGACCTTGCAGGCATGGACGCTCCTGTTTTTGAAAGATCTGAATGACCGGATTGGCCTGTTCTTCTTTTTCCTTAGAAAAGGCTTGCATATCTTTTTTTTAAAGTTTTATTTCTTTATTTATTAAACAATTTTTTTAAAGTTTATTTGTTTTTGAGAGAGACAGAGACAGAATGTGAGTGGGTCACGGGCAGAGAGAGAGGGACACACGGAATCCGAAGCAGGCTCCAGACTGCAAGCCATCAGCACGGAGCCCAATGTGGGGCTTGAACCCACGAGCAGTGAGATCATGACCTGAGCCAAAGTCGGATACTTAACCAACTGAGCCACCCAGGTGCCCCCACGCTTTTTTTTCTTTCTTTTCTCTTTTTAAGGAGGCTTTCACACCTAGCTCGGAGCCCAAGGCAGGGCTTGAACTCACAACCCTGAGATTAAGGCCTGAGCTGAGATCAAGAGTTGGACACTTGACCTACAGAACTGCTCAGGCTCACCTTGCACAGGTTCTAAGAGTCATCTTTGGTGGTTAAAACTTTTGTCATTGGTGTAAACGGTATCTTTTCTTTAAAAAAATTACATTTTACATTTCTTGCTGGCAAATGTCATGCCTTTCAGAATTGTCCCATCTCGAGATTGGGAGAACAAACATTGTTAAAATATCTATCCTCCCCAAAGCAATCTATACATTTAATGCAATCCCTGTCAAAATAACACCAGCATTTTCCACAGGGATAGAACAAATAATCCTAAAATTCATATGAGTAGCCAAAACAATCCTGAAAAAGAAAAACGAAACTGGAGGTGTCACAATTCCGGATTTCAAGCTATATTATGAAGCCCTAGTCATCAAGACAGTATGGTACTGGCACAAAAACAGACACGCAGATCAATGGAACAGAATAGAAAACCCAGAAATGGATCCACAACTATATAGTCAACTCAACTTTGACAAGGTAGGAAAGAATATCCATCGAAAAAGAGACAATCTCTTCAGCAAATGGCGCTGGGAAAACTGGACAGCGATGTGCAGAATGAAACTGGACCACGTTCTTACACCAACACAAAAATAAACTCAACATGGATGAAAGACCTAAATGTGAGACAGGAAACCATAAAACTCCTAGAGGAGAACACAGGCAGCAACCTCTTTGACCTCGGCCACAGCAACTTCTTACTAGACAGATCGCCTAAGGCAAGGGAAACAAAAGCAAACGTAAACTGTTGCGACTTCCTCAAGATGAAAACACAGAAGGACACAGAAGGAAACAATCAACAAAACTAAAAAGCAACCTATGGAATGGGAGAAGATATTTGGAAACGACAAATATGATAAAGCGTTAGTATCCAAAATCTATAAAGAACTTATTAAACTCAACACCCGAAAAAACAAATAATCCAGTGAAGAAATGGGCCAAAGACATGAATAGACACTTCTCCAAAGAAGACATCCAGATGTCTAGCAGACACATGAAAAGATGCTCAATATCACTCATCATCAGGGAAATACTAACCCAAACCACAATGAGATACCACCTCACCCCTGTCAGAATGGCTCACATTAACAACTCAGGCAACAACAGGTGTTGGCGATGATGTGGAGAAAGGGGAGCCCTCTTGCGCTGTTGGTGGGAATGCAAACTGGTGCAGTCACTCTGGAAAACAGTATGGAGGTTACTCAAAAAATTAAAAATAGAACTACCCTACGACCCAGCAATTGCACTACTGGGTATTTACCCAAAGGACCCAAAAATGCTGATTTGAAGGGGCACATGTACCCCAATGTTTATAGCAGCACTATCAACAATAGCTGAAGTATGGAAAGAGCCCAAATGTCCATCAACTGATGAATGGATACAGAAGATGTGGTATATATATAAAATGGGATATTACTCGGCGATCAAAAAGAACGAAATCTTGCCATTTGCAGCAATGTGGTTGAAACTAGAGTGTATTATGCTAAGCAAAATAAGTCGGAGAAAGACAAATATACGATTTCACTCATATGTGGAATTTAAGAAACACAACAGATGAACATAGGAGAAGGGAAGGAAAAACCAGATGAAAACAGAGAGAGAGACACAAACCATAAGAGACTCTTAAATAAAGAGAACAAACTGACGGTTGCTAGAGGGAGGTGAGTGGGGGGATGGGCTAGATGGGTGACGGGCATGAAGGAGGGGCACCTGTTGGGATGAGCACTGGGTGTTGTATGGAAGTGATGAATCACTGAATTCTACTCCTGAAACCAATACTACACTGTATGTTCGCTAACTAGAATTTAAATAAAAACAAAAACAAAAATAAAAACAAAAAAGGATTGTCCTATCTTGAAGCATAGGGGCCTGGAAGGGCTGAGGCTGCCCTCAGGGACCGAGCGTGACCCGCGGGGGTGTCTCTGGGCCCGAAAGCATTGACACCAGCTGGCCCAAGATGCCTCGGCCGAAGGGGTCTTGTCAGAGCGTCACAGTGACCACCAACTGCCCTTTCGCAGGTTAAACAAAGTTCTCCTTTCGTTTCTTACATGTTTCGGCTTTGGTCAGAGAAGGGGTCGCCCAGCTGTATGGCAGGGGATGCCGGATGTGGGGTCTAACTGCTTCTTAAACAGACTTTTAACTAACCCTGTTTCAACCTCATTTTACTCCCCCTCCAGTTCCAGAGTTACCTGTTGTCCTCTAGACCGGCTTCCCGGTGCTTGTGCAGGCCGAGCGGCTGTTAGGGCCTCCCGCCGGCCCAGGGTCTAGCCTCCTGGGCCACTGGGTCCGTTAGCAATTGACCACCGCCTCCCGGCCTTCAGAGGGTCGCTGCTGTCCCCCTCGGGGTGTCTGGCTCGTCACCCTCTCCTGGGTCCCGTCCTGTAGGTCGGGCTCAGGAAGGAGCAGAGGTGAGAGTGTGCTCCGTGGCTCTCCTCGCCGGGAACCCCCTCCGCGGTCTGACCCGGGGATTTATGGGTGTGTGCTGACACTCGCCGTTTCTGATGCCTGAGCTCACCCCTCCTTCCTTCTCCCGCCTGGCTGGTCTAACGCTCCTTCAGGCCCCTCTTCCGGAGCCACAGCTGAGGGGAGTTAGAACCCGGGTCACTCCTGGGGGAACATTGTCACACTTTGCTGCAATTGCTCGTTTCCCAGCCCTTCGTTTGTTGTACTCCTCGGGCTCTTCGTTTGTTGTACATGTTCCCTCTTGAGTCTGACGTCTCAGGCAGAGAGAGAGGATTTGAGAGGCATTCAGTATAATTGTATTGCCTGAATACGTACAGAAGGAAACCACATCGCTTTGAACCAATTTCCAATAAACGCGATAACTTTTCTGTGGATAAATCCGTTTTTCTTTTCTTTCTTTGCTGGAATTTAGAAACCAAAAGGCAAAATAGTAGTTTAATTTCCATGAACATTAGAATCCTAGATGTCAACGTTTTAACCAATGTTAAATCCAATGCTTGGATTTCATTGCTGACCCGAGGCGTTTGGAGTAGATGATGTGTAAAGTTCTTTCGTACTTTGAAGTTCTCCGGACGTGATAGGCAGTGGTTGTGACAGTGTTGTGTTTGGGCTCAGAAATATTGCTTTAGACGCCTTAGAAGATGCCTTTGTGATCAGCACACTCAGCCTCTGGTGTGGAAATTCTGGTTCACGGGCGGTAACTCAGCCTCACAGGAAAACCGGACGGTAAGACTTTGCGGGCCGCTTTCTCCGCTCCTGTGTTCACTTTGACCAGGGGAGACAATCTCATGTGCTTTTAAGTTTTTTGGACCTTATCTGATAAAAAAAGGTAATAAATGCACACAAAACAGATAGTATGAGAAATATATAAAAAGTTATTACGTTAAATAAAAATCCCCCGAAATCCTGCTACCACTATTGCAAACACTCGGTTGCATGAATTTTCTGGCTTTCTCCATGTTGGCCTGTCCTGTCCCCTCCCAGGGTTCAGACACGGCACGCTTACTCCACACCCTCTCCTCCCACTTCGTAACGGGTCACTGCTATTTCTCTACTCCATTAGGTATTCTTTCAAAACACGATTTTAATGGTTGCATGATAGTTATCATACGAATGTATGTAATTTATCGATTTTCCTATCATCACATAGAGCGTTTTATTACATTTTCCTATTATAACAATAAGCTTTACTACATATATACATCTTGTCATCCTTGAGGAAATTCAAGGATCTAACTCTGAAGAATAAAAGTAGAGAGGTTTGTTTCACACTTGTTTGAGATAATACATGCAAAATGCATATAAATTAGAAAATATATTTACTTGGTTTGATTATTAGTATTAGTACATGGGGCATTTTATTTGTTTCATTTCTATTGTTTGTATTATTAAACTAACTCAACTTACTATTTGAGAAAAAGTTAGATCATAATCTACTTTCAGAATGAATTATATCATGAAACATAGTCTATAACAATAAATTAAAATAAATAAGTATCAGAGATGACTGATTTTTTTCTTTTCAAATTTTTATTTAAATTCTAGTTAACATAGAGTGCAATATTGATTTCAGGGGTAGAATTCAGTGATTCATCACTTCCATACAACACCCAGTTCTCATCCTAACAAGTGCCCTCCTTCATGCCCATCACCCATCTATCTAGCCCATCCCCCACCCACCTCCCCTCCAGCAACCCTGTTTGTTCTCCATTTTTTATCTTATTTGTCTTTCCCTTCCCCTATGATCATCTGTTTTGTTTCTTAAATTCCACATATAAGTGAACCAGAATTTTTAGAGTGAAAGCTACTGGCATTGACTGTGACAGAAAGTTTTGTAACCACTAGAGGGCGGTATATCACATTAATTAAAAAAATCTCAAAGCAGTTTAATACTTCTTGACCTACTTTTACAACTGATCATGATAGACATGAAATTACACTTCAAAACATTCTTGGAGTGTTAATGTTATTTAAGGACCTACTACGTGACATACATTGACAGTACACTGAGACGTGTTTTCAAATTCAGTAAGAAGACAACCGAGGTAATACAGGCGGTTGCCCGCATTTGGGCTTCTGTCGGCCTCTCCAGCCTCGTGTCCTGCCCTCCCTGACCTCCAGCTGCTGAGGTCGCACATGTGCCTTTCTCTTTGTCCAGAATATCGTTTGTGCTCCTCCCCGCCTGGTGAAACCCAGCCTACACCTCAGGCTGCAGCATTCTGTTTTTCCCAGGCAGAGTCAAGTACAAGTATGTGCTTTCTCCACCCTGTTCCTGGGGGGCCACGTTCAGTCCTATTGTGTGATTGCTTGTGTCTCTTTTCCCCAGGAAACTGAGTTCCTGGAGGCAGATGATGTGTTAACTCATTTTTATTTGTCCAGCTGTGGTAGGGCCTGTCACACAGACAGTGCTTAAATATATGAACACAAGTGCTATGGAAAGTTGCCGGAACGATATCATTTCCCTGTAATCTCTCCACGGATACTTCCACCCTCTTCTCCCGTACAGGCCACTGAAAAAGATCTCCAAAGCAACCTGAATACACACTGTGTTGACTTGCTGATGGTGAGGGAGAGTCCCGCTTTGCCAAATAAGAAAAGGAAGGGGGATTTTGGAGAAGAATGTAGATTTCCCAAATATTTCCCTGGGAAGCCTTGGGGGATGATATTAACGTCAGAAATACACAGCTGAAATGAAATCATTCCTGTTCTTCATTCCCTTCTTACACTAACCATATAGGTAAAGGGGTTTTGTTTGCCATTTGGTTAGCAGGTAGCCACCCTGATGCCTTTAGCATGAGGAAGACAGGGTGCCTAGAACATTCCACCGTGCTCTACAAAAGCTAAAGGAGTTAGACTCAAGTTTCAACACGCCTGAAGTATTCATCAGCTAATTAAACAAGTCTCCATCCAAAAGGCATATGTTTCTTAAAGTTTTTGTTATATGTTCACTTTAGATATGTTTGCAAAAAAGATTTAAAAAAAACCCTTTTAGCTAGTTTTTAATCTTGTAGATATGCCCATACTCAAAATCATCTAGAAACTTCTGCTCTGAAATGAGACCTGGCTATACAGGATAGTGGTTAAGTGAGCTCTAAAGTCAAACAGACTTTGGTTTCACTCCTTCATATGTCCTTTCCCATCCTTGTGACCTTGGGCATGTTACTCAACCTCACCTCACCTCAGTTCTTTCATCTGGGGTCTGGACCCGACAGCATGTACCTCACTGCATTGCTAGGACGGGATGAGGTCCTGCATACGCACAGTGTTGCACAAGGTCTGACATTATAAGCTTTCAAAAACTGTTAGCTGTTATTACAGGATACGGTTCTTTATTGCAAGACAAAGTCATTTTTCTTGGCATGCAGGCTTTTTGTTTTCTTTCAAGTAACCCATACCTAATGGATGTTTCCCCTCCCATGGCAGTAAAAGGGCTTATGTTTTCATCTTGATGAGACGTGTGCCAGTGACAACAGAGGGCTTGTGAGCATGAGAATCTTGGGGAGGTGAGGGAAACCTCACTCTATAGGACACCACGGCCCCGGCACTCCAGGAGCCTCGAGCCGACATCAGTGTCCACATCCACGCAGGTCTCACACTGGCTGTGCCTGGAGGGGCAGCACCGCCCGGCTGTCAAGCACCTTGCGGCTCTTCTACCGTGGCAACAGCGACATCGCTCTCCTTCCATATCCCCGGTGTTGGCTCGGCATGTGGCTTTCAAATGCATTGTCTAGATTATTAATTCCTGTGGGTGCGAACGTTACTCTGTATAATCCATATCAAAATGGCATCTATATATAAGTGCTTCATACATTTTTAAGAAACTACTAAGTATATGTTTTAATGTTTTATATAATTACAGTGGCATTTGTTATGAACCAAAAATTGCAACATAAGGTACAGCCCAAGATTTTAAACATTTTTAGAGCTTTAAAAATTTTAACTTTTTGGGGCACCTGGCTGGCTCAGTCGGTAGAGTGTGTGACTCTTGATCTTGGAGTCGTGAGTTCCGGCCCCACATTGAGTGCAGGGATTACAGAAGACTTGTAATAATAGTACAGAGTTCCTATATACCTGTTTCCAGCTTCCCCCAATGTTGACATCTTACATAACCATGTCAGAGTTATCAAAACTTAGAAACAAACATTTTCGTAAGACTGTTAACTACACTACAGATTTTCTTGGGATTTCACCAGTTTTTCCGCTACTGTCCTTACTCTGTTCCAGGGTCCGATGCAAGGGATCATATTATATTTTATGTCCTTTAGTATCTGCTCATCTGTGACAGTTCCTCTGTTACTCCTTTTCTTTCATGACCTTGACATTTTTAGAAAGTACCCGTCAGGCATTTTGTAGAATGTCTCTGAATTTGAGTTTTTGTGATGATTTGTTTTCTCCTTGATTGAAGTTATACCTTTTTCATCACATTGTGTCAGGGGTCACAACATGATTTCAACGTTTTTTACTGGTAATTATGACCTTGATTACTTACAGTCAAGTGATATCTGCCAGGTGTCCCTACGGTAAAATGACTTTTTTCTCTTTGTAATTAATAGATATTTTGAGGGAGATACTTTGAGGCTATGCAAAGGTCTTATTTCTCCTTAAACGTTGAAGCTAATGTTAGGATTCATTTGTGGATCCTGTTTGCAACGATTGTGTGGCTTTCCTTTTTGTTTAATTAAAAAATTATCTTACTTCATTTTAATTTTTTTAAGTAGGCTTCATGCCCAGCACGGAGCCCAATGTGGGGCTTGAACTCATGACCCAGCGGTCAAGATCCGAGATGAGATGAAGAGTCAGAGGCTGAACCAACTGAGTCACCCAGGTGCGCCACCAATTTTAAAGATGAATCTAAATTTCTCTTACCAGTTATTAGAAGTTCTGCCTTCCACAAATGTTTCCAAACTTTTCTTTTGATTTTTTGATATCCTTTGCCCAAAAGATTATTGTCTCTTGTAATGAGTCTTCCAGGTTTAGTCACTGATAGAACTGGCATTTCCTTTGATTTCCTCTGAACTTACCTTCTCAGTTTGAAAGAGGATCCTTTTCTTCCTGAAGACTTAAAACTCAGTATATAGGCATTTTGCTTTCTTATATTTTAAAATGTTACATATATATAACCCCATCATCACTGTCGTCACTTTTAGCACGAAAAATGCTATTCTCTTTCACTGTAACTGATAACGAATCTTGATCTACTTTTGTCGCTGTCAGTGAGCCCTCTCTGGATCTGCGAAAATTCTGGCACCTAAATCCGGAGGATTTAGGGCTGGTATTGCATAGGGACTCTGGTCACACCACAGTCTCACAGAAGGATGATGTTGTAACATACAAGTACTAGTAAAATAAATACCTGTCCTGCTTTACAAGCTCACCAGATAAACTTGTTTGGCCCAGACTGACCAGATTTTAACAAATTTTTAAAACTATTTTCAACTATCCTTTGTTTGTAGAGACATCCTTTGGTATGCGGATAACAGGTACTAGGGTTGGGGATTATTAACCATGACACTGGCTTGGCACACAGCTTGCTGCTCAGTGTGGCTACAGCAGCACGTGACTATGCTTTCTTGCCTTTCTTTTTAATTAATAAAATAGAGTTTGAGGTGCTTGGAATGTTTCACAAAAAAACACGGCAAATCCCTTTGGCTTGCTTGCCCCACGGGAGTGCCCTTTAAAAATAATATCCCAATTAGGGCACCTGGGTGGCTCATTTGGTGGAGCGTTCGACTTTAGCTCAGGCCACAATCTCACGGCTGTGGGTTTGAGCCCCGGGTTGGGCTCTGTGCTGACAGCTCGGAGCCTGGAGCCTGCTTCGGATTCTGTGTCTCCCTCTCTTTCTGCCCCTCCCCTGCTTGCACTCTGTCTCTCAAGAAATGAATAAAAATGTTAAAAAATTAAAAAAAAAAATCCCAATTCACAAAATTGTGTCTTGATAGCATAAAAAAAATGCCCCAATTATTTGCTAGAACTGACATGCAGCTTTCTATTTTTTAAAACCTGAGCCTGGGGCGCCTGGGTGGCTCTGTCGGTTGAGCGTCTGACTTCGGCTCAGGTCATGATCTCACGGTCCGTGAGTTCGAGCCCCGCGTCGGGCTCTGTGCTGACAGCTCAGAGCCTGGAGCCTGTTTCAGATTCTGTGTCTCCCTCTCTCTGACTCTCCCCCGTTCATGCTCTGTCTCTCTCTGTCTCAAAAATAAATAAACATTAAAAAAAAAATTAAAAAAAAAAAACCTGAGCCTGAAATTTTCTGTTGCCTTCCTGAAACCTATGCTTCTACCCCCAAAATAGGAAAGTACAAAATGTTTCCTCTTTCAGTCATGTCTTCCCATTAATCTTCATTTTTCCTTTTCTTCTTTTTTTTCCTTTTGTTAAATGCGTATTTATTTTTGAGAGAGACAGAGTGCAAGCCGGGGAGGGGCAGAGAGAGAGGGAGACACAGAATCGGAAGCAGGCTACAGGCGCTAGCCATCAGCACAGAGCCTGACGCGGGGGTCGAACTCAACAACCGTGAGATCATGACCTGAGCTGAAGTCGGACGCTTACCTGATCGAGCCCCCCAGGCGCCCCAATCTTTGTTTTTTCATTTCCTTTTCTCTTCTCCCTTACTTCATCCAGTAGCCGCCATATGTAGCAGAAAGAACACGGGTGCTGCAGCCAGACAGACCTGGGTTTGAATCTCAATCTGCCACTGGCCAGCTGTGTGACTCTGGAGGGGAGTAACGTCTCTGAGTCTCTGAACTCTAACCTGTAAAGGGAGATGAGAATATGTGTTTTGGCTGCCTGCCTGGAGCAAATAACAATCCATGTACTGTAATGGTAGGTATTCCTGGATGCGCACCCTCGGCCAAAACCACTCCTAGGAAAGGAGTATTTCTCTAAATACGTGAACAGTCCTCTTAGACGGATCTGGCTGAAGCATCCCTTGTCCCTGGGACTGAGTCCTGTCTTCTCTCTTCTGGAAACGTGAGGGAAGAAACGCACATGGGCATGGCCGCCCAAGCCCTGCGGCTGCCAACAGGCCTGCTTGTCAAACACCCACATGTGCAGTGAATCCTGCCTTATTCTCCCAGGACCACTCACCTCCACCTCGTGCTATTTTCATCACTACCTTCACCCGAGGAGGTAAAATGCCCATTTTGGAAATGTCCATTTTACAATTTCGTTAACAATTCAGATTTGAGAGCACAGTTATAAATTCTAACTTATTTGCGTCTGTATTTAGAGTTCTCTATTTGAACCTCTTCCTAGATCAATCCTGAATACAAGGAAGCTCTGAGGGCCGGAGCAGGGGCTCCGGGTGGGCTTGTTGAATGGAGTAACGATCAAAGGGCCGGAGTCTCCGGGTAGGGACCCAGGAAGGATGGTGTTTGCCACCTGCTCTCTGTCTCCTCCAGGCCCGGGAGGCTCTTCTCTCTTCATTCTCTTAACAGTGTTCTTTCGGTGAAGTCTGAAGGTTTTTTCACAATGCAGAATGTCATTTGTGTCCCTGTGTTCACAGAGCTTGAAGTCACAGTGTCCCCACTCACATGTGCATGTCTGCGCTGGGGACAACAAAGCCACTGGGAGAGCAGGAAGGGGGGTGACCTTCTGGTTTCTCATTGTTGCTTCCAGATCACTGTTTCTTAACCTTGTCTGCTCATTACAATTCTTTCTGGGGAGATTTAAAAAAATGGAAATGCCCAAACCGCACCTTGGTGTTAAAGTTCCCCGTGTAAGTTCAACGTGCAGCTAAGGTTATGTTCTAGACCCTTGTTTTCCAGATGTGGACCACGGACCAGACACATGTGACAAAAACCCCCCTTTCGTGCCCGCTGGCTGAGCTCTCCTCCCACTCCCACCAAGGCCCCCTTCACTTTACGTGGATGTTTGCGCAAACGTCACCTTCTCCGAGACCTTCTCTGGCCACCCTACCTGTTGTCTGAAATCGCCCTGCCAGCACTGTGCCCCCTTACTGCGCTCTGGTTTTCATTCAGCACGCTTTATAACTCCGCTGGCATATTCTTATGTTGAAAATCTGTATTCCCTGCTAAAATGTAAATTCCATGAGACAAGAAAATAATTACTTTTGTTTTTTATTGTGTTCCTAATATCTGGAGCAGCACCTAGCACATAGTAGGGGCTTGATAAAGGGAACGGTTGAATATTTTCCCCTACGTTCATTATGTTGATTTGCCTCTGGGTCCCTGCTTTAATTCCTAAGGCCACCGATGCGAATGACCACCTCTAACTGTCAGGAGCTCTCTATCCACAAGAGAGGTACGTCCACACAAATAACTACAGTCAGGGAGGCACATAATTTATACCAGCGGTAGTAGAGAGGATTCTTAGGAAGCACTCGAGGAAGTCAACCTCAGCAGTGTTTGAGGGGACTCTGGTGGATGGTAGTGGGACAGGAAAGGCATGCTGAGCCCAGGGTGCGGTGCTGGTTGGGGGAACCGGTGCCCTGAGGGAAAGGTGGCAAACAGGCCGCCAGCTGGGCAGGAGGCCTCAGGGGGCGGAACCTTGCGCACATTCTCTCCAGGGGCCAAGGGCAAAGTTCTGAGGACCTGTAAGACAGGCCTGGTACGAGAGATTTTCACTCTGGCCATCTCACCATGCTCTACAAATGCCAGGCTGTCAGCCTTACTAGTGTGAGAGGTCAGAAACTCAGCCTGAAGCAATCCAGAAGAGAGCCTGAAGTAGAAAGGTTGATTGAAAATAAAAAGACATATGCGATTATCATAATTCTATGAAAAAACTTTGATAATCATATGAAGTTTCATGATCATACAAGGGGTTTCTCTGGTTTTCTTGTTTCTTTATTTAAATATTTATTTATTTTCAGAGAGAGCGCGTGAGCACGAGTCGGGGGAGGGGCAGAGAGAGAGTGTCAGAGAGAGATCCTTGCCCCTCTTTTGGTTTTCTTAACATCCCTTGGCAACAACTCCAAAGTACAAAGATCCTTCAAAGTCTTAAACAAATAGCTTTACTATATATGTGGGATATTACTGACTGATCATAAACTTTTTAGGGATGCCTGGGTGGCTTAGTCGGTTAAGCATCTGACTCTTGATTTCAGCTCAGGTCATGATCTCACAGTTGGTGGGTTCAAGCCCCACATCGGCTCTATGCTGACAGCTTGGAACCTGCTTGGGATTCTCTCTTTTGCTCTCTCTCTCTGCCCCTCCCCCACTCTCTCTCTCAAAATAAATAAATAGACTTAAAAAAAATCATCAACTTTTTACACCACTGTACCAAAATTTAATAGAATTTATTAGGAATTTTAGAAAAACAAAGCTTCACAACTACAGCTAATACATAATTTTAATAACAAAATATCCTGTTGTATTTTTAAATATAATGAATTTATTTTCAGAAGCATGCCCATTAAAAACAATGAAGCATTTCCATTCACTAAAAATGTATCAATAAAATACATAATAAACTTGTAGCATAAATGTAAACTAGTCAATTTATCTCCATTACCCATGTTATGATTTACCTTTATTTTATGGTTATAGTATTTTAAATTATTAACAAATGCAGAAATCTAGGCTATATTTACAGGAGATTATCAAAAATAATGATTCCATTTAATAGTTACTGTTATTCTTCATCAGTATTTTCTCTGCACTCTGGATCCAACATCAGGAGATAGACTGGTCCTTGGCTGGCTGTTCTGTAACATAATTTCAGAACACTATTTTACTGTAGTATTCATAGGCAGATTCACAGGTGGATCTCCTTACAGATTATGGATGTTAATAACACTAAATTCATAATTCAAATTCTCAAGTGCTACATATACATCAACCTCAACATAATGAGTACCACTTCACATAAAGCATCATACCAATGATAATAATTCATAATCTTCACCCTTTGCTATTGGAAAAGGTGATTAGCAGGTGCCTTTTATCATAATCTGGTGTGTAAATAGTCACAATTGAGCAATTTTATTTTCTAAGGGAAGCTCCAGCAACTCATATAACACCCTAGGTGTAGTTTAACAACATATATTGGGTTAAAGAAGTTGCTTGAGAGGGCATTAGGTAAAAATTCATTAAATTCATAAATTCATAAAATTTATTTAAAAAAAGTAAATATTCCAAAATAAAAATTCTGCTTCTAAGAGTCATAGTTTTTACACTGAAAAGCCATGGCTGGTGTCTTCAGGACGCCCTGGGACAAGCCTCTGAGAGGACAGTGTTTGCATGTCGTCTCTATTAGAACGCAAGAGACTTGAAGGCAGGAAAGCGTTTTCCTCTTTCTAGTCCCAGCCCTCACACACAGGCACTGTGTGTCTGACACAGTGAAAACCCAGGCAATATCTGTTCAATGAAGAAAAAGAGGGCACCCAGGGGGCTCAGTTGGTTAAGCGCCGACTTCAGCTCAGGTCATGATCTCACGGTTCGTGAGTCCCAGCTCTGTATCGGGCTCTGTGCTGATGGCTCAGAGCCTGGAGATTGCTTCAGATTCTGTGTCTCCCTCTCTCTCTGCCCCTCCCCTGCTTGTGCTCTCTCTGTCTCAAAATTAAACATTAAAAAAAAATTAAAAAAAGAAAAGGAAAGAAAAAAAGGAGACCAGTATGATAACTTCTATGAAAAGAAAAAAATCAGGCTGCTATAGTTGCCAAAAAGAGGAAGTTCTAAACTTTGACAGGATAAAACTTGGGCTGAATAAGCCTTCCTAGAGGGAATGGCAGTGAAATGAAGCCTGAAAGAATGAGTAGAAGAGAAGTATGTAAGAGGACAAGTCCTGTGAGGCAGGGGATGAGGGGAAGGCAGTGTGGGCCCTGGAAGGACAGGGAGCTCCAGGGAGACCTACCTGTCGCTCAAATGTATATAACTTACAAGCTGGGGAGCAACCAGAGATGCAGATGGGAAGGTCGTGAATGCAGTTCTCTGGAGTTTTAATTCATCTTTTAGGTGACAGGTAAGTGCTGACACAGGAGAGTGATATGTTCATATTCTCGGTTTACAAAGATTACTCTGGGCTGATGGTGTGAAAGATACCCTGGACAGATCACATCTCTTCAGGTGAGACATGACACATTCTTCTTCTTCTTTTTTTAAAAATGTTTTTTATTTATAGAATAAATTTAATGTTTACTCGATGTTTTTATTTATAGAAACCAATTTTTAATTAATTAATTTTTTAAAATTTACATCCAAGTTAGCTGGTATATAGTGCAACAATATTTCAGAAGTCGATTCCTGAACGCCCCTTACCCATTTAGCCCATCCCCCCTCCCACAACCCCTCCAGTAACCCTGTTTGCTCTCCATATTTACAAGTCTCTTATGTTTTGCATCCCTTCCTGTTTTTATATGATTGCTTCCCTTCCCTTATGTTCATCTGATTTGTAACTTAAAGTCCTCATATGAATTGAGTCATATGATACTTGTCTTTCTTTGACTAATTTTGCTTAGCATAATACCCTCTAGTTCCACCCACGTAGTTGCAAATGGCAAGATTTCATTCTTTTTGATTGCCGAGTAATACTCCATTGTATATATATATCACATCTTTATCCGTTCATCCATCGATGGACATCTGGGCGGCTCTTTCCATACTTTGGTTATTGTTGATAGTGCTGCTATTAACGTTGGGGTGTGTGTCTCCTTGAAACAGCACACCTGTATCCCTTGGATAAATACCTAGTAGTGCAATTTCTGGGTCATAGGGTAGTTCTATTTTTAATTTTTTGAGGAACCTCCATACTGTTTTCCAGAGTGGCTGTACCAGTTTGCATTCCCACCAGGAGTGCAAAAGAGATCCTCTTTCTCTACATCCTTGCCAACATCTGTTGTTGCCTGAGTTGTTAATGTTAACCATTCTGACAGGTGTGAGGTAGTATCACATTGTGGTTTTAATTTGTATTTCCCTGATGATGAGTGAAGTTGAACATTTTTTCATGTGTCGGTTGGCCATCTGGATGTCTTCTTTGGAGAAGTGTCTATTCATGTCTTTTGTCCATTTGTTTACTGGATTATTTGTTTTTCGGGTGTTAAGTTTGATCAGTTTTAAAGATTTTGGATACTAACCCTTTATATGATATGTCGTTTGCACATATCTTCTCCTATTTCATTGGTTGCCTTTTAGTTTTGCTGATTGCTTCCTTCACTGTGCAGAAGGTTTTTATCTTGATGAGGTCCCAATAGTTCATTTTTGCTTTTGTTTCCCTTGTCTCTGGAGATGTGTTAAGAAGTTGCTCTAGCCAAGGTCAAAGAGGTTTTTGCCTCCTTTCTTCTCTAGAGTTTTGATGGCTTTCTGTGTTATGTTTAGGTCTTTCATCCATCTTGAGTTTCTTTTTGTGTATGGTGTAAGAAAGTGGTCCAGGTTCATTCTGAACTTCACCGTCCTGTTTTCTCGACACTATTTGCTGAAGAGATTGTCTATTTTTCATTGGATATTCTTCCCTGCTTTGTCAAAGATTAGTTGGCCATATGTTTGTGGGTCCATTTCTGGGTTCTCTATTCTGTTCCATTTATCTGAGTGTCTGTTTTTGTGCCAATATTATACTGTCTGGATGATTACAGCTTCGTAATACATCTTGAAGTCCAGGATTGTGATGCCTCCAGCTTTGGTTTTCCTTTTCAAGATTGCTTTGGCTATTCGGGGTCTTTTCTGTACAATTTTTTTCCATACAAATTTTAGGACTGATTGTTCTAGCTCCGTGAAGAATGCTGGTATTATTTTGATACAGAGTGCATTGAATACGTAGATTGCTTTGGGTAGCATCAACATTTTAACAATATTTGTTCTTCCAACCCAGAAGCATGGAATATTTTTCAATTTTTTGTCTTTTTCAATTTCTTTCATAAGCTTTATATAGTTTTCAGTGTGTAGATGTTCACCTCTTTGGTTAGGTTTATCCCTAGGTATTTTATGGTTCTTGCTGCAATTCTAAATGGCATTAATTCCTTGATTTCTCTTTCCGTTGCTTCATTATTGGTGTATAGGAATGCAATTTATTTCTGTGCATTGATTTTATATCCTGTGAGTTTGCTGAATTCATGGATCAGTTGTAGCAGTTTTTTGGCGGAATCTTTTGGGTTTTCCATATAGAGTATCATGTCGTCTGTGAAGAGTGAAAGTTTGACCTCCTCCTGGCTGATCTGGATGCCTTTTATTCCTTTGTGTTGTCTGATTGCTGAGGCTAGGACTTCCAATACTATGTCGAATAACAGTGGCGAGAGAGGACATCCCTGTCTTGTTCCTGACCTTAGGGGGAAAGCTCTCGGTTTTTCCCTATTGAGGATGATATTAGTGATGTGTCTTTAATATATGACTTTTATGATCTTGAGGTATGATCTTTCTATCCCTACTTTCTTGAGGGCTTTTATCAAGAAAGGATGTTGTATTTTGTCAAATGCTTTCTCTGCATCTATTGAGAGAATCTTGTGGTTCTTATCCTTTCTTTTATTGATGTATCACAGTGATTGTTTTGCGGATATTGAACCAGCCCTGCATCTCAGGTGTAAATCCCACTTGATTGTGGTGAATAATTCTTTTAATGTATTGTTGAATCTGGTCAGCTAGTATCTTGTTGAGGATTTTTGCATCCATGTTCATCAGGGAAATTCGTCTATAGTTCTCTTTTTTATTGGGGTCTTTGTCCTGTTTTGGAATCAGGGTAATGAAATGCTGGCCTTGAAGAAGGAATTTGGAAGTTTTCCTTCCATTTCTATTTTTTGGAGCAGCTTCAAGAGAATAGGTGTTAACTCTTTCTTAAATGTTTGGTAGAGTTCCCCTGGAATGGCATCCAGCCCTGGACTCTTGTTTTTTGGGAGATTTTGATTACTAATTCGATTCCTCTACTGGCTATGGGCCTGTTCACATTTTCTATTTATTCTTGTTTCAATTTTGGTAGTTTACATGTTTCTAGGAGTCTGTCCATTTCTTCCAGATTGCCCATTTTATTAGTGTATAATTGCTAATAATATTCTCTTATTGTTTTTATTTCTGCTGTGTTGGTTGTGATCTCCCCTCTTTCATTTGTGATTTTATTTGGGTCCTTTCCTTTATCTTTTTGATCAAAATGGCTAGGTGTTTATCAATTTTGTCAATTCTTTCAAAGAACCAGCTCCTAGTTTCACTGATCTTTCCCACTGATTTTTTTTTTTTTTTTTTTTTTTTTGGTTTCGATAGCATTGATTTCTGCTCTAATCTTCACTATTTCCTGTCTTCTGTTGGTTTTGGGTTTTATTTGCTGTTCTTCTTCCAGCTCTTTAGGGTGTAAGGTTAGGTTGTGTATCTGGGACCTTTCCTCCTTCTTTAGGAAAGACTGGATTGCTATACACTTCTCTCTTATGACTGCCTTTGCTGCGTCCCAGAGGTTTTGGTGTTGTCATTTTCATTGGCTTCCATGTACTTTTTGATTTCCTCTTTAACTTCTTGGTTAGCCCATTCATTCCTTAGTAGGATGTTCTTTAGTCTCCAAGTATTTGTTATTTTTCCAAATTTTTTCTTGTGGTTGATTTCGAGTTTCATAGCATTGTGGTCTGAAAATATGCATGGTATGATCCATCTTTTTGTACTTGTTGAGGGCTGATTTGTGTCCCAGTGTCCAGATATTCTAGATATCTTCCTTGTGCACTGGAGAAGAATGTGTATTCTGCTGCTTTAGGATGAAACGTTCTGTATATATTTGTTAAATCCATCTGGTCCAGTGTATCATTCAAAACAATTGTTTCCTTGTTGATTTTCTATTTAGATAACCTGTCCATTGCTCTAAGTGGGGTGTTGAAGTACCCTACTATTATGGTATTATTATCAATGAGTTTCTTTTTTTTTTTTTTTATTTTTTTTTTTTTAATTTTTTTTTTTTCTTCAACGTTTTTTATTTTTATTTTTGGGACAGAGAGAGACAGAGCATGAACGGGGGAGGGGCAGAGAGAGGGGGAGACACAGAATCGGAAACAGGCTCCAGGCTCCGAGCCATCAGCCCAGAGCCTGACGCGGGGCTCGAACCCACGGACCGCGAGATCGTGACCTGGCTGAAGTCGGACGCTTAACCGACTGCGCCACCCAGGCGCCCCTCAATGAGTTTCTTTATGTTTGTGATTGATTTATATATTTGGGTGTCCCACGTTTGGAGCATAAATGTTTACAAGTGTTAGATCTTTTTGGTGGATAGACTCCTTAGTTATGATATAAAGCCCTTCTTCATCTCTTGTTACAGTCTTTATTTTAAAATCTAGATTGTCTGATATAAGTATGGCTACTCCAGCTTTCTTTGGCGACCATTACCATAATAGATGGTTCTCCACCCCTTTACTTTCAATCTGAAGGTGTCTTTAGGTCTAAAATAGGTCTCTTATAAATAGCATATAGACGGATCTTGTTTTCTTATCCATTCTGTTACTCTATGTCTTTTGATTGGAGTGTTTAGTCCATTGACATTTAGAGTGAGTACTGAAAGGTATGAATTTATTGCCATTATGTTACTTGTAGAGTTGGAGTTTATGGTGGTGCTCTTTGGTCCTTTCGGTATTTGTTGCTTTGGGTTTTGTTTTTTTTTTTTTTTTTTTTCTGTCTTTTCTCCCTTCAGAGAGTCCCCCTTAAAATTTCTTGCAGGGCTGGTTTAGTGGTCATGAACCTGCTCTAATTTTTGTTTGCCTGGGAAACTTTGTATCTCTCCTTGTATTTTGAATGAAAGCCTTGCTGGATAAAAATTTCTTGGCTGCATATTCTTCCTATTCAGCACATTGAATATATCCTGCCACTCCTTTCTGGCCTGCCAAGTTTCTGTGGATAGGTGTGCTGCAAACCTGATATGTCTTCCCTTGTAGGTTAAGGACGTTTTCCCCCTTGCCGCTTTCATGATTGTTTCCTTGCCTGAGTATTTTGTGAATATGATTATGATATGCCTTGTTGATGACCGGTTTTTGTTGAATCTAATGGGAATTCTCTGTGCTTCTTGGATTTTGATGTCTGCGTCTTTCCCTAGGTTAAGAAAGTTTTTCACTATGGTTTGCTCCTATAAACCTTCTACCCCTTTTTCTCTCTTTTTATCTTCTGGGACCCCTATGGTTCTGATGATATTCCTTTTCAATCAGTCACTGAGTTCTCTGATTCTTATATCATGCTCTTTTTTTTTGCTTTGGTCTCCCTCTTTTTTTTCTGCTTCATTATTCTCCATAAGTCTGTCCTCTATATCGCTGATTCGCTGCTCTGCTTCATCCATCCTTGCCGCCTGAAACATGATAAATTCTTAAACAAAGGCACTAACAGTAGGAATGAAGATAGTGGATGGATTTGAGGTGTATTATCAGGAGGACATATTGCCTGTGGGCATGGGAGAAGGAGAAGCCTGGATGAGATACACATTTCTGTCTGGGAAGTCTGGAGGATGGTGTCATCAACTGAAGTAAGAATTAAAAGAGGTAGAAGAGTTTTGGGGGGAAACTTGGGAAACTGAATCTTGGCTCTGCCACTGAATATTTGTGAGACTTGAGAAAATTCCTTGATGTCCTTCACTTAGAATATTAAACAAGATAATGTGTGTGAAATAATTTGGGACAGTACTTTTCAGTGGTAGGAATCCTTAAGTGTGCTTCCATTCTTGTTTCTAAATATATCTCAACAAAATTTGGGTGCCATTAAAGAGTATTAATTGACATTTAGCATTCACCAAGGGGCTTTGCAAGAAAATAGTGGTATTTTATGGGGCATAAAATCTTGCTTCAGAATATTAAAAACGTTTCCAGTTCAAATACATCACCTCATTTTATTGTAGCCTGAAAAAGGTACATCATATATTTAAAAACCAGGTATAAAAAAAATCATAAAGTCTCAACCAATATTTTCAAGTATGTAGTATGTGCTAGTTTCTATGAAGTAGACAGGTAAATGGAAAAACAGCCTCAAGAATATAGTTCCAAAGAAGATCACTCATGTAAAAAGACAACCCACAAAAATACCTATGGAGTAGAAGTATAAAACCAGTGGTACTACAGTAATTAAGTTCAGAGGAGAATGTGGTCATCATAAGCTGGATTGGTCATGAAGAGATTCATGGGGGAAGTGACATTAAGTTGGTGCTTAGATAGGTTGGATTAGGAAGGTAGAGCAAAAGTACAGCTGGTGCAGTTTCGAGCTGGGGTGAACATGAACAAACAATGAGAAAAACATGACAGCATACAGAATACTTCAGACTTGAAGGACAACGCATTAAATTTGTTTGGCTGGAAGGAAGATTCATAGTGTAAAAAGAGAGGTAGGTGGGACTATGAATTGTTACAAATTGTTATGATTCCTATTATTTACAAGGAAGTTATGCTTTGCATGTGCATTTCACTTAAGTAGTTTCAGGAATGTAATCTTTTTTTGAAACGATGCAACCTTTTTTTTGAGACGATGTAAATGGATAAGATGATCACAATAGTGGCACTAATGATAATGCAACCCAATGGTGTCTAGCATGTGTTGTGTTATAGGCACTGTTCTAAATACTTTACACTGGTTCTTCTCTCTAGAAGCCCTCACAGATACACTAGAGGATAGATGCCAGTACCATTAAGATGATTATGACTAATCAGTGAAGGGATACAGGAAGGGATGGGCCAAATTTTGTTCCTCTGAAATCTTACAACAGCACTTGCTCTGAGTGGTGGAAGCTGACTGCCTGCCACCTGAGAGATCCTGCTCAAAATTATTTCTTTTGCTCATGTTACAAGTGTCTAAAATCCCACTTTTAGAAATTCACTATACTTCTTCCCAGAAATTGTTTTTAAATGATTTAAATGGTTTTAAGTCTTTTAAAATAATTTTTAGAAGTGAGGGGCACCTGGGTGGCTCAGTCAGTTAAGCCTCTGACTTTGGCTCAGGTCATGATCTCATGGTTCATGAGTTTGAGCCCCACATTGGGCTCTGTGCTGATAGCTCAGAGCCTGGAGCCTGCTTCGGATTCCATGTCTCCCTCTCTCTGCCCTTCCCCTGCTTGTGCTCTCTCTCTCCTTCTCAAAGAATAAACATTAAATTTTTTCAAAAAATAATTTTTAAAAATGAAAAATTATCTTTTAAAATTCAAGCCAAGTATCTCAACAGGAGTGAATATGCCAGTCCATTTCTTTTCCTAAGAGGAAAAACTCAAAGCAACACCACCAAACACTGTGGGAGAAGAAAACACAAGGAGTGACAGAATGGGGGGAAACACAAAAAACAGTAATAAAACACACATGTGGGGGGTGCAGCATGGTGGATTAATATATAAACTTCACTCTCGTGAATTTTCCAGAGAGATATATAATTTTTGAGAATTATAGAAATTATAGAAGAAAATAGATCAGGAGTCAAAGTGACAGTTGGCAAAAGACTCCTGTACAATCGTCACTGCATCAACAATGCCACACCAAAAAGGCCGTTTCTGAGAACCATTTGCAGAGACTGAAATAAGAAGCTTCATGAAGGCAGGGGCAGCCTCCTTCTTCTTCTTTACTACCACACTCAGGACACAGCAAAAATCTAAAACGTGGGCAGGAAATGTGTAACTTTGTTTATGTAAGAGCAAATAATAAGAAATGAAGTATACTTGTGTCGTCGTACTTTTTCCTGTCAAGATTACAGAACTGAGGGTATGTGATGAAAAACAATTGAGCAAGCATCCAATGAATTCTCTAAGAAAACATTTTTTTTTAGAAAAAATTTTAATGTTTATTTATTTTTGAGAGAGAAAGAGACAGAGTGTGAATGGTGGAGGGGTAAACAGAAGGGAGACACAGAATCTGAAGCAGGCTCCAGGCTCTGAGCTGTCAGCAAAGGGCTTGATGCGGGACTCGAACCCACGAACTGGGAGATCATGACCTGAACCAAAGTTGGACGCTTAACAGACTGAGCCGCCCAGGCGCCCCTCTAACAATGCATTTCTTTGTCGAACACCTAAGTTGAGGATAGTAAGAGTCCAGGTGCCTCACATAGTCTTAATTCATATTATGGTAATTTGTATACACTATCCATGTGTGTTCTTTCTCCCTGTGAGACTGAAAATTCCTTAATGCACTAAATTGCCACTTATATGTGTATCTTTACCAGAATCCAGTGTCAAGGCAAAAAACCAAAACAAAATTCCAAATAATGATGTCTAGTTTTGAACTTTGAAAACACAAAAGGGAGATGGGCAAGGGTGGGATCATTACCATGGTAAAATAACCAACAATTTTCCGGTTAGGCTACATACCCATATACTACATATCAGTAGTGCAATGATACCAGTTTCTGTTCCCATGGATGATGAAATACTGTGGATGGAAAAAACTTTATATTTTGATTTTTTTTTAAATTTTTTAAAAATGTTTATTTATTTTTGAGAGAGACAGAGAAAGAGAGTAAGTGCAAGTAGGAGAAGGCAGAGAGAGGGAGACACAGAATCCAAAGCAGGCTCCAGAGCTCTACGTGGGGCTAGAACTCTTGAAATCATGACCTGAGCTGAAGTCGGATACCTAAGTGATTGAGCCACCCAGGCGTCCTATATATTTTTATTGTTTTAAATGAAAGGATATTTGCTGATTCTAACAAAACGTCTCATCATTGAAAGTTGACTGCGAGAAAAACTCCCTAAAAGCCAATTATCAAGAAAAATTAATTTCAATACAGGATTCTTACACACAAAATCATGACATTTCCTAAAATGAGAAAAATAAGAGCTTCTTAAAGTACTTACCAGAAATGGTATTATTCGTAAGGTATTTTTGATGGATGGATTTTTGCAAATGGTTTCTTGTACATCTGAAATAATCATACCATGACACAAAAATAATTCAGTTACGTATGCTGACAGAGAAGAATCAAATGTTAAGTTCTGGTGTCAAATACTCAATGTGGGGAACAGACTTTCTTCTTTGGTCACCAGAAACAGTCTTTAGCCTTGTATTAGGTTAGGAAATAGAAGTAATTTGATGACAAACAATTACATAAAATTAATGTTGATAAAAAGAAATTCCTAATACTTTGACTATTCTATAACAATCTTCCTTCAAATGCTGGGTTTTCTTGTCTTTTTTTTCTTCCTTTTTAAAAAATACAGTACTTTTATTACTTTTTAAAGTTTATTTATTTATTTTGAGAGAGCGAGAGAGAGCAATCAAGAGAGAGTGAACCAGGGCATGAACGAGGGAGGGGCAGAAAGAGAGAGAGAGAGAAAATCCCAAGCAGGCTCAGTGCTGTCAGTGCAGAGTTTGATGTGGGGCTGGAACCCATGAACCATGAGATCATGGCCTAAGCCGAGTCGACACTCAACTGACTGAGCCACCCAGGTGCCCCTCTTCTTTTGTAAAACAAAAGGTAAATTTGATTCTTTGAGTATCTCAGGAAAGAAGAGATGTTTATTTAGCTATTAAGGCATAAAAGTTGAATAATTCGTCAACTCTTGCCTTTTCAGTGCTTAAGCTTTGGTCCATATAAAAGCAAGGGTCTGGGCAAAAGAAAAAAAAAACACCTTCAAGCAGAATCCTTTATGTGAAGCATTTAAGTATGTCGAAGTATCTAATAGGAAAAAACCCTCTAAAAAAACTGACCTGAGTTTTTTACTCTTGATCTTCATAATTGGACATCTTACAGCCTTAGTTATATATTGCTGCTGGGGTTGTAGCTCCCTGCTTTTTATTAATATATTATTATTAAAGTTTATTTATTTTTGAGAGAGAGAGAGAGAGAACTTGTGCATGAGCAGGGGAGATGCAGAGAGAGAGGGAGAGAGAGAATCCCAAGCAGGCTCCACACTGTCAGCGTGGAGCCCAATGTGGGGCTCAATCCCATGAAGCTCGAGATCATGACCTGAGCCAAAACCAAGAGTTGCCCACCAGGCACTCTTATTAATATTTTATTCTTAAATTTTAATTTTTAAATTAACACAAAAAACATATAGAGCATATATACATATTGCAATTAATTATAATGAAGCTAATGTCTATGTAATGACTTAGACTGAGAAATGTGCACATTATCACTATTTTAGGAGCTTCCCAGAGCTCCCATCTCCATGCCTCTCTGGGGATTGCACTTCCTTTCCTTGCCCACAGAGGTGACCGATTACATGGGCTTTGTGTCTGCATAATTATAGCACATGAGTATACATGTATATCATATTGCTTGTTTTACCTGTTTCTGAACTTCAAATAAGTAAAACTGACCTGATTTTTGTTTTGAATTTTTATTATTTTTTAAATTTAAATTTTGATTCATTTACAGTGCAATGTAGTTTCCTGGGGTAGAATTCAATGATTCATCACTTACATATAGCACCCAGTGCTCATCACAAGTGCCCTCCTTAATACTCATCACCCATCTAGCCCATCCCCCACCCACCTCCCCTCCATCAGCCCTCAGTTTGTTCTCCATATTTAAGGGTCTCTGGTGATTTGTTTCCCTCTCTTCTCTCCCCTCCACCTTCCCATATGTTCATGTTTTGTTTCTTAAATTCCACATACGACTGAAATCATATGCTGTTTATCTTTCTCTGATTGACTTATTTCACTTAGCATAATACATTCTAGTTCCATCCACATCATTGCAAATGGCAAGAGTTAATTCTCTTTGATTCCATTGAATATATACACCCATCTTCTTTATTCATTCATCAGTTGATGGACACTTGGGCTCTCTCCATAGTTTGGTTATTATAGATAATGCTGCTATAAACATCAGGGTGCATGTACACCTTCAAATCTATATTTTTGTATCCTTTGGGTGAACACCTAATAGTGCAATTGCTGGATTGTAGGGTAGTTTTATTTTTAGTTTCTTGAGGAATCGTCATACTGTTTTTCACAGTGGCCACACCAGTTTGCATTCCCACCAGCGGTGCAAGAGTGTTTCCCTTTCTCCGCATCCTTGCCAACATGTGTTGTTTCTTGTGTTGGTAATTTAGGTATTCTGACCGGTGTGAGATGGTATCTCATTGTGGTTTTGATTTGTATTTCCTTGATGATGAGTGATGTTGAATATTATTTCATGTCTGTTAGCCATCTGGATGTCCCCTTTGAAAAATGTCTATTCATGTCTTCTGCCCATTTCTTAACTAGGTTGTTAGTTTTTTGGGTGTTGAGTTTGAGACATTCTTCATAGATTTTGGATACTAACACTTTATCAGATACCTCATTTGCAAGTATCTTCTCTCATCCTGTAGGGTGCCTTTTGGTTTTGGTTTTGCTAATTGTTTCCTTCGCTGTGTGGAAGTTTTTATCTTGATGAAGTCCCAATAGTTCATGTTTGCTTTTGTTTCCCCTGCCTTCAGCAATGTTGTCTAGTGAGAAGGTGCCCCAGCTGAGGTCAAAGCAACACAGGTTGCTGCCTGTGTCCTTCTCTAGGATTTTGATGGTTTCCTGCCTTACATTTAGGGCTTTCATCCATTTTGAATTTATTTTTGTATATGATGTAAGAAAGTGGTCCAGTTCATTCTGCATGTTGCTGTCAAGTTTTCCCAACACTATTTGCTGAAAATATTGTCTATTTTTCACTGGATATTCTTTCCTGCTTTGTCAAAGATGAGTTGACCATATAGTTGTGGGTCCATTTCTGGGTTTTCTCTTCTGTTCCACTGATTTATGTGTCTGTTTTTATGCCAGTACCATACTGTCTTGATGACTACAGCTTTGTAATACAGCTTGAAATCAAGAATCGTGATGCCTCCAGCTTTTCTTTTTCAGGATTGCTTTGGCTATCTAGGATCTTTTGTGGTTCCATACGAATTTTAGGATTGTGAGTTCTAGCTCTGCAAAAAATACTGGTGGTATTTTAATGGGAACTGCATTAAATACACAGATTGCTTTGGGTAGTATAGACATTTTAACAATGCTTGTTCTTCCAATCCATGCGCATGAAATGCGTTTCCATTTCTTTGTGTCCACTTCAATTTCTTTCATATGCTTTCTATAGTTTTCAGAGTATAGATCTTTTACTTCTGTTTTTATTTAATGTTTTATTTTTATTAAAAAAATTTTTTTTAATATCTATTTATTTTTGAGACACAAAGACATAGCATGAGCGGGGGAGGGGCAGAGAGAGAGGGAGACACAGAATCCAAAGCAGGCTCCAGGCGCTGAGCTGTCAGCACAGAGACCGATGTGGGGCTTGAACCCATGAACAGTGAGATCGTGACCTTAGCCGAAGATGGATACTTAACTGACTGAACCACGGACACTTAACCAACTGAGCCACCCAGGTGCCTCTATATCTTCTACTGCTTTAGTTAGGTTTATTTGTAGGTATCTTATTGTTTTTGGTGCAATTGCAAATAGGATCAATTCCTTGATTACTTTTTCTGCTGCTTCATTATTGGTGAGAAATGCAAGAGATTTCTGCACACTGATTTTATATCCTGTGACTTTGCTGAACTTATATGTTAATTCTAGCACCTTTTTGGTGGAGTCTCTTGGGTTTTCCACACAGAGTATCATGTCATCTGCAAATAGTGAGTTTGACTTTTTCCATGCTGATTAGCATGCTTTTTCTTTTTGTTGTCAGATTGCTGAGGCTAAGACTTCCAGTACTATGTTAAATAGTAATGGTGAGAGTGGACATCCTTGTCTTATTCCTGACCATAGGGGAAAGGCTCTCAGTTTTATCCCATTAAGGAGATTAGCTGTGGGTCTTTTGTATATGGTTTTTATGATCTTGAGGTCCATCTATCCCTCCTTTTTGAGGATTTTTATCAGGAATGGATGCTGTATTTTGTCAAATGCTCTTTCTGCAACTATTGATGGGATCATATGGTTCTTATCCTTTCTTTTATTATAGTCATGTATCACATTGATTGATTGGCAAATATTGAACCAGTGCTGTAGCCAAGGAATAAATTCCACTTGCTCATGGTGAATAATTCTTTTAATGTACTGACTTTGGTTTGCTAATATATTGTTGAGAACTTTTGCATTCATGTTCATCAGGGATACTGGCCTGTAATTCTTTTTAGTGAGGTCCTTGGTTTTGGAATCCCCAAGGCAATGCTGACTTCATAGAATGAGTTTCAAAGTTTTCCTTTTCAATTTCTTTGCTGGCTATGGGTCTGTTCAAATTTTGTATTTCTTCCTGTTTCAGTTTTGATGGTTTGTGAGTTTCTAGGAATTTGTCCATTTCTTCCTGATTGCTCAGTTGGTTGGCATATAAATTTTCGTAGTATTCTCTTATGATTGTATTTCTGTGGTGTTGGTGGTCATCTCTCCTCTTTCATTTGTGATTTTATCTATTTGGATCCTTTCTCTTTTCTTTTTGATAAGTCTGGCTAGTGGTTTACCAATTTTGTTAATTCTTTCAAAGAACCAGCTCTTAGTTTCATTGATCTGTTCTACTGTTTTTTGTTTGTTTGTGTGTCATTTATTTCTGCTCTAATCTTTATTAGTTCCCTTTTTCTGCTGGCTTTTGGCTTTATTTGCCATTCCTTTTCTATCTCCTTTAGCTGTAAGTTTAGGTTGTATATTTTGGACCTTTCTAGCTTCTTGAGATAGGCCTGGATTGCAATATACTTCCCTCTTAGGACTGCCTTTGCTACATCACACAGGTTTTGGACTATTGTGTTTTCATTTTCATTTTCTTCCATGTATTTTTTAAATTTCTTCTTTAATTTCCTGGTTAACCCATTCATTCTTTAGTGGGATGTTCTTTAACCTCCATGTGTTTGAGTGCTTTCCAACCTTTTTCTTGTGGTTGACTTCAAGTTTCACATTGTCGTGATCTGAAAATATGTATGGTAAAATCGCCATCTTTTTGTACTTGTTGAGGGCTGATTTGTCACCCAGTGTGTGATCTGTACTGGAGAATGTTCCATGTGCCCTCGAAAAGAATGTATATTCTGCTGTTTTACGATGAAATGTTCTGAATATATTTGTTAAGTCCATCTTGTCCAGAGTGTCATTCAAAGCCATTGTTTCCTTGTTGAGTTTCTGCTTAGATGATCTGTCCATTGCTGTGAGTGGGGTATTAAAGCCTCCTACTATTATTAATGGTTTTTTTTAAAGCTTTATTTCCGAGGTGCTGACCTCTGAAACGTCACACTTGGCACACTGTTGTTTCTAAAAACCTGGTGGTATTGAAACCCTCTCCTTTTTCCCCCATCAATGGTTCTGGGGAACATATTCTTGTCCAGTCCCCAGAGCATGTTTTCATTCTTTCTCTCTAGCTGCTTTCGGCGGGAAGTGCTTTTCTGCAAAAACTCAAGGTGCTGCTCTCTCCCCCTTTCTCCTCTTGGCAAAAACGACTCCCCCCCCCCCGAGGTACCCTGGCTCTTCTCGCCCCCCAGTTCACCTCTCAGCACCATGCACCTGCTGCGTTCTCTCCCTCAAACTATGCAGATCATTGTGTGAATCCTCAGATCGATTTCCTAGGTGTTCACAACGGTTTGATGTTGATCTAGCCGAGTTTGAGGGACAAGTCCAGGGTCCCCTCACTCATCTGTCATCTTAACTCCTCCTGACTTGTTGCTCTTGTGCTGTGATTTGCCTTATTTTGCCCCAAATTATATTGTTCAGAATCATCTATGATGATGTGTGTAGATGGAGTTTGTTCATTTTCCTTGCTGAACAGCGGCACATGGATATTCCACATTTAGGTATTTTCAGTTTGGGGCTTCTAAGAACAATGATGATCTTTGTATACTTCTGCATGTCTCCTGATGCACACATGCAGGCTTCCTCGAGGGCATGCATCTGGAAGGGAAATTACTGGCTTGTAGGGTCTGTTCATGTTCAACCTATCGGATGATGGCAGGACATTTCCTCAAGAGACTGCACCCACTCACACCCCAAAGGCACTGCGGGAGGGGCTCCCACCGCTGCACACCATTACCAATGCCTGGCATCCCCCACTGTTAAACCTGTGTCTTTCTGAGGAATATGTAACTGTATTCCATTGTTTAAAAAAAAAAAAGTGATTATTTATTTTGAGAGAGATGGGAGAGAGGTGGGGGAGGGGCAGAGAGAGAGAGAGAGAGAGAGCGAGCGAGCCTCTCTATGCTCCATGCCCAGCACAGAGTCCAACATACGACCCTGGGATCGTGACCTGAGTGGAAATCAAGAGCCGGAGGCTCAACCCCAACTGAGCCACCCAGGCGCCCCTATTTATATACTGTGAATATGAGTCCTTCTTCTTCTTTTTTTTAAAGTTTATTCATTTATTTTGACAGAGACAGAGACAGTGTGAGTTGGGGAGGGGGAGAGAGGGAAAGAGCGAATCCCAAGCAGGCTCCACACTGACAGCACAGAGCCCAACTGACTGAGCCACCCAGGTGCCCCAATATGAGTCCTTCTTGTACGTGTTCTAAATATTCTCTCACATCATGCCTTTTTCCTTGTTTTAATCATGTTTTGATACAAAGACAAGTTTATAATTTTGATATAGTCAAATTCATTATTTTTCTCCTCTTTGGTTCATGTTCCATGTGCTCTAAGAAATATTTCCTTACCCAGAGGTTAGAAAATATTTTTATATAATCTCTCAGAAGCTTTATATATTTTATTTCATATTTAATCTTTAATCACAGTAATTTGGCACTAAATTTTATATATGATATTTGATAGGAGTTCACTTTAATCTCTACCTGGTATCCCTTTTTTCCAATATGGAGCGATAGCTTGTCTGAACATGACCCCAGCGGTTGTGGCTTTTCTGTTGGTGTGCTGCCTGGGACTCTCCTCCAGCAGAAAGAGGCTGCAGCATGTGTACCTGCCTCCCTTCCCCCTAGAACCTTTAATACGTTAGTCACAGCCACTAAAAGCATCTGCACGAGAGTTCCAGTGTGTGAGTCACCTCTGGGTCTGTGTCTGCTGCCTGCTTTGTCCCTTGACAGTGAGCGTCTTTCCTCACTTTTTTGGTGTTTGTTAATTTTTGACTGAATGCTAAACTTTATGTTTACAATGGTGGTTAGTGAGGCAAATAGGACTTATGCCAGGAAATGGGGATGCCTATTCTGCTAGGCAACTGGGGCGTGTGTGTGGTTAATCACCAGGAATTGAGTTTTTGGTTCTGTTTTTGTTTTTGAGAGAGACAGAAAGGGCACAAGTGAGCGAGGGCAGAGACAGAAAGAGAGAATCCCAGGAGGGGCACAGGGAGAGAGAGTGAGGGAGAAAGAGAGAAAGAAGTGGGGCTTGAGCTCATCCAATGCAGAGCTTGAACTCATGAACTGTAAGATCATGAACTGAGCCAAAGTCAGATGCTTAATGATGCAGCTACTCAGGAGGCCGAGACTTTTTTTTTTTTTTTTTTTTTTAAGTAGGCTCTGCACCTAACATGGGGCTTCAACTCTGACCTGAGATCAACAGTCCCCTGCTCCACTGAGCCAGCAGGTGCCCCTGGGTTTGGGCTTTGTTGTTGCTTTGTTGTTTGTGCCTTTAGTCCCTCACTGGTTTAGATCCCTCCGGTGTTGTTCTATGTCTCTGCAGGGTCATGGAGGTTTTTTCTTCAATGTTCCTACTCCACTCTTAGTGTCTGGCCTTCCTGTGTGCCTGCACAACCCAGCCAGGCTCTCTGTAGGCTCCTGCCTCTCCTCTGGCAGAATTCTAGTGCTTGCTACTTTGCTCTTTTTGGTCTCATCGTGGGGGAGCAGGGAAGTTTTCTGTCCTCACAGTTGTCAACTTTGCTTTGTATCTCTGACAAGTTTTGTGCCAGAGAATTTTGTGACCCTCATGCAATAGTGGGAGACTTCTGCTGACCTTGGGGGAAAGTTCTGTTTTTCCCCATTGAGGATGATATTAGCTGTGGGTCTTTCATATATGGGCTTTATAAGCTTGAGGTATGATCCTTCCGTCCCTATATTCTTGAGGGTTTTTATCAAGAAAGTATTTTGTATTTTGGGGGTGCCTGGGTGGCTCAGTCAGTTGAGCGTCCGACTTCGGCTCAGGTCATGATCTCGCATTCTGTGAGTTTGAGCCCAGCGTCAGGCTCTGTGATGACAGCTCAGAGCCTGGAGCCTGCTTCAGACTCTGTGTCTCCCTCTCTCTCTGCCCCTCCCCCACTCATGCTCTGTCTCTCTCTCAGAAATAAACATTAAAAAAATTTTAAAAAGAAAGCATGCTGTATTTTGTCAAATGCTTTCTCTGCATCTATTGAGAGAATCTTGTGCTTCTTATCCTTTCTTTTATTAATGTCATGTATTACCATGATTGATTTGTGGACATTGAACCAGCTCTGCATCACAGGAATAAATCCCACTTGATTGTGATGAATAATTCTTTAAATGTATTATTGGATCTGGTTTGCTAGTATCTTGTTGAGAATTTTTGCATCCATGGTCATCAGGGAAATCGGTCTGTAGCTCTCCTTTTTAGTGGGGTCTTTGTTTTGGAATCAGGGTAATGAAGTGCTGGCCTCGCAGAATGAGTTTGGAAATTTTCTTTCCATTTCTATTTTTTGGAACAGCTTCAAGAGAATAGGTGTTAACTCTTGTTTAAATGTTTGGTAGAATTCCCCTGGAAAGCCATCCAGCCTAGGACTCTTGTTTTTTGGGAGATTTTTGATTACTAATTCAATTTCTTTGCTGGTTATAGGTCTGTTCAAATTTTCTATTTCTTCCTGTTTTAGTTTTGGTAGTTGATATGTTTTCAGAAATTTGTCCATTTCTTACAGATTGCCTAATTTGTTGGCATATCATTGCTCATAATATTCTCTTATTAATGTTTGTATTTCTGCTGTGTTGGTTGTGATCTCCCCTCTTTCATTTGTGATTTTATTTATTTGAGTCCTTTCCTTTTTCTTTTTGATCAAAATGGTTAGGTGTTTATCAATTTTGTTAATTCTTTCAAAGAACCAGCTCCTGATTTCATTGATCTGTTCTTCTGTTTTTATGATTTCAATATCATTGAATTTTGCTCTAATCTTTATTATTTCCCTTTTTCTGCTGGTGTTGGGCTTTGTCTGCTCTTCTTTGTCTAGCTGTTTTAGGTGTAAGGTTAGGTTGTGTATCTGAGACCTTTCTTCCTTCTTTAGGAAGGCCTGGGTTGCTGTATACTTCCCTGTTATGACAGCCTTTGCTGTGTCCCAGAGGTTTGGGACTGTCGTGGTTTCATTTTCATTGGCTTCTATGTACTTTTTAATTTCCTTTTTAATTTCTTGGTTAATCCCTGAATTAAAACTTTGGTCATCATGATCTTTTTTATGTAATTTAATATTTTCTATTTTGTCTCATAATAAGACACTGAAACCAATTTGCCTGTGGTTAGAATTTGTTTGGTACATATTTTCTATCTTCTTTATTTTCAGCTTTAAGAGTTCAGATTAAGAGTTGCCTTATTGGGTGCCTGGGTGGCTCAGTCAGTTGAGCATCCAACCCTTGACTTTGCCTCAGGCCATGATCTCATTGTTTGTGGGATCAAGCCCCGAGTTGGGCTCCACACTGACAGTGCAGAGCCTCCTTGAGATTTTCTCTCTCTCTCTCTTTCTCTGCTCCATGTGCACATGTTCTCTCTCTCAAAATAAATAGATAAATTTAAAAAAAAAGAGTTCACTTATTGTGATGAGCACTGAGTAATGTATACAATGGTCAAATTAGTATATTGTACACCTGGAACTAATATAACACTGTATGTAACTATATATGAATGGAAAAAAGTTAATCTGCACCAAATTCCTTAAGAAGAATCCCAGCGCAACTTAACACCATTTATGTTCTCCCAACTTATGCATTACTTTTAAAAGGCATTTTAAAAGATGTTTATTTATTTTGAGACAGAGAGCAAGCACGTGAGTAGGAGAGGGGCAGGGAGAAAGGGAGAGAGAGATTCCCGATGTGGGGCTCAATCTCACGAACCGTGAAATCATGACGTGAGCCAAAACAGAGTGGGACACTTAACTGACTGAGCCACACAGGTGCTCCCTTTAGTAGGCATTCTAATGGTAATGTTTTTTTCTTTGAAACACACACTACTTTATTACATTTAGTATTTTATGCAATGTTTTTTCAAATTTACACTCTCAGACTGTCCATCTGAAATTACTTTTGGTCTGCTAAAGTGCATTCTTTAGCATTTCCTTTAGTATGAGGCTGCTATTAACAAAACATAGGGCAAGGGCTACAACCTACGCAGACACACACACAGACACAGAGAGGTGAACAAAGCCTGCCTGTTTTCCTCCCTCACTGGCTCAATGCTGAAGTTCAAGATGTACATGCTTTTCCACCCGTGTGTGTGTGTGTGTGTGTGTGTGTGTGTGTGTGTGTGTGTCTGTGGGGTGTAGCTCTTTGGGAGGCCCAACTTTATGGAGGGAGGATTTTCTGTGAGACTACCCATCTTGAGGATTCTTATTTCTAATTATTAAGTTAAAATAAATTTTAAATTACAATTATCTAAGTACGAAGTGTAACATTTCTCACAAAAGGTGATCTTCCACACTTACAGGACAGCCTCTCATTGAGACGACTGAGGGACTGTAGGATCTTCTGTTCATCAGCTGACAGTGCGCAGATGTTGAACGGCGGGGTCTTATTTGAAGTCAGATTTGGTTTCTGTAGCTGCTTGCTATTTATGACAGTGAGAATTTCATCCTCAGGCACTGAAGCTTTCACTAGGTTTTCAGCCATCAAAAACTCAGAAGTACTATCTGAAACTACAGAAACTTTACATTAATTACTCTTCGATCCTTTTTTCTCTTTGGGATTTTCTCTTACACCTACTTAACGGACATGTATGTATGTATTCACTTCACAAAAAGAAACCCTCTAAATCTTCTGTTACTTCGCATTTTATTTATCAAGATTATTCGTATCTAGCATGTTCCCATCCCTAATTAAAACACAGAAAGTCAAAGTGATGGCGAGGCAATAAACATTCCTGGCACGTTATCTGAGCTAAAGGAAAAATGCAGCATGTTTAGATTGATTATTCCTGTGTTGTGTTTTCGTTACTCATTGGTAGTACAAAGAGACAATGAAGTAGATTGTCTTTTTTTTTTTTTTTTTTTGAGCGTGAGAAAGAGAAACAGAGGGTACACACCTGGGAGGGGTAAGGGCAGAGGGACAGGGAGAGAGAATCCCAAGCAGGCTCCGAGCTGTCAGTGCAGAGACCGACATGGGGCTCAAACTCAGGAACTGTGAGATCATGACCTAAGCTGAAACCAAGAGACCTACACTTCACTCACTGAGCCACCCAGGCACTTCTAGATTGTCTTTATAATAACAATTAAGATAAAAAAGAGTAAAAGAAAAGGAAAGTAAGGAAAAGTTAGAAAGTGAGCTAATGAGCTGAACTGAACTGACAGCTTAGAAAAAAGACCCAATCAGATCGAAGAACTTAACTTATCAAAGAAGCATCAGAGTCTTGAGAGAAGGGAGAGATAACTCAAGAAATTAGTTTCTTGCTTTTATAAGAATCAATTTGCAGTTTTCTATTACATCATATGTTTAAACAAAATCAAAGGTAATTAAAGAATTTAATTTAATGAATCACACCATTAAAGCAATCTGGAGGAGAAAGAAATAAACACTTCTGAATTTCTGTATGGGAAAGGTTCTTTGATCTTAAAAGTAATGGAAAAATCACTAAGAAAAGACTAAAACATGTTTATTTAAAGGCCAGTCTTCCCTAATAGATTTAAATTTTTGAAGGACAAGACTTTTATATATTTTGTTCATTACAGTGTATCCAATCTTTACTTGTATGCAGGAAATTAGCTGTCATCTGTTGAATGAAAAATGCAAAGGAAGACTTCTATATGTAAACATATAAGTGGAATAAAATGCAAATAATAAAGTAGTAAAAACATTTGCAACTAATATGAAGAAAAGAACTCCTGACATTTAAGGAATTTGCAGGAATCACTAAGGAAATACCCGAGCTCCGGTACCTACAGGAAATGAGAGTATGAAGGACCAAATCACCACAAGTTAACACACATACAAAACAATGAAGCATGTTATTAATAAAAGGAATACAAATCAACAATAAAACACAATTTCTTTGCCTATCACGTAAGCAAATCATAGAAATAATTGCACCTCAAGTTGGTTCACATCCCAGAAAAGTTTTAAATGATGTTTTTCAGGAAAGTATTTTAGGGATATATATGTACGGCTATAACAATGCTTATTCCCTCTGATCCAGTATTCATGTAATACAGAGTTTCACTCAACAAGTATTTATTGGATGTCAATGACATGGCAAATAGTGTAATTTTAATTCTGGGAATCTCCATCTCATGGAAATGGTTGAAAAGTGAGGAAAAAGCTTCATGTAGAAAGATGTCCAATACATCATCATCATCAACATCATCATTATTAGTATTAATTACTATTATTATTCTTTCTTTTTTTTTTAAAGAAAGGCAACTGCCACCTGCAGCGCCTCATGTGGATGTGTCTGGAGTCTTGGAAGCTAGACTACCCTACGTTTTCCTACAAATGGACCCTGAGAGCTAGTTTGGAGGTTCTAGCAGGGGAGCGCAGCTAATCGTATACCCTTGATGGAAGAACGGTCCTCCTCTATAGGGGAATGTCGTCCTCTTCGACCGAGCACTCAGCTTTGGAAGGGATGCACATGGACCGGTGAGGGAGGAAGGGGACACCTGCCTAGCCAGCCAGATCAGCCAAATCAACCCTGGTGATCGATGGGGTGACAGATGTCGCAGACAGATCATCCTCACATCCATCCAATACATTATTATTTAGAATAAAAAACCTGGCAGCAGCCTGAATGTGCAGGGCAAGGGGGGCTCAGCCCCTACATGGTGGTTCACCGCTCAGGTATGTGTGCACTTAGGAAAATACATGTAACAAAATATGAAATCATGGGGAACAAAGCTCAGAGAGAAATTTTAAACCGAAACATACCTTCTTCAACATCAGAAGTACCCCTTGTTGTTTGTTTTGGCTCCCTTGAACTTAGCTGGACACTTTGTCCAAAATTCTATAAAAATATAACAGGAAATCAGAACATAATTCCATATTAAAAATTCATTATTATACATTAAACAAACCCGTATTCACTCTATATGTTTTTGGTTATCACTGCTCATGTAACCTGTGGATTTTTTTTTTTATCAGAAATCAAGAATTACTGGAATAAGTCCTTTCTAGGGTACCTGAATATTAAAAAATATATATTTTATGTCAATTTTGAAAAAATTTCAGGTTGCTGTGTTGTCGTGGATGCTTGGAAGAAGGAAGTTAGGTGCTGCCTAAAGGAACAACAAACATTTCCCTTGAGGTTTCTAACCTCCGTTTGTCGTTGCAAGGGGGGGGCGGCCGCAGGTGACTGATGTCTGGGACAGGTGTCTGGCTCGGAACGGCCAAGCGGGAGCTCTCACAGCACTGGCCGCTGGTGCACCGCTCGGCTCTCCGGCCCGGAAGGACCCCAAAATGCCCCGCAGTGGGCAGGGACTGCCTCTCACACAGGACAGGGCCTGGCTGCCACTCCCCACCCCGGGCCTGGCTCGGCCCGATCCAAACAGCCGCTGGCGCAGGTTTGCGCAAGAGCCCTCCTTTCATGGCCTGGGCGGCCTCGCCTGGCCTCCACCGCAGATGGGAGGCTCACTGGACTGACCCAGTCCAGGCACCAAGTGGCATCTCTGCCTTTTCTAGCTTTCACTGGTCTCTTTCAGGTGCTTTCCATGTGGAAGTGGTGGGCTGGGCAGATCCAGTTGGATAAAGCACGTTTCCCAGTACATGGTGACTGGTTGTGGGGGCGTGGTGGACACTCCTGGGTGACTGAACCCCTGTGTAGTAGGATCCTTAGTTAGAAAGCAAAACAAAACAAAAAAAAAATCAAAACAAAACAAAAGGGATGAGAAAGTTAAACTTCAAAACTTGATTTTGATTCACCTATTCTAACGCTAAGACTCTGGAAGATGTTTAAACAGCCGTGTGAATGGAAGATGTGTGTAAAGATGGGAGTGAGGCTTCTGGAAAGAAAAGCAAAAACAGACTCTAAAAACAGTAAGACCGAGTGCAGAGGGAGAACACATGGGACAGAATAAGACCCAGAAAAATAAAAAGAATTTGGAGAGGGCACTAATCACAAGCACTTAAAACTTTGTTTGTTTTTTGGTTAGAACAAGTACATATTGCTTTAGAATTTAAAATGTATTAATAAAAATAAAGAAAAAAATTGTTCACTTGACAGATTTTGAGATGTTTGATGTGAACAATGTGGAGGTTAAAAAGGAAGGACTTAGGAGGCATTATTGTATTTGTAATCAGTAAGTTATGTCTGTGAGTGAGCACTATGTTATGAAGCAGTAAGAGTATGTCGGTAGCGGGACAGCTTTATTCACACGATACATACAACTACATGACTTTTGTCTTGCCATTAAGACTATTTCATGGTTTTCTTCATATTAAAAATCTTACCTATATAAAAAATTAATAGTTCTTATGATATACAAACAATAGAATCCTCAACTCATAACTCGGATATAAATTCTTCATAAGGCAATCTATTCCAGTTCTATTAAAAAATCAAAAGAAGTGGTATTTAAAGTAGAAATTCCAAGTGAAATGCGATTTAGTCACCCATCTAGATGTTTTAATATTTTAAATTCAATCCTTGGATCAGTAAGACCTCTAGACCTCTGTTTACTTTGCTCTCACAGAATCACCTCCATTAATTTTAAAATTACTGTTATTAACCTTTTGACTTTTACTGAAGATCTCTGTCTCAAACAGCCATATGAAACTCCTTATTCATTCATTGTTGACTGTTTATAGGAATAGATCTGTTATGAACTCAACATGCCCTACAGAAAAGCCTCAGTGGGAAGTGTCTTTTAATGTACTGAACCCCCAACAGCATCATTATCAATAATTCCTGAGAACTGTACACCTCCCTCATCCTGTTTTCCTTTCGCCATGTCTTCCAGGAAGCTCAGATCCAAAGAGGATATTTAAACACACGAAACTAGATTAGTCTTCATGATTAACATACATACTTCCTCTATCCAGGGCTCTAACTTACTTTTCTTTTTTAACGTATATTTAAAAACTTTGTTGTAAATAAACATGTTGGTAATCCAGAGGTGACTATAAATAACAAAATAAAAGAGTAATGGTGATTGTTGGGGCACCTGGGTGGCTCAGTCGGTTGAGCGTCTGACTTCAGCTCAGGTCATGAGCTCACTGTCCTTGAGTTCGAGCCCCGCGTTGGGCTCTGTGCTGACAGCTCAGAGCCTGGAGCCTGTTTCAGATTCTGTGTCTCCCTCTCTCTCTGCCCCTCCCTCACTCACACTCTGTCTCTCTCTCTCTCTCTCTCTGTCAATGATAAACAAACACTAAAAAAAAGAGAAACAATTAAAAAAAAAAGAATAATGGTGATTTGTTAAAGTTGGTTTAAAAGCTTCATTAGGAATTGATCATATAGGCAAATTAGAGTATAGCAAATAAATCTAGTACAGTAAGTTCCTAGAATAGATTCCCAGGCTGTCTCATAATGCCTTTGGCTATACTTATATTTACGTAGTGGTCCACAGTTTATAGCAAAAGCACAGTCCTTTGAGAACATTGTTTTCCAAGCAATTTTTCACCACAGAATTGAGATTTTTACTAATTCTGTACTCACATTCATTTGCTCATTGTACTTCTGTCCCACAGATCCAGAATTTTGTCTTTTCTGTTCTAAAAGACGCCTCTGCTTATTTTCAACAATTCGTTTTCTTCTTAAAACAGTAGAATCTTAAAACAAATGCCAGCAAAATGTCAAAATTTACGAGTACATAGTATATATGCACAAATGTCTGAGTTACCTTCAAACATCACAGAAAACCTCAAGTTTCATACATGCAGTCAGAAACCTCTTATTGAGCGGCACCTGGGTGGCTCAGTTGGTGGAGTGTCTTACTTCGGCCCAGATCACGATCCTGCGCTTTGTGGGTTCAAGTCCCGCGTCGGGCTCTGCTGACAGCTCAGAGCCTGGAGCCTGCTTCAGATTCTGTGTCTCCCTCTCTCTATGCCCCTCTCCCACTCTGCCTATCTCCCAAAAATAAACATTAAAAAAATATTTAAAAAAACAAAACTCTTATTGAGCTTGCTATATGTACCATGCACGACACAATTACAATGATGAATTAAACAAAATCTCTGCTTCTGAGTTTATGGCTTAGACCAGTGACCTCTGAGGTGTGGTGCTAGAATGCCAGGGGGATATGCAAACAGATCACTGCTGTGTAGGAAGAACATACTAGAATTTCTATTTATTTATTTAAAATGCTTACTTATTTTAAATAAATGTTTAGTTTTTTAAATGTTATTTATTTTTAGTTTATTTATTTTAAATGTTTATCTTGAAAATGTTTATTTATTTATTTAAAATGTTTAATTAATTAATTAATTAATTATGCTTATTTATTTTAAGAGACAGAGTGTGAGCAGGGCAGGGGCAGAGAGAGAGGGAGACACAGAATCTGAAGCAGGCTCCAGGCTCTGGGCTGTCAGCACAGAGCCCAGCGTAGGCATTGAACCCATGAGCTGTGAAATCCTGACCTGAGCCAAAGTCGGATGCTTAACTGAGGCTCTCACGTGCCCCTAAAGTTCCAATTTAAATTTATAATCTAAAAATTAGAAGTTCAACTTTACTACGGTAACATACAGTTGACACTGGTGCCCTTGTCAGTTTGCACGGTTTGTAGATGGTCATATACTGCATATAGTAAAACAAAGCTCTCCTGGAAGGACAGTACAGGTTCTCCATGTGACAGGTTGGCACTGGTATCATTAATTAGTGCTCCCTCACTTCCTGTAGTGTAACTAAACTGTAATGTGTACCCTGGTAGGTGGATTTGTTGCTATCTCACAGCGTCCGAATGACTCCTCACAAAATGGGCAAGAGTCTAAAAAAGACTTTTGTAGGCTTCCATCATATGTGAGGCAGGCAAACCAAGAAACAGACTAATATTAATTGAGTATTTATAATTGCCCAGGCATTGTTCTAAGGGCCGTAGGCACTATTATCATCACTATTTTTACAGAAAAATTAGGCACAGGAAAGGAAAAGTAGCTTTCCTAAGGTCACCAAGTTAGTAAAGTGCAAAGCTGGAATTTACCTCCAAGCAGTCTCTAAAATCTAAATTCTACCTCTTACCTTCTACGCTAGCAACTTTCATTCTGATTTGACTGTGTCTCACAGAAAGATACTTTGCATTGTGATCCAGGATGTTCTACGAAACATACTTACCTTTATAATATATGATGCCCTCTGGTAGTTTCTATCCTAGAACATTCTGATTTTAAAATTATATTTCATTAAAAAAATTCTGATCACAACTCAATGAGTTCATAATCCACTAATAAGTCACATCCTATAGTTTAAAAATTTCTGTTATTATTTTTATTCCCACCCACATGGCTAAGCTAAATGCTAATATGCTAAGCTAGGTATGCTAAATGTTATAGTTTTTAGTGAGATCATCTGGGCATCAATACGAGTTTCTATACTGTTTTCTATGCTTGGAAGTGTCTTTCACTAAATCTTGAAAAGTCCCTATCTTTTTTAGGAGTTTTAAAAATGTTTTAAATGAGGGGTGCCTGTGTAGCTCAGTGTGTTAAGCATCCAACTCTTGATATGGGTTCAGGTCATCATCTTACAGTCGTGGGACTGAGTCCCACATCAGGCTCCACACTGAGCGTGGAGCCTACTTGGGATTCTCTCTCTTTTCCTCTCCCCTCTCCCTTGCCTGCGCTCACCCTCTCTCAAATAAAAATGAAAATAAAATAAGATAAAATGAAAATACTTGAAATGAAAATTTCCTTGGCCACATGACTGCAGTGTTAAGAATTCTTCTCTTCCTTCAAGCCTGTTTCTAATCTTTTGGAGTCAAGATCTGCCCACACTTTTGTACTTTGTTGATTTGTAGCATAATTATTTGTTTTTGAGCTTTATTATTCTTTGTGTAGGTGTTCAGTTTTATTGATTGTAAATTATTGATCCCAGGGACAGATGAGAACCTTGGGATATTTGCAAAAAAATATAGTTTGCACTGGCATCTCTGGCCAAATTTCTAGTCTCATATGAAAATTCTAGATGATAGTTTTACCACCAAAACTCAAAGCTACTAAGCTTTAATTATTACATATTTAATATGTATAGTATTCTTACGTATAAACACAAGGAAAAATTCTGCAGATATCCAAAGAATGACAGCTTTGGAAGAGATCTTAGAAATTAACAGGTCAACCGTTCACTCAGATCTCACTCACAGGTAGACGAAGCTCGAATGGCTTAGTGAAGGGGAGCCCCCACCTCTTGCGTTGTTGGTGGTTTTAGCTCAAACTTGTCCTTACACCGAACTGAAAGTATCCTTGCAATTTTCACCCTTCATTCAGTTAGGTTTTCTCTTTCTTTCCTGTAATACACCTTCAAATATTTGTACACAGCTACAATGTCTTTTAAACTTGTGTTCTTTTATTGGTCTTCAGACCCACCCCCTACTTCCGGAGGGGTCACCCCGGTTTGTTTATATAGCCACCGAAATATAAAGACAATATATGAAATAGAGCGCAGTAGTACTTCCAAAGATCTGTTTATTATTGCCTAAAATTATATTACATTTTTAACAGCTAGAGCAAACTCTTTTTGGGTGGGGACTTTTTTTCTTTTTAAAAAAACAATGTCAAGACAGAGATCTTTTTCTTGGAACTGTAAAAAAAAAAAAAACTAATTAACTACATACAGGGAAGCTGCAAAGGAAAAGACCACATTTAACTGAAATTATATTCATCAAGAAAAAGGAAAGGACATGTCACAAGCTGGCAGAAAATAGATATCATGCATAAAATGACACAGAATCCTGGAGTATATGCAGAACTCTATCACTAAGGAAAAACCCAAGGAGCAGATATCTCTCAGAAGAGGAAAGGCAGACGGTACACAAACATAGGACAGCGCTCCCTTCATTCGTAACCAGGGCAATGCAAGTTTTTCTAAGTAGACATTATTTCTCACCCACAAGACTGAAAACAGTAACATGTCTGACTGTCAGTTTTGATGAGCATATATGGCTCCAGAAGATAATTTGGCACCTAGTTAAGTTAAAAATACAGAACCCTATGACCCAGCAACGTGTGTACCAGCAGGCATACCAAACTATTCCCAGAAGCATTATTGATTCAAGCAAGAAACTGGAAGCAACCCCAAAGCCCAATGACAGAAGAATGAAAAACCTTTGTGCATTCATACAATGAAATGTAATACAGTAATGAACATGAATGAAGTACACCTAAACTAATAATAATGGATCTAAAAAATAAAACTGAAAATAGCAAATCACAGAATCAGATGAAATGGCTTCATTTACATAAATTACAGAACTAGGCAAAAAATATGTTGAGATAAATTTACAAGCGGTAAAATGATAAAGAAAAGCATGGAACAGGGGCACCTGGGTGGCTCAGTCGGCTAAGCATCCGGTCATCATCAGGTCATCAGGTCACGATCTCACCATTCGTGAGTTTGAACACCGCATTGGGCTCTGTTGCTGACAGATCAGAGCCTGGAACCCACTTCAGATTCTGTGCCTCCCTCTCTCTCTGCCCCTTCCCCCCTCGCACTCTGTCTCTCTGTCTCTCTCAAAAATAAACAAACATTAAAAAAAAAAAGCATGGAACAATTAACACCATCCTATATAGTGGTCTAGTCTGTAATAGATGAAGGAGATACAGCTGGGGAGGGGCTTATGAGATCTCAGCAATACCAGTAAGTTTCTTTTTCTTTCTTTTTTAATGTTTATTCATTTTTGAGAGGGAGACAGAGAGCATGAGTGGGTGAGGGGCAGAGAAAGAGAGAGAAAGACACAGAACTTGAAGCAGGCTCCAGGCTCTGAGCTGTCAGCACAGAGCCCGACGTGGGTATTGAACCCACGAACTGTGAGATCATGACCTGAGCCGAAGTCAGACGCTCAACCAACTGAGCCACCCAGGAGCCCCAGTAAGTTTCTGTTTCTAAAACTGAGTAGTGGGTACAGAGTTCTTTTTTTATTATTAGTCTTTACTTTGTACTGTATATTTCTTTTTTTTTATACATCTCTTCTAAGATATATGTCACAATAAGAAAAACTGTAAAAATTGCCACGACTTTACAGTTATATTTGCCAAACTGAACTTTATTACTCTGATTTACCACTTCAGTTAGAAAACATGATTTGATTAAATATATGATATGAAAAAGTCCAATTGAAGTTGAAGTATATTTGTATTAGCAAAAGAAATAGATTACAATGTCAATGAGAAAAGGGAACTGTTGTTAGATTCTTTACTTTTGTTATAAATGTTATAATGACCATAAAAAATTTTATTATCAATGATAAGTAATAACAATCTGAAGACCATTCCAATCAAGTCAATCACCCTAATTCAGTGGTTATTCTTAGCCTCACTCATGCTGAGATAACCAGAAATGTTTCCTGCTGTGATTAAATATAAACTAGATAATATCACCTGCGATGTAAACTAGCTAAAAATATTTAACTTGAATATACCAAGGCTTAAGATGTAAATTCCAGTTCCAGGAAATGAAGGAGATAGAGGAACAGATAAATGACACTAAAGAAAGTAATTAAGGATTGTTTTTCTATGTATTGGGTCTTAAGTGTTTTCCCTTAAAATTTTTTGATGTTCCCTGTTAAGGTCCTATACTTCTTTTATGACATTTATTTTTAAAACTTTCTATCCTTTATTAGTGCTATAAAATATACCTTGCTTAAATTTTCTGTTTGTTGTTGAAGTAAGAAATAAAAATAAGATGTAGATTCCTGGAAAAAAAAGAAAAAAAGAAAAGATGATTTAAATCTTAACTCCATTCTCTGTTTCATTAATAACTTTCTTATGCCTTCTACAAATTGTATATAGATCAATGTACTTTTAAAAAATGTACAGGGGTGCCTGGGTGGCTCAGTTAGTTGGGCCTCCGACTTTGGCTCAGGTCACAATCTCACGGTTCGGTTCGTGGGTTTGAGCCCCGCGTCAGGCTCTGTGCTGACAGCTCGTAGACTGGAGCCTAATTCAGTTTCTGTGTCTCCCTCTCTCTCTGCCCCTCCCCAGCTTGTACTCTCTCTCTCTCTCCTCCCTCTCTCTCTCTCAAAAATAAACAAACATTAAAAAAAATTTTTAATGTACATCACTGAAAAATCTGTGGATATTCAATTCTAAAAAGTTAGGTAAGTTAACTTCTATTTTCTGAGACTTCTGGGGAAGGTGGCAGAGCAGGATGACCCTAAGCTCACCTTGCTAGTCCCCTGGATACAACTAGAGAACACCCACATCAGCATCAATAACCCGGAAAATGACCTTAAGGCTGGCAGAATGGTCTCCACAGTTGAACGTTGAGAATCAGCCACAAGGAAGAGGGCAGGAGAGGCAGAGGTGCCGTCAGGAGCTAAATGGAACCCTGAGGGGCCCCTGGGAGGGAGAGACTCATGGGAGAGAAACAGAGACGCATTGGGACCCTGCATGGGCAAGATGACTCCCTATACTGTTTGACTTTGAAAACCAGAGGGGGCCGAATTTTGTGAGTTCTTACAATCAGTGGGCTCAGAGAGTTGGGAAGGTGGGAGGAAACGGAGTCTGCACCCTTAAAGAGACAGCATAGGTAGCAATTTGAAAAACACCTCGGGCACACAGGATGGAGATGTGTTTAGTCATCTCAGGGCAAGTGCTGAGGGGCAGGGATCACTCCCAGTATCCCTCCAGGGGGGAGGGAGTGATTCCCTCCAGGAGTCCCCTGCTTCCCCCTCCCCCTGCCCCCAGCAAAACACATGGCCACCTGAGGGGACCAGCACAGGGCCTACACTCACTACCTGACTTGCTCACAGCTCCGCCAGCCAGGCCTTGATTCCAGGTCTCCTCCCTCAGCAGACTCCGCAAACCTTCCTAACCCTGTGTTCTGCCCTGTGTGCTGCTGGGGATCCAGTCCCCCCAGCCCGGCCTGCCTCTGTCCTGGCAGCTACAGGTCCCCTTCTGCACAGCACTACTGCAAACCTTGCTAATACTGCCTGCCCTGCCTCCGTGTTCCCCTGGGGTCCAGAGCTCATCCAAACCGGGGCTGCAAGCCTGGCGGGGCGCAAGCAGCCCCGACGAGGGCCAGTGCCACTCCAAAATGAGTCCCGCCCCAGGGGGAGGGGAAGACAACCACACACACCGGTCCCAACTGGCTGCGGCAGTGGGTGGGGGTGGGGGGGCAGACATCTGGTCTGACGGCAGGCCCTGCTCACCAACAAACTTCTCAGGGAGCAACAAGCACGAGGCCGGTGCTACTGCATCTCTGGCGAACCCCTGCTCTGACTCAACTCAAACCCAAGGTGGCCCCAGACTGGCCCACAAACAGCCCAGGGACAAAACCCTGCCCACAATAGGCAAAGACACCCTGTGCGGACGACTGGACTTAAGGCAGAGGGAGCTCAGCCACCACAGGAGGGCGCACATCACATACAGGACATGCCCCCGAAGGGCCAGGTTCTGGGGAACAGGGGACAGCACGGCAGGACATGGAAGGTTCTCTCCTTCATAAGGACACTACTTTCAAGAGCAGGAGATGGAGCTGACTTTCCTAACACACAGAAACAGACACACAGACAAGATGAGACAGAGGAATATGTTCTAAGTGGAAGAGCAGGAAAAATTCACAGTACGAGAGCTAAGCAAAACAGAGATAAGTAATTTTTCTGAGAGATAATTTAAAGTAATGGTCATAAAGATACTCATGAGACTCAAGCAAAGAGTGGAAGACTTTGGTAAGACCCTTAACAAAGAGATAGAAAACAAAAAAGAGCCAATCCACGAAGAACTGAATAAATGAAATTAAAAACACACTGGATGGAAGGAATAGTAGAGGAAGCAGAAGAATGAATCAGCAGCCTGAAGGACAGAGGAATGGAAAGCAGTGAAAGTGAACAAGAGACAGAGAGAAGGAAAAATAATAATAAATGAAAATAGACTCAGGGAACTCAGTGACACCATCAAGCATAGTAACATTTGCATTATAGGGATCTCAGGAGGAGAAGAGAAAGAAAAGGGGACGGAAAATTTGTTTGAAGAATATAGTAGCTGAAAATTTCCTGAAGCTGGGGAAGGAAAAACAAATCCAGATCCGGGAGGCAAAGAGAGCCCCCAACAAAACCAACCCAAGGAGGTCCACACCAAGACACATAGTAATTAAAATGGCAAAAAGTAGAGACAGAGAATTTTAAAACCAACAAGAGAAAAGAAGACAGTTACATACAAGGGAAATCCCAAAGGGCTATCAGCTGATTTTTCAGCAGAAACTTGGCAGGCCAGAAACGAGTGAAAGGATATATTCAGAGTGCTGAAAGGAAAAACCTGCAACCAACAATACTCTATCCACGTAGGCTATCATTCAGAATAGAAGGAGAGATAAAGAGTTTTCCAGACAAACAAAAGTTAAAGGACTTAATTACCATGAAACCAGCCCTACAAGAAAATGTTACAGGGACTCTTTGGACAGAGAGGAAATACCAAAAGTAGGAGTAAGTAAAATAGGAAGCACAAAAGCAGTAAAAATAAGTATATCTGTAAAAAATCAGTCATGGGATTCATAAAATAAAAGGATGTAAAGTATGACACCACATACCTAAAATGTGGAGGGCAGAGGAGTGAAAAAAATGGGTTGAAACTTAAGTGACAATCAACTCAATATAGACTGCTATATGCAGAATTTGTTAGATACGAACCTAATGGTAACCATAAATTATAAACCAGTTGCAGATACACAAAGAATTAAGAGAAAGGAATCCAAGTATATTGCTAAAAAAAGCCAGCAAACTGTGGGTGAAGAGAGCAAGAAAGGAACGCAGAAGAACTGCAAAAAACCCATAAAACAATTAACAAAATGGCAGTAACTACATACCTATCAATAATTACTTTGAGTGTAAATGGACTAAATGCTCCAATCAAAATAAACAGGGAGACAGAGTGGATAAAAAAAAACAAGACTCATCTATATGCCTGCTAGATATATCTATATCTATATGCCTGTAAGATACTCCTTTCAGACCTAAAGACATCTGAGGATTGAAAGTGAAGGGATGGAAAACGTTTACCATACAAATGAAAGTAAAAAGAAAGCCGAGAGTAGCAATACTTACATGGACAAACTGGACTTTAAAACAAAGGTTGTAACAAGAGACAAAGAATGACACTGTATAATCATAAAGGAAACAATCCAACAAGAAGATTTAACAATTGTAAATATGTATGCATCCAACATGGAAGCACCCCAATACCTAAAACAGTTAATAACAAACATAAAGGAACCAACTGATAGTAATACAATAATCATAGGACTTTAAAACCTCACTTACACCAAACAGAAAATCACAAGGAAACAGTGGCTTTGAATGATACACGGGATCAGATGGATTTAACAGTGTATTCAGAAAATTTCATCCTAAAACAGAATACACATTTTTTTCAAGTCCACATGGAACGTTCTCAGTGTAGATAACCTATTGGGCCATAAAACAAGACTCAACAAATTAAAAAAGACTGAAATCATACCACGCATCTTTTCTGACCACAACCCTAGGAAATTAGAAATCAATCAGAAGAAAAACTCTGGAAAGAACACAAATACTAAACAATGAATGAGTGAACCAAGAAATCAAAGAGGAAATAAAAAATTACATGGAGACCAATGAAAATGAAAACACAACTATCTAAAATCTTTGGGATGCAGCAGAAGTGGTTTTAAGGGGGAAGTTTATAGTAGTACAGGCCTACCTCAAGAAGTGAGAAAAATCTCAAATAAACAACCTAACCTTACACCTATAAGAGCTAGAAAAAGAACAAACAAAACCCCCAAACAGCAGAAAGAAGGAAATAATGAAGATTAGAGCAGAAATAAATGGCATATAAACAATAAAAACAATAGGACAGATCAATGAAGCCAGGATCTGGTTCTTTGAAAAAATCAATAAAATGGATAAACTTCTAGCCAGGCTCATAAATAAAAGGGAAAAGAAGATTCAAATAAACCAAAGTCAGAAATGGACAAGGAGAAATAACTACAGAAACCACAGAAATACAAATGATTGTAAAATAGTATGAAAAATTATTATGTCAATAAATTGGACAACCTAAAAGAAAGGGATAAATTCCTAGAAACATATAACCTACCAAAGTTGAAGCAGGAAAAAATAGAAAGTTTGAACAGACACATTATCAGCAATGAAATGGTATCAGTAATCAGAAAACTTCCAACAAACAAAATAGCTGGACTAGATAGCTTCATAGGTGAATTCTTCTAAACATTTAAAGAAGAGTTAATAACTATTCTTCTCAAACTATTCCAAAAAATAGAAGAGGAAGGAAAACTTCCAAATTCATTCTATGAGGCCAGCATTACCCTGAAACCAATACCAGAAAAAGGTACTGAAAAAATAAAGAGAACTATAAGCCAATATCTCTGATGAACACAGATTCAAAATTCCTCAACAAAATATTAGCAAACTGAATCCAACAATACATTAAAAAAATCATTCACCGGGATCAAGTGGGATTTATTCCCAGGATGCAAGGGTGGTTCAATATTTGCAAATCAATCACTGTGATACATCACCATCAACAAGAGAAAGGATAGAAACTAATAAAGGCCATGTATGAACAACCCACAGCAACATCATACACAATGACAAAAAACAGATTTTCCCGAGGTCAGGTACAAGAAAAGCGATGGAAAATGGACAGTCTTCCACAGAGTACTGGAAGCCCTAGTCATAGCAATTAGACAACAAAAAGAAATAAAAGGCATCCAAATCAGTAAGGAAGGAGTAGTATTTTCAGTATTTGCAGATGACATATTATATACATAGAAAGTCATAAAGACTCCACCAAAAAACTACTAGTCCTGATAAATTAATTCTGTAAGGTCGCGGGATACAAAATTAATATGCAGAAGTCTGTTGCATTTCTATACACTAATAATGAAGCAGCACTTAACGTGACTAACACTGAGTAATGTATGGAATGGCTGAATCACTATACAGTACACTTGAAACTAACATAACACTGTATGTTAACTATACTGGAATTCAAGTAAAAAATACAATAAAAATTAGTTTTTGATTTTCCAGCTTCATTGACATGGCATTGATATATAAATTATGTAAATTTAAGGCATACAATTTGATGATTGCATACACACATATACTGCAAAATGATTACCACAATAAGGTTAGTTAAAAGTTCCATAGAATTATGCCTTTTAAGGCATTTTATTTATTTTTTAAAAGTTTATTTATTTTTTGAGAGAGTGAGAGGGAGTGAGGGATGGGAGATAGGGGGAGAAAGAGAATCCCAAGCAGGCTCTGTGCTGTCAGTGCAGAGCCTGACACAGGGCTTGAACCCAGGAACTGTGAGGTCATGACCTGAGCCGAAATTAAGAGTCTAAAGTTTAACTGACTGAGCCACCCAGGCCCCTGAGTTGTGTTTTTTTTTTTTTTTTTTTTAAACAAGCATAATAGCTAAGTAGTTAAGAGCATAGATGCTAGAGACAGAATGCCTCCATTTTAATCCTGACTATGCCATTTAGCCTAGCAATGTCCCTTACACAAGTTATTAGACCTCTGTCTGCCTCAGTTTCCTCTTTTATAAAATGGAAGTTATATTATTTACCTCATAGAGTTATTGTGAGAATTAAATTTGTCTCCATATGTAAAGTGCCTGGAATAGTGACCAGCACACTATCTAATCCTTACCTAGAATAATTTGCTTCAGGGTCTCTGATTAAATTTCTGATCTCAGGGTGCCTGGGTGGCTGTCAGTTGAGCGTCTGACTTCGGCTCAGGTCATGATCTCATGTTTTGTGAGTTCGAGCCCCACATCAGGCACTGTGCTGACAGCTCAGAGCCTGGAGCCTCCTTCGGATTCTGTGTCTCCCTCTCTCTGATCACGCTCTGTCTCTCTCTCTCAAAAATAAACATTAAAAAAAAAAATTTCTGATCTCATCATGGGCGCCTGAGTGGCTCAGTTGGTTAAGCGTCCGACTTTGGCTTAGGTCATGATCTTACGGTTCGTGAGTTTGAGCCCCGCGTCGGGCTCTGTGCTGACAGCTCAGAGCCTGGAGCCCACTTTGGATTCTTTGTTTTCCTCTCTCTCTGCCCTGCCCCCACTTGCACTCTGTCTTTCGCTCTGTCTCAAAAATAAACAAACATTTAAAAAAAACTTCTGATCTCATGAAAACTAGATTACTGTAAGGTAAGAACACTAGGGCTGTAATACAAAATCCTGCCTCTGCTTTAATCTAGCTATGTTATCTCAAGCTATAATTTCACTTATAATGTGTATCAATGTCCTTATCCATTAAATGTAGGAGTTAAACTCAATTGTATCTTTGGTTCTTTCTAGTAATCACATTTCTTATTCTTTGAAGATATTCTTGATACTACCTGGAAAAGGAAAAAAAAATGCATCCTGTTTGAAATCATATTTCAAAGGATTTATATGCTGACATCATTTGGCTTTTTAAGAAATCCAAGTAGGGGCGCCTGGGTGGCGCAGTCGGTTAAGCGTCCGACTTCAGCCAGGTCACGATCTCGCGGTCCGTGAGTTCGAGCCCCGCATCGGGCTCTGGGCTGATGGCTCAGAGCCTGGAGCCTGCTTCCGATTCTGTGTCTCCCTCTCTCTCTGCCCCTCCCCCGTTCATGCTCTGTCTCTCTCTGTCCCAAAAATAAATAAACGTTGAAAAAAAAATTAAAAAAAAATAAAATCAAACCCATCCTTTAAAAAAAAAAAAAAAATCCAAGAAAAACTGCCTGTAGAAATGTGTACAAATTATGGGTATACAGATCCCATATAAACACCCAGATTGCACAGCCATCCAAATCAAAAAGAAGTTAAACCAGCACGGAGAAAGCGTCCCTCCTTCCCTGTTTTCACATACCGCCCCCCACCAGAGATTTGCTTGTTCTTGATAGAAGATGAATATAAACCTGATAGAAATGGAATGTGTGTTTTTGTGACTGGCTTCTTTTGCACAGTATTATGGTGTGAGACTCATCTATGTTACTGTTCCCTAGCAGTGGCTCCCTGATTTTCATTCATTGTGGTGTTTCATGGAATGAGTGATGTGATTTCATTTTCTTTCTATACCAGTGTTGAAGGACTTCTGAGGTAATTTCAGGTCCTGGCTATACAGCTCGTGGACATGTCTTTTTCTGTCAGACTGGAATTGTGGGGTTATAGGACATGCCCATCACAGTTGACCCTTGAACAACTCAGACCTCTGTGTGGCCAAAACTCTGCAATGTTTGGCTCCCTCACAACTGAACTAAGAGCCTACTGCTAACAAAGAAGTCTCATTGATAACAGAAACACTAGATGAACACGTATCTTGTAAGTCATACATATTATATGCTGTATTCTCACAGTAAAGTCAACTACAGAAAAGAAAACGATACGAAAATCATAAGAGAAAATACATTTACAGTCCTGTGCTGCAGACATCCACTTGTAAGTGGGCCGGTGCAGTTCAAATCTGTGTTGTTCAAGGTTAACTGAATTTAACTTTAGCAGATATGAGAGTTTCTAGGTGTGTCACATCTTTGCCAACACTTAGTATTGGATCTTTTTAATTTCAGCCATGCTGCTGTACGTAGTTGTATCTAATTGTTTTTTTTTTTTTTTTTTTTTTAATGTTTATTTATTTTTGAGACAGAGAGAGACAGAGCATGAACGGGGGAGGGTCAGAGAGAGAGGGAGACACAGAATCGGAAACAGGCTCCAGGCTCTGAGCAGGCAGCATAGAGCCCGACTCGGGGCTCGAACTCACAGACCCGCGAGATCGTGACCTGAGCCAAAGTCGGACGCTTAACCGACTGCGCCACCCAGGTGCCCCTGTATCTAATTGTTTCAATGTGGATTTTCCTGAGGACTGAGCCTGAGATCTTATCATGTTTATTGACCTTTTGGCTATCCTCCTATATGAAAAACATATTATTACTATTAATTATTATTATTACTATTTTGAGAGAGAGAAAGGCGGAATATCCCAAGCAGGCTCCACACCCAGCACTGAGCCTGGCACAGGGCTCAATCTCACAACCACAAGATCACGACCCGAGCCAAAATCAAGAGTCAGCTGCTTAACCAAGCCACCCAGGTGCCCCTGAAAATCTTATTTAAATATTTTGTTTTAAAAAATGGGTGTGCTGGTCTTTCTGATGTACCACCTAGTTTACAGTCCCATTGTTCAGTCAAATACTATTGTAGGTGTTGCTGTGCAGGTATTCTATAGATGGTTTTAGCTCAATCAATTTGCTTTAAGTAACGGGGATTACCTTGGATAATCTGTGTGCGTCTGATTCAATCAGTTCAAAGGTCTTAAAAGCAGGACTGAGGCTTCCTTGAGAGAATACAAAGTTCAGCCTGTGGACCACAACTTTCAGTGCATCCCTGTGAGCTCTGGCTTGCCTGTCCTCTTGGCCTGCCCTAAAAATGTCAAACTTGCCAGCTCTCATACTCACGGAAGCCAGTCCCTTGCAATAAAGGTGAATATTACGGGTGCTTTTGGATGAAAAAAATTTGTAATTTTAATGTACAATTTGTCAATCTTGCCCTTAATGGTGTTTTTTACATTCACATAAATCTTGGCCCACCCTAAAGTCACAAACATATTCCCTACGTTATTTCCTGTTTCACTTTCCTTATTTATATCTATAGTCCATCTGGGATTGTGTGTATGGTGTGAGGTATGGGTCATTTTGCTAATTCCATACAGTAAAGGGTTCACTTGAAATGTTTAATATTTAGATAGTTTGGACAAACCATGTATTTAGCACTGTTAGTACTGGATTTTCTGAGTATGATTACGTACGAAGAACACACAACAGTTTGAGTATTTGTATCTCTTTAAAAACAGGCTTGCCTGATAAAACATTTTTTTAAAAAGGAGTACCTTGGGGCGCCTGGGTGGCGCAGTCGGTTAAGCGTCCGACTTCAGCCAGGTCACGATCTCGCAGTCCATGAGTTCGAGCCCCGCGTCAGGCTCTGGGCTGATGGCTCGGAGCCTGGAGCCTGTTTCCGATTCTGTGTCTCCCTCTCTCTCTGCCCCTCCCCCGTTCATGCTCTGCCTCTCTCTGTCCCACAAATAAATAAACGTTGAAAAAAAAAATTAAAAAAAAAAAAATAAATAAAAAAATAAAAAGGAGTACCTGGCTGACTCAGTCAATAGGGCATGTGACTTGATCTCCAGGTCAAGAAAAATTAAAAAGAAATATTAAAAGCAGGACTAAAAATGGGGTCCCTGGGTGGCTCAGTTGGTTAAGTGTCTGACTTCAGCTCAGGTCATGATCTCACGGTTCATGGGTTCGAGCTACACGTCAGACTCTGTGCTGACAGTTCGCAGCCTGGAGCCTGTTTCAGATTCTGTGTCTCCCTCTCTCTCTGCCCCTCACCTTCTTGCTCTCTCTCTCTCTCTCTCTCTCTCTCTCTGTCAAAAATAAATAAACATTAAAAAATATTAAAAAAAAAGCAGGACTAAAACTGTTAAATTCATTATATTCTCCAGTGTTCCTGCTCAACTACCCCGAAGAACTACCTCTACGATTAAATGTTAGAAACATATTGACTTCTCCAGATGAACATACATTATATTCATTCATCTGAGAATGAGAACATCATTTTAATATGCTACTCTTCCATGCTTAAGTTGTTGGGAAATTATGTTTCCTTATATTTTTCCTGATCAGCTCAGGCTCTGAAAGATGATGTTTGCTTAATACCTACATTTATTATACAGTTTTAGCACAAAACTCCTGGGACTTGGAGCCACAGGTATTTGGAGTGAAATGCTAACTTTGGGATCTATTAGCTTTTGACCTTGGGCAATTCAATTTCCTTTTTGCAAAATGGGGTTTTAAAAAATACTTATTTATCAGGCTTGTTGTGAGGCTTAAATGAGACACGAAGTGTACACTTAGCACTGTAACTGGCACAGAGTAGGAACTCAAAAACGTAACCATTATAATTAATTTATCATTACTTTAGAATATCCAATCTATATAAAGCTTTCATCTTTTTTTGGGGGGAGAAGTAGGGTGAAAACTAAAGTCACATTGTATAATGACTAGATAAAAAGAGAATAAAATCTTTAGTGAGGAAAATAATCTAAAACAATGTAGGTTTTTGCCAAGAACCAGACTCTGAACTACACAGAACACACTGGGGGTCACCAGAGGGGAAGTGAGGGTGAGGGTTGGGGCAACAGGGGATGGGAATGAAGGAGGGCACTTGTCCTGATGAGAAGAAAATAAAATGAAAAAAACAATTTAGATTTCTATAGATAACTACTGAAGATTTTTAGATAGGGGTCTTTGCATTTAGCGGATATGACTCGTGTCCATCAATTTAAGAAAAATTTGGGTGATGACCAAGCACCATGTAATGAATTACAATAAAAGCCCTCTGTCCTTAAAATCTCACAGTCTAATTATAGAAGAGTTTGAATATTAAAATTTAAACTGACTCCCTCTTTACATCATCTTAGTATTTAGTCATACCTTTGAGAAAAGGAAAGAATTGCTTTTCTGACTTTTTCCCAAGTCCTGTCTATTTCTCAATAGGCAACTGATTACTACTGGTGGGCAAATTTACGGGCTTCTAGTCCATTCCTCCAGAGGAAAATAGCTTCACCAGGAGTTAGCTAGCTACTAAGGGTGATGGCATTTTATAGGGAACTGATTTTCAAAACTGTATAAAGGAATGCTATCATTCCCCCATACGTAACCCAGCATACATAACATCTAAAAGTAGAGCAGCCGCTCTTTTGGAAAGGGAGTGGGAAGGTCAAACGCCACCTATGATTAGCTTGTCACTATTCAATGTAACATTTCAAAGAAAAATGAAAGAAAGTATTATAACCACATTTACTTACCTATTTAGAATAATTAATTAAAAATATTTTTCACTGTGCTTATGTTGACAGAAATTTTGACTATAATACTGGGGTAATGTAATGACAGAAAGATATGGGATAAGAATTGGACCCTGTTCTTTGTTTTCCCTCTTTTAAACTAACAAGGAAAGTCACAGAAAAAAATGGAGGCTGGGAAAAGTTTCTAATTTTCGTTGAGCAAAGGTTGGGTCATTCTCTTAAAAGCTTCAGCTAGATAGACAAGGATAGAATATTAAGGGAGATTAGTAATTTGTATTTACTTTTAAACATTTTTCTTAAAAATGTTTATTTTTGAGAGAGACAGCATGAGTAGGGGAGGGGCAGAGAGAGAGAGAGGGAGACACAGAATCTGAAGCAGGCTCCACGCTCCGAGATGTCACCACAGAGCCCGCCATGGGGCTTGAACCCACAGACCGTGAGATTATGACCTGAGCTGAAGTCAGATGCTTTACCGACTGAACCACCCAGGTGCCTCATGAGACTAGTTATTTTTATAAGGCTAAGTTATTACTTAAAATTATATCTATAGGGTGTACACAGCCATACCTCAATGAGAAAAATTTCACATGAATTTAAAAGCTGTATGCTTTATCTATAAAAATATCTAAGTTTTTTCTTACCAGCAGCCTTTTCATTTTGACCCAGGATAGTATTTCGTCTTTTCCACAAGGGAACAGATTCTTCTTTAGTAGTTCTAAGAGTCACAGTGTGATGACTTTCTTCATAAACAGGACATCTGTGGGTGCAGTGAAACACCCCACCTTGCTGGGCAACCGTTTGCGTGCCGTTTGAAAGATGTATTTTTGCTAAAGTTCGGCACTCAGGAGAAGAGTATGGCAGAGAAGGCATCGTAGTGGCTAATTCAGAGCAAACATCTGAGGGCGGAAAACTACTTTCTTGATTCCATTCATTTAACCTGTGTTCTGTTGGAAGCACAGGTTGTGAATGAAAATAGTTGTGTGTCGTGACGTTTTGAGAATTTTCAAGCGTTACTGATGGACACTGAGACACCTGTGTATCTTTACCACCCCTCATATGCGACGGAGACTTAGGGGGAGGATGAGGCACAGTCAGTCTACCCCGAGCTGGTAAAAATGCGTCGGCTTTGCTTGCGGACTGTGGCCGAACGACAGTGCCTTTTCTGCTGGTACACGCAGAGTGGGCCTGGGCTTGAGCACATCTTGTTCTCCTCACGACTTTTGCGCCACCTCTTCGTGGGTGAGCTTTCTGAGCTTTAGAATTACCACTAGGTATAGGGGCTTGGCTTTCCTCTTTTTCTGAGGCTGGCCACGCTTGTTTAGCAACATCATAACCTGAAGGTATGAGACAGCTCCGAGGCACACGGTCTGTTCCAGGTTCTCCTAAAGCAGCGGCATTTTCAGAGATAGAACCCTCCGTGGGCTTTGTTCCCTCAGCAGAATTCACAGGACAGGCAGGAGCGTTAATGATGTTGCTGGCAGCACCACTTTTAGTCTGAACGTGGAATGGTTGAGACCACTGTTGAGATAGTTCTGTTCTCTTCTTCAATGAATGAGTATCCGCAGCAGTTTTTTCTGTATCTCCAGTTTCATCAAACCACCTCAGCTTTTTAATAGTCTTTGGTATTTCTGTACCTTTTTCTTTTGTTAATTCAATACTATCTCTGATAGCTGCTGCTCTTTGATTTCCGAACTTAAAGCTTCGGTTTATAACTAGTGCCTTAAAACAATCGTGTTCGTATTTAGATTCTTTTTTTAAAATGCTTTTAAGAAACCTTACACCGTTTCTCTCATGAATGTTGTATTTCATTTTCTTGTGCTGACCGACTAGGTCACAGTTAGAGATTACGTTAGACACTGATGTTGATGTTTCCGCTATTTTTTGTTTTCTATCTTTTGAATCAGAGTTGTGAGGTATATAGGCAACTTGAAAATCATCTGAAAATAAAGGCCAGTCTTCCTTATTACAATTAAAATATTTTATCTTCTCATCTGTTACATTTTTCAATTCTCCTAACTTATCAGAACACTGCACTGGGTCGATTTCTTTTATATGTAGGCTGCTGTCTGGTAGGGGCCTAGCTGATGGCATATTAGGCAAAAACAAAGGCGTCGCCGTGGGTACAAATGAAGTAGGAACTGAAGTAGTTCTATTTTCCTGTATTAATTCGGAATTTTTCCCTTGGTCTGTAGATGCAGCCGTTTCCTGTGTTAGGGAGTCTGGAGTGGTGCGGTTAGAGAACCTGCTGAACTTAAATGCCGGGCTCTCAGTAACAGAGGGTCTCTCTCTTCTGAACACTCCAGTAGAGGACTGAGTTGTTCTCACAGCGCTGGTTTTGGAGACCTCTTTGTTTTTTCCATCTTGTACACATACGGGAGGACTATACACAAAGGTTACTGAATCATTAGCAGTATTTGCGACTCTTTCCACAGGTGGATTTTGTTCTGTACCGTTAAAACGTTCACAAGAAGATAGAACATTAGGTTTACTTAAAATATCTGAGAAAGGAGTGACAGTCCGAGTATCTGGATCATGTACATTTATGAGCCAATTATTTATATGTTGAGTTTTAGAGAGTGACAGTTTATCTTCATCAACGCAGCTTAGATTTGTTGATTGTAGATTTACTGATTTGAGAGAAACAGAATTTTGCTGGTTTGATGTGGAAAGCTCCTTGTTAATTGTTAAATATATTTCTTCATGTTCCCCAGCCTCGAGACTGTCTATACTTGAGAGGGTTTCAGAGTTTGTTATTTGATTAACTTCATCACAAAATTTCTGAAAGAAAAAAAAAAAACCCATTGTTCCATAGCTTAGAACTTTTCAAATGCCAAAATTAATGATTCAACACCCCACTGTTACTGAGACCTATTGTCCTTGGCATATAAAATAATGACTACAAACACTGTAAGTATATAAATAGTCTATATCCCTGGAGTAGTCCTCAGAGTGAAAAAGAGGGAGCCAACAAAGACTTACAATAAAGTGTGTTTGCTTTAATTTCTACACCTGAACTAACTACCTAATTATTCTAGTCACAGTTCTAGCTTAGAAAATAATTTTGCTATTGCTATTCCATTTGGAGTATTGAGTTCCTTGAAAGTTTCATAACAGCAAGTGAAAATTCTGAAAAATAGTTATTTACAAATGGTATTTTTTCCCCTGAAACCTTCACTGGATTTGCATGAGATCCCTAAAGTTCTGTGACCCTAACGTGAGCTTCCTGTAGGTAGGGCTACATCTTTGTATAACAGTTAATCTTGTGGCCTATACAGTCGAGTTCTCCACTCCAGCTGCGTAGTGCAATCACATAAGGAGCTTCGTAGAAATAACTAGGCCTGGGTCCTGCTGCTTTAAGACTGGTATGGGGTTCATGTATTGGTATTTTTGTTTTAAAGTTGCCCAGGTAATTCTAATGTGGATGCAGAATTGAGAATTCTGGATTTTAATGACTCCTTTTCTGAGACTTAAAACAGTAATAATTTCTATGAATTTCATAGACATTCTCATCACGATTTCAATGAAACTTAATGGAACTTATCAGTCTTTAATAAAATTTCATGATTACTTCAAAGTATGGTATATGTTTAAAGGTATTTCTAATTTCTCACATATACCTAGAATGTACTGATCTGTATCACATATCAATAAATATATTCAAGAGGATTTTAGATTGTAAATCCTAGTCAAAAAGTTAAATGGACTCAAAAGGAAATTATTGTCCTCAAAGATTTTTCATGAATTCTAGAAAATTTAAATATTCTGATCCTAAACAAAAATATACTATTTTTCTAGCCCATTAAATAAATGAAGAGACCCAGGAAACTGATTACAGAATAAAAATATTTTAGTTTGTATAGTTGATGCTTATTGATATATTATCATGAAGTAAGTTTTGAAAAAGATTCATGAGAGTTTGATATTCCTAGCGTTTACCACCTACTTCTCACATCCTTCAGGACTATGGGGTCTTTTTAAAGCGATGGTCGGTCACTAGCCTAATCGGGAGAACAAAACAGAGCTTAGGTCCTTCACTGCCTGTTTCTGCAGATGAGCTGTTTTAATAGATAATGATAAGGAAACCCAGGAGGGCTTCCTTTGAGTTTACATGTAATAAGATGTAGAAATCTGGGTTTGAGGGTCTTTCTAGATGTATGTGTGATATTCATGGCTCTAAGATTTCTGTTGTCATAGGTCTCTGATGGCCTCATATCCCAAAGCACCTGGAAAGAAGTTTAGTAATTTCTGATTTCACTAAACTATTTTTTCCCCCAGATTTTTTCTCATACCTAAGAAATGAAACCTATAATCAGCTTCAACTTCTGCTTGTAAGTTACTGATGTAACTGTACTAATTTATTGTTGTCTTTCAGTATTTCTGTGTTTTAGTTTTAAAATCAACCTTATTGAGGTAAACTTATCTACTAAATGCATTTTAAATGTATATAGTTTGATGGATTTTGACGAATTATTCACCCACACCCACCATATCTAACGTGAAAGTCCGTACCTGTCCACCACTAACCACCATTAATCTGCTGTCACTACAGAACTGAGTTCTCATCTGGTATCATTTTCCTTCTGCCTGAAAAACTTCCAGTGGCATTTCTTCTAGCTCAGATGCTGGTGTAGCACAGTGGTGTTCAGCTTGTTTAAGATGCCTATTTTGCCTTTGTTCTAGAAGGATATTGTTAGCTGGATACGGGATTCTAGGTTGGAAGTTTTCTGTTCTTTCTCAGAACTTTAAAAATGCTTTGCTGCCTTCTGTCCTGCAGTTAATGTGGTCTGTCTTGCCTTTGTTCACCCACATGTGTAGGTGGATCTTTTTCTCTCTCTAGGTAAATTTTTCAAAATAATTTTTTAAATGGGTACAGTTGACACACACAATGCTACATTAGTTTCAGGTGTACAACACAGTCCACAAATCTGTATGTGATGCCGTGCTCAGCACCAGTGTGGCCGCCCCAGTCCCCAGACAAAGCTATCACACCACTGACTACATTCCCTGTGTTGTGTAGCTGCACTGAATGTTGATGCGCCTTTGCAGGGTGTGTGTGAGTGTGTACACGTGTGCATACTTCTCCTTTGGGGAGGTTGCTGAGCTATTTGGATCTGAGAATTTACAGTTTTGCCAACTTTGAGACATTTTCAGCCATTATTTCTTTTAATACTCTGGGATTTTAATTAAATGTATGTTAGACTGCTTGATGTCATCTCAAGATTCTGTTCATTTTTTTCCCGTCTTTTTTCTTACAATGCTTCGATATGGATCATTTCTACTGCCATGTATTCAAGGCCACTGATTTTTTTTTTTTTTTTTGTCTGTAATGCTTGCACTGTTAAGTCCACCCAGTGAAATTTTCATTTCAAATATTTTTCAGATCTAGAAGGTCTATTTGGTTCTTTAAAAAATATCTTTTTCCAACAGAATCATTTTTACTTTAATTCCCTAAAAATATTTACAAAAACGGTTTTAAATTCCCTGCCTGTTAATCTTTCATCTCTGCCCTCTGTGTAACTGATTATATTGACTAATTTCTCTCCTGAAATTTTTTTTTTTTTTTTTTTACGTGTCTGGTAAGTTTTGATGGAATATTGGACATCATGGACCTTATGTTGTCTGACTAGATTTTAGTCTTTAAGAGACAAAGAGTGGGTTAGCTGTGGATTTTTTTGAGGCTCGTCCAGAGAATATGTCCAGGTAAAAAGCCTAAGTGAGTATAGGGTTCCTCTCATTTGTTCACCTGTTTTTGAGATCACAGCTGATAGTGCCTGTTGGCTAATGTCTAGACACAGCTGTTTCAGATACTTTATTCAGAATTATGGTTGTTTACAGCAGGAAGGCATTTCATCGTAGCCAGAAGTCTCCTGCTTTGCTATTTTTTAGCTTTGTCACAATTGGTTAGTTATTGGATAAATCAGGCCAAGGTTATGAATTTAATCTTGATACCAGCCTATTAAGAATCTCATAAAGGTGTGTAGTTACTCATGAAAAATAAAGTGCGCAAACATTTCAAGAAAATGAGCTGAAACTCATACTCATTTGTGGGGAAAGAAAACAAAGTGAATGCCTGACCAGAGAGCTAGAACAGAAATGCCATTTCTAGCTAATTGCGACATATTTTCATTAAGAACCTAATGTCCACATGTATTATAAATTTTAAGGATGCTTTTTATAATCCAGTGTCTAACAATGATACTTATGTTACATTTTACTTAAAATAGCTTTCATTTTTGATCAGAAAATAACATTCATAAAGCATATTTTTCCAAATATGAGAGACGGCAAAAGAATAGAGAAAGCAGAGTGAAAAGTGAGCAAAAGGTAGAAAAATCTAAAAAATTATTTCTGTAGTATCTGTGATGAATTTGTGTTGATTCATCCACGTGCTACCCTTGGTGAATGGCATACTTTTCTTTAGTGTAGAATATGCAGAGATGGGACAGAATTATTACTAGATATTAAAATATTAACATTTATAGTTTCATACTTGCAAACTGCTTAGATGCTGATCTTCTAGGAGTTTCTGAGTTTCTTCCAGTTTAAGCTGGAACGCATCTTTGTTAGTAGCCAAGTTTGCCCTGTTGTTTTCCTTCATTTCTTTATCACAATTGATTTTGGATAAGAGATGTTTCTGATGCTTGTGACCATTTTTTGACAATGATGAAGGCAAGGCATTATCTATAGCTCTGTGAACCATACACAAAAAATATTTAGTACATTTAAATAAAGTTAGTTTCTCTCTCTATATAAATGACACATTTATGTTTGGGGTGTGTGTGTGTGTGTGTGTGTGTGTGTGTGTGTGTGTGTGTGTGTGTTCAGATAATCACATGTAAGGATACTGGAAGGGGAATTTAAGGCAGTCAACAGAATAAAATGGGTGTGGGATTATAGTGCCAATAAAGTACTCCACCTTGACGTGGGAATACCCCATTATTCACGGCTTTGATTATTAAATGCTATTCCTCTATTGTTCGGGATAGAGGTAGAAGGAATTCCTATAGATATGTAGAGTCAGTCCTTAGTTCTTTAAGAGCATTCCTATCTGGATAAGAATATGCTGTATTACCCTTAGTTCTGAGTCGATGTGATAGCTGGTAGGTATTCCTATAACCCAAATAAAGTTGGTTGAGGATTCAAGCAGACAGAAAATATGAAAATTGCCTGTCAGGGGAGGCAGGAATTTCCATCCTACTTTACTAGGCTTGGGAGCCTGGGTCTTACTTAAGGGAGGACAGTATACACACTTGTTTACAAATGTAAACATGGTTTTCACGCCACAGAAAGGGTATCTTTAGTACAGGGTCTACTTCTAGTGTGTGAGTGCACCCACAAATTATTAGTGGGTGACATCACCTTCTATGAAAATTCTGCATCTTCTGGAAACTTACAGCATGTTCGATTTCAGCACATGCACACAGTGAAAAGCAAAGAACAAAGGAGCAGTGTTTCAGGGGGATGGGGAGGAAGTATATCAAAGAGCTGACTGCTGCTGCATTATAGCCAGTGGAATGGACCCCAAGGGCTTTATTCCCAATTCACTTGCATTATTCCCCATTGAGTGAGGATAAAAATGTTTGGAGGACACACGGCCACATGTACCATATACCTATCTCCAATACGCATATATGTCTTTATTTGGACAAATGGAATAGTCAGGGCCTAGATTCCTGACTACCCTCTTGTGACCACAGGGAGGGTATTTAATGCAAGCCCCTGAGCACTGGGAGTATGTTTCCCTCTCTTCCTTGTAGGCTTCCTACTCTTACAGATTCCTTCCCCTTCAGTCACCCTTCCCAAACAGAATGTTGCTAAATCTACAAAATATCTGATAAACTCAATTTATTTACCTTTAAAGTTGACGTCTCTCAACTTTTTCTTCTCTATTTCTTTCTTCTCTATTCCACTTGCTTCTCTTCTCTTCTCTACTTTCTTCCCCCAGGGAGGAGGGTTGAGGGGATGAGCAGGAATAAAAGGAGATGGAGAGGCAGGAAGAGAGGGAGAGTAAAGCACGGGGGGAAAGGAGGAAGAAACAGGACAGGCTGGAAAGGGAAAATTTAAACATGTTGGAGGCAAATATGGTGAGGGAGCTGAATGCAGAGGTGAAGAAAAAAGAGGGGTGGATGAAGGGGGTAAGGATGGAGAAGTGGGAGGGGAGAGGAAGGGAGAGGACAGAATGGATGGAGAGGATGTGGAAGTGGAAGGTGATGGAGACAAAGAGGAGCAGGGAGAGTGACAGGGAGGCAGATGGCAGGGGACTGAGGCCAGAGGATGGTCTACAAAGGCCTGGGACAGATCTGACAACGTTGTGGTTTGTGGAACAGACCGCTGGGCTGACCGGAAAGGATCTAAGATAGTGGGATGTGCAGGCACCAGACTGGTATCAGGGAGAGTGGGGGCTGGCTGATGAGGGAGGTGACTGGGTAAACAGGAAGGCTTCAAAGCAGGGAGAGCTTCCATGGGGACTGGGGATACAACCAGTCGAGCTGGAAGGGAACGGCGAACAAGGGCAGGCATTAGAGTGGCTGGAGTACAAAGCTGTGGGGGGCAATGTCTGGGTCTGAAAGTTTTGTAGAATAACTGGCCCTGTGAGTCAGGATCAGGGATGACCACAGAACTTCGGGGTGGGTGGGGCACACGGTCAGGTTGGCCAGAAGGCATCGGGGCTGGTAGACGGGGGAAGCTGCTAGAAAAGCTGGTGGTTACTGGGGCTGGGGGGTGAGGAAGATACGTGACCGGGGAGGACAGTATTGGGGCTGGTAAAAAGGTCTTTGGAGGAACAGAGGGGACAGCCAGGCGGACAGGCAGGGCTTGGGGCGGGTGGGGGGTAGAAACAGTGGGACAGCTAGGGAGGATCTGGGAACGGTGGGATAGCAGTGGGGCCCGCACAGGAGACAGCTGAACAGGTAAGCAGGGATAAGGTGTGGGAACAGCTGGACAGGCAGGAATGGATCTGCACAGGTGGAAAAGCATTTGGACAGGCAGGTAGAGAGACAGCCTCATTAAGATGTTTTTTGTTGTTGACGTTCATTAGGCTGTCTCTAGGCTCTTGATTCGTATCATATTTTGGTCCTGAGGGCCCATGCATGACACTCTTCTCATCACCCAGCGCCCTCGCACATGTGGGGAGAGCTGTGTGTAGTTTATTCACGACCCCTTTTCTCTTTCCTCGAAAGAGTACTTTCACCCCTTGGAGGCCTGACAGTCAACTGGATCATGAACATGGGCTAGAAAAATCTGATTTACATTACTGGTATGGAAGGAAAACAGAGGTCCAGTGGACCACGGCTGGGCTGTGGCCAGATTTCTCAGGGTTGCATGTGGCTCAGGATCACCTGTCTCACCACAAATACATGGATATTGGAGATAGATATCTAACATCATCATTTTAAAGTATAAAACTTTAATTTGGGGGAAATACAGCTTCTTTTACCTTATATCTACCAGAAGGGTGAAGTAAGTTATCCTTGTGATAAAGATTTGCTCATGATGGAAGGCTGATTACTTGTATTTTTAATGTTAGTGCCTTATTAATATTCTTATATCTCATTACTTCCTGAGCAACTTCTATTTTCATATGGATTTATTTCTCTGATTGTTCTTGATGCTTCAGCATTGAATGCCCTCCAGTTTTTCATACAATTTTTTCCCTTTAGATTATCACATTACCAACATCCTACTGATATTATCTGCCACTAATATTTTCCACATTAGAACAATTGTGTTTGAGTACCAATAGAATCAATTTCCTTGGATGCTCCCTACTTCTTGGCATTACTTTATTCCTTAACACATTTTAGGTTTATATTCCACATGCAATGTATTTTTGATGTGACAATATTTGTAGCTTAATCATATTTTCAATAAATAGTACAAATAAGTATTTCTATTAATACCTGATCCTCAATATTCTGATATTTCATATTTGTATAGCACTTTATAATTTACAAAACATTTTCATACATATTATTTAATACCGTTATCTGTGGAGAAAAATTCACCTTTTTAATAAGTAAGCCATAGTGCTCTCTCTGTAAATTTGTTATATACAAATTATAAAATTTCTCTGTATACATTTGTTGTTTTCTAAATACGTAACATTTATGTGTGTGTGTGAGTGCATATATATATATATATATATATATACGTATATATATATGTATGTATATATACATACATGGGTATAGATGTCATGAAGTCATGGTCAAAAGAATATATTACAATAGCATATGAAAATGATATACTCTAGTTTAGAATGGAGAGCACGTCTCATAAAACAACGATGATGTGTGCTATTTAATGGTCCTAGCCCAGATTGGGTGTAGTGCTAGCTACGTTTGCTACAGGGAAATCAAAGTTATTCTGATACTTCATCTCTTCTAAGACTCTAAAGAACTGTACACTGTTGGGCAAAAAAGGTCTAGCCTTTCATTTCTAGTACTAAAGAGCCTTTTTTATTGAAAATATCTGATATCACAAAGGATAACAACTGATACGTGGAAAGAGAAAGCTGTGAGTAAGGAAAACCTGTATACAAAAATGCGTATTACTTTTATACTAAACAATTGGGATTTTTTATTACTCTAAATTCCTCCCGGACCCTAAAAGCTCCTGTAAATGTCTGTCATCTTCCCCTTCCTGCCGAGTACTCTGAAAGTCTATTGCTGTCCCTGCCTCGACTCCCACTTGTCCCTCAGCCACTGCCAGCTGGCCTCCACCTCCGCTGCTCGGGGCCCAGCTCTCGCTCGTGATTGACGAACTGACCGAATAGCTGCAAACACGGACACTTCCTGACTGGAATCCCCTGGTCTTCATGCCATTGCTCTCCTGGTTATTTCCCTACGTCCCCGGGTGTTCCTTCTCACGTTCCCTCTTGAGCTCCTCTCTTTGCTTGTCCTTTATACGCTGGATTATTTTATAGTAAACTTTAAAGAATTTATTTCAACTTCATTTACTTATATTTCTTGGAATGGGAATATGTATATTATTCACCAATAAATGCTTACTGCTTTAAATTTACAATTACCTTATTTGCAGAAACTTAAAAATTATTCCAATTAAATGAAAAAAAAGTACAAAAAAATTTCTTTTGCATTTTTACAGCAGCCAAAACTTGTAACCAAAACTTGTCAGCGGTTGTTTCCTAAGCTTAAAGCATTCTGACTTCATATTTTGATTATCAACAGCGGGGGAAGAAAGACCATAGCTTTTACACTGCACCTAGCACAGTCTCCCTTCTGGGCACTCACAGCTTGATCCTGGATTATTATTTTACTGTTCAAACACAGCCAATTGCTCAAACTTTCAAGAAAGTTTAGGCGCACCTGGGTGGCTCAGTCCATTAAGCGTCCCACTCCTGAGTTCAGCTCAGGTCATATTCTCATGGCTCGCAAGATCGAGCCACAAGGTGGGCTCTGTGCTGACTGTGGAGCCTGCTTACGATTCTCTCTGTCCCTCCCCTGCTCGCTCTCACTCTCTTTTTCTACCCAGAAAAAAAAAATTTTTTTAAATAAATAAAGTTTAAAAGGACTTTTGGTACATATTACTGGTAATGCTTGCTAAGATTTAAGAACCCCCAAAATGGGAATCAGAAAATGACCCACAATTTAAAAAAATACCCTAACTGACTGACTAATACACAGTGCAATCTGGTGTTCAATATCAATAGTGTTTTTGAATTAGATGGTATTTTTCACAAACCACCTCATTAAGTATCTGGTAAACACTTTGCCATTACAGTAAGTGTTGGGAGAATAAGTTCCAAAGAGAATTAATCTGATTTGCTTAACCTAACACTGCAAGACAAAATCGCCAGCATAACCAAGACTAGGAACGTATGCTGTGGGTCTGCACGCCCTTAGGGATGCTCATCTAGACTGGTACTTTGCTTCTAAAATCCAGAGAATGGCTAAACACTGAAATGGACTCTTGCTTTAAAAGCGATCTGTTGGGGTGCCAGGGAGGCTCAGTCTGTTAAGGGTCTGACTTTGGCTCAGGTCATGATCTCGCAGTCAGTGAGTTTGAGCCCCGCGTCGGGCTCTGTGCTGAAAGCTTGGAGCTAGAACTTGCTTCAGACTCTGTGTCTCCCTCTCTCTCTGCCCCTCCCCCGCTCATGCTCTGTCTCTCTCAAAATAATAAACATAAAAAAAAAATGATTTGTTAAATGTGTTTGTAAAACTAAAAAAACTTTCCAAAAGGTCAAAAGAGATACAATTATTTTATCTCCTTACGCCAGGTAATTCTGTTAAAAAGATACAGTCTGAACTCTAATTTTAATTTATAAAGTTTTGATGTAAAAGCTAATGTATTGAAATCCAGTAAAGTTCTGAAACTTCATTTAAATTAAAAAAACAACTATGCATTTTGGTGAGTTTTTACAAGCTGTACTCTTGACAGAAAGAATCACTTTTTTTTTTATCTTGCTGGGATTTTTGAGAGTCGCATGACCCACTTCCTTGCTTCTCCGTCCCCACCCTGCGTACAATCCAGAGGACTGTTGGATACACCACAGCTAGCTGACATCAAGCTACAGCTCTGGGTTTCCCTGAGTGTGGTAACTCGTGTACCTGGACACGTGTCTCACATGGACCTCGGCGGCATCGCTGCTCTGGAGCCATCGCCAGAAATACTGGTTCCTGTTTGGAAGATGGGGTTTCTGCCAGGGTGGCTCTATACCCACCCACTGGGACCTTGTTTCCTTACAGCTGAGATGTCACTTGAGGGGCGAGGGGCATAGCAAAGACTGACCGCTTTGTGCTGAGCCACGAGGACTCCTCCTATTGAAATAGAATCTTGTCCGTTGCCATGAAGTGTGCTCTGTCCTCTAAGTGAAGCCAAACCCGGCTTGCTGTAGCTGTGGGAGTCCGATGGCCTAGCTGAACTCACGAGCCACGTCTTTAATTCCATCCATTTGTTGGCAACGATCACATCTATATTTGTGGCTGAGATTTCTAACCATGAGAAACTGGCTCGGGAATATCCTACATGGGTCCCGACAGTTTGCTATCCTCTTGCCAGTTGCTCTGTCCCTTAAGCCTCTCCTTCCTTAACAATCCTTTTGATAAACGGTGTCACTACCTCGTAACTGACCAATCTCTATCCCTTTCACTCCTCCTGAACCCCTGGTTCCAGTTCGATTCCACCTCCTAAACAGCTCTCACGAGGTCTTCATTTGCACTAAGTATCACTTGACCTGATTTTCCCACCGTTAGCCTTACCCTACTTTTGTCCATTCTGACAGTCATTCTGAAGTATACGCGTGGAATGTTTCATTCAGTAATTGTTTTTAGGACAGACTCTTTAACAAGGCCCTTGATGAGTTAACTTGTGGCTTCCTTTCAGCCAGCCTATCTGCCCCAACTCCTCTCTGTGCGCACACCAGATGGGCCGAACTGCGCTCAGTCCCGTAACACAACATGCTCTTTCATGGCATCATGCCCTTCCGCACACGACTTGTTCCCTCGTCTGTGGTTCCCTCCCAGTGTTTGCCTTTCCTGAATACCCTCCTCGTCAATTAAGCTTCAGATCAAGCTCATACTCTCTGAGGAGTGTTCACGTCTCTCCACTCCAAGTATTTACTGAACGCCTCCAACATGCCCAGCACTGAGCCAGGAACACCACCGGCACAGCACCTGCACGTGTGACATCTAGCCTTTATCACATCCGGTTGGGGAGACACTAGTACATGTAACAAGCAACAATATACATAATCATGACTTTCAAATGTATTTCTATAGCTTGATCTCTCATTTCATCTTAGGTCAAATTGTTTTTATACATTTCTACTTGGATATTTATCCCCTCAATTCAGAAGCCTCAAATGAAATTTATTTACTTATTTAAAAAATTTTAAAAAAATGTTTATTTTTGACAGACAGAGTACAACTGGGTGAAGGGCAGAGAAAGGGAGGGAGATGGAATCCAAAGCAGGATACAGGTTCTGAGCTGTCAGCACAGAGCCCGACGTGGGGCTTGAACTCACGAACCGCAAGATCGTGACCTGAACTTAAGTCGGAGGCTTAACCGACTGAGCCATGCAGGCGCCCCTAGAAGCCTCAAATGAAATTCAGCAATATCTCACCAAACCAGTACTGTTTCATTTTGTTTCTTTTTAAAGTCACCAAATTACCTCAAAATTTCGGTTCCTTTTGATTTCGTTTTTTTCATTTTCTTTATTCCCTCATACACCAAACTCATAATCTAATTTCTATAATCTATTTCTATGAAACGTCTTTTCCTTCTTTCTTTTCAACTTTCTTTTAACATAAGTCCTTTTAAATTCATGGCTGTGCCTCCTGATTTTCCTGCCACTAATCACTCTGTGCTCCAATTTGTATATGTCTAGTCGATCAACATTCTTAAACTCTTATTTCTTTATGTCACTTCTCTGTTTTGTGAAAAGGCATTTTCATTTCTTCTTCTCTCATCCTTTCCTTCTAATCACTCAAAATATTTATATTCTTTAACAGATCTATCATTTCCTCGCTATACAAAATTGTACTAGTCCAGCATTGGCAGTGACGACCTCTCCTTGGGATCATCCCATTAATTTCGTCTTGTGCCCTTGGCCTTCAATGTCTCTCCATCCTTTTCATTCTCCAACACTCATACCAGTTATCTTTCTAAAACAACAGAGGATGAGATCACTCCCTGATCGATCACCTGCATGGGTTCTCTACTAGTTATAGAACAAACTTCAAACTTCCTAGCCAGAAATAAAAACACTTCACATTCAATTTCAGTCCATTTTCTGGACCATCTCCTGTCCTTCCAGCAACACGCCCTACAGTCCCGTCTTTCTGAGCGAGTCCTATTTCCTCCTACCACACTGCAGGCCTGAACAGGCCTACACTCGGCCTCTGCTTCTTCATGAGACAACGTGCACCCATCCTTTAGGACTTCTTTCCAACTTCACGATTCATACGTTGCCCTTGGCTAATATTCCCGTTACAGCTCCCCTTACACAGTGTTACGTGTGTGTTCTAACGTAACTGCAAACCTTTCCCGAGAGGAGAACCACATCTCACTCATAGTGTAACCCATGCTAATCCTCGTCCAGCCCAAACTAGGTACGTAAGATGCTCCACATGCTTGCCCTCCTCTGTCTTTCTAGACCACGTTCTGTTACTCATCAGTCTGTGGGACCTGACTGGGCCCTACATCTTTTCTGGCTATCTTTCTATCACTCTTTTCCTTTTGAAGACAAACTACGCTTCTTATCTTTACTTTCTTGCTCTCCGTGTCTTTTCAACTTCTAGTAATCTCTTTCCTGTGCCTATCACTTCATTGAAACTACTCTGACAGAGTCACCACTGTGACTTTTTTATTGTGAAATATAGTAGACGCACTGCTTCTTTTTTAAATTTTTTTTTAACGTTTTTTATTTATTTTTGAGACAGGGAGCGACAGAGCATGAACAGGGGAGGGTCAGAGAGAGGGAGACACAGAATCCGAAGCAGGCTCCAGGCTCTGAGCTGTCAGCACAGAGCCCGACGCGGGGCTCGAACTCACGGACCGTGAGATCATGACCGGAGCCGAAGTCGGACGCTCAACCGACTGAGCCACCCAGGCGCCCCTAGACACACTGCTTCTATAGTGGACACTGTCTTTTCCCCTCCAGATTCACTTTCTGGGCTTCTCCACTTCTCTCTGCTTGGCAGATACTAAATGATCCTTTGCCTTCTGATTTATGGCTCAGTTTGGTTGATGGGAGGCACAAGAGACAGGACGACAGAGGGAAGAGGCGCTTGAGAACTGTCCTTTTAGCCTGCCCTCTGCCCTCTGCCCTCGGCAATGCTCCCCTACCCGGGACCACGGGCTGGCTAGCAGCCCTCTTCCACAGCAGCTGCAGAGCTTCCGGTTCAGCTCCGAGGTGGTCACGGTCATGCTGATTCTATTCTCAGTACCTGGGGCACTTCATCATTCTTTGTTGGCTTTGCACTTCCTTTATCCACCTCTTTTCTGTCACCCCTTTTTTACGTGCCACCTGTTTCATGTCAGGGTAACAAGTTTTTATGTCACTAACTCCCTGGAAGCCATTTGAACTCTACTAACTACTTTTTTTTCCAGGAAACTCCACACTTCTTTAGTTTGCATGATCCCACCCTGTCCCGTCCTACGTCAACCTTCTGTTCCTATTTGTGGGCCTGTTCTCTACATCCTTAAATGTTGCTATTCTTCAGGGCTCTGCCCTACACCTGCCATCGTGGTACGCACTCTCCATGGCTGCGTCTCATCCATGAGCTGTGTTGAATCAACTTAAGCCTGTATCTTTCTCTCGAGCTATGAACTCATATAATTTCAATGACATATATTGGAATAGCCTCCTGTTTTGTCCTCTTCTAATCCATTATCCACATGTGTAGATTGGAATGATAAATGATAAAAGAGAAAAGCTGATCTTACCCCCCTTCTACTTAAGATCCTTCACTGACTCGTCTCAAACTCTCAGGATAAAGTGTGCACTCCTTAGCGCACAGACGCATTTACCCCTCCAATCTCCTGCCTGGACAGGCTACTGGGATTCTGTGCTCTGGCATTCCACGTGCTCTCCTTCCCAGAGCACATCACTCCTTCTACCACTCTTGTCCTGCACACACACTCATCCCTCTCTGTCTGGAGTACCAGGGCTCACTCATTTCATAATTAATCCCTAGTCTCTTCAAAGCTTTGTTGAAGAATCTTCTATTCCATGAGGTCTTTCCTCAACTACAATGAAGACTGAGAAAATGAATTGTTCTTAGCTCTGATCAAGGGAACTACTGGCCACAGATATTCTAAAAATGGAAGTACTTTAGTAAATAGCATTATGTACAGGCAAAATATAAACATTAATTAATGTCTCCATTGTAAATGTCTTTATATAAATAAATATTACATATTATTATCATTACTCTTGGGGTACTAGTCTATACTTTTTGAAGTATTACACTTCTCTCCTAGATTGTACACTAGGAATTGTATTTTACCACGTTCTTCGTCCCCATATCCCCTTTACAAAGCCTGACTAATGTTATGCAAGTGGTAGCTTTAATAAACATTTATAATAAATAAATGGAGACATAAAAGATGTCACAGGGCACTGTGTGATGGTTGATCGACTCTATTGCTTCTAATAATTCATTTAAGCTCCTGGAGAGGAACCACAAGCCATTACCTTTTTCAAGACACCCAGAAAAGATTCTCCATGAGGAAACACCCATTTTTCCCATACAGTTACTCCTTTTATCTAAAAATATATCACTACAATTCAACACTATTTTTTCCTTGCAGTGAAGATAAATAATGAACATCAATATTTTAAAATGGTTTGAATGATAGTTTCCATAGAAATTTATTCAACATAGGCAGCACTGTAATACCAAAGACAATAAATTAGAATTTTGCCTTATTCTGGAAGCAATTTATATTCTACTCTACCTTAATTTAATCTGTGAAAATAAAACATTAAACTCTACAAGGGTGAGGAGTAACTGATGAAATGGCCTACAAACTCAGTAATAGAAAGCTATTTAATTATTACATATTAATAATTATACATAATAATAATAGATTACTTACCTCCAATTTACTGTTGGTCTATGGGAAGAGGGAAGGTTTACTTCTGATTTTAAGTTGGATTCCTGAATTTGTTTGAGGGCTTCTTCCAAAGGAGGAACTGGTTTTTGAAAAGCTAAGAGAATAAAGAAAAATCAAATAGTATAGAATCACTTCATCTTCTATTCTAACTGGTCAATAATAAATACTACTTTTTATTTATTTATTTATTTATTTATTTATTTATTTATTTATTTAAGCAACTCTTTCTTTTATTTTTTATTTATTTTTTTTAACGTTTTTATTTATTTTTGAGACAGAGAGAGACAGAGCATGAACGGGGGAGGGTCAGAGAGAGGGAGACACAGAATCTGAAACAGGCTCCAGGCTCTGAGCTGTCAGCACGGAGCCCAACGCGGGGCTCGAACTCACGAACTGTGAGATCATGACCTGAGCTGAAGCCGGCCGCTCAACCGACTGAGTCACCCAGGCGCCCCAATAAATACTTTAAAACTTTTGAAAAAAGAAAATATTTTTTAGAATAGTTTAAATATTTTAAATTTAGATATTTAATTACCCAAAGAGAAACTGTGACCTCAAAATTCACGTCACCAATTTTAAGAATATTTATCTGGAAAAAAAACTGAGAAATGTTCAGGCCCTTCATCCCGGCATGCAAACCACACTGTATTTGATCTCATGACTCCATAAATTTCTGACAAAATTTATTAATATTCTTATGAAGAAAAAGGGAAGGTATAAAAACACCAGCTGATGTTTACTGAGCACTTACCATTACAGACATTATTTTTGAGCATGTTGTAACAAATGTAATCCTCACTACAGCCTGTGAGGCAGTATGCTCTTTGAATCTCCATTTTGCAATAGAGGAAACTGAGGCATAGAGAAGGTAAGTATCTTGTTCGAGGTCATAGACCATGTGGACGTTCGTTGACATGCTACACAGTACAACCTCTTACCCAACTCTACTTTGCGTGCGTAGTAGCCACTTTGCAAAGCCCTTTTGCTGGGCACGTTGGTCTCAACGTACTCAACCTCTCCTACTTCTCGAAATACCCTTTCACTTATGTGGTCAAGTTGAAACTCAGCTGTCTTAAATGGAAACTCACCTGCTTAAATGGAGGCATTATTTTGCATTATTTTGCATCACATACTACAGAAAACTCAAGGCCTGGAGGTAGGGTAGCTGACTTTCTAGCTCTCTACAGACACCTCCAAACTGTCTTTCCTCCTTCTCCTTTAAAAATCCTGTATGTTTTCAGGCTTTTTCATTATTGCAATCTTTGTTATTTACCTTAAAATTCTAAAGCAAAGCCAGTACATTATTATGTATGCTTTAGTTCAGACGGAACTCTAGAGACAGTCCATTTCCTTAATTAAGAGGTGATGGCATAATATTCTGATGAATACAGCTGTATGACAGGGCTTGCAGGATATTCCAATCATAAAGGACCAATCCTTTTGAGGCAGATATTGTCAAGTGTTATATATCAACTGGTTTTCTAATTGGTATACTCAATGTCTAACATGGGTTTTTGTTGGTGAAAAGAACAGCCTGGTGAATATCTTGTTGAATGTTAAAAATGGGATTTCTTTGTTGAAATTAAAGGTATTCAAGACAAGTGCATTTTCATAAATATATTTTAATCACTCCCTACCTTTACATGAACAGGGAATAAGAATGCAGGGAGGTCTATATCCTTTACCCTATCGGTGATCTCTGAGTCTTGATGTCTACTCAGCCTTGTGTCTGACCGTTAATACAGGAACATTTCTCAATGTCCAATGCCAGATGGCACAGTTCTGTCTCTGGAATGTGGCTGTGTGTATCTCGGCAGACCTCTCATAGAAGCTATAGTTAGAGTACCTACAAGGACAGAAAGCTGGGACTTTATTCAGCTCACTGAACAAGCTGTATGAATGTTCTGTGTCTAGTCATACAAGATTAGAGTCTGAGACTTGCTTTTATTAACCTTCACCACTTGATGCCTATCAAAGAGAGCCTAAACACTAATTTTAATGCTAATTCAGGTCAACAAAGACATTACATCGAAGAGACAGATGTACCTGTATGTTCACCCCAGCATTATTTACAACAGCCAGGAAATGGGAGCAACCTGTGTCCACTGATAGATGAATGGATAAAGAAGATATGGTATACTGGGGCTCCCGAGTGGCTCAGTTGGTTAAATGTCCGACTTCGGCTCAGGTCATGATCTTACAGTTCGGTGAGTTTGAGTCCCGCACTGGGCTCTGTGCTGACAGCTAGGAGTCTGGAGCCTGCTTCGGATTCTGTGTCTCCCTCTCTGTGCCCCTGCCCCATTCATGCTCTGTCTCTCAAAAATAAATAAATGTTAAAAAAAATTCAAGAAAAAAGAAGATGTGGTATATACACATTATGGAATATTATTTAGCCATCAAAAAAGAATGAAATCTTTCCATTTGAGACAATGTAATGGACCTAGAGAGCATTATGCTAAGCGAAATAAGTCAGACAGTGGACAAATACTGTATGATGTCACTTACATGTGGAATCTAAACAGAACAAACCAAGTGAACAAAACAAACAGACTCACAGAGAGAGGAAACAAACTGTTACTAGGGAGGGCAAAGGTTGAGGGGCTGGTGCAGTGTGAGATAGGTTGGGGGGTTGGATTAAGAGGTATAGACATCCAGTTGTAAAACAAGTAAGTCATGAGGATGTTATGTACAGCACAGGGAGAACAGTCAGTGACGCTGTTAGAATTTTGTGTGGTGACAGATGGAACTAGACTTATTGTCAGGATCATTTAATAACGTATAAAAATAAAGAATCACAATGATGCACGCCTGAAATGAAGAGGATATTACATGTCAGTTATACTTCAGAAAATGAAAACTACCTTAGATCAGTGTACGACCACCCATGACTGCTTCTTGTTGCTGTTAATCTAACGACTCCTGGTTACCACCCCTCATGCGCTGGGGATCCTGGAAGCCTGTTATTTTTCAAGTCTTACTGCAGACCACAGCTGCATTCCTTCACTTAGCCCAGGAGCTCTGGTTTTTCCAGTTCTTCTACCCTAATATGCTCACTCCAACGGTTTTCTGACCTCATTCAAACCCCCAGCCTGCTGCCCTTCTTTGTAGCACGGGGAAGAGCCGACCACCAGGCTTCCCGGTGAGCTTGCGGTTAGCCTTCAGGGTTTGGGAATAAAGTGAACTAACAGTCAATTAAGTAGTAGTCTTTCATAGCTTTGTTCTTGCTCTTCACTGATAGCACTGGCTTTTCTTAAAATTTTATTTTGACAGGGGTGCCTGGGTGGCTCAGTCGGTTAAGCGTCCGACTTCGGCTCAGGTCATGATCTCACGGTCCGTGAGTTCGAGCCCCGCATTGGGCTCTGTGCTGACTGCTCAGAGCCTGGAGCCTGTATCAGATTCTGTGTCTCCCTCTTTCTCTGACCCTCCCCCGTTCATGATCTGTCTCTCCCTGCCTCAAAAATAAATAAACGTTAAAATAAAGTTTATTTTGACATTTTGCATAGGTGACATATTCATACTCAGAAGTGAAAAATATACATGATACATTTGGAAGTCTTGCTCTCCTTGGTCACTTGTACATTCTTTCACTGTTTCTTTATGCAAATACAAGCAAATGTAAATACAGTAAAACTTTGGATTGCGGGGAACTTGTTCTGTGAGTGTTCCGCAAGATGACATTTCTCTAATAAATTTTAACTAGATAAATGAATGGCTTGCACTTGTTGCAACTCGTTGCAAGATTAAGGAGTGATGCCAAATGTCACATGATCAGAACTGAGCCAATGGTTCTTGAAATTCACTTTGGCATATGAGTGCTTTGGTTTATAAGCATGTGTCCGGAACAAATTATGCTCACAAACCAAGGTTTTACATATACATTTTAATTTTGACAATGACTTCTCAAAATCCATTTTTTGGTTTTTCTTGCTCTACCTACAGTATACACTGGTATGTGTTAAGATTCTATTTTAGGCCCTACCCTCAATCTATGGTCTATATCCTGTTGTTTAGTTTATCTTTCCCATGGCTTCATTTATCAACTATATATCCATTCATTAGTGACTCTTAAATATATACATCTCTATTCTGTATCTTGTTCTTAAGTTTCAGACCCACATTTCTAGTTGCTGATTTGATTTCTCCATTTGGACAAGCCAAAGGAGGCTCAAAAGCAATACATTTAAAACTTAATGATCATTCACACTTGTAACCTGATTCACCCATAACCCTGATTAATATGATCATCTATCAAAATCATTAATTCTGTAAAAATGTCTAAAAACGTGTGAGGCTCTCTGCAAAATCCTAGGGCACTGTTCTCCACCTGGACCCTTGGCACTTTCCATTGATTGTAACTGAAATCTACTGATTACATCTCCTGAATATATTACCACTTCCCTCCACATCCAGTACAGTGCTTTAATTTAGCAGCTGGACCTCTCTTGCCACAAATAACGAAATAGTCTCATACTAGTCTATCTACTTCAGTGTCTTTACTGGAACCCAACATCCATGTTGTAACTGTAATTATCTTTCTAACAAACAAATCTAATTATAGTAGAGACCCCAAGTTTCCCACCCAATATCCATTGTCCCTTTCTTCCTTGGCAACAGACCCTACATTAATAGTTAGAGGAGTAGCAATAGAGCCTTAAAATTTTTTTTTTTCATTTTTCAGTACCCCCTGCAAATGAAGTTGCCAATTATAAATTACACTAAGCAGACATATGGATATTTCTAGGAACATGATTTAACAGGAGCTCAGAGGTACAACCTTTTTTCCTTTACAATTCTTCCTTCTTCATGCCTACAACATGGCATGATGGCTGGAGCTTTCGCAGGTGCAATGTGACCATGAGGGTGAAGATATAAATCACAAACTAAGAATAGTTGAGCTGAGAGACAGAGGCATTAGAGTTCCCAGTGATACTGCACAGTCCCCAAACGAGCTGTGACTACCTACCTCAGGACTTCATATTATCAGAGGGAGAAATAAACCCCGCCATATTTAAGCTGTTATTATTTTTAATGGTGTTACCACCTGCCCTTACTCACTGTGACACACAGTAATGGCTTCATTTTCAATTAAAAACCTTTAAGTGGATTGCATTTTGGAGAAAGACAAAACTCCTAGCATGATATGCAAAGCTCTTTGGGTCCTGGTTCTAACTTAGTTTTTTAGACTTACATTCATTTTTCTTCACTTTTTCCCCACCCTATGCTTCAGGATACACCAAAATACATAATTTATTTGTGAAAGCTTTTCCTTCCACTGGGGATTAAAAAATTTTTTTCTCTATGCATGACAAAATGCTCATTCTTCAAGATTCAAATTAAGTCATTTTTTCAGGGATAATGTCCTTGATGTCCCTGTACAGCTGTAGTTTTCTTCCTTCTGTGTTCACACAGAGCTTCACATATTTTGTTACCACAGCAATCATCAGTGTATTTATTGACATTGTTTACATTATTCTCACCTCCAAAATAAGCTGTGAGATCTTTAATGGTAGAGTAGGACTAGATTTCTCTCTGTCTCAGACCAGGGCTAAGTACAATGTAGTACAACGTATGTTTGTTGAACATAAAGGTTCTGCCTGTCCTTTTCTTTTTTTTTTTTTTTTTTTTAAATATTTTTTTTTTTCAACGTTTATTTATTTTTGGGACAGAGAGAGACAGAGCATGAACGGGGGAGGGGCAGAGAGAGAGGGAGACACAGAATCGGAAGCAGGCTCCAGGCTCTGGGCCATCATCAGCCCAGAGCCCGACGCGTGGCTCGAACCCACGGACCGCGAGATCGTGACCTGGCTGAAGTCGGACGCTTAACCGACTGCGCCACCCAGGCGCCCCCTGCCTGTCCTTTTCTTTTTGAAGCTTTGACATTTTATTCTTCATTCTGTGTTGCTATTTAAGGTATAAAAAATGTAGATGTGATACCAAAGAATCAACCATACTCATATTTAGATTCTTAACAGCTTCTAGGTCTCAGATTGTTGGATTGTATCACTTTGTACACTTTATTTTTATTTAAATGTTTCTCAAACAGGAATTTGAACCAAAATGTGAATAAAATACCAGAATGAATGTGACACTAATTTACTGAACCTAAATGTTAAATTTTCTTTTTACTAAATCAGTTTTTTTTTTTTTTTTTCAACGTTTATTTATTTTTGGGACAGAGAGAGACAGAGCATGAACGGGGGAGGGGCAGAGAGAGAGGGAGACACAGAATCGGAAACAGGCTCCAGGCTCTGAGCCATCAGCCCAGAGCCCGACGCGGGGCTCGAACTCACGGACCGCGAGATCGTGACCTGGCTGAAGTCGGACGCTTAACCGACTGCGCCACCCAGGCGCCCCACTAAATCAGTTTTAAAAAGACAAAGCATTGTGAGCCAGGATATAGTAGAATCAAACTTGCAAGCTTTCAAAATTTACTAATAGAGCCAACAAAATATTCTCCAAGTTAAAGCTAAATCAAATTACAATTTTTCACTTGGTTAAAACCTTATTACTCAAAGGCATATTTTTTTTAGTTTGAATTTATACTTCCTTTTTTTTTTTTATTTTCTTTTTTAATGTTTATTTTTGAGGGGGAGAAAGAGGGCAAGCAGGGGAGGGACAGAGAGAGAGGAAGACACAGAATCTGAAGCAGGTTCCAGGCTCCGAGCTGTCAGCACAGAGCCCAACACAGGGCTTGAACTCAAAAACTGTGAGATCATGCATGATCTGAGTCGGAGTTGGACGCTCAACTGACTGAGCCACCCATGTGCCCCTATATTTTCTTTCTTAATTTATCATTTTACTGCCTACTCAATATTGAATATTAGATATAACTTTCATTTTTGTTCTCAGATTGTTCTAGAGATTAAGGTACCTGCTCTCCTCCGTTGTGAAAGAGGAATATGGGCACGTTGGAATTTTTCAGTGACTTCTTCAAACTTCTCTTTTCTTTGTTGAAGTATTTGTTCTCTGATTTGTTGTTCTCTTTCTTCTTGTTCTTTTCGTTTCTCTTCAAAAGCTCTATATTTAAAACACAAAGTAGATAACTGAATTAGGGATTAAATTTTAAAAATCTCAATACAAATAGCTACAAACTGGTGATTTATTATACAGTGATGTTTTCATATTTCAAAAGTCTACTTACTTAGAAACAAATTAAAAAAAAAAAAGGCCCTTAGATAAGAATTTTAATATCTTTATATGTGGTAATTCCAGAACCTTATCCAGGCCTGGCAGGCCTACATACATGTTTCCACCTCCCAAAGCCTGCTGTGGAAGCATTGTTACTATTTTCTGGAATGTGAAGAGCTAATTCATTGGTGAAAGAATCAGTCTCACAAATTATGGGGCAGTCAGGACAATGCTGTATATTTCTTTTTTTCTTTTAGACCAAAAGTTTAAAATTGGCTGTCATGATAAGTCTGAAGTATGCTAAAAATCCATGCAATTTACGTAAAAATCTTGATTTCCACCTCCTCTGGAAAATATGTAAGATTTGTCAAGTATGAACTCCTATTCATACATTCCCTATTTTTCTTAACTTTCCTATTTAATTTATTTCTGATTGCACCTGGGCACTTGAGTTTATATTCTCTAGTTTCATCTGTTTCAAAAAATTAATTTTGCTTGTGAAAAATATGTGTGTGTGTTTCAATAATTATTTGCTAGACAATGAAAAAAATGGAAAAGGAGGCTTGCAATTCACTGGTTGAGAAACTGCCAAGTGGTTCTCCTCTTCGGAAAGCATGGGGCTGAGAGGTGGTAGGTAAGAAGTCTTTAAGATTTTTAGTGCCATGCATTACTATTAACCATCCTTCCAAAGGCCTTCACTGGCTGGAGCATTATTCTACTCTAAATAACTCCGATTTAGGGAAGTACACTTCTGGGAAGTAGGGATATGTATATTTAAGTGGTCTTACCCCAGTGGTAGGTAGGAGATAGTGGGTTTGATGCAACAATTACAACACTGTATTGCGAACTTCATAACATGCAGACATAAAGAAAATCCATGAGCAAAAGGATGCCAACATGGGGGTGGGACTAACAGAATCATAAAGTTGAAGGATCCTTATATTTATGTGAAATGGTCCAGTTATAACTCTAAATAGTTAAGAATGAATATTATAATGCCTAGAGGAGCCACTAAAAAAAAAGTAAAACTGAAAATATTTTGACTAACTCAAAGGGAGGCAGGAAAGGAAGAAGAAACAAGAAGAAAAAAAATAGAACTGATAGAAAACATAGTTAAATGAGAGACCTACATCAAACTGCTTTAAGAATTATTAGATGTAAAAAGACTGAACACAAGGCAGAGTCTTGTTTTTGGGAGACAGTTCTCTGTAAATATTTTGTATTTCTGCACAGCCCAGGTTCTCTGAATGAAGACATTCACAGCCAACTTAAGAGTGTGTGTGTAGACAGTGCAGTATAGTAAAGCAAAGAAAGGTCTCCCTTCCTGGAGACGTGGGGTAGCAAAGATAAAGATCTCTCTCTTCTCCAAAGAGTGCTTACACTCCAGATCAAACATAAGGTTTCCTTCTCTCTGAAGAGGGGGATAGCAGCGGCCATGTAGTTTCCATGTGTCGTGGTTCTTAGTCTGTAATGAACTAGTTCCTACTCCGTGCAGGAGCCATCTGGCCCTCACAGCATTGCCCTTTGGGGAGTAGACTTTAGGAAACTGACACAAGACATTGCTTTGGCTACGCTTTTTCCACGAGTGATACACAGTTTGTTTTCTTTCAGCCTGCCACAATGCATACGAAATAGTGGTAAGCTAAAAAAATTAGCTTGCTTGTCAAAACCTCAGATCCTATATAGTTCTTCACAGTTTCTGATTTAGCGCTTGCTAGACTGAATATAACCAAGACACAAGAGGATTTCCACAAACACAGACAGGTTGAAAGCAAAAGGATGAAACAGTGGAAGACATTTACTAAATTAATAGCAGACAAAGTAGGCTTTAAGACAGGGAGTATTACCAGAGATGAAAACAATATTTCATAATGATAGAAGGGTCAGTTCATCAAGGCTACATAAAAATCATAAATATGTATGTACCTAATAAGAGACCTTCAAAATACATGAAGCAAAGAACTAAAGGGAGAAACTGATGAATCCACGATTATAGTTGCATATTGCAACATACCTCTCAATAATTGATAGAACAGTCACAAAAAAAATATCAGTAAGAATACAGATTTGAACACTATCAACTACCTTGACCTTGTTGATATTTACAGAACAACTATTTAGGCCCAACAATTGCAATACATATTCTTTTTGAGTGCAACATAAGAAATCTTACATTGGCCCATAAAACAAATGCCAATGAATTTCATAAGATTTAAATCTTAGAGTATGTTCTCCAATTAAAAAATAGATTTATATTAGAAATCAATTATGGGGGGGCGCCTGGGTGGCGCAGTCGGTTAAGCGTCCGACTTCAGCCAGGTCACGATCTCGCGGTCTGTGAGTTCGAGCCCCGCGTCAGGCTCTGGGCTGATGGCTCAGAGCCTGGAGCCTGTTTCCGATTATGTGTCTCCTTCTCTCTCTGCCCCTCCCCCGTTCATGCTCTGTCTCTCTCTGTCCCAAAAATAAATAAACGTTGAAAAAAAAAATTAAAAAAAAAAAAAAAGAAATCAATTATGGTATCTAGAAAAGCTCAATAATTGGAAATTAAGAAAAAAACAAGAACATACTTCCAAATAAGCTATAGGTCAAAAAAAAGAAATCAAAAGGGAAGTAGCAAAACAAAATGAACAAAATGAAAATGCAGCATACCAAATTTATTGAGTGCAGTTGTTCAGAGGGAAATTTATCTTATTATTTTTTTAGTGTTTATTTAATTTTGAAAGAGAGGGAGCAGAGGATCCTAGGCAGACTCTGCATTGACAGCAGCAAGCCCGATGTGGGGCTTGAACTCATGAACCGTGAGACGGTGGTCTGGGCCTACGTCGAATGTCTAATCAACTGAGCCACGCAGGCGCCCCCCCAGAGGGAAATTTATAACTTTAAATGCCTACAGTGGAAAACGATAAAAACTTTAAATCAGTGATTTTAGTTCCCACCTTAAGAAGATGGAAGACGTGCAACTTTATTCTTTGGTAAGAAGAAAGGAATGAATAAAAGAAGAAAGCAATGAAACACTAAACTAAAAAATAGAGACCACACAGACTAAAGTTGTGTTTGAAAACCTTAGTAAAATTGATAAACTCCTACCAAGAATGATGAATGAAAAAACAAGAGTGAAGAAAAAAAAGTAAACAAAATGATCACTCTCATGAATGAAAGATAGGCTATCACTACCAATACCACAGACATTAAAAGAATAATATGACCAACTTTCTGCTAATAAATTCAACAACTTAGATAAAATGGATCAATTTCTTGAAAGAATCAACTTAGCAAAACTGACAAAAAAATACAAAAACTTTATTAATAAATTTAATTTATAATTAGCAAGCTTCCTACAAAGAAAACTCCCTGTTCAGATTTTTTATTATTAGTTTTTGTCAAACATTTAAAGGAGAAATAACAATCATAGAACCTTTTTCCAAGTATAGAAGTGGAGGAAACACTTTTTTAACATATTTTATTTCTTAAAAAAATTTTTTTTAATGTTTATTTATTTTTGAGAAAGAGAGACACAGTGCAAGTGGAAGAGGGGCAGAGAGAAAGGGAGACACAGAATCCGAAGCGACTCCAGGCTCTGAGCGGCCAGCACAGAGCCCGATGTGGGCTCAAACCCACATGAGATCATGACCTGGGCTGAAGTCAGACACTTATCCAACTGAGCCAGCCAGGCATTCCCCCCACCACCCACAACATATTTTATAAAGCTTGTATAACCTTGATCTCCAAACCTCACAAAGATATCACAAGAAATTTGTAGACCAAACTGTACACAAAAATCCTTCACAAAATATTAGTAAATAAAATCCACCAGTTTATTAAGAAAACTCCCATATCACCAAATGAGAGTTACCCTTAGAAGGCAAGGCTGACTTGATATCTCAAAATTAATCAGTAAAAGAAAAATAAATAAAAAATAAAAAGGGATGCTGGATGGCTTAGTCAGTTGAGCATCCATCCGACTCTTGATTTCGGCTCAGGTCATGACCTCAGGATTGTGGGATCAAACCCTGCATTGGGCTCTGTGCTGGGCACACTCTCTCTCTCTCTCTCTCTCTCTCTCTCTCTCTCTCTCCCCCCTCCCCCCCCCCGTCTCCATCTGCCCCTCTCCCCTGCTCACGTGCTCTAAAACAAACAAATAAATAAATGTCAAAGTTAATCAGTAAAATTAACCACACTGACCAAATAAAGGAGAACAGCTGTATGACAATATTGAATACATGTTCATGATAAGAACTCTCAGCACACCAGGAATGAAAGGAAACCTCCTCAATCTGATAAAGGGCAATTATCAAAAATCCATAGTTAGCAGCACAGTTAACTGTAAAATAGTTAATACTTCCCTCTCCAAAGGGACAAAAGGCAAAAAAGCTCATTATATTGCCCCTATTCCCCATTACACTGGAGCTCCTAAAAAGTTCAACAAGGCCAACATAAAAACAAAAGGCACATCAATTGGAAAGATGAAGTTAATTCCCTTTATTTCAGATGACATGATTATACAAACAGAATATGCTAAGGAATTTAAAAATAACTCCTAGAACTGATGAGTGAATTTAACAAGTTCTCAGAATACAAGGTCAATGTAGAAAAATCAATATTTCTACATATAACAATGGAAAATGAAATTTAAATCCATTTAAAACAGCATGATAGAATTTGAAATACTTAGGAATTATGTAACAAAAACCATGTAAGAACTTCACTTTGAAAACCAGAAAATACTGCTAAAAGAAATTATACAAACAACAACAACAAAAAGAAAAAAACAGGAGAGAGGAAAGGAGAAATATACTGTGTTCATGGATTTCATGTATTACAAGACTCAATATTGTTATATCAATTCTTTCTAAATTGATCTGTATGTTCATCATGATATGTTCAAAACCATGCAGGTTATTTATATGGAAAAGCAAAAAATACCAAGAAGAGACAAAACAATCTTGAATTAAAACAAAACTGGAGGGTGTGGTGCCTGGGTGGCTCAGTTAGTTGAGCTTTGGCTCAGGTCATGATCTCAAAGTTCATGACTTCAACCCCTGCATTTGGGCTCTGTGCTGACAGCTTGGAGCCTGCTTCGGATTCTGTGTCTCCCCCTCTCTCTGCCCTTCCCCTGCTCACACTCTCTCTCTCAAAAAATTAGTAAACACCAAAGAAACAAGCAAACAAAACTGGAGGGTGTGCACTGCTGCCTTATTTCACTATGAAACAGTGGTTCTCAACTGGGGGCAATTTTGCCCCTTCCCTCTCAGTAAATATTTGGCAATGTCTGAAAACATTTTTAATTGAGCCGCCACTGGGCATACTATTGGTACCTAGTAGGTAGAGGCCAGGATACGTCCCATAATACATCTCATCCAAAATGTCAGCAGCGTAGTTGAAAATCTCTGCCATAATGCCGCAATAAGCGAGGCAGTATAGTCCTGGTGTAAAGATAAACAGACCAATGGAATACAATATGGAATACAGAAAAAAACCCCCACATACATGGCCAATTCATTTTTTTTAAATATTGTTTATTTTTTTTAATGTTTATTTATTTTTGAGACAGAGAGAGACACAGCATGAGCAGAAAGGGGCAGAGAGAGAGGGAGACACAGAATGTGAAGCAGGCTCCAGGCTCTGAGCTGTCACCACAGAGCCCGACGCGGGGCTCAAACTCACGAACCGCGAGATCATGACCTGAGCCGAAGTCGGACGCTTAACCGACTGAGCCACCCAGGCACCCCATAGCCAATTCATTTTTTAAAAAGGTGGCACGGCCACTAAACATAGAAAGGAATCATTTTTCAACAGATGCTGCTAGAACAACTGGACCAACTCAAAGGAATAAAGCCCAGCCTTACATAAGAGCACAGACACAGACTCTGATATGGATGGTAAGCCTAAAAGCCAAAACCAGAAACTTTCCAGAAGGAAACAAGCAGACACTCTTCATAACCTTGGAATAGACAAAATGTCTTCTGGAGTACACAAAAAGCTTTATCTATAGGGGCTCCTGGGTGGCTAAGTCACTTCAGCAACTGACTCTTGATTTTGGACAGGTCATATCTCACGGTTTGTGATTTTGAGCCCCATGTCAGGCTCTGTGCTGACAGTATGGAGCCTGCTTGGGATTCTCTCTCCCTCTCTCTCTGCCCCTCCCCTACTTGCACTGTCTCTGCTAAATAAACTTTTTTAAAAAGATGTTTATTGGGGCTCCTGGGTGGCTCAGTCAGTTGAACATCTGACTTTGGCTCAGGTCATGATCTCGCTGTCTGTGAGTTCAAGCCCTGTGTCGGGCTCTGGGCTGACAGCTCGGAGCCTGGAGCCTGTTTCAGATTCTGTGTCTCCCTCTCTCTCTGACCCTACCCCACTCATGCTCTGTCTCTGTCTCTCTCTCAAAAATAAATAAACATTAAAAAAAATTTTTTTTAAAGATGTTTATTTATTTTGGAGAGAGAGTGAGCACAAGCAGGGGAGGGGTAGAGAAAGAAGGAGACAGAGAATCTGAAGCAGGCTCCAGACTCTGAGTTGTCACCACAGAGCCTGACATGGGGCTTGAACCCACTGAGAGATCATGACCTGAGCCGAAGTCAGATGCTTAACTGACTGAGCCACCCAGGTGCCTCAAGCTTTTTTTTTTTTTTTTAATCACTAAATATAGAACAAAAAACTGACAAACCATACTTCATCAAAACTTAAAACTGCTTTATGAAAGATTTTATGAAGTAAATAAAAAGGCAGGCCATAGACCGGAAGAAAATACTTGCAATATATATCTCTGACAAAGGAACTATATCCAGAATATATAAAAAAATCTTACAACTTAAAAAGAAGACAATCCAAGTAAAAATGGACAAAATGGGGCGCCTGGGTGGCTCAGTTGGTTAGTGTCTGACTTCAGCTCAGGTCATGATCTCATGGTTCATGGGTTCGAGCCCTGCCGCAGGCTCTGTGCTGACAGCTCAGAGCCTGGAGCCTGCTTCAGATTCTGTGTCCATCACTTTCTGCCCCTCCCCTAGTCATGCTCTGTCTCTGTCTCTGTCTCTCTCTCAAAAATAAACGTTAAAAAAATTTTTTTTTAAATGGACAAAATATTTAACAGAGATGTCACCAAAATCACATAAAAATAGGTAAGCAGGGGAGTCCAAATTACAACTACTTCATATCTACTATACAGCTAAAATTAAAAAGACTGACACTGCTGGTGGGTGTGTAAAATGGTTAGTCCTTTCAGAAAACTTTGTGACAGTTTCATATATGGATAAACACAAATGTACCCTAGGATTTAGCAATTCTACTTTTACTCAAGGGAAATGAAACATATGTCCAGAACAAGATGTCTTATAGTAACTGATTCTCTCATGTTTTACAATTTCAGCTTGAATTATCTTTCAGTCGGCAGCTTTATTAATAGCCTCAATTATAACAACCTAATGTCCATCAATAGGAGAATCGATAAACAAATTATGATATATCCTTACAATGCAAAACCACTCAGCACTAAAAAAGGGATAAACTAGTGATATATGCAATGACATGGGTAAATCTCAACATTAAGTAAAAGAAACCATTAACAAAAGTGCAAGGACTGGCAAAACTAATTCTGATGACAGAAATCAGAACAGTGGTTGTTGAGGGGTGGAGACTGATGATAATGGATTTGAAAGTATATGCAAGGGAATGACAGGGACAAACTAGGGAGTGAGAAGCTCAGTCTGAATAGAAGTGAGAACTCAAGGGATAAGAATAACAAAGAAAGGGTGATAAGATAGATGGACTGGGGTGGGGTCTTACAATTGCTAAACTCGGGGTACAAGAGGAAGTGACACGGAGAGGCAGGTGGTACAGATCATAGATTGAGATTCCAGGAACCGAAATTTTGGAGGTGGAGAAATAATTGGTGGTAGCTGAGGTGAGATGCCATTGAATGGGTGAAGTTCAAGAAAATGATAGGTCACTATGTTGAATGGGTGATCCATGAAGATACTGAAATTACAAAGAATGATCACTGGAATAGTGGTTGAAAGGGCGGGCCTACGCCGGACGGACTCTATCTTGTTCTGTGTCCTTCACCTTGACCACGCCTCCTCCCCTTGAGTAACCTCCCGCTCACCTGCCTAACAGGACTCCGACCCAACCCTTCCCCAGCCAATCGGCTGAGGCCACAGCCATTACCTCACCAACTGCCCCTAGGCCCCAATAAAACCTTTGTCCTTTTGAAACTGGCTCTCTCTGGCATCTCACCGCTGGGTCGGTGCAGGTACGGGATTGAGCTCGAGCTAGCTCGAATAAAGGCTCTTTGCTTTTGCATCGGACTCGGCTCCCTGGTGGTCTTTGGGGATCATGAATTCTGGGCATGACAGTGGTAAGGAGGCAAGAAGAGCCAGGTGCTAAAACTTTCAAGCAATGACACAGAGGATCTATAGAGCATCATAATAATAGTGATATTATTACGACAGGTAATAGTGTAAGACAGGTAAGACAGGTAATAGTGAGCAGTACAGTTAGATAGCATGTGCTTTAAAAGATCTTCGGGACCAGGGTATCCACTCTGGCCCATATCCACGTTAGCTATGGCTATTCCAGCAGGGTAGTCACAGCATAGATTGCCCTGGGATCCCCAGCCCATGCCAGACATAGCTCCAGTCACCGGCACGCACAGTCTACACAAGGAACAATGACACACAAGACCATTCCATCATGTTTAGGAGAATTATCTGTTCCACCTGATTCATAGAAACAAACACAGAAAGTAAAGCAAAATTAAGACAGAGGAATATGCTCCAAGTGAAATAAGACAAAACCTCAGAAAAAGAACTAAATGAGAAGGAGAGAACAAATCTACCTGATAAAGAGTTTAAAGTAATGGTCTTCAAGATACTCACCAAACTGGAGAAGAGTGGTTGAACTAAGTGAGAACTTTAATAGATAGAAAACATTAAAAAAGAACCAATCAAGATTTGAAGCATACAATAACTGAAATGAAAAATACACTAGAAGGAATCAACAGGAGATTAGAAGAATGGATCAGCAATCTGGAAGACAGGGTAACGGGAAAAAAAAACAAACAAACTCCTAAGCTCAACAGCAAAAAGAGGAAAAACAAAAAGACTGGTTAAAGGATCTCTTGGACAACATCAAACAAACAAATATTTGCATCACAGGGATCTCAGAAGGAGAAGAGAGAGAGAAAGGAACAGAAAGCATATTGGAACAAATAATAGCTGAAAACTTCCCTAACCTGGGGAAGGAAACAGACATCCAGGTTTGGGAAGCACACAGAGTTCCAAACAAGATGGACCCATGAAATTCTCTCTACACTGACACATAATAATTAAAACACCAAAGATGAAAAACCAAGGAAGAATTTTAAAAGCAACAAAGGTGGGAGCACCTGGGTGGCTCAGTTGGTTGAACATCCGACTTTCGCTCAGGTCATGATCTCACAGCCCATGAGTTCGGGCCCTGCGTCAGGCTCTGTGCTGCCTGCTTTGGATTCTGTGTCTCCCTTTCTCTCTGCCCCTCCCCGGCTCATGCTCTGTCTCTCTCTCTCTCTCAAAAACAAATAAACATGAAAAAAAAAAAAAAAGAAAGAAAAAAAGGCAGCAAAAATGAAGCAACTAATTATGTATAAGGGAAATGCCACAAGGCCATCAGCTGATTTTTTTCAACAGAAATTTTGTAGGCAGTGACATGATATATTCAAAGTGCTAAAAGGAAAAACCCTAGAACTAAGAATATTCTGGTTAGCAAGGCTATCACTCGGAATAGAACGAGAGATAAAGAGTTTCCCAGACAAAAATTAAAGGAGTTAATTTACTATGAAACCAGCCTTACAATAAATGTTAAAGGAACTTCTTTTAGTGTAAATGAAAAGGCCATAATTAGAAAATTATAAAAAGAAAAAATACCATGAGTAAAAGCAAATACACACTAAAGTTATAAAAGCAATCATTTGTAAAGCTAAAAAGTTGAAAGACAAAAGCAGTAAAATCAATTTTATCTAAAAAATTAATTAAGGGGAACTCAAAAAACATAAAGATGTAAAATATGACAATATATACATAAAATATGGAAGAGGGAGTAAAAATGAAGTTCTTTTAGAATGTGATGCTATATTCTTAGGATATATGAATCTCATGATAACCACAAAGCAAAAAACTATAATAAATACAAAAAGGAAAGAGAAAGAAAGCCAAGTCTAACACTAAATAAAGTCATGAATCACAAGGAAAGAAAGCAAAAGAAGAAAGGGACAGAGAACTATAAAAACAATCAGAAAACTATGAACAAGATGGCAATAAGTACATATCTATCAATAATTACTTTAAATGTAAATGGTCTAAATGCTCCAATGAAAAGACATGGGAGGGTCTCCATGGGGAGGAAGAGGATTGAGGACCAAGGGTCTGCTGCCTCCCCTTTGTGCTGTGGGACCAGTTCTTTCGGGGGGGGGGGGTGCGGTTTATCAGGGGTGGATACCCATCCGCCTCTCCCAACAGCGTCAAGGACATGTGATTGGTGCTGAGCTATAGGTGTAGCTCCAAGGACTGGAGACCTCAAGTGCTCTGGGAGGACAGACATACCTCCCCATCCCCAGCTGAGGAAGACACATTTCCATTCAAGGGCTCAGAGTGGGCCGTGGCCAGCATGGCTTCAGCAGCGGGAGGAGCACAGCGTGACATCAGTGCAGTGGAAGACACAGCTCTGTCCTGCTGCGGCCACCTGGCCACCCGGGACCACCCGGGAGGAGCCTTGTAACAAGAGTCAATGTGGGCGCCTGGGAGGGCGGTGGGGCAGGAGGACCCGAAGCTCACCACACCCAACAGATACACCTTGGTAAAAGCCACATGGGTCGGCAAACCCCGAAAACAATCCAAAGAGTGGCCAGTCTCTCCACAGTTAACAGTAGAGGGGAGGCCACATCAAGATGGGTGGGAGGGTGGAGATGTGGCCAGGAACCAAACTTCCAGTGAGATTAACCACGAACGAACGGGAGGGTCACCACAGGCATGAAGAAGGCATGGAACTGGACCCCCCACCAGGCTCCCCAGACACAGGGGCCCTGCACCGGGAGGACAGATCCCTAGAACATTTGGCTCTGAAAGCCAGTGGAGCCAAACTTCTTGAGATTTTACAATCATAGGCTTAACTCTGGGTACTTTAAAATCTGTGAGTTTAGCTCCGGGAGAGGCAGAGGGTGAGGGCTACAGGAAACGGAGTCCCTGCCCTTAAAGAGACAGCTAACAAACCACCGCTGTGAGCTTTTGAGCTAAGGCATAGAAACAGCAGTTCGCAAAGTGCCTGGGGCACACAGGAAGAAGATTTAGTTACTAACCCCAGAAATTTGCTGGAGGGCCAGGGATCTTTAGGAGGCTTCTCACTTCTCCAAGAACAAACGACCTGGTACAAATCTGGATAGTGACATGCAGAAGAATGAACCTGGACCACTTTCTTACACCATACATAAAAATAAACCCCAAATGATTTAAAAATCTAAATGTCAGACTCCAAACCATGAAACTCCTAGAAGAAAACAAAAGATATCCAAATAATCTCTTGGACATCAACCATAGATGTCCTCAGGCAAGAAAAACAAAAGCAAAAACAAAAGCAAAACTATTGGGACTACCCCAAAATAAAAATCTTTTGCACAGCAAAGAAAACCACTGACAGAATGAAAAGGCAATGGAAGAAGACATTTGCAAAATGATATATCTGATAAGGGCTTAATATCTAATATAAATAAAAAAATTTATACCATTCAACACCAGAAAACTGAATAATCCCATTAAAGATGGTTAGAGGACCTGAATACACATTTTCCCAAAGAAGATACACAGATGGCCAATAGGTACATGAAAAGATGGCTGTCACTCACCATCATGGTAATGGAAATCAAAACCAAGTGAGGTATCACCTCACATCTGCCAAAATGGCTGTTATTAAAAAGGTAAGAAAAAATAAGTATTGTTGATGATGTGGAGAAAAAGGAACTCACGTGCACTGTTGGAGAAATGCAAACTGGTAGAGCCACTGTGGAAAACAGTAGGAAGGCTCCTCAAAAAACTAAAAAGAGAAATATCACATGATCCAGTAATCCCATTATTGGGTTTTTACTCAAAGAAAACAAAACATGAATTCAAAACGGTATATGCACCCCTATGCTTATTGCAGGATTATTTACAATTGTCAAGATATGGAAGCAATCTAAGTGTCCATCAACAGAGGAATAAAAAAGATGTAAATATATACATATGTACACACACACACACACACACACACACACACACACAGGGATATTACTTAACCATGAAAGGGAATGAGATCTTGCCATATGAGACAACACAGATGGACCTAGAGGGCATTATGTTCAGTGAAGTAAGTCAGACAGACAAAGACAAATACCGTAAGATTTCACCTAGAAGATCTAAAAAGCAAAAGAAACAAAGTAGAAACAGATCCACAAGTAGAAAAAAACTGATGCATGCCAGAGGGGAGAGGCATGAGGGAAGGGGCAAAATGGGTGGAGGGGAGTGGGAGATTCAGGGGGATGAAAGGCACAGCATAGGGAACACAGTCAATGATATTGTGACGGTGTTGTATGGGGATAGATACACTTATGGGGAGCATAAGGTACAGAGAGGGCCAATCACGTTGTACACCTAAAACTAATGTAACAATATATGTCGACTCTATTCCAGTTAAAAAAAAGGGTGCCTGGGTGGCTCCGTCAGTTAAGAGTCTGACTTGATTTTGGCTCAGGTCATGATCTCACCCTTAGCGAGACAGAGTCCCGCGCAGGGCTCTGCGCTGACAGTGTGGAGCCTGCTTGGGATTCTCTCTCCTTCTCTCTGTTCCTCCCCTACTCATGTGCAAGTGCATGTGTACACTGTCTCTCAAAATAAATAAACTTAAAAAAAGTTAAAAAAATAAAAGAGCTAAGGGACTTTAAAGAAAAGTGCAATGGTTAGAAGAGACAATGAAAAGCAATAGTGACTCTTCAGGCCTCATCCTGTGTGTCTATCAAGTATCTACTATAGTGTCTTAACATACTTCCCACAATATCACCTACTCCTTCCCTCCCACATTCTTTATCATAAACAAAAATAGAAGCTGTAAGCAGAGAATTTGTTCCATACCTAAAAATTACTTGTATCCATATTAACCTCAATTTGAGTTCTAACAAATTTCTAATACAATCACATGTCTTCAACTCCTTTGTCTTACTTTTCCTTTTGGTTAAACATTCCCATGTCTGCTCTCTTCCAAAAGGCACCAACTACACTTATGGGTAATTGCTTATGTAACTGACTTTTGTCTTTGGGACAGGGGATACAATCAGGATTGTAGGGACTGATGTAGAAAGTAAGTTTGGGAGAAGGCTTCTGGCAAAGCAAAGTTCATCACTGCACATAAGATGGACTGTGAAAATGGAATAGAACACCACTCATTTATTACAAGTGCTCACCACGGCCAGGCAGTGCATCAGAATTTCATGTGTACGGTCTTGCTTTAGCCCACAATTCTGGGAGTTGAATATTTTACAAATGAAAGAAATGAGTCTTAGAAAGGGTAAGTAATTTTTTCAAGGTCACATAAGCATTAAATAGAACAAACAGGGAGTCTAAGCTAGGCAGTCTGACTCTTCCTGGTTTTTAATCGCTTTCCTAGAGACCATATAACAGACTTTCTATAACTTTTCTCAAGGCACCTCTATTCTCAACATCGACACATACACAACTTTGCCTTCCCATGGAATCTTAAGCTTAACTTACCATAGTGTTTATCTTACTAAATTGTAATTATCTGTTTACTTTTCTGTATTGCTTATTAGACTTCAAGTATCACAAGACAGATAATGTGTCAGCACATAACATAGTGCTTGAAACATAATAGGAACTACATAGAATTGCTGAAAAAAAGAATTAATTGTATTTTAACTATCTCCCCCATCAGATGCTAAGTTTATTAAGTGTGGGGACTGAAATTTTAATTTCTGGAATTTTGGTGCCTAACACCAAGCCTTGAACCTGAAAGATGTTTAATACATAATTGCTAAATGAATGCTTGTTCATATGTCAGCTTCAAATATAATCAGAGCACTTCTAAAAGCGGTTATTTATTATTTTGATTTAACAATTTATCTGCTGGGAATATAATGGTAAACAAAAATAGATGTGATCTGTGCAGTTTTTTTTTTTTTTAAATTTTAAACGGTGAAAGCACATGAGTGGTGGAGAGATGCAGAGGGAGAGAAAAAGAGAGGGAGAGAGAATCTTAAGCAGGCTCCACACTCAGCATGGAGCCTGATGTAGGGCTCGATCCCACAACCCTGGGATCAGGACCTAAGCCGAATCAAGAGTTGGACTCTCAACAGAGTGAGCCACCCAGGTGTCCCTATGCAGTTATTTATAATCTAATGAAGCAAGCTAACAAAAGCAAGTATACAAAGAATTACTGATTGTCATAAGTGCTGTGAAGTAAAGAAACTCTAGTCCAAGACAGAGAACTTATTTTATTTTTAGTTTTTTTAATGTTTATTTTTGAGAAAGAGAGAGAGAGAGAGAGAGAGAGAGAGAGACAGACAGAGCATGAATGGGGGAGGGGCAAAGAGAGAGAGGGAGACACAGAATCCAAAGCAGGCTCCAGGCTTTGAGTTGTCAGCACAGTGGGGCTCGCAGGGCTTGAATTCACGAACCATGAGATCATGACCTGAGTCGGACGCTTAACTGACTGAACCACCCAGGTGCCCCTAAGGGAACTCACTTTAAATGAGGTGAAACAGGGAATATTTCTCTGGAAACATAACATTTAAGCTAAAAATTCAGAATACGGCCAGTCATGAAAAGAACTGAGTGGAAAAAAGTGCTCTAGGTAGAAGGAAGAGCATGCCAAAACAGTAAGTTGGGAGAAAAAGAAAGTAAGACAATAATACCAGTTCAGCCAAGTTCGGCAGTGGGGAACGATGAATTTCTAAAGCTAACAGGTGATGCTTTTTTTGCTATAATCAGGGAGCAATTCTGATAGCAAGTTACCATCACTAGTATTTAATACTGTTCTCTGGGCTCAAATGCATATACAAAGTAATAATAATTTCACACAGTACTTTCTAGGACCATAGGAAATAATGTGTGTTCCAGACTGAATAAAATTAAACCAGGGATGGAATGTGATCAAGGACAGAAGTTTCTACTCCTGAACTCAGTGATGGGCTCAACAAAAAGTTTTGTTTTTAAATTTTTATTTAATTTATTTTTTCAATTTACATCCAAGTTCATTAGCATATAGTGCAACAATGATTTCAGGAGTAGATTCCTTAATGCCCCTTACCCATTTAGCCCATCCCCCCTCCCAAAATCTCTCCAGTAACCCTCTGTTTGTTCTCCATATTTAAGAGTCTCTTATGTTTTTGTCTCCCTCCCTGTTTTTTTTTTATTATTTTTGCTTCCCTTCCCTTATGTCCATCTGTTTTGTATCTTAAAGTCCTTATATGAGTGAAGTCATATATTTGTCTTTCTCTAATTTTGCTTAGCATAATACCCTCTAGTTCCATCCAAGTAGTTGCATATGGCAAGATTTCATTCTTTTTGATTGCCAAGTAATACTCCATTGTATATATTTACACCACATCTTCTTTATCCATCGATGGACATTTGGGCTCTTTCCATACTTTGGCTATTGTTGATAGTGCTGCTATAAACATTGGGGTGCATGTGCCCCTTTGAAACAGGGATAAATACCCTTGGATAAATACCTAGTAGTGCGATTGCTGGGTCGTAGGGTAGTTTTACTTTTAATCTTCTGAGGAACCTCCATACTGTTTTCCAGAGTGGCTGCACACCACCAGTTTGCATTCCCACCAGCAGTGCAAGAGAGATTCTTTCTCTGCATGTTCGCCAACATCTGTTGTTGCTTGAGTTGTTAAGGTTAGCCATTCTGACAGGTGTGAGGTGGTATTTCATTGTGGTTTTGATTTGTATTTCCCTGATGATGAGTGATATTGAGCATCTTTTCATGTGTCTGCTAGACATCTGGATGTCTTCTTTGGAGAAGTGTCTATTCATGTCTTTGGCCCATTTGTTCACTGGATTATTTGTTTTTTGGGTGTTGAGTTTGATCAGTTCTTTATAGATTTTGGATACTAACCCTTTATCTGAGATGGCACTTGCAAATATCTCCTCTCATTCTGCCGGTTGCCTTTTAGTTTTGTTGATTTTTCCTTGGCTGTGCAGAAGCTTTTTATTTTGATGAGGTCCCAGTAGTTCATTTTTGCTTTTGTTTCCTTTGCCTCTGGAGACGTGTTGAGTAAGAAGTTGCTGTGGCCAAGGTCAAAGAGGTTTTTGCCTGCTTTCTCCTCGAGGATTTTGATGACCTCCTGTCTCACTTAGGTCTTTCATCCATTTTGAGTTTCTTTTTGTGTATGGTGTAAGAAAGTAGTCCAGGTTCATTCTTCTGCATGTCGCTGTCCAGTTTTCCCAGCACCACTTGCTGAAGAGACTGTCTTTATTCCATTGAATATTCTTTCCTGCTTTGTCAAAGGTTAGTTGGCCATATGTTTGTGGGTCCATTTCTGGGTTCTCTATTCTGTTCCATTGATCTGAGTGTCTGTTCTTGTGCCAGTACCATACTGTCTTGATGATTACAGCTTTGTAATACAGGTTGAAGTCCATAGACAGAAAGTTTTAATAAGCAATCGTAGAGGTGACTGATGTAGTTCTTTCCCTCATCACCGACTCCCCTTCATGCAGTTATCTGCCAGGCATTGTGGTAAGTACTCTGGGAACAGATGGGGCTTGTGATAAAAACAAGACACCTGCTCTTGCCACTGTAGAAGGCAGAGCTGGAAAGGCACGGTGCTGCTTCCCATTAACCCTGGAATCAGTCTTTTTTAAAGGTAATCATCACTTTTTATGTCTTTTCAATTTATTTATTTAACTCCAAGTTAGTTAACATACACTGTAGTATTGGTTTCACGAGAACCCATTGATTCATCACTTACATATGACACCCAGTGCACATCCCGACAAGCGCCCTCCTTAAGGCTGATCATTCATTTAGCCCATCCCCCACCCACCTCCCTCTAGCAACCCTCAGTTTGTTCTCTGTATTTAAGAGTCTCTTATAGTTTTCCCCCTCTCTGTTTTTATCTTATTTTTGCTTCCCTTCCCCTATGTTCATCTGTTGTGTTTCTTACATTCCACATGAGTGAAATCATATGATATTTATCCTGAATGACTTATTTCACTCAGCATAATATACTCTAGTTCCATCCACATTGAGGAAACAGAGAGCTTCCCCCTAAGGTCAGGAACATGACAGGGATGTCCACTCTTTCCACTGTTATTCAGCATAGTCCTGGAAGTCCTAGCTTCAGCAATAAGATAACAAAAAGAAATAAAAGGCATACAAATTGGCAAGGAAGAAGCCAAACTTTCACTATTGGCAGATGATATGATACTCGACATGGAAAACCTAAAAGACTCCACGAAAAATCTGCTAGAACTGATACATGAATTCAGCAAAGTCACAGGATATAAAATCAATGTGCAGAAATCAGTTGCATATCTATAACACCAATAATGAAACAGCAGAGAAATCAAGGAATCAATCCCATTTACAATTGCACCAAAAACCTTAAAATACCTAGGAATAAAGCTAACCAAAGAGATAAAAGATCTACATGCTGAAAACTATGCTGAAAACTACACAAAGCTTGTGAACAAAATTGAAGACACAAAAAATGAAAAAACATTCCATGCTCATGGATTGGAAGAACAAACATGGTTAAAATGTTGATACGGCTCACAAAATCTACACATTCAGTGCAACCCCTTGGAGTTAGCCTTTTTCATGGAAGAAACATGGCCTGTCTTAGCAACTTAAAAAAATTCATTTCCTGATTTGTGCTTGGAAAACATAAACTGGGGCACCTGGGTGGCTCAGTCAGTTAAGCATCTGACTTCAGCGCAGGTCATGATCTCACAGCTCATGAGTTCGAGCCCCATATCAGGCTCTGTGCTGACAGCTCAGGGCCTAGAGCCTGCTTCAGATTCTGTGTCTCCCTCTCTCTCTCTGCCCCTCCCCTGCTCATGCTCTGTCTCTCTCTCAAAAAAATAAACACTGAAAAAAAAAGAAAAGAAAACCACAAATTGTATATATTGAAGGTGTACAATATAATGTCTATATGTGTAAACACTGTGAAATGATTGTCCAAACCAAAGCTGTGGACATATCCATCTCCTCCTATAGTTATCTTTTGCTTTTTGCTGATGAGCAAACTGGAGGTGTACTCATTTAGCAAATTTCAACTATACCATACACTATTAATTAATTACAGTCACCATGCTGTACATGAGATTTCTAGAACTTATTCACAGCTCAAAGTTTGTTCTTTTTGATCAATAGCTCTCCTTTTCCCCCACCCCTCTCTGCAGTTCAACCTTTTTTGGATTCCACATATAAGTGAGATCATGTGGTCTTTGTGTCTGACTCATTCCACTTAGCATAATGTCCTCCAGGTTCATTCATGTTGTCACAAATGGCAGGGTATCCTCCTCTTTTTAAGACTGAAATAATATTCCATGGTGTATGTATGTCTCACATTTTCTTTGTATACTCGCCAGCTGATGAACATTTAGATTATTTTCCTATCTTGGCTACTAGAATAATTCATTTCAGCAAATTTTGAAGGGTCTATTTAACGTGTACAGTTCTGCCTCATGAAACATGTAGACCACCTTGGCTCAATGTGAGCCCCGCATCACATGATGGTCGCATGTCAGATTGTTTGTTCTGTTTTTCCAGGAATCTACAACTATGGAGTATTATTTTCTTCTGCTGGAAATATTCTTAAAAAGTGAAGAAATAACTGTCATGGCAACAATTTTAGCAAGAGAACCTAAGCATAGTATTAAGAGCACCTGAGGTCACAGGAGACACAGGCAGAACTGGAAAGCTGGCCTTTTGTAATGTATTTCTTTTTTCTGGATGGAACTGTATTTAAGATTTAAATAGGTACAATATTCTAGAGATATGATCATTTTTTTTAGTTTAAAAGTTTAAAAACTATATTTTGAAATAATTACAAATCAACTTTAAAAATCGAACAAAACAGCCCTCCAATAAAAAAACTATAACTGGAGAAAGAGTAGTTTTCAGGAATAAAGCATAAGATTTTAAATACATGATAATGCCAATAGCTTATAAGAAATAACACTAAATACAAGAATATACTGTCACATTTCGCTGCTTGTCAAAGAAACACGTGTCACAGTTAATCCTTTACTTGTTAACACTTAAAATTATTTGAGATCCCAAAAACCTGTATTGAAACATCATATTTCCCACTGATCGACTTTCCCTTGACTGGAAAAGAAAATGAACGGAAAGTTTCAAACAGCCATGAAGACACCAGTGCAGGAAAAAACACCCAAACAACAAAGATCTACGCTCTGATTTCCCACACATGACTAGTAACGCACGGACTGCAAAAGGAAACCCTAACGGCACCTCACTTCTTTCACAGACTGAGATGTCAGCCAGAAAAACCGTGCCAATATCAGTTAACTAAAGTTCATACGTTTTAATCATTAGAGAGTCTCCTAGGTCCTTATTCACATATATTCGTATCTCAGATTCAGTTCTAATGAAAATCTTCTATTTACTAGGTCATAATGTATTAGAAATATAAAAGAAGCAAGGCGAAGGGGTTAGTTCTAAAAGAGAAATACTAACATCAAAAAGAAACAAATTCTGCTTCAGGTAAAATGGAAGTACACATACTTCTTGCCATTTCTCTCACTACGTACAAATAAAAATCCTAGACATTACATATATTTAAAAAAAGAGTAAAAAAGTAAAAGGTGGAAAGAAGGAAGCAGAGGAACCATGGACCCCGGGACCTGAGGAACGACACGATGGTAAGTTTCCTGGTTTTTCTTTTGGCTTCAAATATCCCATACTTGGAGTGGGAGAATCAGGCAACGTGTATATGTCAACAGGTTTAGACAAAATAAACAAATAAACTAGCCAGACGAAGCTTGCTCTCTCTAGCCCCAGGAGAGGAAAAGCCAACCCAGCAAGACAGAAAACTTTTATTCAACAGCCCACCACTCTATCCAAATACCACCGAAGAAACACGGTGGCTCTGCTCCCACCCTTGCCAGCAAAGGCTGCTGGGGGGCCTGGATTTCCACGCTTGCCAGGCAGTAACAGGGCACCCCCAGCCCTCCTGCTGGAATAACATCAGAGAAGCTGAACAGAACGCCGGGCTTGCATCCCTACCTGGTGGTAATGAGGCCCACCTCATCACCCGGTATTAGCAGAAAAGAGGTCCGGAGTCTGGCAGGATGAGTCTCTGCCCATCTCTGCCCAACTGGGTAGTGTCTGAGGAAGACTTTCTCCATCAACATCTAGCAGTAATGAGGCCACACACACTGCAGTGTCAATGGAAACGCCCACGCCCCCTGAAGTAATAAGGGGCCCCTCCCCTAACCTGGTGTCCACAGAGACTGAGGGGTGAACTAGACCGCCACCTCCATCTGTCAGTAATGAGGCAGCGTCCACCCCCATAGCCTTCCCCAGCTGGTATGGTGCCAGAGCCAACTAAAGGTGACACTTTAGGAAGTTCCAGAGTCTCATAACATAATACAAAAATGTCCAGGTTTTAATAGAAAACCACTTATTCCAAGAACCAGGAAGATCTCAAACTGAGTGAAAAAAGACAACAGATATCAACACCAAAATGACAGAGATGTCAGAATTATCTGACAAAGATTTTACAGCAGCCATGATTGATAAAAGTGCTCAACCAGCAATTATGAACATGTTTGCAAATGAAAAAAATAGCCTCAAGAATAGATGATTACAGAATCACTATGAAGAACCAATTGAAAATGTTAGAACTGAAAAATACGATAACTGAAATAAAAAACTCAGATTGATTAAAGAAAAGATGTCAGTTCTCTCCACACCACATAGATGTAAAGATATAATGCAATTCTTATTAAAAACCTCATCAATGTTTTTTGCAGATACAGATAAGATTATTCTACATTTTATATATAAAGGCAAAGGAATTAGAATACCTAAAATAATTCTGAGAAAGAATAAAGTGGGAGGAATCAGTCTATGTGATTTGAAGACCTACCTTATTACACAAGAATAATTATATAACTACATATTATATAGCTACATAATCACAATAAAAACTGAAGTAATGGTGGAGGTTTAACAAAAGAGATTAACAGAAGAGAAAACCCAGATATAGACCCACACGAATACGCTCAACTGAATTCTGATGAGGGGGTCCTAAGTCTCACACCTTATACAAAAGTTAACTCAAAATGAATCATGGGGGGAGGGTGCCTGGGTGGCTCATTTGGTTAAGTGTCTGATTCTTGATTTTGGCTCAGGTCATGATCTCACGGTTTGTGGGTTCTAGCCCTGTGTCGGGCTCTGTGCTGATTGCATGCGCCTGCTTGGGATTCTCTCCTCTCTCTTTCTCTCAAAATAAATAAACTTAAAAAATTTTTTTAAAAATGAATCATGGACTTAACTATAAAACATTAAAATAGAACGTTTAGGAAAAAGAGAAAATTTTTAGGATCTAGGTCGTTAAGCACAGAGTTCTTAGACTTGACATCAAAGCACAATCTATAAAAAGAAAAGTGGATAAATTGGACTTCATAGAAATAATAACTTGTGCTCTGGGAAAGACCCAACTAAGGAGATGAAAAGCTAAGCTCCAGAGGAGCACATGCCTGACAAAGTATCTAGAATGTATACAGTTCTCTGACATTCAACAGTAAAACAGCAAGTAATCTAATTAGAAAATGTACAAAAGACATTAAGAGAAACTTCATTAAAGAGGATAGATAGCAAATACAGACATGAAAAGATATTGTCATCATTAGCCATTAGGGAAATGAAAATTAATACGATGAGCTACTACTACACACCCATAAAAATGGATAAAATGAAAACTATTCACAACAATGGTGCCAGCTGGTGAGGATGTGAAACACTGATCAATCTTACAGTGGTGATGGGTACAGTCACTCTGAAAAACAGTTTGGCAATTTTTTAAAAACACGAATATGCGATCACCATATGATCCAGCAATTGTACTTTCAGTCATTTATCCAAAGAAATAAAAATTTCTGTTCACACAAAACATATACATGAGTATTTACAGCAGCTTTATTTGTCATAACCCAAACTGGAAATCACCCCCTTCAGGTTAACCCCCCTTTGGTGCACCACCCACATCACGGAGAACACTCAGCAATAAAAACAGTGAACTGCTGGTGCACACAACAACCTGGATGGATCCCAGCGTGCTGCACCGAGGGAAAAAAGTCCATCACTAAAGGTTACATACAGTATGACGGCATTTATAGAGCGCTCTAGAAATGCAAAACCTGAGATGAAATGAGAACAGATTAGTGATCTCCAGAGGGTGGGAGTGGGAGGGAAGTGGGTGTCACTATAAAAGGCAACGTCAGGAATCTCTGCGACGATGTTCTGTATCTTGCCTGCCTAAGTGTCATTATTCTGGTTTTGAGGTTGAACTATAGTTTTGCAAAATGTTACCATTGGGGAAAACTAAGTAAAGGGTATTATGGGATTCCTATTATTTTTTTTTACAACAGCATGTGAATCTACAACTATCTTAAAATAAAGACTTCAATTTATTTTTTTTTATTATTATTTTTTTTTATAAATTTTTTTTCAACGTTTATTTATTTTTGGGACAGAGAGAGACAGAGCATGAACGGGGGAGGGGCAGAGAGAGAGGGAGACAGAATCGGAAACAGGCTCCAGGCTCTGAGCCATCAGCCCAGAGCCCGACGCGGGGCTCGAACTCACGGACCGTGAGATCGTGACCTGGCTGAAGTCGGATGCTTAACCGACTGTGCCACCCAGGCGCCCCAAGACTTCAATTTAAAAAAGAGAAATTTCAGCCAATAGAGAGAAAATCTTTAATAGATAAACTCACCAAGCTTACCTGTCAGGCTACTATTATAAACTAAATAAAGGTTAACAGCTCAAGGCAAAACAGCAATACAACAGGGAATATTTGATGCTTATCATAATAATCCTAGGGCATAAAGGAAAAATCAAAAATTTATCATAATTTGTATAAAAGATCACAGAAATTTAGGAAGACTGGTATTAAAAATGTTAAGGTTTACAAAATCCATAAGTATCCCATTTTGACAATGCTCCTTACACACCACCCATGACTTGAGACCCCCCAGTGACCCTCCCCCACTTCTTGCCAGGTCAGTGTAACAACTCTCTACTTGTTCTTTTGTTCTTGTCTCCAGGTGCTTTCATTTCATCCTCTAGTCCTTGGCTGTAATCAGCTAAAATGTAAATGCAGTCATGACACTCTGGTCTTCCTCCTTCAACAGCATCTCCGAGTACTAAGGACAGGGTTTAATTGCTTTTTAGATCAGCACACAAGTGGTTTTATGAAATATCTCCTTACCCACTCTATAGCTTCATCTCCTAATGCTCTTCCACATTTTCCCGTGTGTAAATCACATAACGTTTCTCTCTTATATTCCATAACATTAAACCTCTCCACATATTGTCCTCTTGGAGTTAAATTCCCTTCCTGCTCCGGCCGCCTGGATAACTCCTGGTCATCTAACAAGACTTCCAGAAGTTCTTTGTTCCGGACTATGTGAATGTGCTTCCATAGTACGTCACAGTATTCATCGCATAGCATCGCCAGCCTTTATTCCTTCACTATTAGTAAGTTGAGGGCAGGAATCATGCATTTACTTTTTTATTCTTCAGTATATGAAATCTTTAAGTCTCCCAGCAAATATTACTTTAGTGAATAAATGGCTGTCTTCTAGATTATTTTTAAATGTTCAAAAATCACTTGTAAATGTCTTAAATTCCTTGAATTTTTCTTTTAATATATTATGGATAATATAACCATGGATATTCACACATACTGATATCTAAACCTACTTGAATCTATTTATATTTTTTAGCTTACGATATATATCCACATGTAGAGGTTTGATAAACATGACTTACTATGTAAAGTATAATTTCTTCTTATTTATTCTAAGGGTATATATTTTCGGCTTCATGGGAAACTTCAAACTTCATCATTTTCCCAAACAGATAATGCAGTTACCCCATATTTCATGTTCACCAGGTAATTCATTACATGATTCTCTAGCCAATTTTCTTCTGCCTTTAGGATATTTAAGAAATCTGTCTTACAAATTTTAGCGACTCTTCCAAAGTATTTGCCCTTCATTTATTACCTGGTAGTCTTTGTTCTCTTTATTTGGGAAAATTTCCCCATTCTGTCCTTTTTTTCTCTTTTTCTGCCAGTTAGTTACATAGGAATTTTGTCTGGTAATCTGATCTTTTAAGTCTATATGCTTACATTAGTATTTTAAAACTATTTGGAGGTTGAGTTGGGTCCAAGATAGCAGCACAGCAAGTCCTGAACCATGTTCTCCCCTGGACACAAATCTACAACTATGTGTGGAATAATTCCCACTGAAAGGGACCTGAAAATGGAATGAACGGAGCCTCCAAAACAAAGGATAAAAGGGCAACATCAGTAAGAGAGGGAGGCAGAAACACGAACTTGTTAGGGGAAAACAACACCCCAGCTGCTATGGGTCACAATCAGAAGGGATATAAAAGGTATGCAATGTTTGCTGGAGGAGTAAGAGATTCGAACTCCATATCCCAAACCTTAGATCCTGCACAGGAGAGAGGAGCCCCCAAAACAGTGAACAGGGATTATGTTCAGGAAAACTATAAAACCATAGGGAACAGAAAACTCACTCTAACGGGCTTTGGCACAGACTCAAACACTAGTCTGAACTGCACACAGACAATAGGGAAAGGAGACCCATTCGTTCACCTTAAAAAGTCTGTGGGAGGGACTGGAAACAGCAGGGACTTTCCGCTGGGGAAAGAAACAATGGCAGAAGCCACTCAGTTTACCTTCCTAATTCTAGTACCAGGGAGCACCCTTGTGACATTCTTCCTCTAATCTGCTAGCACCAATGCCTATGCCCCTGAGAGCTGTGCCCACCAACATGCTGCACAGTCAGGAATGTGCTTTGCAACTGGGGTCGGGAGCCACCCCTACCTGCCAACCCATGACAGCAGTCACAGGGGCTTCCTGCAGCTAGACTGAGTCCCGGCCCCGCCCACTAGCACGCACAGCTATGGCCTCACTGTAGTAAGAGGGTGCACACAGCCCACAGAGAAGACCATCCTTGAGTGCCATGCTCTGGTGACCAGAGGATACTGCACTTTTGAGCCTCGTAAGACATCTCTTACATAAGGTTACCCCTTCCAGACTGGGAGAGGTGGTTGTCTTACCTAAATATATAGAAACAAACACAGAGCATCAAGAAAAAGGAGGAGAAAAACAAATACGTTCCAAAAGAAAGAACAAGATAATACCACAGAAAAACTAAATGAGGAGCGCCTGGGTGGCTCAGTTGGTTAAGTGTCCGACTTCGGCTCAGGTCATGATCTCGCGGTTTGTGAGTTTGAGCCCCACATCAGGATCTGTGCTGATAGCTCAGGGCCTGGAGCCTGCTTCAGATTCTGTGTCTCCCTCTCTCTCTGTCCCTCCCCCGCTTGTGCTCTTTCTGTCTCTCAAAAATGAATAAATGTAAAAAAAAAATTAAAAAAAGGAAAAAAACTAAATGAAATGGTGATAAGTAATCTGCCTAATAAAGAGTTTAAAGTAATAGTTATAAAGTTCACCGAACTTCAGAGAAAAATGGATGAACACGGAGAGAACCTCAACAAAGAGACAGAAACATAAAAGGTATGTAATGTTTGCTGGAGGAATAAGAGATTCTGAACCGAACTTGTAACAGAAGTTGTAACTGAACAGAAAGTTGTAACTGAACTGAAAAATTCACTAGAAGGGTTCAACAGCAGCCTGAATGAGGTCGAACAAATCGGTAAGTTGGAAAACAAAGCAATGAAACTCACAGAGACTGAGCAGCAAATGTAAAAATGAATTAAGAACAGTGACGATACCCTAAGGGACCTTTGGGACAATTATCAAGCAGAATAATGTTCGCATTATAGAGATCCCAGAAGAAGAAGAGGAAAGAGCCAGAAAAATTATGTGAGAAATAATGGTTGAAAACTTCTTCAATCAGGGGAAGGAATCAGACATCTAAGTCCAGGAAGCCCAGAGAGTTCCAAATAAGATGAACACAAAGAAATCTACACTGAGACATATTATAATCAAAATGATAAAAGTTAAGGATAAAGAGAGAATCCTAAAAGCAGCAAGAGAAAAACAACTTGTTACACACAAGGGGAAACCCCAAAAACTCACAGCAGAATTTCCAGCAGAAACATTATGGGCCAGAAGGGTGTGGCATGACATATTTAAGATGCTGAAAGAAAACAGAATCTTTCAATCAAGAATTCTCTACACAGTGAAGTTACCACTCAGGATTGAAGGACAGATTTGGAGTTAAAGGAGTTCATCGCCACCAAACCAGCTCTGTAAGAAGCATTAAAGGGTCTTCTTTCAGCTGAAAAGAAATGGCACTAATTAATAAGAAAACACAGAAAAGTAAAAACCTTACTGGAAAAGGTAATATATAACAAAGGTAGTAGATCAATCACTTATAAAGCTAGCATGAAGGTTAAAAGACAAAAGTAGTTAAAATTATTAAAAGTACAATAATTAATTAAAGGAAACATAGGACAAAAAGATGTAAAATGTGTTATTGAAAATATAAAAGCTGGGGGGGGTGTTGTAAAAAGGTAAAGTTTTGGAATATGCTTAAAATTAAGTTGCTATCAACTTAGACTGTTATTTACATACGATATTTTATGTGAATCTGACAGCAATCACAAGGAAAAAACTTATAACAAATACACAAAAGAAAATAAGAAAGGAATGTAAACATGACATTATAGAAAGCCAAATCATAAAAGACAAGAAAGAAACAAGAAAGAACAATAAAATTGCCATAAAACAATGAGCAAAATGGCAATAAGTGTATATTTACCAATAATTATTTTAAAAGTAAATGGCCTAAATTCACCAATCAAAAGACAGTGACTGAAGAGATAAAAAAAAAAAAAAAAAAAAAAAAAAAAAAGAAAAACAAGACCTATCTACATGTTGCCTACAAGAGACTAACTTCAGAAATAAGCATGCATGGACTGAAAGAAAGGGATGGAAAAAGATATTCCATGCAAATGAAAATGAAAAGAAAGATGGAGGAGCTATACTCATATCAGACAAAAGAGAGTTGAAAACAAAGACTGTAATTTAAGGCAAAGAGGGTACTGTATAATGACAAAAGGGTCAATCTAGCAAGAAAACATAAAATTTATAAATACATAGGAACCCAATGTACAAGCACCAAAATATATAAAGCAAATTTTAACAGACCTAAAGAGAGAAAATGAAAGCAATACAATAACAGTAGGAAACCTCAATACCCACTTTCATTAATCAATAGATCAGATAAAAAAATCAATATGGAAACATCAGCCTTAAAAAACACATTAGACTACACAGACTTAATAAATATACACAGAACATTCAATCCAAAAGTTGCAGCATACACATTCTTCTCAAGTGCCCATTAAACATTCTCTTGAATAGATCATGCATTGGACAACAAAACAAGTCTCAATGAATTCAAGAAGACTGAAATCATATCAAGCATCTTTTCCAGCCACAATAGTGTAAAACTAGAAATTAATTACAAGAAGATAAATGGGAAAACTATAAATATGTGGAGTTTAACAATATGTTACTGAGCAGCTGTGTAAGAGAAGAAATCAAGGAAGAAATTAAAAAAAAATCTAGAGACAAATGAAAACAGAAATATGACGTGCCCAAATCTATATATAGCAAAAGCGGTTCTAAGCGGTAAGTTCATAACAATACAGGTCTACCTCAAAAAACAAGAAAAATGTCAATCTAACTTTACACCTACAGGAACTAGAAAAAGAACAAACAAAGCCCCAAACTAGAAGAAGGAAAATAATAAAGATCAGAGGAGAAAGAAATGCAGAGAGACTAAAAGGACAATAGAAAAGATCACTGAAACTAAGAGCTGGTTCTCTGAAAAGATAAAATCAACAAATCCTTAGCTAGACTAACCAAGAACAGAAGAGAGAGGACTCAAACAAATACAATCAGAAATGAAAGAGGAGAAATTACAACTGATATCACAGATATACAAAGGATCATACCAGATTACTAGGAGCAATTATACATCAACAAATTGGAAAATATAGAAGAAACGAAAAAATTCTTAGGAACACACAATCTTCCAAGACTGAATCATGACGAAACAGGAAATCAGAACAGACCAATTATTAGTAAGGAGAATGAATCAGTAATCAAAAATCCCCCAAAAAACAAAAGTCCAGGACCAGATGGCTTTACTGGTATTGTCTACCAAACATTCAAAGAAGATTTAATACCTATACTTCTCACACTCTTCCAAAAAATAGAAGAGGAAGGAAAGCTTCCAAACAAATTCTACAAGGTCAGCATTACCCTGAGAGCAAAACTACACAAGAACATCACAAAAAAAGGAAATTACAGGCCAACATCCTTGATGAACACAGGTGTAAAAATCAACAAATATTAGCAAACGAATTCCAACAATACGTTAAAAGGATCATAAACCACGGCCGCCTGGGTGACTCAGTTGGTTAGGAGTCCAACTCTTGATTTCGGCTCAAGTCATGATCTAATGGTTCATGAGATCAAGCCCCACACTGGGCTCTGCGCTGACAGTGCAGAGCCTGGTAGGGATTCTCTCTCTGTCCCTCTCGTGTCTTTCTCTCTCTCTCTCTCTCTCTCAGAATAAATAAATTAACTTTAAAAAAGAAAAAGAAAAAAAAAAGAGTCATACACCAGAATCAACTGGGATATATTCCAAGGATGCAAGCTTGGTTCAATATCTGCAAATCAATTAAAATGATTCACTATATTAACAAAATGAAAGATAAAAAATATATGAACATCTCAATAGATGCAGAAAAAGCATGACAAAAGTCAACATCTATTTATGATAAAAACCACTCAACGAAGTGGGTAGAAAAGAATGTACCTAAACATAATAAAGGCCATATATGACAATCCCACCGTTAACATCATAATGGTGATCCTCTAAGAACAGGGATGCTCACTCGTGGCACTAGTATTCAATAGAGTACTGGAAGTCCCAGACATGGCAATTAGGCAAGGAAAAAAAAAGTCATTCAAATCGGAAAGACAGAAACAAAACTGTCACTATTGGCAGATGACATGATATTATATACAGAAAACCCTAAAGAATCCACCAAAAGACTGCTAGAACGAATCTATAAATTCAGTAAAGTTGCGGATACAAAATCAGTATTCAGAAATCCATTTCATTTCTATGCACTAATAATGAGAATCAAGAAAACAATCCCATTTATAATTCCATAAAAAAGAATAAGATATCTGGCAATAAATGTAACCAAGGAGATGAAAGACCTCTACACTGAAAACTGGAAGACGTTGGTGAAAGAAACTCAAGAAGATGTAAATAAGGGGCCCCTGGGTGGCTCAGTCAGTTGAGGTTGAGCTTCCGACTTCAGCTCAGGTCATGATCTTGTGGTTCGTGACCTCAGGCCCCACATAGGGCTCACTGCTGTCAGCCTGTCAGTGCAGAGCCCACTTTGGATCCTCTGCCCCCTCTCTTTGCCCCTCGCTTGCTTGCTCCCCCCGCCAACAAATAATTAAAAAAAAAAAAAAAAAAGAAGATGCAAACAAACAGAAAGATGTTCTGTGCTCATGGATTGGGAGAATTAATATTGTTAGACTGTCCATACCACACAAGGCAATCTAAAGATTCAATGCAATCCCTGTCAAAATACCAATGGCATATTTTATAAAACCAGAATAATTCTACAATTTATATGGAGCCACAAAAGATCTCAAAGAGCCAAAACAATCTTGAGAAAGAACAGAGCTGGAGGTATCACACTTCTTGATCTCAAACTATGCTGCAAACCTAGACTAATCAAAACAGTATGATATTGGTATAAAAATAAACACACAGATCCATGGAACCAAAGTCAGCAAATGACAAATTTCATATGATTTCACTCATATGTTTAGGAAACACTATAGAAGAAGATAGGAGAATGGGAAGGAGAAATAAGATAAAAACCAGAGGGAGGCAAACCATAAGGGACTTAAATACAGAGAACAAACTGAGGGTGGCTGGAGGGGAGGTGGATGGGGGGATGGGCTAAATGGTGATGGGCATTAAGAAGGGCACTTGTTATGGGGCGCCTGGGTGGCGCAGTCGGTTAAGCGTCCGACTTCAGCCAGGTCACGATCTCGCGGTCCGTGAGTTCGAGCCCCGCGTCGGGCTCTGGGCTGATGGCTCAGAGCCTGGAGCCTGTTTCTGATTCTGTGTCTCCCTCTCTCTCTGCCCCTCCCCTGTTCATGCTCTATCTCTCTCTGTCCCAAAAATAAATAAACGTTGAAAAAAAATTTTTTAAAAAAAGAAAAGCAAAACAGTAGTAAATAACAAGAAAATTAAATGTGCGTGATTTTAAGCAATGAATGGGAATAAATAAAGAAAAATTGATGCTACGGACACTTTCTTTGAATACTACTGGGGACACAGCACTGACAATGTCAAAGTATAACTTATCTAAGAGTGGAAGGAGAACAGCTCTGCTTGTAGGAAAAAAATGGTTTTTAGACAGAAACTGTGACCATGATGGGAGCGGACAGCATAAACTTACATGAAGTAAAACATAAATAGATAACAGCAAGGCCCAAAAGGCCATTATAATAGACACATTTTGAAATTCAGGAGTGCAAAAATAATGTGGCCCCCTTTATAAAAAATGAAATGATTTGGGGCACCTGGGTGGCTCAGTCGTTTAAGTGTCCGACTTCGGCTCAGGTCATGATCTCACAGTTCGTGGGTTCGAACCCCGCGTCAGGCTCTGTGCTGACAGCTCAGAGCCTAGAGCCTGTTTCAGATTCTGTGTCTCCCTCTCTCTGCCCCTCCCCTGTTCATGCTCTGTCTCTGTCTCAAAAATAAATAAACATTAAAAAAAATAACAAAATTTTTAAAAATTTTAAAAAATGAAATGGTTAGTGTTTAAAAGGAAATTTTTACATGTCTTTACACAGCACTGTAAGGTAACAAAAATAAAACATAATTAAATTATATTGGAAAATGTCCTCTTAGAATTTTAAACCAAAATTTCTCTTCTTTCTACATCAGAATTTTTTTTTGATGAGAAAAGTATTTGATGAGAGAAAACAGGAAGTCACTTTGTGCTATTTTACAAAGCAACTCAATTATTAGAAAACACACAATTGACAAATATTATTAATCAACAAAATAAACTAAATAAGGAAGAAGCAGTACTGGTCAGACACTGTGATACGTATTTTTCCACATGTTTTCAACTATTCCTCTTCTAACATTACCTTTTTGCTCTACATAATAATCCCTTGAGTTACATGTTATTGATTCCAATCATAAAAACAAGAAACTGAGGCTGAGAGATTAAATACCTTGCTCTAACTCATGGAACGAGGATTTAAACCTAGATATTTGATCTAGCCCATGACTGTTCCAACATATGACTATTCATCTTCATTGAACACCTGGCACGTGCCTTTTATAGGTCCCCAGAGCCAAAAGGTAGGGGAAACACAGTAAGACACAAATACAAAACAAAACTTCATTAAATAACTTTATACCAGATAATGAAAGAGTTAATCTAAAGAGAAATACCATGCCAGAAAAAAATTACAGGTAAACAATTTTGTATTCCCCAAATGGGATTTGCAACACATGCCCAATGATGCAGTTGATAAACGCTAGGGATTTGCTGCTATTGACGTATTGTGGAAATATAGACAAGGTAGCAAAAACATTGTTACCAATCTGTCTAAAAAACCAAAATCTAATAATTCAAAGAAACCTTGAAAAATGTGAAGCAGTGACTGGATGGTTTACACTTTTACTTTATTAGGCTTCCAGTTTACACTAGAAAACTGCATTTTTTTATGGAAGTCATTTATAATATTCTTTGTATCATATTTCCACAATTGTTTATATTTTCCCCCATTTTTCTGATTGGATGAATGAAGACAGCCATATAAAAAATTATATAGAAGTGAATAACAAAATCAAGTTACATTCCATTAGAGACTAAGGCTCTAATTGGTCATCTTTTAATTTGTCATGAAATGATACGGAAGACAAAGAGAACAGTACATTTTGCAGTCACATGACACTGTTATAGGAAGTTCTATGACAAGAAAAGACTGCTATGGTCACAGTCAGTGGAATTAGACAACATACCAACATCTTTGTGCTTTAGGCAAAAAAAACAGTAAGAAAATTTATGAAGGGACAAAAATCTTGATCAGTGTTTTACAGACAAAGCAATGTCACGACTTAAGTTCATAAAATGCTACAAAATAGAGAAACTATTAATGTATAATGACTTTGATTTTCTACAATTCTGAAGAAAATACGATTACTTACTTTTTTCTCCGGTTTGATTCCACAAAATATTTACGAGCTCGATTTCGACATATTTTTTGTTGCTGCAGTAATATCTGGCGCTCTTCTTCCAAATTTTTCTCTAGATGGATTTTCATATCTCTAATGATAGCACAAAGTTAAGGACAATGGCTCATGTCTTCAGTGGATGAGTGTCAGTGCTATCTGAGATATAATCACAGCCTCATATTAATGATGCAATGATTTTTTGCGGAACAATTAATATGTGTATACATTAGTGTTAGCATATGGCCAGCAAATGTTTTACGTAAAAAAGATTCTGAATTAGTATTAGCACTGAACACACATCTCACTTTCCCTGGGGAAAAAATTGTACTTTTAGGTATTATGAATTCAGATAATGAGACTGCATAGCTTTACATTCATTACGAACCTCCACAAAACCAGCTAAATGCAAATCTGGATTGGATTTCTCATTCTTTGTTGTTCTCTATAGCTCCCTGTCACATTTGCAATAAATTCTCTACCTCTAGACCCAGTATATAAAGCATTTTATAATCCGGTCTGTTTGTTCAGCTTCAATTTTCAATGTTTCCCTGCATGAATCCTACGTCCAGACACATGAAGACACTGACGGAACAGACCGGGTGCTTCATACCATTACCACCGCCCAGCACCTCCTTGGCTAACTCCCCACATCTGCCTGGGGCCACCGCACACAGTTCCTCTCCTATTTTCTAGCCACTGGAGAACTTGACATCTTCCTGAGTACATGCTACAAATATCTGTCTCTACATTTCTAGAACTCCAATGCATGGCATGGTGCTTAGAATATAGTAATGGCTTAATAAAACCTCACTGAACCATTTCCTTGGAGAAAATTCTCCACAGACATACAGGACAAGATATATATATATATATATATATGTATATATATATATATATATATTATAGTTTTTAGTGTTGTTTATATACATATAAATATATATATTATATATATACATATAAATACATGTTTATATATATACAATGTATATATATATTTTATAGTTTTTAGTGTTGTAGTGTAGTGTAGACAGTGTAGACAGTAATCATCTACTATAGTGGAAGTATTTTCCCCAGTTCATTGCACTGACACAATTTCTCCTTACACTAAAGTTTTAAACTAATGAGTCATCTTTGAAGTAGCTTTTCTTTAAAATTTCTTTCGTTTCCAAAGGTAAACGTCCTATACCTTCAAACACATGAAAAAAAATAGGAGATTCTATTTTCTGTCTGTATTCTTTTACAACTTTATACTTCTATTTTATTGACTTAAGTTTATTTCAGAAGGCAGTACCAAGTGTGACACAAGGTAGAGATGGCGAATTTAGATTACTCTTTTCAGAGGTCTGAATACAGAGACTGAGAAGATACTAGAATAAAGTCAAAAGGGTTCTTAGGATCAAGGGGTTTGAGTCTTAGTTAATTTTAAGGATAGTCAAGACCTGAGTGTGTTTATAAAGCTGTAGGGAAGGAATGGCATCAGCAGTTGAAGGTAAATTATAAGAGCGGTGGGATAACTTACAATCCAGGGGTGCTGAGGAGAAGAAAAGCTATGCAAATAAGGGCACAGGTGAACAGACGCACCTTGCACCGTGACATCCCATCAGTGAGCCTGAAACAAGGTTGGGGGTAGGGGGTGGTGCTTGGGAGTATGGGAGTTTGTGGGGTTTGTGAGGAGGGACCTGAGAGCCTTCGTGGTGCTGCTGTCTTAGGAAGTGGAAGGACAGTCCACTGAGAGCTGGAGGCGTCGACCTGGCACAGGCGTTCAGAGGAACAACAGAGGACCCTGTTCTTGTTCAGGTAAAGCTGGAAACTGGTAGTCTGTGTGGTGGCGGTCTGTGTTGTTCTGCGATTCTTCTCTGCAGCATTTTTCTTACTCGAGTGAAGGAACAGAGAAGTAGGGCTGTAGTAGCTACGGGGTGGTTGAGGCCGAAGACCAGGGCTGCAAAGAACCAAGGATGTTGGTGAGAGAGCATGTGCAGGAAATCAAGAGTAGGGTAGGAGACTGGGCAGGGAAGAAAGAGGCAAGGTGGGTGCAGCAATATTTCTACTGCCGTAGGGGCGCCCGGGTGGCTCAGCTGGTTAAGCGTCCCACTTCGGCTCAGGCCATGATCTCAGAGCTCGAGAGTTCGAGCCCAGCGTCGCGCTCTGTGCTGGCAGCTGGGAGCCTGGAACCTGGTTCAGATTCTGGGGCTGCCTCTCTGCCCCTCCCCCACTCATACTCCGTGTGTGTGTGTGTGTGTGTGTGTGTGTGTGTGTGTGTGTCTGAGAAAGAGAGAGACAGACAGAGACACAGAGAGAGACAGAGAGAGACCGACCGACCCGGACGTAAGACGAACTGCAACAGGAGACGCGCCGTTCCCCGCTCGCTTGCGGACGGTCCCCACCGCCGCCAACGCGCCCTTCGCGGACACAGGGGCTAATTCTGACTGTGCTGCCGTGCTCTGCAGGACTCAAATCGGCCCACGGATTCGGACAACAAAACTCGCACAATTTTCGACCGAAGGTGGGCTGCACCGAGTCCCGGGGAAGAGAGGCCAGGTCCCGGCTCCGCGCCTCCGTCCGCGGGGCCCCGCACAGCTTCGTCAGCCGGGCTGAGCGGGTCGGAGCCGGGTGGGGGCGTCCCGCGCGCAGCCTCATTCGCGGGGCCGGGGACCCGCCGCCCCGCCGCCGTCACCCCAGCCGCCCATCTCCGTCACCTCCACGCACGGCCGTCACCCCCGCCGCCCCCCCGCCGTCATCCCAGCCGCCCATCCCCATCACCTCCACGCACCGCTCTCACCGCAGCCACCGATCCCCGTCACCTCCGCGCACCGCCGTCACCCTGCTCACCCTTGCCCATACCCTCCGTCGCGCACCCCAGTCACCTCCGCGCACCCGGCCCCCGCCGCCTCCTGGAAGGATACAGGTCGGCGCCAGGCCGGCGGCACTCGCGGCCCGAGCGGGGGCTAAGGGGGGCTCCGTCGCGGGCGTCCGAACACTCGGTGCCGCGCGCCGCAACCGCGCTCCGGGCTCCAGGCCTCCAGGCCAGCATCCTTCACCTCAGCGCCGCCGTCCGGCCCGCCGCCGGCGCCTCCCTCATGGCAGCCCCGGCCCCGTCGTCCTCCTCGGCCCCCCTCCCTCCCCCCCACTCCGTCTCTCAGGCCTCGCGTCACGGGCGCGGGAGGCTTGGCCGCGGCAGCCCCGGTTCCCGTGCAGCAGCGACGGTAGCTGTGGCGGCGGCGACCTTGCCCGGCACCGGCAGAGGGGGCGGCAGCAGCCCAGCCGACGCCGCCGCCATCTTGGCAACCAACGGACGCCGCGTCCTTGGCGACCGAAACCACGGCGCGCCGGGCAGCCAATAGGCGCCGGGGGCGGGGCTCCGGCCTCTCCCAGAGCCGAGTCTGCGCAGCAGCCCCTCGCTGCGCGGCGCCTGAGCGCCGGGTTCAGTCTTACCCCCGCCTTCGCGGGGCGTGGTCGCGGGAGCGTTGAGAGCGGGGTGGGGTTTGCGGTGCGGATCCTTCCGGGCGGCGTGGCCGGGGTTGTGTTGGAACCGCCGACTCCGGTGGGGTTCCAGCTGGGAGTCTTCTGGGAGTCAGCATCCCTGACAAGGTTTGCTGACGTGGAAATTTCCTTGCCCCGAATCCCCGCGCCGCTCCGGGATGCTCGGCCAGTCCCTCCGCAGTCTTTCTTGTCTGCCAGCTCCCCTCTGGAAAGGTCTGCCTTTCAGAGGCTCCGGACGCTGCCTGTCTCGCTGCCAGACGCTGGGAGCCGACCACCCCAGTGTGGCCTGGACACATTCCCCCGGGAGGATGTGCCTACGGTGGTCACCACGCTGACATTGCTGCAGGGGGCGTGGAGAACAGAATGGAGTTTAGGGCCATTAATGTAATGGCTTTGCTAGTGAAGTTTTGAAAAAAGGCTGCAACATTTTGTTGGAGCTCATTAGAAAAGTACATATAAATTCTGTTTCAGCCAGGGTTCTTTTTTTTTTCTCCCTCCGGTGGAAAAACTCCCAGACTGGAAGCAGAATGTACAAACCAAATAAAAATCACTCATCCACCATTAAAATGCCTCTGCCTTTGTGAATCAGTTTGTTCATTTTTGGAGTTCAAATATAAACTTTTCCAGTTGAAACTATTTAAAACAGTTTTGCCAAGTTGGATGCAGTGACTCAAATTGAAATGTCATCTGGTGACGGAGATTTAAAAGTGCCACAACATATCCAGCTTTGACTTAAAACACAGAACACATAAGCTCCCTTCAGGACCATGCCTAGAGGATAGAATGTATAATGTTGACAAAGAGAGGCTAACTGTGCATACACGGATCATTAGCTATCTTGGCAAGTTTTAGACCAGCCTAGCCAGGGCGCTGACCTATCATCACAAGTCTGTCTCTCTAGGGCCTATTTGAAAGAGAGGAAGAAAAGCGGGCAGGGCACACACAGTGCAAACAACAGAAGATTGTGGTTGCTGTTGTGGGACTAAGTACTCTTGTGGAGTATTTAGGCATGCTTAGACTTCTCGAAAGTCTAACTTTTGTTATTAGTCTGGCACTTTTGTGCTTTGTTGCATGGTTTATTAGCATTAAGAAGCAAGGCTTGGTTTCTCAATTGCCTGGAAATGCTTGTTTATATAATCATTCTTTGTTCAAATGTTGCTTTACAATGATGACCAAGAAGAAAAGAAAATTTAAACAGCGTTGTTAGGTTTTTTTTGGTTTTTTTTTTTTTTTTTTTTTTTTTTTTTAGAGAGAGAGAGAGAGAGAGAGGCAGGTACGAGCAGGGGAGAGTCAGAGAGGGGAGACACAGAATCTGAATCAGGCTTCAGGCTCAGAGCTGTTAACACACAGCCCATCAACGGGCTCCTGAACCGTGAGATCATGACCTGAGCTGAAGTAGGACACTTAACTGACTGGGCTACCCAGGTGCCCTAGTTACTTTTGGTTTTTTTTTTTTAATCATAGGATTTTTTTAACCTTTAAATTATTTCTTCAAAATATTAGGTTTCCATGTTTATTTGACTTGTATAGTCCTAGATTCTAAAGAAAGAGCCTTTACGATTAAATATTTGGATAATAGATAATTTGAGGCATTTATCAACTTCATCTCTTGGCAGAAAGTCAAGTATGATTCAAGCAATAAAAAAGAATATTACACTAAAATCTCTATATTTTGTCAGAAGACATCTGAATTGAATATAATGCTTAATTCTTTTGCACTTTAAAACCATGATATATTCTATATAATAATAAACTTCATTCTTTTATTAAGGAAATATACATTGAACACTTACTATGTGCCAAGCACATTCTAGGTGCTGGGAATACAGCGGTGAACAAAACTTCAAAGTCCCTATGCTCATGAAGCTTGTATTTAGTTCTTCCCCTCCCCCCAGCGAATATATTAGGGAGTGAAAAGCATTATAAGCAGAGATGGAGTAGTGTAGGGGACAGAGACTGACCCAGCTGTATTTTGGGTAGGGTGCTCAGGGAAAGCCTCAGAAGAAGGGAAATTAGGGCAGCGGTCTGAACGAAGAACGGAGGTTACCATTCAGATGTCTGGATGAAGAATGTCAGAGGCAGAGGGTGCTGTAGATACAGAAAGCTCTGAGGGAAGACCTCTATTTGACATATTTGTAGACCAGAGAGAAGACACTGTATCTAGAAGAGGGTGAGGCAGGGGAAGTGCGCAAGGACATGAAATTATAGAAATGCCTTGTGGATGTACCTGAGCCTTACCAGGGATTTAGACAGTATTCAAGGAATCAGTATAATATCCAACTTGAAATGAAGAGGGAGCCATTGGAGAGTTTTGAGTATGAGAAAAATATGATGTAAGTCACTCTTTAGAAAGGATAACTCTAGGGGCACCTAGGTGGCTAAGTCAGTTGAGCTCCAGACTCTTGATTTTGGCTCAGGTCATGAACCCAGGGTTGTGGGATCAAGCCCCATGTCCGGCTCCGAGATAAGCATGGAGCCTGCTTGGGATTCTCTCCCTCTCCCTCTGCCTCTTTTCTCCACTCACTCATGCTCTCTCTTTCTCAAATTTAAAAGAGAGAGAGAGAGAAATATATCACTCTAGTTGCTATAGGGAAACTTAGACTCTAGTTGATAAGGCTAGAAATGAGGAGGTTAGTTTGAATGTCATTACAGTAGGTCAGGGGAGAGATTAGATGGTGGTGATTGAAGTGGTAAAAAGTGTTCAGAATTTTAACGTTTTTATTTATTTATTTATTTTTTTGACACAGAGAAACAGAACATGAGCAGGGGAGGGGCAGAGAGAGAGGGAGACACAGAACTGGAAGCAGGCTCAAGGCTCTGAGCTGTCAGTACAGAGCCCAATGCGCAGCTTGGGCTCACAGACCACGAGATCATGACCTGAGCCAAAGTCAGACGCTCAACGGACTGAGCCACCCAGGCGCCCCAAAAAGTGTTCAGAATTTTCAACCTTGACCCAATAAGATGTTTTGATGAATGGTTGTGGCAAGTGAGTGAAATGGTTGTGAGTGAAAAAAAAGTCACATGTGACTCTGTGATTTGGGCTTGAACCAAGTGGATGAGAGGTATTGCCAGTTACTAAGATGGGGAGGAGCAAGTTGAAGGGGGAGGAATAAGACTTGGGCTTCAGACATGAGCTGATTAGGACACGTCTAGTAGACACCCCACTTCACTCACACGTCTCATAAGTTGTTAATGATGTTCTATCTACAAAAGAAACCAATAATAATGCCTTTATGGTTGCAAAGCATGTTCACGTAGCTTATCTAATTTGAATACCATAAAAACCTTGTGAATTACACAAAGCAGCCTGAGATGGACAATCCTTGAGCTTCCACTTTCATCTTGACTGAGGCTATTTTTTGCATCTTCTGCTGAAGTATTTTCTTGCTCTGGTAAGAATTTCCTGGATTTGTCTCTGGGAAAGGTGTGAAAGAACGAAGAATTTTAACATCTGATGGCTGATGTAAAATTACTGAAGTTCTGCTATAGGTGTCACAATTTTGCAAGATCTCAACTAGAAATTTAGGATTAGAGGTAACTTCTCATCTACTCCTAATATAGATGATAAAGGTCATCAATATTGTCAGCAATGTTAGAACTGCAATATAGATCAAGTCAAATAATAGTAATAATAGTAATACCTAACATTTGGATGTTTGTTTTTGTCATGCATTGTGGTAGGTGCTTATGTATAAAAATCATCGAATCCACACAGTTGTCCTCATTCTACAAAGGAAGTAATCAAGATATAGTGATATTAGGTCCCAGAGCAAAGGAGTGGTGCAGTCAAGGTTCAAACCCAGGCAGATTGGTCCCAGAGCCGGCTTGCCCAAACTCCTCAGGAGAGTAGGAGATAAGTGGATGGGTTAAACAGTGGTGGTGAGGAAGTAAAGTCAGAGAATACATAACTGGTTTAAGATATTATTTCATTAATTAATATTTTAGTGCCTGTGGTCCCAGTCACTATATTAGTGCCATTAAAACCATGGCGTGGTCCCCATCTGGTACTTCTGAGGCTGGCAAATGAAATGGAGAAAATAATACCTTGAAAGCAAGACTCAGGAAAGTTTTGGATTATTTTATTTTATTTTAGCATAATGAATACTATACTCTTCAGTATAGAAACATGTTTCTTCTATACTGAAGAGAAGGAACTGTTGTAAGGGAGTGTTTGAAGAGTCATTACAGACATTGATCTATCAGCTTTGAGAGAGTGATCATTTTCAATAACAATAGTTCCCTTATGTTAATAATTTTTGAAGTTTTAGTAATACAGATGTAAAACATACAAATCAGAGATCTAAAATTTGGTAATGATAGGATTCATGTGACCATCATTGGTGGCTAAATTCAAAATAGGTAGAAGCATATTTTACATCTGAATTAGCTTCCCTGCATGTCCACATTGGTTGCATTTCTGCTTGGTGTTTTGTAAAAAGTTTCTTTTTTTTCTTTTTTTTTTTTTTAACATTTATTGATTTTTGAGAGAGAGAGAGAGAGAGAGAGAGAGAGAGAGAGACAGCACAAGTGGGGGAAGGGAGAGAGAGAGACAGACACAGAATCTGAAGCAAGCTCTGTGCTCTGAGCTGTCAGCACAGAGCCTGATGTGGGGCTCGAACTCACAGAGTGCGAGATCATGACGTAAGACGAAGTCCAACACTTAAGGACTGAGCCACCCAGATGCCCCAAAACAGTTTCAATATAACATTCTTTCTACTCCATCATTCATTTCTACTTCCTTACTGTTTTTATGCAAACTGGTTTACAGTTATTGAGGGATAGTTTACCATTAGATGACTTTATAAATTCATGTTTCATCCATTTATTTATTTATCTAGTTATTGTCTGTATTCTAAAAGCAGGCATGTAGTGATAAAAAAAGGTTTGCATAACTTAAAAAGGACAGGATCTCTAGAGGCTACTTTGTTTTTCGTATGAAGGGTGTTGTTTCAAACGAGGGCATGGAACCAGTAAGTTTTGGCTTCTGTTTTTGTTGTACACTTTCCAGAAGTTTTTAACTGAAGACTCTATGCACTGTAGTTCTTTCCACAGAGAGCTGACTGGTATTTGAAGAAGTTTTTCTTTTCTTCAAGAAGAATATGATGTATCTTCCTCAAGCTTCACTTCTATTCTTAAATACATTTATTTTTATTTGTGGAGAAGTTATACAAGGTAACTGTGTACACCATTCTACGGTAAGAATTTCAGCAATATTATTTGACCTAGGAAGTATGATTATATAGTTTTCAAGATACATGTTTAAAATTTGAAAAGATTAATTGTACCATCCAATATAATTATGGAAAACTTAAAGTATTTAGAAATGCTGAGATTCTGCTTAAATATTATTTTTAAACTTAGGAAACCATAACTGAGGATTGACACTTAACATATTTCTCGTGAAAAAAATTTTAAAGAAATTACAGGCCTAACTTAAAAACCAGCTGGCAACTTTCTGGTTAACTTTGATAATGAGATACCTGGTAGGTAATAAAAAATTTATTTTGTTATTTAAAAAAATAAATATTTTATAAACGTTTATATTTCAAACACAGTCTTGTGCTTACTTTCCCAGGAAACTAGAAAATTTCATTTAAAACAATATGAAAGTGACAGCTAATAAAGTATATGCAATACTCTGAGTAGATGGTGATTTGAATCTCTACATATTTAAATATTGGCTTATGATTTTAAAATGTTCTACAATGTATTACCGTGATATCAATCCCAAATTCCAAAGTTCCAAGGTTTCATAAAGATAAATTTTAGGAAAGCTACAGAAGTAATAATAATATAGTTCTCTAAAATACTCAAAATTTAAAAACCTTATTTTAGATCTGGAAAAATGTAGTTGTTGTCAGGTTTTTGAAAACATCTAGGATGCCTATTATTACAGGAGTAGAAGGGAAAGAATAAGAAGTTAAAAGTAGGTCCATGTAACAAAATATAAGCATCTTTAGGTGGCAAATATCTTTCATACTATGATTAGCTTTTCACCTTTCTCTCAATATCCAGGTCAAAGGAAGATAAAGCTTGTTACTATTTTCTTTTTAAAACAGTTATTTAAGTCTGTATAACTTCCACCAAAGAATGTTTTATGTAGAAAAACCAGCATTTACTAACAAGAATAAATACCTTTGGAACGGCGGCTGGTAGCTGGCTTTTCAAGATGACATCTGTTGTTGATTTTGCAAAGGAAAATCCCAGGCTTTTTTTCTGTTTTGATATCTTTCAAATCAATGAGTACTTTACCTTTCAAATCTGTAAATACTTTAGCTTACATAAAAGTGACAAGCCTCCCACACATCCATCTCTACCCCTAATTCCTGATAATTGCTGGCAGAAAGTCCATTTGGCATAGAAATGTAATCTATGGAGAATAATCAGGGAACCTTCTTAGTTCTGTTCAAGGAACTTCAGATTCCAGATGTTTGGCAGAAGGCTGACTCAGCGCTGTGTCAGATGTGGAAACATGCCAAAGTTAAGGATAAAGGCCATGGAGTCACGGTTATAGAAAGTAGACCCTAAGTATATCCTTTTGGTATTTGGAAGAAAAGTGGAGAGCAAAAATATTGAATTAATGTATACTTTTTATTGATCCTTAAAAGTTACCCATAAGGTTTATTTGTAGACTTCTAACCAGTTCATTATGTTCTTGTCTAGTGATAATCCTTGTGTATGTCCTGAGATTTCACCTTTTCCATGTACTTTTATATTTATTATGTATAGGTCACATAACATACTTCATATATTCTTTTCTCATTTCTATTTTTTTAATGTCAAGGATTCTCCAGGAGTCAACACTGTAGAAGATGTATCTAATGCAAAAGATGAGAGTAAAAGTAATGATACTGTTTATAAGGAAGACTGTGAAGAGTTGTGTGATGTTAAAATTAAAATTACACGAGAAGAAAAACATTTCATGTGTAGTAAGTAATAAAAATAATCACAATTATAAGGGTATATGATTTATTACTTCTAAGGTATGGAATACATAGAAAGAAATACGCCTTAGCTTTGTTTGGGTCATTTTATATGTATCTTGATCCTTCTAGGTCAGAGGTTTTCTGTGTTTGGCACATAGTAGGTGCTTAGTAAGTGTTTGGTAAATGAATGAATGAATCCTTCCAGGTAGCCCTTTCAGCTGGCAGCAGAGGAGAGGGGCGAGCCAGACGGCACTGAGAGTTATGTTTTATCAGTTCACCAGAGGCTACTCTCAAACTTCCATATCTGAGCCATTACGAAATTTCACCTTAGTTTTGAGGGAGAAATTCATTAATACTGAATAAATACTACATTAGGCATATTACAAATTCATAGCCAATTTATGTAGCAAAATGTAAAAATAAACTTTCAAAGTCTTGATTTTTGTTTGCAACTGTTGAGTGACAGTGTGGGAATTTTCATGGCCTGTTATATGCACATGGGGGGTGGGATGAAGAAGGAGACTCAGAAAGGGAGGGAGTGGTAATCTGGTCTAGGTCTTAAAGGATGTAAATCCTAGGCCAGAAAGCATAAAAAGCCCACTTTAATGTGTTTAATTCTATGTGCAACACAAGCATCTCCTATTTCTCAAACCGGTGAGTTGCACTTAGGTCCATAAAGACAGACACCTAAATCCAGGAAGGCTCTAATGGAAAGCAAGAGACTGAAAGTAGAAATGAGAGATGAGCCTGGATGGGGTGCATTTTAAGATACCAAGGATTATTAATGTGAAAATTAGGAATGTAGAGGTAAAGTCACCTCTTAAAGAATAATGTGTGCAATAATGTGTAGATGCTTTTGCTGTAAAGGGCGAAATTTGTATGAGGCCGGGGAATACATGGTAGTCAATGATTACTTCCCGATTTTGAGAGTTGTGTTGTAAGGAATGTCTTTGGTGTAAGAAATACAGACTGAAATATCAAGGGACATCATGGCAGCCTGGTGTCAAATGATTTATGAAAGTTATTTAAACTGTTTTTGCAACTATTCTGAGTAAGATTCCTTTGACATAAAAAAAACAACCTTCTAAAAAAAGGAAAATATATAGTAAAAGTTCAATCAAAAACCGACCAACCAAAACTCTAAGATTTATCATTTATAGGGGCGCCTGGGTGGCTCAGTCGGTTGAGTATCCGACTTCGGCTCAGGTCATGATCTTGTGGTCAGTGAGTTTGAGCCCCACATTGGGCTCCGTGCTGCCAGCTTGGAGCCTGGAGCCTGTTTCAGATTCTGTGTCTCCCTCTCTCTCTGACCCTCCCCCACTCACGCTCTGTCTCTCTCAAAAATGAATAAATGTTAAAAAATTTTTTAAAAAAGATATACCATTTATATTTGTTTGCCATTTGTTTATATAAAAATACATAGCGTCAATAGAACAAAAGAAATATTTATTTTGAAAATTAACTTGCATGATATAGATTATTGCCTTTTCCTTTCTTATATGATAAGGATTGAGGACTCCCAGACCTCCTCCTTCCATATCTCTCATCTTATTTTTTTTTATAAAGTTTATTCATTTATTATTTCTCAGAGAGAGAGAGAGCCCATGAGCTGGGGATGGGCAGAGAGAGAGGGAGACACAGAATCTGAAGTGGGTTCCAGGCTCTGAGCTGTCAAGCACAGAGCCCTACGTTGGGCTTGAACTCACTAACCACAAGATCATGACCTGAGCTGAAGTCAGTCGTTTAACTGCCTGAGCCTCAAAGGTGCCCCTGTATCTCTCATTTCATAAAGTGAAAATTAATATTCAAAATGCTGTCTCTCTGTTTCATCAGATTCACTTATTTGGGGGTAATCTAAACTATTAGAAAGCATAGTTTCATTAACCAGTGTGGATACAATTATTTTCTTGGGTGATCCTGAGTTAAACAAAAGTTATACTAACTGGAGTATTTAGATAGATGGAGATATATTGTGTCTTATGTTTATCCCAAATCATTTAAGCTCATTATTTTTCACCGTATTTTCTCTAACAATATTTAGCAAACACTTTTTATTATGATTTAAGGAAATTTGCAAAATTCTATTGTTACCTACACACGAAGTACCAAAAAACTGCTAAGAAACATGATGGATGAGCAACAAACCTCCTTGGATTATTTATCCAGTCAGGTACGGACCTTTTCCTCTTGTGTTGTTATTGCACAGATACAGCGATACAATTAGAGGTACAACTGTTTAATTTTTTAATGCATTTGTGTCTAGACATGTGTTTACTGCCTGCTCAATTAGAGGCATCCCAGGAAGCCTCAGGCAAACATTAAAAAACAAAAACAAACATAAAAAAATGGACCTTCACTCCAGGGGTGCGCAGTCAAGGGGACAGGAAGACGCGCTGAAAGCCTGTTGTGAACGCTGTCAGCGTTTTGCAGAAGAGAACTCCGAGGTCCGCGCTAGGGGATATAGCTTTCCAGGTGCGAGAGCCGGAGGTTTGAGTCTCCGAAGACGCACACCTGCTTCGGAAGCCGCAGAGACGGCTCAGAAAGCAGAGTCTCTTCTGCTCGGGGTTGCTGTTTGCAGCGGTGCGGGCAGGCGGCAGGTGTACAGGGGCAGCCAGTAGTGTGTGATCGGGGAGGGGAAGGACCCACTTGGGGACCGGTCTGGAGGTGAGCGAGGGTGGGAGACGGGGGAGCCGCCCACCTATGCAGGTGCGAGCCACCTGCGGGGTACACAGCGCCTCCCACTCACCCCCCCCCCTCCCCGCCAGGTGCCTTCGCGTCCACGAGGGGCCTGCTAGATCACCTGGGCAGGTGTGAGCCACCTGCGAGGTACACAGCGCCCCCCCACTCACCCCCCCCCCCCCGCCAGGTGCCTTCACGTCCACGAGGGGCCTGCTAGATCACCTGGGCAGGTGTGAGCCACCTGCGTGGTACACGGCGCCCCCCCACTCACTCCCCCCCCCCCCCCGCCAGGTGCCTTCACGTCCACGAGGGGCCTGCTAGATCACCTGGGCAGGTGTGAGCCACCTGCGTGGTACACGGCGCCCCCCCCACTCACTCCCCCCCCCCCCCCCCCGCCAGGTGCCTTCGCGTCCACGAGGGGCCTGCTAGATCACCTGGGCAGGTGTGAGCCACCTGCGTGGTACACGGCGCCCCCCCACTCACTCCCCCCCCCCCCCCGCCAGGTGCCTTCACGTCCACGAGGGGCCTGCTAGATCACCAGGGCAGGTGTGAGCCACCTGCGTGGTACACAGCGCCCCCCCCACTCACTCACCCCCCCCCCCCCGCCAGGTGCCTTCGCGTCCACGAATGGCCTGCAAGCCCACCTGGGCAGGTGTGAGCCACCTGCGGGGTACACGGCGCCCCCCACTCCCCCCACCCCCCGCCAGGTGCCTTCGCGTCCACGAGGGGCCTGCAAGCCCACCTGGGCAGGTGTGAGCCACTTGTGGGGCACACGGCGCCCACTGGACAGGTGCCTTGGCGGCCTTGCTGCGGCGCTGGGGGCGTCAGGGTGGGGCGGCGGACACTGTTACACACCGCGGAGCTGCTCTGTAAGAGGCTGAGGGACGCCAGCTACACAATTCAGAGGAAGGAGTTTTGTTCAAATACAAACGTGCTGAAAGGTACGCCCGTGTGTTCAGGTTAACGAGCTCATGAATCGAGTTCTCCTTCTGACGACAGAAGTTCTCCGAAAACAGCTGGACCCTCTTCCTCACAGGCCAGTGCAGTCACATGGTGAGAACTTTTCTATTTCTGCCTCTTACGACTTGACTTTTATTGCGTAAAATTTTCCTGGACGGGTTGGTGCATTGAGAGGTTTTGTTTATAAAATACAGCTCCTTATTATCTAACAGACTGGAGGGGTAATACGTTCCCTGAAGCCGCCGTCCGCCCAGACAAATGTACTTTCCTGAATCGGGAAACTTTTCCAGGTGCCCAAAAGCCGTGGCTGTTCACAGATAACCCGAGTCCACCGCAGATGGAACACTTTTATGTAACTAGTTTCTGGGCTGTCCTTTACATTTTAGTCATAATTAGTCTTCAGTCAGAAGAAAAGAAAGTTTTCAGAGTTCTTTCTGCCTGCAAACAGTTTTTTTGAATTGTCTGGAATATTTCAAATTGGGACATAAAGTTTGAAATAAAAAAGGAACTTAAGACAGAAATAAACTGGAATTTAGAACCTTTTGTATTCAAATGCAGTTTAGTAATTCCTAGAGGCTTGTGTTTCTAAGAAAAACAGCCCATCACTCTTACAATTATGAATTCACACCAGAGTTCCAAGTATATATTATTGAGGGCCTACTGTATGATTTTTTTGCTTACAAAGGGAAGGAAATAAAGAATTACTGAGAGTCTCCTAAGTGTCAGGTACTAAGGCACTTCCGCACGGTATTTTATTTTACATTTTTACTTTAGCTCATGTAGTTAAGAGCGTGGACTCTGAGGTCAGACCACCTGTCTTCAAATCACTGAGGCCTGTTTCCTCGATCGTTTCCTCGTCAGCAAACTGCAGTACGTGCCTCACAGTTGTTGTGGGGATTGCATGGCTAAGTACACGAAAAGCTCTTCGAATACTGCCTGAATGACACTAAGACAATAGAAGGGTTTGCTGTGGCGATGAGGATCATCATCGGAGGAATATGCAGCCCAGAAAAATCTAAATAATGCGTTCAAACTTATGTGAATGGTGATGGCAGAGTGGAGGTCCTTCGTTGTGAACGTCTAGCACAGCTCTGAGCATAAGGTTGTGTGAGAACGTCTTACAATTCAGAACACAAGCAACGGATCTGTATCTTCCAGCAATAAGGGGGAAGCAAACAATTTTTCACAGCGAATTTTCTGTAGGTGACATTTTCTGCACACGTATTGTGTGCCGGGCACTGTGCTAAGTGCTCTCCCTATGCCTTGTATGTAAATTGCCAGAATAACACTACAAAGTGGACAGTACTATTAAAAGGATAGAAGAAGAGCGGGCAGGTAAGTTCGCTGAGGGTTCTCGGCTGCCGAGGAGAAGAGCTAGGGCGGTAAGCAGGCTTTTGGCTCTGGAGTCTCAGGCTTTCGTGTGTTTGTTTCACCAGGTGATTCACAATATGAGAGTTGATTTTATTTTATTACTATAGAAGATAATACACAGTAAAACGTCTTAGAATAAATGCAACACCCTTACCCATGGAATGTGCTTCCAGTCCCCTGGGAAGCGGGATGCTTTGGAGAAGGCAATTCTGGGGCGCTCCACTTTTAACTATAGGCGGCAGTGCAGGCTCTGGCCGCAGGCATCATTTCCTCTTGGGGAGGAGGGATTTCCTTGTCCTCTCCCTTGGCTCTTTGTAACAGTGGTCCCCAACGAGAGTCTCCGCAGTCTCCAGTAGTCAAGGATGTGTCAGTAGTAGTTAATCAACTTATTCATTTGGGTTTCTCCTTCCCATTCACATAGACTTCCTTTACACATTATGTCCCCAAGATAAGCCTAGATTCCTGAAAGGGAATTACTTATTGGGTGAGAATGCATGATTATAAATTATATTAAATCAATGTGGGTCCCAAATGAAAATTTTAAGTAGTATGGAGGGCTAATCACTAACAGTGATGTTATTAGTGAAGGTTTATTTCAACATAAATTCTCTAGTCTCATTTCTTGCATGTATTTTCTTCTGATTTCTAAAATCGAGATCATTTTTTTTTATTTCTAAGAAGTTAAAATCATATCACAATGGAAATTATATTCATAATTTCAGGTAGCACTGTCAGATGTCTACAGCAAAATGATTAAGTCTTAAGTATACACTTGAAAATATCCTAAATAACTAATTTTACTTTTCTAGGTTTAGATTGTACTGATATTAAAGACACCATTGGCTCTGTCACCAAAACACCAAGTGGTTTATATATAATCTACCCGGAAGGATCTAGTTACCCATTTGAGGTAAAGTCTTCCCTTATTATGTGGAATAGGATAAGCAACCTATCTATTTAATTAATATTAAAATTTTAATTCTTCTCATATTTTATTTTTCCTTGAAATTTTTAAAATAAATGGGTAGAAGTTCCAGTTTCCCAATTTTGGTTTTCTGAAATTCTTTGCCCAAACCACAAGCCAGTAAAAGGACCTGAGAGTCTTTTGCTTTTCCACGTGAGGTGTCATGTTTACACTCTGCAGTAGGTACATTTCGTGCAGGATCTTATATACAATCTAAATATGCAGTAGAAACGCTCGCTTTAATTAGCTTGTGGATATTAGAAAGCAGTGCGGTGCTGTGCCTTGGAGCTTGCCAAACATACTTAGATTTCCCTTCCTGTACGTGGTTATACTTTCTTTGGGTGATAAACGATTTTACGTGGTTATATAAGAAATTAATAAATAAGAAACCGCTTTCACTACACTATGAGATAGATCGAGAAGCTAATCCATTTTTATTTTATTTTTTATTTATTTTTTTTTAAATTTTTTTTCAACATTTATTTATTTTTGGGACAGAGAGAGACAGAGCATGAACGGGGGAGGGGCAGAGAGAGAGGGAGACACAGAATCAGAAACAGGCTCCAGGCTCCGAGCCATCAGCCCAGAGCCCGACGCGGGGCTCGAACTCACGGACCGCGAGATCGTGACCTGGCTGAAGTCGGATGCTTAACCGACTGCGCCACCCAGGCACCCCGCTAATCCATTTTTAAATTGAACAAAATACATTACCCTTATGTCTAGGATTTCTGGAAGAAACTTCTATCCAAATTATCTATTATTGGCAGGATATATATAATATCATATAATACTAACATAGTAATATATATGGTAACGTATGTTATTTACACATATTTTTTTCTGCTTGCTTTTTTGTGCATAAGAAAGTTTATGATGCCAATCTCACACCTTATTGATAATCTTCATTACACAGTAGTTTTTTTTCTGAATAGATACTACCAGTTCCTCATCTTGAAATTCCCAACATTATTCACTAATTTTTTTTTTTTTTTTTTTTACTAACCTTGCTTTTTGACATCCATTGACCAGATGTTAAAAAATTGGGATTTAGGAGGGAAATAATTTTAGAATTATCTAACTTGCAGGGCGCCTGGGTGGCTTAGTCGGGTAGGTGTCCGACTCTTGATTCTGGCTCAGGTCAGCCCCTCACAGTTCGTGGGATCCAGGCCTGAGTCAGACTTTGTGCCGACAGTGCAGAGCCTGCTTGGGATTCTCTTTCTCTCTCTGTCTCTCCACCCTTCTCAAATAATAAAATAAACTGAAAACTTAAAAAATTAACTGGGGCGCCTGGGTGGCTCAGTCGGTTAAGCATCTGACTTCGGCTCAGGTCATGATCTCACGGTTCATGGGTTTGAGCCCCACGTCTGGAGCCTGCTTCAGATTCAGAGTGTCTCCCTCTCTCTCTGCCCCTCCCCCACTCACACTCCGTCTCTCCTTCAAAAATAAATAAGCGTTAAAAAAAAAAAATTACCTAACTTGCTTCACCTACAGATTCAAAACTGAGCCTGAACCCACATGGAGAGGGAAGGAAGACTTTTAATTTTGTGAAGAGTGGGAAGCGTTATTACCTTTTGTAATCATGGGAAGGTGTTGATTCCCTAACTTCCTCCACACTGCCTTTCTCTGTGAGCAGGAAGTTTCTAATGGGGACAACTGCATCTGATTTTCTGCGTCCTTACCATTGTCCTCTTAGGGGGATTTTACAGAGCACTGACAGATGCACCCAGGATCACAGGCTGTGGTGAGGCACAGATCACACCTTCCTGGCTGAAGATCCCATCTGGACCTAGGCCGTTCATGCCTCTGGGGAAAAGAGGGATCAAAGACAGGCCCACACGCATATGTGGTTAAAACTTAAAAAACATCACTGTTTTAATATGAAGGAGTTAGCAGATTCCTCATTCTGCTACAGGTTGGCAGGGTCACCACTCAACTGAAAACTATCTGTGGACGTGAGGAATAAGAGGGTGACCTCAAATGCTACCAACACTGCATCTGTAACGGAATGACTGACACAGGAGACTGTAATTAGGTTGGCCTCAAATTTGCCTTTTAATAAAGTGTCCTTTCTAGAGATTTAAAAATGTCTGAATATATTAATAGCATACAATTGCATTGAAACTTTTAGTGCAACGGTCTTCTCTTTCTCTAGGCTTGAGAGTGAAGCATAAATTTTCCATCAATGAGTGAAAATGATAGCATGTGATTTTTGTCTTTTCTGGGCCTGTTTTAGGTGATGTGTGACATGGATTATAGAGGAGGTGGATGGACTGTGATACAGAAAAGGGTTGACGGGATCACTGATTTCCAGAGGCTGTGGTGTGATTATCTGGACGGATTTGGTGACCTTTTAGGTCATATTTTATTTCTCCTTTTTCTTTTTCTTTCTTTTTTTTTTTTTTTTGCATGACACTGATAGTTTATCTGTCGGTCAAAATCATTAGTAAAAATAGCAAATCCTTGTGAATATCAAAATAGGACTTACTTTCTCTTCATGTCGTATTATTTTAGAACATGCGGGTTTTCGGTTGGGCGATGGAAATCGTTATCTTTGGATACCTGCTGAAATGGGGTTGAGTGAAAATTCTAAAATGGGTATCTATTAGGTATTTACTGTGCACCCAGCAGAATTCTGGTAGATACTCAACAACCTTTTGTAGAAAGGAACAATGAATGGCAGGCAGGGTTGTCATGAACCTTGAAATTCTTGAGGTGTGTGCTGGGTCTACACCAACGGAGAATCGAGGTACATGGTGTACAGATTCAAATTATATGACTTGGGAGGAGTGTATAAAAATATCAGTAAGAATCAATGCCTCAAAATTTGAAAACTGTAAACCTCAAGAGAATTGTAAAATCTGTTTACATTATTGCTGCATGACAGTATTTCTTTTGCCGGCAAACAGAAATTCTAGTATTTGTGAACACTGCAAAATTTTACCTTTGTTGGAATTTTTGCAGATGATTTTGATCACTTTTATGCTGTTATTTTGAGTTGCTGTTGTTTTAATTTAAAAGCCTTAACATCCCATAATAAGGTCATCCAAAGATTCAGTAAGTGGTGGTATTGTGTTGCCAAAAACCCCACTGCATGCCAGTGATTGTAGAAAGGATGTGAAATGTAATTATGTAGTATGAATAAAGCTGAATAGCTGCCATGTTATGGAGTGCAGCTAATACATTGTGTTTTCTTAGCATGACCCCTAATTTTCTGGTAAGTGCTACCTCCTGATTCAAGTAGTCCTAGATCTACAGGCTCCAAATTGTCATCTTCCTCACTTTATGCTTATTTCTATGGGGAAATTAACTGAATTTTGAGAAAAATGTCTTCAGGCAGGTACAGTTCATGGGAACAGACTGCCTTGTACTTTGTATATTTCAAAAAAAAAAAAATAAACTTGGGATTAAGGAAAATACACTGTTAAGCCAAATTAGGGGCTGGGTAGAGGGGCAGGATGGCAAGGACACTTACATTGGAGTGTCTTGGGCTGGGGACACTAAACAGACCCACCTTTCTTTCTATATACCTCCTTTCTTCCTGCGCTTCCTTAGGGTATTTTTCAGTTCCAAGTGGGGTGCAGTTAGTGCCTCTCGTGAGCCCTGGAGAGGGACATGGTATCTTAGCTAGAATTTTAACAATGTGAATGCTGTCACACTGTCCCCCAACTCTCTCAAGTTTTTTTGGACTAGACCCTTCCTTCCTTCAGGAATTTAATGATTCAGGTACAGGAATATATTCCAGAATAGAGGCTATGCCAGGCTGGGTGAAGGTGGGATGGGGGGTGGGAGTGGGGTCGAAAACCATTAGCTAGAACAGCAAGAAGAATGCCGTCCAAACACTACATTTACTAATTCATCCTGGATCTACAAACACCATTTCATTTTCATTCATTACATTACATTACATTTTTATACCTGGGTAACAGACAAAGTGCATTGTAATGAAGAAATATTCACAGAGCATCATTCTAAAAGACAGAAAAAATAATTGCAAGTGAGCATTTTCAGGAAATGTTTCTTTAGAACCTGCCACTTTGGAGGTTAAAACTCTTAGCATTTTTGAGTACACATCATTTTGTTACCTGCCACAGTATTTCAACAGCTTTTTGTTGACATGCCTTAAGGTAGATCTTGAATTTTTGGTCAATTGTTAAATGACTTTTTGAATTTAATTTGGTGAGATAAAAATGAAACAGTCTAGTTATTCCCAGCCTAGTGAAATAGGAAGATTATATATATATATATATATATATATATATATATTTATATTTATATTTATATTTTATATTTATTTATATAATGTATTTGTGTGTGTATTTTTTTTTTTTTTTGTAAATTAGACAAACACTGATAATTTGAATTTGAGCTAGGGCTATCTAGTCTCTCAAATAATTTATGTGAGCCATTTCAGTATTAAAAACTAACACCAAACCCTCAATAATAAGGAGTTATTATAAGTTGTATTAAAATATATTAAAAAACATTTCTTTTCAAACAGGTGAATTTTGGCTAGGACTAAAAAAGATTTTTTATATAGTAAATCAGAAAAACACCAGTTTTATGCTGCATGTTGCATTGGAATCTGAAGACGACACATTTGCTTACGCATCATATGACAACTTTTGGCTAGAAGATGAAACAAGTTTTTTTAAGATGCACTTAGGACGGTATTCAGGAAATGCTGGTAAGTTTTTTCTCCCCCCCAGTGATGCAGGATAAATATAGCTGACTTGATATTAGGTGAAGATAAAAGTAATGTTATTTCGCTTGGTCTATGCCACATAACTGATAACAGAGTAGATTCGGGATGAGAAAACTGAGTTTTGAAACCCTGCTATGATCATCGACCCACCTTGTGTCTTTGAAGAGCTTATATTCTTTAAAACTATTTTCCATGTATCATGGCAGCTGATTCTTTAGAAGGAGAGTCTGTGGGGCAGGCTGGGAAGGAATTACTGACGTTTTCATGTTCTGAGAGGCTGGCATTTAGGAATCACAGAATGTTAGAGCCGATCTCCTTCAGTGTACAGGTAAGGAACCTGAAACATTAGGGACTTGCCCCAGCTCATCACACCTGAGCCAGGGCAAGAAGCCAGGTTGATAGAGCCACTAGTTTGGTGGGCTTTTTTCCCCACTATACCTTGGTGCATGTACTCATTTCCAAATAAATTTAATTTTTAAGAACTTCAAAATACTTCATGTTAAATTTATAATTTGATGCTGAAATTTTAAATTTGAGTTAATACTAAATTCAACTCTCCTGTTGTTGCTCATCATGGTACTTGTTAATTATGTATATTTAGTGTTAGAAATCCAAAAGTGAGTGAGATATGTTCCCACTTCTTTAACTGATTACAATATAGAAGGGAGATAAACCCAGAAATGTGGAATACTGAATACTGATAGAGCTTTGGACATTTAGGAGAGGGAGAGAATGATCTCCAGTGATCGCATCTGGAAAATCTTTATGGAAGAGTGGTTTCTGACAAGGAGTTAATGTTAGATCCAATGTGGGAAGGTTTTTAAAAGTACAAACTACTGCAGAATCCAATTCAGTAAGTTTGGGCCCAGGTATTTGTATTCAAAGATGGACGTATTGGCAACCTTATAGTTGAGAACCACTAATGTGTGCTTGCAGGAAGGGATAGGCTTTTGGCAAATGAATGTTGGCAAAGAAAGCAGCTGAGTCAAGGCACAGTGGGAGGAAAATTTCTGAGAGTGAAGAGTTGTCTGGTACAGCTGTCCACCTTGGGATGTTAGGTAAAAAGTCTGAAATTCAAATCTTGATAGATAAGGAAAATTTTCAAGAGTTACAATATGCAATTTTTAATGCTGCCTCTCTAAAAGTGTAAAGAACTATCTAAATATGGAAGCTACTGTGTTAGTAAAAGTGTGTGTGGGGTTTCTCTATTGGACTGAGATCTAGTTAGAAGACTCAGTGTGTCATTACACAAGTGTTTCATTACAGAATCCTCAAATTTTGCTATGCCCTACTCTGCATTTTCCCAATGAGGTTGTAAACTAACTTTCAACAGTTGATCACACAATACAAACAAAATAAAGAAAAAGATGCCAATGGGACATGGAGATAGAAACACAGATGAAACCAGGGGTTAAGTGTGATCAGGTGCATGGTAGAGATGAGCTACAAATTTGATTTTTAGCTCAAAGCAAAACCATAAATATGAAATTCTAACATTTGAGCAAACAGTTCTCCCAGGAGAAGGACAAATATTCCTGATTCTAAAACTGGCAAAGATTTATTTGGGTTCCCAGAGAAAACAAAGGGACATGTTCTTGTAACTACACTTTCACAGAAAACATGATACTGAGTTTTAATGGGCTATTTCTTAAAAACAGGCCTATGCATTATATTTTAAAAACTGTTTATAAATATAATCCAGTGGGGAGCTCCTATCACATTTCCCTTCTGATGGGTGGACTTTGTTCAGGGTAAGTGTCTGTGGAGCGACCGTACAGCTTAGGCAATGCTCCTTCAATGCTGTCTCATCTGAAATCTGAGAGGCATTGCACTGTGTGGGTGTTGAAAATCACACTCTCCCTGCAAATACCTGCAATGTGGGCATTTTGTTTCCTGTGAGGTTCGGGGTAAGAGGCTTTAATATTCAGCACAGCTGGCGAACAGGATGGGCCACTACCACGTATCAAGTTCTCTAGGCTCCTCAAAGACCTATCTCAAGAGATGCCAAACATTTGGAACATGATGAAACAAATGTGGGCTTTGGATTCTTCAAAGATTTTGCACAGCTCTACTTTAAGTCAGTGTTTCCAAAAGATGAGCACAGTTTACTGCAAATGAAATCTAGGTGTCATGGGACTAATTAGAACCTTCTGTTTATATAGTTTGATTCAAACAAAACATGGCTTCTGCCCCTGCTACTTACTTACATGGGCTGCCTTGACCAAGATACTTACTCTTTCAGGTTTTGGCGAGTATCAGGGAAACCATACACACAGAACCCAGTGTGGACCTTTTAGGAATGGTAGTACTTGAGCTGCTCTCCATGTGTCATGTGGAGAGCCATTCTGGGCTCACCTCAGGAAGGTAGCTGATTATATGCTTGAGGTAACTGCGTATGTGATATAAACCTGGGGGCCCCTAAATAAAACCAAACAACTTGTGCAGCTACAAATGTAAGCCTCTTAATGTAGCAGATTCCCTTTCATCCATGCCTCTTTATTTAAAGTGATGGGGACGGGGCGCCTGGGTGGCGCAGTCGGTTAAGCATCCGACTTCAGCCAGGTCACGATCTCGCGGTCCGTGAGTTCGAGCCCTGCGTCAGGCTCTGGGCTGATGGCTCGGAGCCTGGAGCCTGTTTCCGATTCTGTGTCTCCCTCTCTCTCTGCCCCTCCCCTGTTCATGCTCTGTCTCTCTCTGTCCCAAAAATAAAAAAAATAAATAAATAAAAAAAAATAAATAAAGTGATGGGGGATGGAGGTGGCATGAAAACTTACTATGTATTATTATTACGTAGAAATTATTCTTTTCCCTAAATTACCAATTACCACATTACCCTTCCCCAAAGTATGACAGGTTTGTACAGCACCATTTTTGGCCTAAATTATCTGATTCCGTCTACAGAGCCAAACTTCCATTGTGGATTGTGATTTGGTACCAAATATCCACTTAAAGATGCCTATCATGTTGAGGAATTCATTACCAGATTTTGGTATATTGCAATCTGGGGGAGAGATTTTGTTTGTTTTCATATTTTTTATTTTTTTTAAATTTTATTTAAATCCAAGCTGTTAATGGCTTCCGGAGTAGAATTTAGTGATTCATCACTTCCATACAACACCCAGTGCTCAGCCTAACTGGAGGGGAGACTTTAATTTGATAGCTAGTAGAAAATAATGTAAACCTTAGTTCTAGATGCCATGCTTTGTAACGATAGTCTGGTAAAGGCCAGTTAAAATGACAAAAAGTACCTTTAAATTTGGTCATTTAAAAAACCTGTTTTGCCCAGGTGATGGATTCCGGGGCTTCAGAAAAGAAGATAACCAAAATGCAATGCCTTTCAGCACATCGGATGTCGATAATGACGGATGTCACCCTGCATGCCTGGTCAGTGGTCAGTCTGTGAAAAGCTGTAGTCGCCTCAGTAACAACACTGGCTGGTGGTTCAGCCAGTGTGGTCTGGCAAATCTAAATGGCATTCATCGCTTCCCTGGAAAATTGGTCTCAACCGGGATTCAGTGGGGCACATGGACCAGAAACAATTCTCCTGTCAGGATTAAATCTGTTTCAATGAAAATTAGAAGAGCGTACAATCCATATTTTAAGTAATCTCCTTCTAAATTGTAATGTGTGGTCCACAGGTTTTTTTGGTAACATATAAAAGATTTTCTATAGTTTCTCTTTTTACTGAGTGTTTCAAACATTTTAGCCAAAATTTAACTATAGATGGCATCTAGGTGTTAAGAGTTCAGTTTGAAATCTTTAATTTTATACAGTTTTATAGAAGAAAACCTGACTTAGTGTATGCTCTTACTACTAACTATATTAACAATATGTAATAAAGTTTAAGTGAACTGCACCTTGTCTTCCTGGAATTTGTTGTCTTCTCCAAGAACTGTCCTTTTCTTCTTCTTCTTCTTTTTTTTTAATGTTTATTTTTGAGAGAGAGACAGAGTGCAAGTTGGGGAGGGGCACAGAGAGGGAGAGACAGAATCCAAAGCAGGCTCCAGGCTCCCAGCTCTGAGCGGTCAGCACAGAGCCCAATGCGGGGCTTGACTCATGAACCAGGAGATCATGACCTGAGCTGAAGTCGGATGATCAACAGACTGAGCCACCCAGGGACCCAAGAATTGTCCTTTTTCTTTAAAGCATACGTACTATAGTAGATGGTTAGGAAAACTGAAGAGAGCATTATGCTTGTTTCCATATTCATTGGAAATGGCTAACTATGTAATCTATACATAACTTCTATTAAAGACAATGACAAGGAATAACTTTGTGCACATTACTATACATATAGTTTAAAAACTTTACTATTTCCGGGTAGTTCCACAATATTTTACAGGTAATAAGAGTTTCCTGCACAAATAAAGTCCTTTTCCCCCCACATTTTATCATTGTTAATAATTTTATTCTTGTTTGTAATAAATTTACTGTACATTCATATCCTGATCAGTTGCATTCTAAAACACATTTATATCTTAACTTTCTTAAGCCAGTAGGAACGGTAGGACCTTGATTAAGCGAAGGACAGCAGAGAAAAGAGCCATGACTCAGTGGTCTAGAGGTAGCTCTTGGAACAAGCTTGTCCCCTCTGCTTTCTCCACTAAGCTGGAAAGAGTTGGAGGCCTAAGTATTCCGTGGGAAAACACAGCAGCGAACATCTGGGCCAAGTTCAGTTATTGACAAAAAAGACGAGGGAAACAATTAAGAATTAGTATTGGACAGAAAAGTACTTTGTCAAGAGTTAGGGTGGCATGGTGAGCTGGGAAGGGGACTGGAGTAAAAATACATGTGAGGATCTAGCTATCTAGGTGAGATATCAGCCCAGAATGGGGCTAAGCTTGTTCAGAACAGAGAATCCGAGCTGAGTTCAGGGACCGGCAAAAATGACGTGATCACCACTCAAGATCGCTTTCACTTTGATCTCCTCTCAAAGCTGTGAATAAATCATGCCCAGATACACACGGGACAAAGTCACGGATGGGTGGACATCGGTCCCCATGGCTTCTCACACATTTCATGGAGGCCCCGCTAAGTCTGTGTCCTGGCAGTGGAGTCAGGTGTCTACCACGTGGAGGAGCCCAGAACTGTGTTTTTTTATACCTGCAGTGATATGAGCATCAGAAACAAATTTATCTACAAATTCAGGAACTAATTTTGCTACTTAGCAAGCCATGTCTTTAGTGTGGACTCTGGACCTTGGAGTTCTTGCCAATGGAGGGGCAGTCTCCATTATTGCACAGCAAAGTCTAAGGGCTGCACATTTTTTTCCCACTGTGAGGCTATGGAGATAGTGGGAACATTGCTGGTAAAAGCAGAACGGAAATAAATGTTGAGATGTTGAGGGAAAGAGATCCAGAGAGCAGCAAGAAGTTTTAATCTGTTTGGATTGGAGAGTAGTGAGATACAACTGACTTTGAATAGCTGAGGGACAGTGGCCACCAGGGTGCCCTGTGAGACGTTCTATCAAGAGGCCTCATACGCCATTGCAAAGGAGAAGGTATACTTTGGTTAATAATCCTGAGTTTAAGGTTCCCAGAAATGAAGCAACCTGACCTGTGAGAGCAGTTAAGCGATGAAGACAACTGTTCTTGGGGCACCCGGTGGCTCAGTAGGTTGAGCATCTGACTCTTGGTTTCCGCTCAGGTCGTGATCTCACAGTTTGTGGGTTTGAGCCCCACATCAGGCTCCGTGCTTGCAAAACCTGTTTTGGATTCTGTGTCTCCCTCTCTCCTCCCTTCCCCTGCTCGTTTTCTCTCTCTCTCAAAATAAATAAACTTAAAAAAAAAAAAAGATAAATGTTCCTTTTTTTGCTATCTACTATCCCCAGAGCACATGCACAAGTGTGAGCAGTGGGCAGGAAAGGTTGCAGTCATGTGCCCAGGGTCTGGATGGCATCATTATAGATTCATTCTTCCTGGGTCTGACAACTGGCCCAGATAAATGGTCCCATGTAAAAATACAAATACTTAAAAAAAAGGAATAAAAATAAAAATACATTATTTTTTGTCAACTTACACCTTACTTATTAGTAAACACTGAAACAGTGTCCGGTTAAAAATCGAAAGAAAAATATATAGACCCTGCACGCTTCTCTTTATCCCAGCATATATTAGTTATAAATAGAAAAAGCTTGGCAGTCATAATGACTGTGAGAACTACAGTACTTAGAAGCAGTCTAAAAACAAGTTATAATCTGTTTAAAAATAATTACAAATCATCCCCGAGGAACATAAATGCCTCCAAACAGGAACACAGTCTTGGTCTTTGACTGGAAGACTCAGTGCAATGGGTATGGACGGGGTGGTGGGTGTGGGAACCAAGAGCAGCCGGGAACGGTAGGTGTGGAGCTCTTGGTCAGGGGGTCACCGATGCATGCTGCCTCCTGGTGGAGGCGGATTTACTGGGAAGAGTGTGCGGGCCGGAGGAGAGCCTGTGGATCCCAGTGAGCAGTGCTCTGGGAGGGCGGTCTCGTAAAGGTGCAAGCTTCGTGGTGGAGAAAGGGACCTTTGGGAAAGGGGAGCCTCTGAAGCTCAGCGCACGTGCCAGCTGCCCGCTCCTGCGGAGCCGCCTGCTCCTCGGCAGGCCGCCTAAGGAGGGAGGCGGTGAGCCCCTGGGCCATTCACATCTGTCTCCCAAGTAATCCATCCGCCAGGAGAGGTCAATGGGATTTGTTTTGTTTTGTTTTGTTTTAAAGAAAATCTGAAGTGCTTCTGGGAAGGTGATGAATGAGAACAGCTAAGTTTGAAAAAGAATCTGATGGGGCTTTGATGTACTGATTGTGAAAGGGCATTATAAATACATTAGTTATCGAGATGCCTGGGTGGCTCATCAGTCAGGGTCCGACTCTTGTTCCCGCTCAGGTCACGATCTCACAGTTTGTGAGTTCAAGCCCCGCATCAGGCTCTGCACTGACAGCACGGAACCTGCTTGGGATTCTGTCTCCCTCTCTCTCTCTGCCCCTCCCCCATTCTCTCTCTCTCTTAAAATAAATAAAATAAACTTAAAAAAATAAATATATTAGTTACTTCATTACCATGTGACGAATTACCACAAACTTAGTGGCTTTAAATGACACTTATTAGCTCTCAGTTCTGTGCATCAGATGTCTGGCAAGAGGTGGGTTGGTTTTCTACTCAGGGTCTCATGAGCAGAAATCAAGATACCATCCAGGCTGAGGGCTCATCTGGGTTCAGGGACCTTCTCCAAGCTCATCGGTTGTTGGCAGAATTCATTTCCTTAGGTGGTAGGGTTGGGGTCCCCGCGGTCCATCTAGCTGGGAGCTGGGACCACTGTCAGCTTCCAGAGGCTGCCTGCTATTCCTCGCCATGTGGCCCCAGGATAGCTTGCAGGACGCACGCCTGTTTCCTTCCAGGCCGACCAGAACACATCTGTCTAACTCCTCCCGTGCAGTCAGCCAGTCCAGTCAGAGAAAACTCTCTGCTTTTAAAGGGCTCAGGTGACTGGGTCAGGCCAACCTGAATAATCTACCTATCTTAAGGTTAACTGATTTTGAGCCTTCATCTTCTCCAAGGGGTCCATAAATGAGTGTTTAATTGAAACTTGGGAGAAGGTATAGGTCAGAAAGGCGGGGAATCTTGAGGGCCGTCTTTGAATTCTGCCCCCACAATAAAGTGACAGAAGTAAAACAGGTACAACGAGGAAACCAAAAGGTCACCAGAATAGGAATTCTATGATTATTAAAAATATATATAATGAAGGGCATGGGAAAAGAAGAGTTTCCTATCAGTGTGGGAAGAGACAGATTGATAAATGCTAATGGAGAGAAATGGCTAACAATTTGAAAATAAAAAGGAACATCACACTGTATAAAAATGAATTTGAGGTTGATTAACTATGTACATAAAAAAACAAAAATCATTAGGTATTAGGCAAACATACCAGTAAATCTTTTTTATTTCAAAGGCAGAAAGATTTCACTTGATTACTTGAATATTCGAGGCTTCCGCGTATCCCAAACACCACAAGTAAAATTAGAGACAAGTGAAAAACTAGAAAAAGTATTTTGACTTTAAAAAAAAATTGTTTTTAAATGTTTCTTTACTTTTGAGGGAGACGGAACGAGAACCAGCAGGGAGGGGCAGAGAGACAGGGAGACAGAGGATCCAAAGCAGGCTCTGCATTGGCAGTACAGGAACCGTGAGAGCACGACCTGAGCCGAAGTTGGACGCTGAACCGACTGAGACACCCAGGTGCCCTGACAAACAACTACTTTAGCAAATTCTCCTCCCCATGCATGATGCATCCTAAAACAGAAGAAGAGAGCGTCCCTGTAGAATAGACAAATACCGTAAAAAGCAATTCACAAAATAGAAATGGTCAATAAACATGAAATTATGTCATGAGTCATCATGAAATTTAGGACCTAATACTGGACCTGTGGAGTCAGTGTTTATATGAGGTAACACAGTTCAGTGTTTGTATGGAGGCTGGGAAATGGGCTACCCCGTGCTCTTTGTTGTAACGTAAAATGGCATAAGCTTGCTGAAGGGTAATTTGGTAATACTGGTCCAGAGCTGATGAAGGGTCAGAAGGAAACCGCTTATCCCGTTTTACATAACAAATCCACATACTAATTAGGAATATTCAGTCATAGCGGACATTGAGTATTTATTTACTCACTGATCTGGCTTAGTCTTTAGAACAATCCTGGTATTATTCTCGGCTTACTGATAAAGACAACTGACTCCAACATACACCCACATCTATACTCCTGATGTGTAGGTGAATTGCATTGGAACACGGATCTTCTGTACCGTCCGCCGTGCTACAACAGCCAGGGGTGGTGCATACCGTTGAGGCTGACGTACGTCTGGCCCTGCCCCCGTCTGCTTGTTGTACCCAGCGTGGTATCATGCTATTGTCAAGAATGAGCTTAGAGGGGCGCCTGGGTGGCGCAGTCGGTTAAGCGTCCGACTTCAGCCAGGTCACGATCTCGCGGTCCGTGAGTTCGAGCCCCGCGTCGGGCTCTGGGCTGATGGCTCGGAGCCTGGAGCCTGTTTCCGATTCTGTGTCTCCCTCTCTCTCTGCCCCTCCCCCGTTCATGCTCTGTCTCTCTCTCTCCCCAAAAATAAATAAACGTTGAAAAAAAAAATTAAAAAAAAAAAAAAAAAAAAGAATGAGCTTAGAGAGCCGTATGCTGATGTAAGCGGAGATATGGAGGTAGGAAACAGAAAACAAAAACAAAGCTCTGTAGTGCACTGGGGTCTGCCCAAACTAGGTTTGCCATGGGGCTTATAACGGTTGCTTACTGTCTAAAGGACTTCAGATTTTCACAGGACCTGCGCCTTCATGTCAGATAAACAAGCATAACTAGAAAAGCTCTGAGAACCAGAAATGAGAAAAATTGGTAACACTGAAGCATATAAAAGGCTATTTTCGTTTCATGGCTCCTAGTATTATTTAATACGTTTAATACGTTTAATACATTTAATACGTTCATTCTTTTTGTTTGCTGTAAAAGCAGAAATTAAGAAGCCAAATGCTTGCTACGTGGCACTTCAGAATTTAATGCATTAAACAGCTGGGAATAGAACTTGAGGCATTTTGTTTTCCATTACTGCCTGAAGCAGTTTGTACCTCAGCAAAGCTAGTCTTCTGAAACCAAAAGAAATGGTGTAATGAGAACTTTGATTTTTGTAAGTTAGACAAATTTCTGAGAAGCATATTTGGAAACGTATTTAATTTACATCTTTAACAATACTGTAATTTCACACTTGGATGGAAGTTTTGTTACATAAAACTCCATAAATATCTTAGATTAAGACTCTTAAAACCTGCTAGATATTCAAGAAGTAAACAGACTTACTGTCATAAATCAAAAGTGTGAAAGCAGCTGATAATCTGAGAATCGACTACTTTATTCAGTGTTCTATCATCTGGACACAACATGTGAATTAAACCTGTGCTCTGAAACAGACACATATTTCCTTGTACTGCAGCTGCCGTGCACATGAACCACCGTCTTGTCTCAGTTGGCTTATGAGCCCCGGCCAGGCGGTGCTGCCCCCCACCCCCCGGGTGTCCCGGGTGCTCTGGGCTCGGCTGCAGATGACGAGCAGCCAAATGACACCATGGCTGGGGCTGCATGCAGTTCCCAGGGGCTCAGCTGCAGGTGCACCGGCCTGACACAGCCGCCCCTGAGCGTACAACGGAAGAAGTTTGGGCAGAAAAACGATTTGTGTCCTAAACAAAAGTATGAGGAAGGATTAAGTCAGCTCTGTTTAGTGTGCGCATGTGTATTGTGTATGTGTTCTGTGTGTGTGTGTGTGTGCTGTGTGCACACACGTGTGTTGTGTGCACATGTGTGCTGTATGCGTGCACATGTGTATTGTGTGCGTGTTGTGTGTGCATGCGCATATGTATGCACGTGTGTGCATGTGTATTGTGTGTGTGCATTCACGTGCACATGTATGAGTGTGTTGTGTGTGCTGTGTGTGCATGACTGTGTGTGTTGTATGCATGCACACGTGTATTGTGTGTGTCGTGTGTGTGTGTTAAACTCACAGCTTTTCCATTCGCCCAGGTAGGTGCAGACATCCTCCTGGGGACCAGGACTGACACCAGAGCCTCAAAGCTTTCTCTACCCAGATGTGATGGGAGGATGTTTTTCATAACTTTGCAGCAATGTCTTGGAAGGTTGTGAGATTCTCCAACTTAGACCAATGGTCTAGGTGATAAGATGATGTGGGCTGGGTACTTAGATTCAGAGCCTGGTGGCCTGGCCCTTACTTCCAGACGCACTAAGAAAGTTCTTGAGCCACATAAAGCCTCTCCTTCAGCAATACAACTTCTGCACCCTTGCGTGTAGAATGCACCAGTTGTGGTTGCTTGAATTGGGCAACTGGCTTGAGTTTCCAGGTGCTCCTGAGGCAACATTCCCTTGGGCATTTCTTCTCCAGCACCCCTGCTGGGTATGCTGGCTCTGCCTTGGGGGGGCGGGGGGACTACTCTCTGCTCACACTTGTTAACAGGATTTTGAGAGCCTCACTGAAATACAGTTTCTGACGCTGCTCCTCCTTTCCCTTTGATAAAAAGAACAGTCTGCAGCCTGGAATGATCGCTGGTACGAGTGTGTTAGATCGGAAACCAGAAGACTTAGCAGGCCTCTCAGCGCAGGATCAGCAAGGGCAAAGGTTATAGTTAGCATGGAAGGAGAAAGAGTCTAAGCAAGCATTAGGAGCCCAAGAAACATCCCCACGTAGCTCCCCAGTGCCCTTGTTATTTGTGCCAGGATGTACTATGTCTCCAGATTGAACTGGCAAGAGCTGTGTGATGATGGATCTCTGTTCTGGGAGAGGCACTCAGACGTTTCCATCAGGGTCTTTTATGTCTCTCTCGGTCACATAGCCAAGTCAGGCTGTTCGACTGGTTACACCGGGTATAAGCCATCAATAAACAAACTGGTCCTGCCCCACATCAGCAGACTGCGAACACTCAACGGCACATCATAGATCATTAGCTCACTGCCCTTATCTCTAATAAATGTTGGTGCCAGAATCCCAGCACCTCCAGAGATAAACCTCTGAACGAAGTCATGCCTTTCAAATTATATATTATGTGTTATTCTTTTCCCCCAAACCTTGGCTATCTATAGAATAGGGAAAAACCCATTTTCCAAAGTAAGAACTGTCTCCCAATGAATATTGTTCTAAGTAGGTATTGTTTTGAACATTTCAGTTCACCAAATTTCCAGCGCAAGAATGCCCATAATCGTGTACAAGTTTAACAATAGTTTTACCTCCTTCCAGCACGGAAAATATTTTGGGAAGAGGGGATTGCTTTTTGAAGAACTGAGATATAATTTATAAACCATAAGCCACTCTTTAAAAGTCTACAGTTTGGTGATTTTTAGTATATTCACGAGATTTTATAAATATTACCACTATGTTATTGCAGAAAATCTGTATCTCCCCAAAAGAAATCCCATACCCATTAACAATCACCCCACCCCATTTGGCTCCTCCCCGTGCTCCCCCCCTCCCCCAGCAACTATAGATTTACGGTCTGTCTCTGTGGAACTAGCATGAACATTTCATGCGAACGCACTCCCACACTATGTGACTTTTTGTGACTGGCTTCTTTCACGTGGCGTCATGTTTTCAAGTTTCATCCCTGTTGTAGCAGGTGTCAGCACCTCATGCTCTTCTTTTTCTGAGCCATAATTTCACATCTACACAATTTACACACCCAACATTCTCTATTTACAGAGTACAGTTCAATGACCTTTGGTATATTCAGAGTTGTCGACCCTTGCTACGATTTTAGAGTAGTTTTACCTTATCTTGGAGTGTCTTCTATTTGGAGTTTCCTGAGCTTCTTGGATATCTCGATTAATGATTTCCATCAGATTTGGTAAGTTTTCAGCCACTATTTATTCACATATTTTCAAAGCTTCTTTCTCTCCCCTCTCCCTGGACTGCCATTTTGCATACATTGGTAGAGTTGATGATGCCCTATGAGACTCTGAGGCTCTATTCATTTTTCTTCATTCCTTTTTCTTTCTGTCCTCAAACTGGGTAATCTCAATGGACCTGTATTTAGTTCTTCAATCGCTTCTTCTGCCTGCTCAGATCTGCTCCTGGGCTCCTTCACTTCACTTACTGTACTTCTCAGTCTCAGTGTTTATATTGGGTTCTTTTTTAAAAAAACTAATTTCTATTTCTTTGTTGATATTCTCTATTTGATGATGTATCATTCTTATACCTTGTTGATATTCTCTATTTGATGATATATCATTCTTACACTTTCCTGCAAGTCTTTATATATATATATATATGGTCACTTTTAGTTCTTTGAATATACTTAAACAACAGGTTTAAAGTCTTTGTCTACCAAGTCCAGTATCTGGACTTTCTCAGGGACAGCTTCCTTTGACTGTTTTTTTTGTCCAGGATGTTGGCTGTGTTTTCTTGTTTCTTTGTGTGTCTTATAAATTTTGTTGGGAATTGAACATTTAAAATAATCTAATGTGGCAACTCTGGAATTCAGATTCTTCTTCACTCCCTAGGGCTTTTTGTTTTTGCTGCTTTTGTTGTTATTTGTTTAGTGAATATTCAAAATTGATTTTGTAAAGTCCTTATTCCTCTTCATGTGTCCCCACTGAAGGGTTTGCTTGGTTAGCTTAGTGGTCAATTAATGATTTGGTGGAGATCTCCTTAAATGTCCAGAACCAATATGCCTCCCAGTCTGTTAAGTGGCTCTGTGTGTGTTTTGGGGACATGCTTTCAAGATTCCATCAGGAAGTTGACAACTCTGGTTTAGCCTTCACTTTCTCCTTGTGTGGAACCTCAAAGTGAGCCAGAGGTGCGAGTTTAGGGCCTTCTTAGGTCTTTCCTGAGAATGTGCAGAGTCTTGTGGGGACAGAACAGCTCTGTATATGCAAATAGCCTTCCAGATTTCCATTAATCTAGAAGAATCCCAGGAATATCCCCAAGCTTCATACTAAAAGTTATACAACTTTTTGGAGCCCCTATGGACATTTTATTTGCCAGCTTTTCCTTTTCAGTTTTTTGGTTAGTCTATTGTTTGGCCAACTCTTATCCATTGCTTTAGGCAGCTGCCACGTTACGTAATTGCCTCTAATTGTTTGCAGCAAAGGCCCCTGGGGAAAAGACTTCTTAGCAGTGGAAGGGTTCCAAGTAAGGTAAAATAAAGACAGTATTATGAGTGGCTTCTTCTGGGGAACCATCAGGTAGATAAAATCATGATAATTCTCTGTGAATGTGCTTTGAAGGAGCTCTGACCCCATTCTACCCTTTCCAGTGTATTTTAGGATGCTGATTTTTACTGTGATTACAGATTACTGTTTTTCAAAACTATGGCTGATCTGAGGAGAAGAATGGAAATAGATGAAATTTTGAAACCACAAGTCTGACTGTTCTTACCAAGATTGAGCCATTTTTCTTGAATAAATTACTCCTAGATTGTTGCAAGCCTTTGGTTAATTTCTAAGGTTCTGTAACAATTGGTTCTGACCATTTCCCCCCATTGTTCTCATTGCTTTTGAAGATTCTTGGAGGATTATAGAGAGGACTAATTTTGGAGATTATTTGTAGGACTCAGGTTCAAATAGAAGAATATCTTATAGATGTCTTTCACTAAATCTCCCGCTACATTTTATTGTTGATATTGGTAGTATCATAAACTATGTTAAAAATCAAATTAATCTTAAACCATATAGTGGTTACATTATAAATTAAAGTAAAATCATTACAAAATTAACTAGTCAAAATTATACTAGTACTTTCTTACTAAAAGTGTCCTGTGCCTATATACATAATCTTGTCATGGACTGGAGAATAAATCAAGGGTCGTCTCATTTAATTCTGGATTAAAAATCTTGTGGGAAAACACAAATGCTATGCTTCATACTAAAGGTTATGCTGATGTGAGATCTCAGTGGGCTTTATCTTTAAGTAACGGTCAACTTTTCCTACATGTTAAAATCCTAATCAAGTTTTATAGACTTCCTATTCTAACTGCAAAATTGTGTACATCTAGTTTTTGGTTATTTATGATGCCTTGGCCATTAGAGAGAATCTATGAAAATTGAAATTATGCTCTCCATGAACTCCGATAAGCCAGGGGGTTCACAAATCTTTACTTTACTTCCATGTGCTTCCACTGCCAAGATTCCAGGCCACTTTCCTTGAACTATTTCTGCTTCCATCTGCTTTCATTTCAATAAATTAGCCACTTTATTAAAAGGAAATGACCCTCTTTATTTTCAAAAATACTCTTTTCTCTGAAGGGTACTTTGTTGGATTAAGGTAGTCATTCCAGCTTTTCCTTGACTAGTGTTGGAATGGACAAAGACATGCCATGCCTAAAAATATATATTTGTGTTTTTATGTTTAAAGTGTATTTAATTGAAAAAAAAATGTGTATTTAACTGTAGGCAGCATATAGTTTAGTTTTGTTTTCTTAGCCAGTCTTAAAAATTTCTGCCTTTAAACTGGGGATTTTAAACCATAAAATTTTAATGTAATTATTGATATGATTTAGTTGAAGTCAACTACCTTACTCTTTGTTTCTATTTGTCTCATATGTTCTTTATTTTTCTACCTTCCTGTTTTTGGACTACTGGAACCTCTGTAATAATTCAATTTCATCTTCTTTTTCTTGGTTTATTACTGAACCATTTTTCTGATGTCACTGTAGTGATTGATTCCTCCTCCGCCTTTGAGAAAAAATTGACATATAACACTGTATAAATTTAAGGTGTACGGTGTGATGATTTGATACACACATGTGTTGTAAATTTTTTTTAATGTTTATTTATTTTTGACAGAGAGAGAGAGAGAGAGACAGAGCATGAGTGGGGGAGGGGCAGAGAGGGAGACACAGAATCCGAAGCAGGTTCCAGGCTCAGAGCTGTCAGCACACAGCCTGACGTGGGGTTCGAATTCACAGACCACGAGATCATGACCTGAGCTAAAGTCGGACACTCAACCGACTGAGCCACCCAGGCGCCCCGGTACACACATGTATTGTGAAATTATCACGACCATAACATTAACACATCCTTTACCTCACTTTTTTGTTGTTGTGGTGGTGAGAACATTTAAGATCTAGTCTCTTAGCAACTTTCAAGCATATAATACAGTATTGTTAACTATGGTCACCATGCTGTGTATTAGACCCCAGAATGTATTCATCTTATAACTGGAAGTGCGTACCATTTGACCAATTCCTCATTTCCCCCACCTGGCAAACCATTAATCTACAATCTGTTTCTATGAATTTGGTTTTTTTTTGAAGATTCCATATATAAGTGAGATCATACAGTGTTTGTCTTTCTCTGACTTATTGCAGTTAGCATAAAGCCCTCCAAATTTACTCCTGTTCCTGCAAATTGGCAGGATTTCCTTCTTTTTTTAATTTAATTTTTAAAAACGTTTTATTTATTTTTGAGAGAGACAGAGCGCACGCAGGGGAGGGGCAGAGAGAGAGGGAGACACAGAATCAGAAACAGGCCCCAGGCTCAGAGCTGTCAGCACAGAGCCTGACATGTGGCTCAAACCCACAAACTGTGAGATCATGACCTGAGCTGAAGTCAGATGCTCAACCGACGGAGCCACCCAGGTGCCCCGGATTTCCTTCTTTTTTTAAATGGCTGGATAATATTCCCTTGTATGCATATACCATATTTTTTTTAGCCACTCATCTGCTGATGGACACTTAAGTTGCTGCAATGAGCACAGGAGTACAGATGTGTCTTTAAGACAATGATTTCACTTCCTCCAGATAGGAACTCAGAAGTGGAATTCCTGGATCATAGGGTATTTCTATTTTTAATTTTTTGAGGAACCTCCATATCGTTTTCTATCGTGGCTTCACCAAGTTACATTCCCACCAACAGTGCAAGAAGGTTCCCTTTTCTCTACATCCTCACCAGTATCTGTTACTTTTTGTCTTGTTGATAATAGCCATTCTTAGCCATTGATTCTTGAGATTAAACATTCCTGGGACTTGCAGACAAAATCCCTGGTCCTCCATCATTGGTGGCACATGTCTCATTTCCTCAATCCAATCTTCTAAACAAGGCACTAAGCAGTTGTGAGCCCTGGAGCCTGTGCCTCATTGTGCTGAAGAAATAGCCACTCTAGTAGGATGTGGAGGAAATAGTTCTAATTCCTAGTTTTTCCCAGGCTTCCTTGAGTTCCTCTTCCTTTCTGTCTTTGTTATTCTTTCTGGGATTCTATTACATTGGCTCTGGACATGCACTCTTTTCCCGGACGCTAAATACACGTTGGCATCAGCTCCCTTCAGGCTGGGAGGAGACTTCCTACATGACCTTCTGACACATCTGCCTCTGGTTCTAAGGGAGGGGCTCATCCTGGGGGCGGGGTCAGCAGTCAGGCTCTTCTGAGCTGCCAGATGCCCTGTTGTTCTAATCCTTCCCAGGACTTAAACTTTGCGGGCAGGCAGCTTCTCCAGCTGTAGGCAGGGATAGGGGACGATGTACTTCCTTTTACTCCAACGTGGGATCTGGAGAATCTTTTTCAGAGGGATTTATCCACACTGTTTGCCAGGCATGATGCTAGACCTGAGATTCTGCCCATGCAAGAGAGTGCCTGGCTGTGGGAGAGGCATGTGTAAGCAGTTGAGGGAGTCTTGAGTGGAACTTACACAAACTGGGTGTTTGTGGTCTTAACCCTTCCCTGTCTGGTTCATAGTACCAGACCTGGCAGAGCTCCCTTTATGACTTCTTGACAGGGTATGGTGGGGAAAGCAGAAGGGTCTTCTGGTGGCTATGGTTCACAGTTTGCATAGGTGGTGTTCCAGTGGGTCCACAGTAGCTAATAGAGTGCAGGGTCCTATCCAGGGAAGGCTTGGAGTTGGGGTTTTCTTTCCAAACAAGAATGTTAATCTGCCTGAATTTAGAAATGGTTACTTTTTTGTGACTAGCAAAATGTTTCTGTTTTAAATGGAAAGAACCATTTTTTAAAATTACTTCTTTATTTTGAGACAGATATAGCATGAGAGGGAGAGGGGCAGAGAGAGAGAGGGAGACAGAGAATCCCAAGCAGGCCCCACACTGTCAGCATGGAGCTTGGTGTGGGGTTTGAACCCATGAAACCATTAGATCGTGATCTGAGCTGAAACCAAGAGTCAACCAACTGAGCCACCCAGGTGCCCCTGAACCATTTCTTTTTTTTAAAGTAGGCTTCACGCCCAGCACAGGACCCAACACAAGGCTTGAACTCACGACCTTGAATTCAAGACCTGAGCTGAGATCCACAGTCAGATGCTTAAGTGACTGAGCCACCCAGGTGCCCCTGGAAAGAACCATTTTATTTCTTGCTAGAGAAAGGGCTCTCTCTAGACTTCCACACACCCCTCATTTGGCTGCTGCAATGATGGATGATTCCTCTTTGAATATGCAGTGTTTGCAACTTTAGGAATTTAAATTGTTTAGGGATAAGCTGTAGTGGAGTGCTATCGGTGAGGGGTATAAAATCCTAGGGCTTCCAAATGACCTTTTCCTTGAAGTTGGGGAGAAGCTGTGAGTTAAGCCTCTTGTAAACCAGGCTGAGTGACATCGTAGGCACAGGCGGAAGATCAGCTTATGCGGGGGATTGTCAACAGGGATCCTGACAAGTAATCATAGCTGTAGAAACTGGGAACCTTGGGAGGCCAGGGAGGCAACTAAATTTGCAAACCTTGCTTAGAACTCCCTAGTGAAGGTCTGCATCCTAGAGGCCGCGTCTCCAGAATTTACGGGTAGGGGATGTTAATGTCAGAAATGTGAGGCGTCAGGGTCCTTGGCGTGTACTGAAAAGTCACCTCTGGTCATCAGCAAGAGCAACGGCAGAGTAGAAAGAACTGAACTAGCAGCCACAGTTGGAGTTGAGTCTTGCTTGGCCTGAGAGTCAGCCATTCCTGGTGGCCCGGCCTTCTGTTCCAGGAACTGCCGTCCACTATATTTAAGGGTTGATTCTCTTTGCTGAGAAACGAAGAATGGATTGCCCTAAACCTCTGCAAAGCCTGAAACATTTGGTCCCAAATCCTGCATGGATTTTTTCTGAAAGGGTCACAGCAGATTGGAAATGTCAATGGAAATCTTACGGAATCGTCCTGCTGTTTGAGGCTGCTTCCCCGCTTGCCAGGGACCAGCCCCAGTGTGCAAGCCTGCCGCCTTTGTTCTCCAAGGGCCACTCCCTCTTCCTCCCCTGGCAGGACGTCAGAACACACTTAGCACAAACTTCGCTTCGGGACGTCAGCCACAGCTTGGCTCCTGCTCCCTCTAGCGGGGCCGCAGCGGACCTGACCGTCTGTTTCTCCAGAGCCTGTTCCATGGCTCCTGTCCGTTCGTGGCTCCTGTCCGTAGGTGCTCTGGCCTGGGATTGCTTGGCAGGCTGCAGGATAGTTGTCTCCTCTCCTCCTGCAGCCTCGGCTTGTCTCGTGTCCTTCCTTGTCCCCATGCTTCCCCAGGAACTGGGTTAGGCAATAGAACGGAGCCCGAGTTTACAGCCTTAGAGAGAGTGTGAGATCGTAGGGTTGTTTCTAACACTTTTCTAGGCTTAATATGTCTTCACTCTCTGAGGGAGAGCTATTCACCAGTCGGGGTGGGGTCGCAGATGCCGTTAGACACTGTTAGTTACTGTCAGGGTTTCACACACAAGAAGGGTAAAGGCAGTCTCCACCTGATTAAACTTAAAATATTTCTCTTATTTTCTAAGACTTATCTACATTCATCCGTGGCCAAACCAGGAAACTAAGTGGAGGTGTAGTATAAATCCTTACCCTGAATTTCTCCAAGACTTTAGAGATGCTTACATGGTTGAGGCGTTGCTTTTGATTGACTCGTGATAGAACTGGAGAGCCAAAGGGGCTTGGGTTTGGATTTTTCTACCATATATTGTGCAGATTCTGCCAGTGGCCAAGGATATCTACTCCATTAAATACTGAGGAACTGGGGAAATAACCAGGGGGGCTTATGGTAGAGCAGCCTTGGGTCAAACATCCACTTACAATTGACCCTGCAAGTCTCCATAGTGATAAGAAGACCACATAGCATTTCATTTTTCCAGGAATTAACCACCAAGACTAACAGCCAACAATCCCTGAGAGGTTTGGGTATTTTACTTTCTTCAATACTTTCTTCTTTGAGACTTTCAGCGCCCCCACCAGAGAAAGCTAGGAGGCTGGACCACCATGCCTACTCGTGATGTTAAGGTAGGATTCACCACCAGGCAAACCTCTCTTTCAGTGTTGACTTTGGATAGATTGGAAAACAGCACCTGGTCCTCAACATACCTTACTGTCTTATGCTGCTAAACAATCCTTGTAGTGAACGGTGTCTTCTAAAGTTACACACTGCACAATTTGGCTACCTATGCGTGCTGTTCCTGCCGGCCTCCATCCTATTCAAAGGATTGGTCTGTGAGCTAACACAGTTCTAGGAACTGGGTGAAGGTCATGGCTGTCTGCATTGGAGGCTTAATTAGACCCTTGTTTTCAAGACTCAGAATTTCTGTTACACAAACAGAGTTGAACATTACTGGCCTGCTCACCTGTCTTGATCTAAGTGATGTCGTGTTCAAATAACGATGAGCAGAGTCAGAAAAGGCTTGAGCTGTGGAGCTCTCTGATGAAGAGCTGTTATTGATTTTGTGGAATTTTGTGTCCCTGAAATGCGGGAAGCCATTTGGTTCCCAGTGTCTCTGGCCAGCATATCTTCCCTGTGGAGAACCACGCCTCCAGGAATTTGCAGATGTTGGCCTGTGTCTGCCCTGCATCTCGATGCAGGGCGAGCCTTCTGCATCCCGGACAGGATGCAAGTGAAGGTAGACAGTGATTGTCCAATTCACATGTTCTAAATGCACTCAGGATTTCTATGCTGTGAAGTCCTCAAGTGACAGAAATTACAATACGGAAGTCAGAACCTACCTGGGGCCGCCTCTGAGTTCAAATTTCTATCCATTAGTTGAGAATCAAGAAAGCAACTCCTGGCCGCTTCTGTTTGGACAGTTGAATCCTTAATCTGGAATCACATTTGCATCACTGAAGAAGCCCAAGGTCAGTCTGGTGCCTGTTTGACCCAGCAGCTCCACATTCCCTGTCTAGTTCCGAAACTGCTCCGTTTGCCAGCTCCAGGCATCCACATTCCCTGTCCAGTCCCATACCTTCTCCCCGCCGTTTGCCAGCTCCAGGCAGCAGCATCCTGCAAATGTTTCCCATCTCCGCCTGGGTCTCCCTCTGCTGCTGCCACGTGATGGGTGTCCAGATGTGCTGCCCAGATCCCTCTTCCAGTGGGGACCCAGCCCCATTGCGGGGACGGCAGTGCGCAGACAGCTTCCCGTTGCCAGCTCCCTCGGGAGCTCAGAATCACCTTGCTCAGCAAGGTCACTGCTGGTTGGGGAAGCTCACATCCACTGATAAGTAGCACAAGGCAAAAGGGCTTGGTGTTGCAGCCCAAGGTGGGACAACTGTGGTGTGCGATGTGCACTCTGCAATTGTTGGGCTTGCACTGCAGTTTCACTTCTCCTTCTGCCCAGTTCTGCTTCCTTTCGCTCCCTTTGTAAGGGCTAATTCCTAAAAAACGCAGTCTCAAAATTAGGTGAGAAGATGGGGTTTTGGAGCTGGGACACTCACTCCCTGCTGCACTGGTGATGAGAACCCCATCACTGCTGGTAGGAGAAACACATAGAAACTTTCCCTGGTAGCCTCCTGTGGTGGTCTGTCTTTCCTTTGGTGGCCCCCTGTGGTGGTCTGTCATGGGAAAGGAAGCACCAGCAAGTGCAAGCATCACCTCCAAGGGAGATATGGAGGACGTAGAAGCAATAAGCATGAACGAGTTGGATTGCTATTGCCACACATCTTCATGATTCAGAAAGGTAATAAATAGGCAATTGAAATTGGGTATGAAAGCCAGAGGCCTATTTAATTGTATATAAAGAAATGTTAACCTGATGTTCATAGCAGCACTATCAACAACAGCCAAACTATGCAAAGAGCCCAAATGGAATACTACTCGGCCATCACGAAGAATGAAATCTTGCCATTTTCAGTGACATGGATGGAACTAGAGAGTATTCTGCTAAGTGAAATCAGAGAAAGACAAATCCCATATGCCATATGATCTCACTCACATGTGGAATATAAGAAACAAAACACATGAACATAGGGGAGAAAAAGAAAGGCAAATCATAAAAGAGACTCTTAGCGATAGAGAACAAACTGAGGGTTGCTGGAGGGGAGGTGGGTAGGGGGGATGGGGGACACAGGTGTTGGGGATTAAGGATTGCACCTGCTGTGATGGGCACCAGGTGAGGTGTGGAAGCGCTAAGTCACTATGTTGTACACCTGAAACTAATATCACACTGTATGTTAACTACTGGAATTTGAGTAAAAACTTGAAACTACAAAAAGAAAGAAAAAAAGAAATGTTTATTTCCTGCCACCAGGAAGGCAGAGAAAGATGATGAAGGCCAGCGTCCAACTGCTGGAGTTGACAGCATGTCAAAAATGGTTAAAATGCCCAAACAAGACAGATCCGTTGTGTCACATCTAGGGCCCTGGTTGGGAGAATCTGGGCCCCTAGCACCAAAGATGGGGATATCTGGGTAGACGACCCTAAATTTTGGCTCCTCAGCATTCCCTGAATGTGCAGAAATGGTCCATGCTTCCTGTTAACAGCTAGCGGTTTCTTGTGTGGAAAGACAATGGAGCACAGACATTCCTCCTGCAGAGTGACATGTGTCCCCTCTTCTTTTTTTTTTTTTTTTTACTTTTTTTAAAAAATGTTTTTAAATTTATTTCTGAGAGAGAGAGACAGAGTGTGAGTGGGGGAGGGGCAGAGAGAGAGGGAGACACAGAATCCGAAGCAGGCTCCAGGCTCCGAGCTGTCAGCACAGAGCCCGATGTGGGGCTGGACGGACTGTGAGATCATCACCTGAGCCGAGGTTGGACGCTTAACCGACTGAGCCACCCAGGTGCCCCTCGTCTGCCTTCTTAGTGTCCGTGCCTTTGCCAGAGAATACATCTCTACCCCCGGCTGCCGACAAACTGAGCTGTAGTGACACAGCGGAGTATCCTCTAGTCTGGAGCTGAGAGTGACAACGAGCCACACCCCCGCATGCACATCAGTACTCTCATAAATCCTCTGTTCCCAGAGCATATTTTAGAATATACTTTAACTATGTTCCAGATTTATATGATGGTTCAATGGTGTTCTCCTGAGTTTTAAAATTTTAATAGGAAATATACATTCATTGAAAACAACAGCAAAAATGTTAGCCTTAATTTAAAACAAAATAAGCATTACATCATTAATGTTTAAAACTAACCTTAAAATATCCACCAGCAGATGGCAATATAATCTTAAATATTACTGGTAATAGGAGATTAAATAATTTATTAAAATAAATAAGTTTAACTAATTAATTAATGAAAATAAAGATGCATGGTTCTCCTGCACCAAGATTTTTTTCTTTTTAAAATGTCTATGTGAACGCCACAAAAAGTCATTAATTTTTTTAAGTTAAGTTTTAGAGTTCCAGTAAAGTTGCAGTGTTATGTTAGTTTTAGGTGTACAATATGGTGATTCGACAACTGCGTACATCATTACTTGGTGCTCATCAAGGTAAGTGTGCTCTTATTCCCCAGCCCCTCCCCCACCGCCCCCCTCCCCTCCACACTCCTCTCCCCTCTGGTAGCTCTCAGTGCTCTCTCTGCCTGCAGTTAAGAGTCTGTTCTGTGGTTTTCTCTCTCACTTTTTTTCCCCTTTCCTTGTTTGTTTTCTTTCTTAAATTCCAATATGAGTAAAATCATATAGTATTTGTCTTCTCTGACTGAAAAAGTCATTAATTTTATGACTATAAAATATATATTATCATTAGAATGCAACCTTAATTGTAAAACAAAATTATATGCTCGTTCTGAATTTATGATAATTCAGACATGGTCTATATGCAAGTATTATTGATTTCTAAGATTCAAAATACTCTCTTTTATTTTTATTTATTTTCTTTGAGAGAGAGGAAGAGACAGAATTCGTAGCAGACTCCAGGCTCCAAGCTGTCAGCACAGAGCCCGATGTGGGGCTCAAACCCACGAACCAGCCCCGCGAACTGTGAGATCATGACCTGAGCCAAAGTTAGTCGCCTAACCAACTGAGCGACCCAGATACCCCACAGAATATTCTCTTAAATGTCAGGTCCTGACTTGTTAGGAGAATCTTAAAATCATCTGCTCTTCCCAACCAATTAAACAATTCTTAGACACTTTCACCAGCTGTAATTGTTGGCTCTGGGCCCTTTTATAACTTAAAGTGCTTACGTATGTGACACACAGAGTCTGATACGTTTTTCCATAACATATGATAAACTAAACGTGTACATAAATACAGAATGAAGTTAGTTAGCCAAAAGTTACTATAATATTCTGGAATTTACCTTGAATTTCCTCAGTTAGATTTCTTTTTAATTTATAGGACAATTGGAAGTCCCACCCAGAATTACTAGGCAAGAAGAAAGAAAAAGCATTCAAATTGGAAAGGAAGAAATAAAACAGTCACTGCTTGCAGATTCCATACTGCCATATATTGAAAACCCTAAAGACGTTAAAAGTAACAAATTCAGTAAAATTCAGGTACAAACTCATATGCAAAAATCTGTTGCATTTACATTAATAATAAACTATCAGAAAGAGAAATTGAGAAAATAGTCCCATTTAAAGATGCATAGGAAAGAATAAAATACCTAGGCACAAATTTAATCAGGGAGGTGAAAGTTCTGTACATTGAAAGTTCTGAGACATTAATGAAAAAAATTGAAGATGACACAAATAAATGGAAAGATACTCCATGCTCATGAATTGGAAGAATTAGTATTGTTAAAATGCCCATACTGCTAAATGCCATATACAGATTCAATGCAATCCCCATCAAAATTCCAATGGCATTTTTCACAGAAGGAGAACACACAATCCTATAATTTGTATGGAACCACAAAAGACCCAGAATACTCAATGCAATCTTGAGACAGAAAAAAAAAAAAAAAAAAAAAAGCTGGAGGCGTCGCAGTCCCTGATTTCAAATTACATTACACAGCTATAACAATTAAAACAGTAAGGTATTGGCATAAAAACAGACACACAGATCAGTGGAACAGAATACAGAGCCTAGAAATAAACCCACACGTATATGGTCAATTAATTTATGACAAAGGAGCCATGAATATACAATGGAGAAAGGACAGTGTCTTAAATATTTGGTGTTAAAAAAACTGGACAGCCACATGCAAAGCAATAAAACTGGACCACAATCTTACCCCACACACAAACACTAACTCAAAATGGATTAAAGAATGTAATACCTGAATGAAGATAAATACCTGTAATATTTGAATGTAAAACCTGAAACCATAAAACTCCTAGAAGAAAACATAGGAGGTAAGCTCCCTGACCTAAGTCTTGGTGATGGTTTTTTGAATCTGACACTAAAAGCAAAAGCAATGAAAGCAAAAATAAGCACTTGGGACTATATCAAATTAAAAAGCTTCTGCACAACAACAATAAAAATCGTAAAAAGGTAATCTGTATGGGAGAAAATAAATGCAAATCACGTATGAGACAATGGGGCCAATATCCAAAATATATATAGAACTCCACTCAATATCAAACAAAACAACCCCCCCCCAACAATCTGTTTAAAAAATAAGCAGAAGTCCTGAATAGACATTTTCCCAAAGATATACAGATGGCCAATATGTACATGAGAAGATGCTCAACATCACTGATAATCAGGGAAATGCAAATAAAAACCATGAGATAACAATGAATAACACATCACACCTGCTAGAACTGCTATCACCAAAAAGACAAGAAATAACAAGTGTTGGCGAGAATATGGAGAAAAGAGAACCCTCTTGCACTGTTGCTGGGTGCAGACGTGTGGAAAACAGGATGGAGTTTCCTCAAAAATTTAAAAATAGAAATACCATATGATCCAGCAATTCCACCTTTGCTTATTTATTTGTCCAAAGAAAACAAAAACTAATTTGAAAAGATATATACACCCCTAAGTTCACTGCAGCATTACCTACAAGAGCCAAGATACAGAAACAACCTAAGTGTCTACTGGTGGATGAATGGATAAAACAGATGTGGTATGCAGACACAGTGGAATATTATTCGGCCATAAAACATGAAATCTTGCCATTTGTGATAACATGAGTGGAACTTGAGGCATTATGCTAAATGAAGTAAGTCAGAGAGAGAAAGACATACTGTATTAACTCTCTTACATGTGGACTCTAAAACCAACTGACAAAGAAAAATACCAAACTTATAGATACAGAGAACAGACTGGTGCTTGTAGGAGGCTGGGGGGTGGGGAGGGGTGTTGGGAGAAATGGGTAAAGTTTGTTTTTTTTCAGTTTAAATAAATGGAATAATATTGTAAAAAAAATAAAAGGATGTTAACTTTGAAAATTTTTTGTAATATAGGGGACAGGAAAAAAAACAAATGTCTATCAATAGAGTACTGGTTAAATGAAATAAATACAGTATAATCTGTAAAAGGAATACTATGCAGCTAGAAGAAAGAATGAGGAGAGAGGTCCTACATATGTGATTTTTTTCTTTATTTTGAAATAGTTTCAAACTCAAGGGATAAGTGTAAAAATTAGTACAAGGAATTTCCTTTTACCTTTCACTGACTTCTCCAAATCTTGCCATTTTTTACCATAATTGCTTTATCATTCTCTCGAATCAGATTTTTCTTCAGGCTTACAGAGAGATAAATGAACTATTACATCATGTAAGTTAACCAGATATAATTGTAAGTGAAAAAAAAATCCCATTAGTGAGCAGTACAATCCAATTTTTGGATACACATATGCACACACAAAACCAAAAACTATCAAGGAAAAAATATCAAGGAGCCCATATTACTTTGGTGTATTTACAAAGAATCATGAACATCTGGAAAATCCTTCGAGCTGTGAGTTATAGACTCTGCTTCCCATTGGACTCACCCATGTCCAGGCCACGCCCATACAGATATGGTAAGAATCTGACGGTATGATCAGGTATCAGTAAATTTTAAAACTTCCAGTGTGATTCCAGTGTGAAACTCTGGTTAAGAGCCACTTGTTTGAATCAGTTCCTGTCACAGTTAAGCGTCCACATGAATCACCCGGATATAATATTAATACACACATACTCATTCAGTAGGTCTGGGGTGGATTCTGAGCTCCCGCATTTGTAAGCAGCTCCCAGCTGATGCTGCTGCTGGTCACGGACCAGACTTGGAAAAGCACTGGCTTAGTTTTTAAGGCGGTGGTTCTCCAAATGTAACGTGTTTCAAAAATCACCTGGGAAAGTTGGTAAAAACAGGCTCAGGCCCATTTTTACTGAAGTTTACTAAAGACTGGTCTACTTCAGTAAGTCTGGGCCATTCATTAGCTGTCTAGATGAGGCCGACGGACACCAACATTTGAGAACGGCTGTTTTTCGATGACCAGAATGCCTGCAGCTGAGCAGTCCTAAGATCATTACATGCACAGTTTCTCTGATGGTAATGTGACACCTGGTTGCCAAGGTGACTGGCCTGGTTTGATGCTTTTCCCACTGGTTGGAATGCTGTAGAAATCCTACCCATCTTTCAGGGCCTACACTCATGACAATTTGTTTGCGAAGCGTCTCTAACCACCTCTACTGGATTGGGAGTCTTGCATGGCTGTAAATACCTGCACTGGCTCCTGTAGCACCTCGCCCCACACTCCCATTAGTGTTAAAGCTAAAACCAGAGACTGGATTTCCCATTTTTGTATTTGTCTCCCTTTCCTCTGAACGCTCCCTTCAATGAGATGGATCTCTGTCCTCACCTTTGCCTATGTTGCAGCCCTTATTTGTTACTCGAGGCACGAGTATTCATGCCTTCATTAATGAGGTAAGTGAGTGAGGTGTTCCCGGGGGGCAGTGAGCTCTGGGTAGTGACTGCAGCTGGTTACAGGTGCCACATGGATGCAGGGATGCGGCCTTGCTCACACTACGTCCACCACACCCGGCACGCAGCACGTGTCCATATGTTGCTGTCAGTGAAAGACACAAGTGAAAGGGAACAAGAGTCAAGGCACAGAGAACTTTCATGGCGAGACAAGGATTTGAGAGTTGTTCAGTAAGCATCGTGATGCAACTTTTCAGCAGGGAAAAATGTGTGATGATGATGAAGATTTTTAACACGGGCTGTGGCAAAAGCAAGGAGATGCTGGCCTGAAGAGGGAAGGGAGGAGACAGTACCATCAGGAGGATGTCATATAATCGAGGTTGGAGCAGATATCAAGGTATAAAACACAGGCTAATCATCATTTCGTTGAGCATTTACTTTGTATTACTTATAATGCGAAGTACATACATGATCTTTTATCTTTATAAATGTGCCATGTGGTAGATATTCTCACTTTATAAATAATGAAATCTAGGCTCAAAGACATTAAGCCTCTTGTCAAAAGTCACACGTGGGAGCCAAGACTTGAACCCAAGACGGTCCCGCTCCAAAATCTTACTGCAGTAATCGCAGTGATGTGGAGGGAATCGCAGTAATCTTCAGCAGGTTCTGGAGATACTTCTATTCTGGGGAGAACTGACCCACTGGAATTACCGATTCAGGTTTGGGGAAACCAGAATGAGGCAGGAAGAAACAACATTTTGTAGCATGCCCTAATGATACGCCTGATCACGCCATGTCATTATGTGGTGACGGCTGAAGTGACGGTCTGCATACTCAGCATCTTCGTTGCAAACTCTTAGGAGGAAGTCTCAGGAGAAGCACACAGAATCCCCTGGTTACCTATAATTCTGGCCCACATCCCCTCCTTTCCTTCTGGCTCTTGAAGTGCAATTTTCTGGTAGCTTGGGCACATTATAAAATAAAGGTGAGTGGCCAGGAAAAGACTTTCTGCTGATGTTTGGTGTGGGAGGTGGGTGCAGATGTCATCTTTTGTGGCTCAGTTTTGTGAGTCCATTAAATGCCCTGTTTTAAGAAAAGCGTAGTAAATACTTGTGCCCACCAGTACATTTTCAAATCATGAAATCAGAGCTGCTCTTAAGATCAATCGATAATAGAGAATTTGTTCAGAATGCGAAAAACTGAAAAAGCTCTACTTAATACCCACACGGTCCAAATCCATTCAGTTCTATCACAGCGGGAGAAGGCATGACATAATTCCAGATACGAATGAAAGTGGACTGAATTTTCTGAAAACTATAATCTGGCTCTAATTTAAAAAATATTACCTCAGTCGGTGGGCTTTTAGTTTTTTAAGCTCCTATGCAACAGTGGCACAAATGATTGTGTTGTGTTTCCTGACATCTACCTTACTTAGGCCCATCAAACGGCCCCGGACACGGCAGTGCCCCAGCCTCCGCACAGCCCGAAACCTAAATTGGAAGGAAATGGTTACCGCTGCTCCAGGAGACTCTGGATCCTTTCCAATGTGCTTGATTTCGTCATCACTTTTATTTTTAAAAACTGTTTTCGTTATTCTGAAAAAAAGAGCTTAGAAAATATGTAAAAGCATAAAGAAAAAGTCTCCTATAATCTCATCACTCGGTGCCAGCCGCTGGTAACCTGCTCTAACTCTGGAGTGCAAATATATGCATGCACTCACTCAACTTTGTGAGAGGACATCAAGTCCAGTCTTTCGTGGTCAGACTGTAGGAAAGTATTAAGAGGCAGGAAAGGGGGCACGCTGAAGGGTGTGCTATGTGAGGCCAGATGAGCCAATAGGAAATTGTATCGTTTCACTGGGAGGGCCTGAGGGATGGGTTTGCCATCAGTGGTGGGCCAGTCAGGGTGTTGACGTGGCCTCCCTGCAAGCCAGGACTGACAGTAGGGCCGGAGAGCTGGGCCTGCTCATGGCAGCAGGGATGAGGTCGTATGACCACTAGCTGTCGATGATGTTGAACTTCCAGAAGCCAGGGGCCACGATTACTTGTGAGGTCAGCAAGGTTGCAAAGGCAATCACCAACGCGGCTTGGCCTTCAGGGAACTGTGGTCCCCAGGGGCATAGAGTTGTGCCCCACATGCTAAATGCAGAGAAAGGCAAGAATACACGGGCAGGAGACTCAGGTCTGCCCCACCCCACTACCACCAATAACAGTATCTTCCTCTGCATTTGGACTCAATCCGGTTCTCACACCTGGAACCTGTTCACTGACGAGGTGGGCAGTGAACCAGTGCCAGCTAAAATAACTAGATACCCAGTTAAGTTCGAATTTCAGATAAACAACGAAAGATGTTTTAATGTAAGTATATCCCAGGCAATACTTGGGACATACTTATGCTAAGTTTTTTTTTTAATTGTTTATCTAAAACTCAAGTTTAATTAAGTTCTTATATTTTTATTACTTAATATGGCAATCCTAGTTCTGGAGAAAGGATCCTGATGCCATAAAGAATTTACACTATGATGATTCTTCTGATCTTTCCTCAAAGGGACCTATGTCTATTTACTTGGGTGCTGGTGCATGGATGTTCTGAGGACTATTCGACATAGGACTTGAGAGTTGATGTTTATACTCATAGACCAGAAGTTTCTCTGTGGCTTCCTACTGGGTAATGAGTGAAGTAGTAGCCAGGTTTCAGCTTAGAGTGGGTCTACTGAGCCCAGGACTTGGGGGACTGGTGATCATTTCCTTGGCTCAGGAACACACAAAAGGGATTGACATACGTAGCAGTTGGGAGTAGCTAGCATAGTAGGCCTCGGCCTGTGGTGGGGGAGGCCTCTAAAAGTGCATGCATTCCTTCCTACCCTCTATGTTCTGCCAAGATAGTAATGAATTAAAAAAAAGGGGCGCCTGGGTGGCGCAGTCGGTTAAGCGTCCGACTTCAGCCAGGTCACGATCTCACGGTCCGGGAGTTTGAGCCCCGCGTCGGGCTCTGGGCTGATGGCTCAGAGCCTGGAGCCTGTTTCCGATGCTGTGTCTCCCTCTCTCTCTGCCCCTCCCCCGTTCATGCTCTGTCTCTCTCTGTCCCCAAAATAAATAAACGTTGAAAAAAAAATTAAAAAAAAAAAAAGTGTTATATCTCACATCTCAAGAGATGGGACAGACATTAGCCCCACCCTTAAGGATCATAAGGAAGCATGGGTGGTGGTCCCCATCACCCATCTGTTTATTTCACCTGTCTCTGTCCTGCAGAGAGATTACACAAGCTCTCCTAAGTATTAGCCTCTATTGAGGCTGCTGTGCTGGGTATGGATTCATTGGTAGAGCATGTTAATAAGATCTCGGGCACATGGTATGCACACAGTGATTTGGCAAATACTTTCTTTTCTTCCTTTCTTTTTCTTTTTTTTAATGTTTTTATTTATTTTTGAGAGACAGAGAGAGACAGAGTGTGAGCAGGGAAGGGGCAGAGAGGGAGACACAGAATCCGAAGCAGGCTTCAGGCTCTGAGCTGTCAGCACAGAGCCCAACGTGGGGCTCAAACTCATGAACCATGAGATCATGACCTGAGCCGAAGTCGGACGCTCAACCAACTGAACTCCCAGACGACCCTTGGCTAATGCTTTCTTTGCTGCTCCAAGCAGAAGAAAAAAGTATTAGAAACTATTGGCATTCCCATGGAACAGGCAGAAATGCACATGACAGTTTTGCTCTAGGGCTCTCTGTCAAAATACAGTCAGAAGAGATCTGGACCATCTGAACATCGCACAGAACATCACATTGATGACCTCATCTTGATTAAGTCAGACAAACAAGACGTGGCTAGCAGGAGACCATGGTAAGACACTTTCATTCCAGAGCATGGGAGACAAACCTTTCAAAGACTCAGGAACCTGCCATGCAGGGAAATCTCTTAGAGGTCCAGTGGTCAGCGTCATGCTGGGACAGCTACTCGAGTGAAAGATAATTCGCTCCATCTTGCATCCTCTACTACAAACAAAGAAGCACAGTATCTCTTCGGTCTCTCTGGGCTTTGAAAGCAGCACATTCTGTACCTAAGACTTGTATTCTAGACCATATGCTGCATCGTCCAGAAGGCTGACAGATTTGAGCAGCGCCCAGGCAGGAAGCGTTTCTGCATAAGGACTGGGCTGTAGTGCAATTCGCGCTTCCAGGCTATTTGGCTGACGGGATGATGTGGAGATGCCAGCTGTGGGGAGAGAGGTAGTGTGCAGTTTATGGCAAACCCCAGTGGGAGAATTAAATGCAAGCCCCTGGGTTTCCGTGGCAGAACCATGCCTTCTGTAGCAGAGACGTTTATGCCTTCCAAGAGACAGATCCTGGTGTGTTGTGTTACTAGACCTTGGCAAAGTAGAAACACTTGCCTGTTTTCACCAAATGACCATACTTCCAGAAGTAGCCATTATAATCTGATTCTCTTAGACGCAGCAAGTCATAAGATTGATTTCCATCCTAAGATGGAAATGGCACGTCTGGGATTGAGCCTCAGCTGAACCAGAGCACATGAGTCAGTTGCAAGAGCAAGTAGTTTTTGGAGGTCACCGGGAGGACATGACCACCGGTTGACCTGGAAGCTGAACCTGGCAATCAGAGGATCCTCACCCCAGCTCCTATCCTTGGAATGTACATCCTACCCACTGTTTTCACAGTGGGAGCCATTTTCAAGGACTCAGCTTTGAGATAGCAATGTGTTGAGATTTCCGGGACTGAATACATGACTGAACTCATTCAAGACCTCTATACAAACCATTAAGACGTGTAGGTGTGGAGAGTTACTCATTTTGCAGCTGCCCAAGACAAGGCTTGTATGCAAGCTCCCTCGGTTGTTAAAACTGCCGCTTATCAATCTGGAGTGGCCTGCCTCTTTCTTTGGTCTCTCCTTGCCCTCCAAGCATGGGGGCCAGTTTGCAAACCAACAGTATCCCAGACCCCCTTGCCACTTTCAAGTTTGGTATTAGCATCATTCGTCAGCTTGCACCTATGGCCACCAGGGGAGTCACATACGCAAGCTAAAACAGCTGGTTTATGGACTGGTTGGGTTGGTATATGAGTGAGATCCAAAAATGAATACCTGGTACACTGTAGCCTTACTTAAGTGTGGATCTGCAAGACAGTGGTAGGGAAAATTTTCCTAATCGTGGAGTTTTGAGTATTGCACTTGATTGTTGCTATTGTGTAGAATAAGGGGCGTGAGGTGAGAAAAGGAGGGTGTGTATGAGTGCGAGTGCGAGTGTGTGTGTGTGTGTGTGTGCATGCACACATGCATAAAAACACATACATCCTCTCAGGTAGTGGTGAGTGGTCTGGCTGGTTGGTCAGAAGCCAGAAAGGGAAACAGCTGAAAGACTGAACACAAGAAAGCTTGTGAGAGGCTTGTGAAGGGACGTGTGGGAGTAGAGCTGAAGTGTGAAGGGTTTTACATCACGGGTAATGTCCCCCAGAAAACAAGTGCCCACCGTGGAAAAGACACTGAATAACAACACAGATAAAATGTTTTGATCAGTCGACATTAGCTCGCCTTGCCATTGGTCCCTCCGTACTGGAGTGGAGTGGTCATGGGGACAGGGATGGATGGCGTGACTCCCATTGATCAGTTGCCCCATGAATAGAGCAAATGGTGGCAGCCATGGAGTTCCGTGGCTTAGATATTCCTTTAAGAAGAAAGCTGCTGACCAGCTGTGAGGAGTGCAGGTAGCTGACGGTCTTCACTGGCAGCACCTTCTGGATGCATCACAGCATCTGGATGGCAACCACCCCCTCTTCCCAGGCAGCTCAGGCACTGGCTGAGCCCCGCGGGAGTAACAGTACCCTTTCTGCCCAACACAGGACTCTTCTACCAGCCATCTTTGCTCCAGAGCTCAAAGGGGGCCAAGCGAGAGTTTTGCAGAGGTGCACCTCCGGCTAGGGCCTCTCTGCTCAATCCGCCTGGCTTCTCCCTTTCTTTTCACGAGTCCAAATGCTAGCATCACAGTCTGCTCCCGCTCCCTTTTCCATTTATTTTTCATAGACGCCTCCACCACCTCCTCCTCCACCTCCTTCTGGGCATCTGCTTCCTAGAGGACCCAACAGATGCAGAGGCATTTCTGCTCTCCTTTGTTGTAATAATGAATGTACCTTTAATTTTCAAAGTATGTGTTTGAATAATTCTTTTCCCTGCTGTTTGCGCTTCTTGGTGTTGAATAGTTTATTACATGGTACTCATCTCACCTGAATGTACTTGAGTGCTCACACAAATCATTCACAAAGATATATTTTAGTGTGTCAAGAATAAGGTCTTAGTATAACAATTCCACAAAGGAGTGGCTAATGATATAATCTACTAGTTAAATGTGCCTCAATTCCATGATGTATAGCATAGGTAGTACAGACAGATCTGTTGAGAAGCAATACTCCCACACCAAAGAAATAAAGTCACAAGATTTGTTATTTATAGATCTCAGATATGGGGGATGGAAACTTCAGGAATGATCTGGGGGACAGCAGTCCTCTGTTCCAGGCCATGGGTCAGGAGATGGTAGAAAGCAGGGTAGCAAGTACCTCTTACTTATAAGGTGGTTGGGCAGAGGACACTACCTTTTCACAGGCTCAGTGCTAAGCAGTTATTTCAAAAGGTGCCCTGAAATCAGTAATCAAAAAATTCTTCCAACAAACAAAAGTCTAGGACCAGATAGATTTTACTAAACATTTAAAGAAGTTAATACCTATTCTTCTCAAACTCTTCTAGAAAGTAGAAGGGGGAGGAAAGCTTTCAAATTCATTCTACAAGGCCAGTAATACCCTGACTTCAAAATCAGATAGACATTACATAAAAAAGAAAACTATAGGCCAATATCCCTGATGAGCATAAATGCGAAACTCCTCAACAAAATATTAGCAAACTGAATGCAACAATACATTAAAAGAATCAGTCATCTCGATCAAGAGGGAGTTGTTCCAGGGTACAAGATGGTTCAATATTTGCAAACCAATCAACGTGATACATCACATTAACAAAATGAAGGATAAAAACCATATGATCATTTTGATAGATCCAGGAAAAGCATTTGACAAAATTCAACATCCATTTATGAAAGAAGTTCTCAACAAAGTGGGCTTAGAGGAAACAGATCTCAACATAATAAAGGCCATATATCACAAACCCACAACTAACATCATACTTAGTGGGAAAAAGCTGAGAGCTTTTCCTCTGATACCACGATTAAGACAAGGATGTCCACTCTCACCACCTGTATTGAAGTCCTAGTCTCAGCAATCAGGCAAGCAAAAGAAATAAAAGGCAACAAAATTGGTTAGGAAGAATTTAAACTGTCACTATTGGCAGATGACATGATAAAACACATAGAAAACCTAAAAAACACACTAAAAAACTATTAGAACTAATGAAATAATGCAGTCAAATTGCAGGATACAAAATTAACATACAGAAGTATGTTGAGTTTCAATATAATAATAACAAAGTAGCAGAAAGAGAAATTAAGAAAACAATCCCATAATTGTACCAAAAAGAATAAAATACCTAGGAATAAATTTAACCAAGAAGGTAAATGGTCTGTATTCTGAAAAGTATAAAACTTTAATGAAAGAAATTAAAGATGAAAAAAATGGAGAGATATACCATTGCCATGCCCATGGAGTGGAAAAATTAAAATTGTCAAAATGTCCATATTACCCCAAGCAATCTACAGATTCAATGCAATCCCTGTCAAAATACCAACAGCATTTTTCACAGAGCTAGAAAAAATAATACTAAAATTTGTAAGGAACCATAAAAGACTTTGAATAGCCAAAGTAATCTTGAGAAAAATCTTGGGAGGTATCTCAGTCCCAAATTTCAAGCTATGAAAAACTATAGTACGGTGCTGGCACAAACACAGATAATATAGATCAATGGAACAAGATAGATAGCCCAGAAATAAACCCATGCTGAGATGGTCAATTAATCTATGAAAAAGAAGGCAAGAATATCTAATGGTGAAAAGACAGTCTCTTCAACAAAATGTGTGGGAAAACTGGACAGCAGCATGCAAAAGAACGAAACTGGACCACCTTCTTACACCATACACAAAAATAAACTCAAAATGGATTAAAGACCTAAAGTTAGACCTGAGACCATAAATATCCCAGACAAGAACACAGGCAATAATTTCTTTGACATTGGCCAAAGAAACATATTTCTAGGTATGTCTCCTTTTAAAAAATTTTTAATGTTTTATTTTATTTTTGACAGAGAGAGAAGAGACAGAGCTCGAGTGGGGGAAGGGCAGAGTGTGAGGGAGACACAGCATCTGAAGCAGGCTCCAGGCTCTGAGCTGTCAGTACAGAGCCTGATGTGGGACTCGAACCCATGAGCTGTGAGATCACGACCTGAGCTGAAGTCAGATGCTTAACTGACCGAGCCACCCAGGCGCCCCTAAATACGTCTCTTAATGCAAGAGAAACAAAAGCAAAAATAATCTATTGGGATGACATGAATATAAAAACCCTTTGTACAGTGCAGGAAATCATCCACAAAACAAAAAAGCAACCTATTGAATGGGAGAAAATATTTGCAAATGATATATCTAATAAGGGGTTAATATCCAAAATATATAAAGAACTTCTACAACTCAACATCAAAAAAACCCAGACAATCTTATTAAAAACTGGGCAGAGGACCTGAATAGACATTTTTCTAAACAAAATACACAGATGGCCAACAGACACATGAAAATATGCTCAACATCACTCATCATCAGGGAAATGCAAATCAAAATCACAATGAGATAGCACCTGAATACCTGTCAGAATGGCTACAGCCCAAAAGACAAGAAACAACGAGTGCTGGCAAGGATGTGGAGAAAAAGGAACCTGTGCACTGTTGGTGGGAGTGTAAACTGGCAGAGCCACTGTGGAAAACGGTATGTAGTTTCCTTAAAAAATTAAAAAGAGAAGTACTATATTATCCAGTAATTCCACCACTGTGCATTTACCCAAAGAATATGAAAACATTAATTCAAAAAGATGCATGCACCCTTATGTTCATTGCAGCATTATTTACAACAGCCAAGACAAGGAAGAAACCTAAGTGCCCACTGATAGATGAACGGACGAAGAAGATATGGCACACACACACACACAGGAACACTACTCAGCCACAAAAAAGAATGAGGTCTTGCCATTAGTGACAACATGGATGGACTTGGAAGGTATTATGCTAAGTGAGCCAAGTCAGAGAAAGGCAAATATCATATTATTTCACTTACATGTGGAATGTAAAAAACAGAAAATGAACAAGCAAACAAATAAACAAACAAACAAATAAACAGAAACAGACCCATAAATACAGAGAACAAACTGATGGTAGCCAGAGGGGAGAGGTAGGGGGATGGGCAGAATGGGTGGAGGGAAGGGGGAGACACAGGCTGCCAGTGATGGGAGAACAAGTCACGGGGATGAAACGTGACCTCACGGGGAGGACACCAGTGCTGTGTGGTAGTGGTCCGAGTAGTCTTATGTCCGTGACAGGCCGTGTGAGCAGGGCACAACGTGTGGAGGTGTGTGTGCCTGAAACTCGTGTGACATAACCCGACTGTGCCTCAGGAAGACAAAGAAAGAAACTGAAAAAGGCCCGGGAAAGCAAAGCAGGGACCGGTGGCAGGAACCCTCAGCTCAGTGGTCATGGATGTCCAGACTCCGGGCACCAGCAGGTTGTCACACCATGATGCACACCTGGAGTTTTTCTCTGCACAGATGTGTCAGGTGGTAGAAATATCCAGTAACTGCAGAGCACGCCGTGGAAACTTGACCTGCAGCTTGAATGTACTTATAAATCATGGGCTGTATGTGCCTGGATGGTAGGTGTTCAGTACATATTTGCTGAACGAACGAAGGGATAAAATGACTGGTATACATCTACTAGCTGAACAGTTGTTTAGAAGTGTTAGTGTAGAATTGATTGACGTTACTTTAATTATTTTAGTGAAGTTATGTAGTAATTATAAACTATTATTAAAAAGCATGGTAATTCTTGGCATAATTCTCTGAGCAGCCCTTTGCACACAAATCTGTGGTCTCTGGTTCCAATTACCACCTCTTTGGCATATTTTCAGGCCCCGTGGGGGTTTCCTATGACTTCCTGTTAGCGTGGGACCCAGGGTACCAAAGTGGCCTCACTGAGCTCCCGGCAGCCTGTGTGGCCTTTGCAAGCAGCCTCCTGCCCCCCAGGTCCCTACTTCCAGCATGCCGACCATGTTCTGCTGCCTGCACATGACTTCCTGCTGATCGGAACATTCCAGTGTGCCGCCTGTTAGTGAGCTAAGGTGGGATGTCCTGGTGGCAGGGTTCTGAGGCATGTGCCAAAGAAACTTCGGGGAAGTTCGGTGGGAACGGGACGCTGTGGCGTCACATGTGGGTTCTCTGGAAGCGGGCATGGAGCTGGAGTTTAGGGCGGACGACACGTGCCAGGGGTCATGCCCTGAAAGGGAACAAGAGAGAAGGCCACGCTGGGCCCGGGTAGAAGTGGGGCTTGCGTCACACGTGTGCAAGGCCCAGGCCGGCGGGGCGTGGGCGCTGCTGGAACCAGTACCGTTGTCAGTGTGGCCCACTCAGCCATGGGCTGCAGGATGCCCGGGAGGGACAGGACTTGGGGCAAGCCAGTCCTTCAGGCCCTGCCTGGGCTGCAGAGAGCCGGGAGCCTGTCTGCAGACCACTCCTCACAGGTGGGGAGCAAGTCCTTTCTGGAAGGGAGGCTGGGTGGGCTTTCTTTGTGGCTGCAGCACCTGGTGTGTAGAGGGCCTCTTCTTCTTTTTTTTTTTTTTTAAAGTAAAATCTGTTGTCTTATTGTATATAAACTGTAAGCGTGCAATTTAATGTGCTTTGATATATGTAAGCAACCATGTAATAAAACTGTTCCAATTAAGGCAGAGGACACGTCATCACCCAATATAAAATTCCCTCTTTTCCTCTTCCTGGTCCATCTTGTCTCTCTTGTGCACTGTGTCTTTAGTTGGATACGGTGTGTGTGTGTGTGTGTGTGTGTGTGTGTGTGTGTGTGTGTGTGATTTTAGAGATTGAGACAGTGAGAGAGAGTGTATGTGAGCAGGGGAAGGGCATACAGAAAGAGAGAATCCCAAGCAGGCTCCACACTCAGCACAGAGCCCGAGGCAGGGCTCAATCCCATGACCCTGGGATCATGACCTGAGCTGAAACCAAGAGCTGGACATTCAATCAACTGAACTAGACAGGCACCCCGATAGGCTGTTTTTGAAGTTCATACACATCTATGTTTTCATAGTTTGTTCATTATTGTTGCTGGGCAGTTTTCCATGGAATGAATGCATTAAAATCTGTCCAACTCTACATCTGGTACAATATGTGAGTTGTTTCCTGGCTTTGTTCTGTTTTATTTTGTTTGACTCTTATGGAGAAAACAGTTATAAATAGACTTGAGATTTGTGTTTTTGTGGACAGATGTTTTCATTTCTCTTGGGTAAATGTGATACATACACACAATGGAATAGTATTCAGCCATAAAAAAGAAGATCTTGTCATTTGGCAAAACCTGGATGGACCTTGAGGGCACCATACTGAGTGAAATAAGTCAGATAGAGAAAGACAAATACCACGTGATCTTACTTATGTGTGGCCTCTAACTCAGAGACAAAGAGAACAGACTGGGAGTTGCTGGAGATGGGCTGGGGTGGGTGAGATGGGTGAAGGTCAAATGCTACAAAGGTTGGGGTAGAACACACTCCCTTTCCATAAGCTACTGATACAACATTTAATTGTCAGGATGAGGCCAGACGAGGAAGGATGTCCGATGTTGCGTGATGCTCACGTCCCTCCCCACACCCCCAATAAATACTAGTTTTACAAAAATAGCTACTGGCTCACAAACTATAGTTTGTTGAGCCTGGCTGCAGGCAACACATAGATTTGATTAAAAAGTTAAATATTAATCTTCAAATCTAAGTTATAATATGTTGGTTTTATTTTTCCTCTTCGAACAATTTTAATTGACACACAACATAGAAAAAACTATGTAAACAGCAACATAACTATTTCCCTTAAATCTCTCCCTGTAGCTCTGGTGCTTCACTCACCCGCTCTCTGGGGAGCAGGACAGCCCGCCTTTTACCTCGTATGCTGATTCTGTACACAACGGGGTACGAATGAATAATCTCACTAAATCTATCCCTAAAGGTCTCTTGTTGCTATTTTCTCCCAAACAGCTGTGGGTCTTCAAATCACATGTTCACAGCATCTTTCAACCTCCCATTTCTGAATACAGGCAAAATCGTTGTGTCTGATCTGAGAATGGTGGCTCTGTGAGTCAACACCGCGTTCTAAAGGACTCATTCCACCCTTTCCAGGTCTTTTTCCACCGTCTTTTCAAGCAGGCAGAAGTAATTCGAGGGAGGCACGTCCAGGCTGAGTGAGGTTTTGGCAGATGGGGGGAAAGGGAGGAGATTGGATTCCCTACCTTTTAATTTTGGTAACAAAGGAAACCTAGGCCCCGGGGGAGGTTAAGAAGTTTGCTCAAAGAAGATGAAGATACTTCCTGATTTCTCCTGTTTTGTGTCTTGTTCCTATACTGAATTTATTCTGTTTGGGTTCTAACTGATATATATCTATATTTTTAAATTTTTTTTAATGTTTATTTATTTTGGTGAGAGAAAGAGACACACACAGAATGCGAGTGGGGGGGGGGCAGAGAGAGGGGGAGACACAGAATCCGAAGCGGGCTCCAGGCTCTGAGCTGTCAGCACAGAGCCTGACATGGGGCTCAAACCCACAAACTGTGAGATCGTGACCTGAGCTGAAGCTGGACACTCAACTGACTGAGCCACCCAGATGCCTATATGTGTGTATATATATATATATATATATATACATATATAGGCATAATATATGATAATATATAATATATATGTATGCATATATATATTAATGAGAACGAGAAGCTGGAGGAAGAACATTTCTCTAAATGTTGGTGCACAGCTTCAGATATCTGTGGTTGGAGAAGTGCTTTACTGTGATGAAGGGGTAACGTGACCTTCCCGATACGAGTGCATTTGTGGCTAGTCCTCTGTTGTAGTATAAAGTTCATGCATCCTCTCAGTTCCAAAATGCAGTGATCCAAAGACAGAAAGGACAAAAACATTTTAGTATTGTCTTAAAATAGAAGTTAATTTCATTCTTTTTTTGAAGCTTAAAATAGTATGTAATTATAGTCCAATCCATGCTAATTAAGAAACACTGGCCACAAGGATCTAGCTATCTACTACTAGGAAATTTAATAATAGAAGAGCAGAATTTTTGAGTAGAAGAGACTCCATAGATCATTTGTGTCAGGGGCTCTTATCCTTTTAGGATTATGGGTCACGCTATATACCTTATACTTTTGGATTCTATTCTCCAGGCGATATGTTCACATTTTTACAGTGTATGTGCGAGTCTATTTTACTCACCTTAGGGACAGCTGAACTTATTCATAGATCTCTCCCTTTGCTTCTAAGAATATCTGACACATTCATGATTTTGTAAAATAGTATTTGAAAGGCTTTTGAGAAGCAATTTATTGACATATGGGGGGGGGGCTGTCCTTAAACCATTCAAATAACTTTTAGACTATAAATACAGAGAACAAACTGGTGGCTGCTGGAGCAGAGGGGGTGCGGGGTGGGCAAAATGGTGAAGGGTTTCGGGTGGGGGACACAGGCTTCCAGTTATGGAAGTAGATCATAGGAATAAGAGGCACAGCACGGGGGACACATTTCATATGGTAAGAGTTGGGATGGTCACAGGTGGGGACATGTGTAGCAAGCACAGCATGGTGGACGGACTGGCCAGGTCATTGCGTCACGCACCTGAAACTGCCATGACATTGTGGCAACTATACTCAAAAAACCCCCACGAAACAACCAAAGCCAAATAACTTCTCTCCTTCTTTACCAATATGTTATAAGAGAAAGAATGCAATAATATGAGTCAGAATCAGCTGATCCTTCAAGTCACCCTGGGGGCCTCATCATCGTCATATGGGAGCATCACCCCAAACCGGCATCTGAATTTACACATGGAGCTGTCGGTAGTCTCTAACAATGTCCCTCCTCTGCCCCACAGGTTTGCCGGACACGAAATCTATCCACAACTCAGACAACCAAACGAACCGTTGAAGCGTGTGTGGAACTGATCTGTCATGCTGTGTGTGCCTTGGAATTCTCATCAGGGCAGACTGTTTCCTCGCCTAAATTCCTGCACCTCCCGAGTGAGCGGCAGGTGTGGACGCAGATGCAGGCGGGTGGGCGCAGGATCTGCTCTTCACCATCACCCCGACCCCCACCCTGACCCTCCAGATCAGCTGACGCGGGGGCAGCAGGGGCTGTGGATCCAGCGGACCCTCGAAGGTGGAGAGTCAGGTGTCCCAGGAGTGGGGAGGGTCCCGCAAGGAGGGCGCGCCATGGGCGGAGACGTAGGTGCACTGACGGGTGGCACCGTCTTCCTCCTGGAGTCCAGTTCCCCAGGACTTACCTGAATTCCAAAGACTGCTGGCCTCTGCTCTTTCTGCAGGTGGGTCATAGCAACTAACGTCTCAAAACTGCCGCTTCTGTTTCACCCAAGGCCCCAGTTTTGTTCAGGAATTAGTGCAGGAGGATCGTGTCATTGGGATCTCTTCCAGGTCAGAAGCACCACAAGCATATACACCTGGAAATTACAGGGGCCACAATAAGTCCTTTATTTTCTTTATTGTATTTTTTTAAATTCTTTTAAGTTTATTTATTTTGAGAGAGAGAGACCGTGCACGTGAGCAGGGGAGGGGCAGAGAGGGAGACAGAGAATCCCAAGCAGGCTCCACCCTGTCAGCACAGAGCCTGGCGTGGCGCTTGAACTCACAAACCGTGATATCATGACCTCGGCCAAAATCAAGAGTGGGACGCTTCACGGACTGAGCCACCCAGGTGCCCCTCTGTATCCTATTCTTTATATACACCACAGAAAAATTAAGATAGTGCAGGTTTTGAATTTTTGAGGCAAACATTACATTCTTGTGTCCTGGTCCTATCATTGGTTGTGAAAACTTCCATCACTGTGGGTTTCCTATTTGGGTAAATTTTGCATATGTTCTTTAAAAATATCAATTCCAGGGGCACCAGGGTGTCTCAGGGGGTTGAGCGTCCAACTTCAGCTCAGGTCATGATCTTATGGTTCGTGAGTTCAAGCCCAGCGCCAGGCTCTGGGCTGACAGCTTAGGGCCTGGAGCCTGCCGCCTGCTTCGGGTTCTGGGTCTCCCTCTCTCTCTGCCCCTCCCCAGTTCACACTCTGTCTTTCTCTCAAAAATAAACATTAAAAAAAGTAAAATATCAATTCCATTTCTTTTTCTGGCTTCATATCGAACAGTTTCATATTACATGGAACTCACTTGTGGAAAACACTAAAAACCGCTGCTTTGTGCAACTAAAATTCACAATGGGACTAGTGATGCTTTTATCAGGTATTTTAGACATTATTCAAATGTCAAACTAAAAAATGACAAAGGACTGGCAAAGGTACACTAAAAATATAAATATTTATAGTCTCTTCTTTCTGTAGGCCCTAAGCTCTTTGGTCACATTCTATAATGTCATTTTTTTTTTTTTTTTTTCAAATTATGTCACTTTTCTCTGATTCTCCCCTGGTCCTGGGAGGCAGGGGGTTCTCTGTCATCTTAACCCATGGTGCAGTCACTGCCCATAATAGGGAAGGAGGGAGGGAGGGATGGACAGATGGATGGGCGAATAGATGGATGGGTAAATGAATAAGAGAAATGAAGGGTGAGAAGGAAGAATTAATCTGCCTAACAAAACTTTTGGAGAACCTTATTTTATCGATGTTTGCAAATACGTGGTGCCTTGAATATTGCAATTTGTCATGTTGACTATTTTAATAAATGATTTAAGAATCCTTAGATTGCAAGGTACAAAGACATGCTTGAATTGCCTGGAAGATAAGGATATTTGTTTTCAGAATATTAAGTGGAAAACTTTCAAATATCTAAAGGAGTTATAATATCTTTTAACTTGAAATTTAGAAATACCCAAATGAAGTCATAAAATATAGATGTTTTTATATATTTAACCAATTATTACCCCAAACCCATTATTATTGTTTATTTCAGAATTCTTGAGTTTCTGTTTCCTCAACTAGAGAATGTTCCTCATCTAGAGAATGCCAGTATCAGTGAGGTTTAAATGAGAACTTTTACTTAAAAAAACAACTCAGTGACTAAGTGGTAAACTATAATATTAGTTTTCTTTTACATTCCTCGACTTCAAAAAATAAAAATAATTATGTTTTTTGCCTGTGCAAAATTATGTGATTTGACGCTCACAAGAATAAATTACGTGAATGGATTGTGGAAATGTAAAAGCTTCATGAATACTTGAGTGGTACTCGAGGTAATAGTTAAGCAAACAGGACCCCGAAACTTCAGAAATGATGCTCTTTTTTTTTTAAAACTAAATCAAGGATATGAATTCATCTGAGTGCTCAAAAATGAGGATTAAACTCAGTTACATACAAACATAAAAATTAAATATAGTCTACAATGAAATATTTAAAATAAGTCACTAATGAACTTAATTTAAAAATAGATGGAAAACTGTCATTAATGCTTGTAGGCATTTCCTTAGTCTTTGACTTCTTAATAGGAAGTTGTCTTTCATTGCTTAGTTCAGAACAAACAGAAAATTCCATTTCCAATAGTGAGTTTTTATAAATAGCTTTATAATTGTTTCCAGTTTATATTTTTAAAAAGGCCCACAAGAATAATGTGCATTATTTGTGTAATTATTTCATGTCTGTGGCATTTTTGTAACGTGAAGAATACTTAGCGAGCACCAAGGAGTGCCTAGAATAAAGATGGCAGAGCCAGAGGTAATCTTTTGCTTTAGAGATCACCTTTTCAAACTTTTCGAATCATCTCTGTGAAACAATTATAGTTGAGGTGTCTGAGAATCTAGGGCTGTCTGGGTAATCACACAACCACAGAGCAGTTTCGGAAACTGTAAACAGAACTCAGATGGTAGGATCCAGTTCTGAGGTCATCTTAAATCACGAAGAACTTGCAGTAGTTTAAGCTCTGTGTCCTGGTCAGAGCCTTGGGCCGGCCCTGACGCTCCAAGCCAGAGGGGACGTGCCTCCATGCTCCTGGGCGGGTTCTATTCCCATGCTGCAAACGGTGGTGCCAGCCAGGCCTTCATGTACAACGTTTGAGGACACGGCAATGAAAGGAAATTAGGTTTATATTCTTTAATTTGTAGGTATTGGAATATTTGCCTTCTTATGAGCAGAAGCATTGTCCACTGGACACCAAATAAACACAATCCCACATATTTTGTTCATTTATTTTTAGTGAGAAGATAATGTATTTGGCAGAATCCTAATAGTCAAGGGTTTCGTTCAATAAAGTGATGTGACTGTCTTTATCTTATTATTTTAAATGTTTTCTTATTTATTTATTTATTTATTTAGAGAGAAAGCGCACATGCACCAGCAGGGGAGGGGCAGAGAGAGGGAGAGGGTATCCCAAGCAGGCTCTGCACTGTCAGCGCAGAGCCCCACAAGGGGCTTGATCCCACGAACCGAACTGCGAGATCATGACCTGAGCTGAAGCCAAGAGTCAGACGCTCAACCAACTGAGCCACCCAGGCGCCCCTGATGTGACTCTCTTTAAAGATTGGTCAGCTCCTATTCACCCTTGGATATTTTCACAGGGAAAAAAAAAAAGCTTTTGTTTGTTAAATGGAGTTAAATTATCTTGTTGAGTATTTCCACTGATCAACTTAGTTTTTTTTTTCCTGTTGTTTGTGAACAGAGTTACCATCCTGACATTACCTGGCCCAAACAATTAATTTATATGTGAAAATAAAATTAACCTTATTTATTTATTTATTAAAGTTTTTTTTAATGTTTATTTATTTTTGAGAGAGAGAGTGACAGAGCATGAATGGGAGAGGGGCAGAGAGAGAGGGAGACACAGAATCCAAAGCAGGCTCCAGGCTCTGAGCTGTCAGCACAGAGTCCAATGCAGGGCTCGAGCCCACCAACCATAAGATCATGACCCGGTAACAATTTTTCCTAGATTCTGAATTCTGCTTTGTTGATTTGCATATTTATCTTTAGGCAAATTCCACAGACTCTTGAGTCTGTGACTTTATAATAAATTTTTAAATTTGGCACTGCAAAAAAAAAATTTTTGTTTTTCTTCACGTAAAACTTAATGCAAGTAAGTGTTAAAAATGTGGACAAGTAAAAAAAGTGTTAAAAAATTTTTAGTGTCTAAGTAGAGACTGGATGCTTATGGACTTTCACATGTCCCTATCACATTTTTAAAAAATTAATAATTTAGAGCATACTATTTAAATTTGTGTTTTAAAATGTAACACTCTCTCTTAAATATCTTTCTAAGGTAATTAAAAATTCTTCTACAATATTTAAATGCCAATATTAATGTACCAGCAATCTTTAAAGATTAAATCATTAGACACTTAGGTTTCTCCATTGTTTTAAAAGTAAACACTTCTCTGACAAATATCCAAGTTGCTACATGTTTGAAGATACATTCATGTTGATTTCCTCAGAATAAATTCCAAGAATGGATTTTCTGGGTCAAAAAGAATATGCTTTTTAGAAAGCTTTTGACTTATACGGTCAAACTCCCCTCCAGGAATGTTATACACGAATCCTCTTTAAATAAAACCAGATGAAGCATATCACTTTGATGTGGTTCTGATGGTGTTGTTGTTTAGTCAAAAACAGCACAGGAAGTTTCCACTGTTAGGAAAGGAAAGACAACCGCCACAGACCCAAGAGTGGAAAGGTGATTTTCGGAAGTAAGCCAAGATTTCTCTCGTGGCCTGGAGCAGGTGGGGGTGGAGGGTGGTGTTGGTGGACCACAGGTGAGACGTTGCTTTTCCAAGATTCTCTCACAGCCCTGCTTCTCCCTCATCTCCAGTTCTTCAGTTCATGCTCCTTCAGTTCATCTTCTTCACTTCATACTCCTCGTCCATCCTATTCAGATAGTCTCTGCTTTGGGAATGGCACCAGTGACACTGGCTGGTTACCCACTCAGGGTCTTTCAACGTGAAGCTCATGACACTGTAAGCTGACCTGGTATCTGGGGTTAGCACTAGGCATTCTACCACTGTCCCAGCAGCTGACCAATTACAGGATTCCTGACAGCATCTTGTATTTTGAAAGAATGAATTTTTAAATCGCCTAATATAAATTGCTCTTACCATCGTCAGGCCATCAGAGGAGACATTTTTCTTTTCCATTTAACTGGTAACTTCTCATCAACAAACAAATCGATTTTAGACAGTGATGTCATAAATACAGTAGTCTATTATTTAAGCCTCCTGAAATTCCCAAAGCAAGGTCCCTGGACCGTCAGCAGCAGCATCTCCTGGGCACCTGCTAGGAATGTAAATTCTCAGGCCCCATCCCACTCCTAGTGAATCAGAAACTCTGGGCTTAGGGTTCATTGCTCTGTTGGAACAAGCCCTCCAGATAACCCTGATGATGCAGGCTGACGTGGGAGAGCCACCTAGCAAATACAATACTCTGAAGTGAAGTCAGAATGAATTTGGAAGAATGTTATTTAGTAGTAGGGAAGACTTCTTCCTCATCTCTCCATGTATTTGAATTAGTTGTGATACCCAAAGCCTCACTGATCACTAAAATATGTGTGGGATCAACCTTTTCTCCCTGGAAAATAATAGGAACATTACTACTTCTAAAATTACTGGAAAAGTCATGTTTCTTAGGAACATTGTGATGTTGTGCTCCTCACTGAGCTGAGGGCTGCTGAGAGGATGTTTTCTGTTACTTCTCTCCGTTTTCCCCAGGGGCTCAATGTATCCTCTCCACCAGATTTCTGGTTGCTCTGAGTACAAGTCTGACATCCTCACTCATTCAAATTTTTCACTTGCAACAACATACAGTACCATGAGAAACTTCCTCCGTTAGTGTTTTCTCGTAAGTGCTATCCAGTTAAGTCAGTGGAATGAGTTTTTGATTTATGAGACAATCTTTGCTTGTGTTAAAAAACAAGGTTAAATACCTCTTGGAAAAGTGAAGTTGCTGCTAACATTTATAAGGTGCTGTGTAGCTCACGGACTGTAAGGGAACAAAAGTCAATGTGTGTGAGACATAAGGTGTATTTGGGTGCTGCTCTTTACTCCTGAATCAGGAGAAAGGGTCCCAGGAAAACTCAACTACCCAAGAGAACAAGGCCTTTTCTATCAGCCGATTTTCCTAAGTAGGACTCTTCTGGTGATCACAGAGGAAAACATAGAAGGCGTAGGCTTTGGGCAGCAGAAACATGAAGGCCGGTTATGTGAGGCAGGTCCCAGACCCCGCTTGTTGCCTGAACGTCTCTGGGTATTGGGGGTGTTCTGACGCTGACCTCGTTCTTTCCAGCTGTGTGGTCAGAGCTGCTCTTCCTACACCTGGACCTGAGCACCGGGCAGTGGGGCTGTGGTTGCCAGAGGGGCAGAAATGGGAAAACGCGAAGAAAAGCGAGAGACGCAGAAAAGATGGTTTACTGCTCATGCCTTCCCACGACATGTTGTTTCTCTGTTGTTTATAAATGAGATTAACAACTCAAGGTGAATGAAATAAAACAGAGTACAAAATCATGCTGTTTCATTTAACACACTATCATTTTACTTTTCTCATGGGGGAGCCTATTGTCTCTTCATAAATGTGCACATTATCGAGCTAAATTTACCCGTGATCACACACTATCAGCCTAAAATTGGCCTAAGTCTACTAAAGGGTGAATTAAACTATACAAAAGGTTTAATAAGAGGTTTAAATAAGAGGAACAAACTTATTTATTTTTGAGAGAGAGACAGAGAGACAGAGCTCAAGCAGGGGAGGGACAGACAGAGAGGGAGACACAGAAACTGAAGCAGGCTCCAGGCTCTGAGCTGTCAGCACAGAGCCTGACGTGGGGCTTGAACCGCACACTATGAGATCATGACCTGAGCCAAAGTTGGACGCTTAACCAACTGAGCCACCCAGGTGCACCTATGTGTTGTACTTTATTTATCATAGACAAACATGGATTCCATTATTAGGGCTGGTTTTTGTAATCAGATTAGAGTGTGAAGTCATGCATTCAACAAAAATTTAACAAGTATGGATGTACAGAAAGAAAGAAGTGAATTTGAAACTAAGAATCCATTACAATACCTATCGTTTTACTGAAAAAAGAGAAGAATTTATTGTTTCCTTAGTTATGATTCTCAGACTTGGAGTCGATTTCACCAGTCAGGGAAGGACTGAACCCAAATGGTACAAGACACTGGCGCTGGTAGCGGGTACGCAGAGAGAGCACAGGTCTGGTAACAGTGCTTTGCTCGTGGGCAACACTGATTTCATTGTAAACATAATATACATTGTGTAAAATGATTGATATGATCTCACAGAAATCATATGATGCCGGGGTACATAAAGCATTACACTTACAGGGATAGGAAACCACAGCTGAAAATAATGTTGAGAGAAACTCATATTCTGAGACTACATTAATGACACCACTTAAAACAGGTCTTGATACACTGATACTGGGACCTACTGGGTGGTATCAAATTAGAAATTCCCCATTAGTTTATTAAAGAGTCTCTATTTGCTGAAGAACTGCTCACTCATATTTAAAAGAAATTGTTTTAATGTTTGTTTTATTATTTATTTATTTAAAAAAAATTTTAACGTTTATTTCTTTTTGAGACAGAGAGAGACAGAGCATGAACAGGGGAGGGTCAGAGAGAGGGAGACACAGAATCTGAAACAGGCTCCAGGCTCTGAGCTGTCAGCACAGAGCCCCACGCAGGGCTCGAACTCACAGACCGCGAAATCATGACCTGAGCCGAAGTGGGCCGCTTAACCGACTGAGCCACCCAGGCGCCCCTGTTTGTTTTATTTTTGAGAGAGAGAGAGACAAAGCTCAAGCAGGGGAGTGGCAGAGAGAGAGAGAGAGAGAGAGAGAGAGAGAGAGAGAGAGACAGAATCCAAAGCAGGCTCCAGGCTCTGAGTTGACAGCACAGAACCTGATGTGGGTCTTGAACCAACAAACTGTGGGATAATGACCACACTTAACCAACACTTAACCGACACTTAACCAACTGAGCCACCCAGGCGCCCCTACTCACTCATATTTTTTTTTAATTGTTTTTACTTGAGAGAGAGAGAGAGAGAGAGAGAGAGAGAGAGAGAGAGAGAGAGAGAATCCCAAGCAGGCTCCATGCTCAGAGCAGAGCCCAACTTGGGGCTTGATCCCATGACCCTGGGATCATGACCTGAGCCGAAATCAACCAAATGAGCCTGGACACAACCAAATGAGCCACCCAGGTACATTAAAAACATTTTTTTTTTCATATTTTTTGTGTGAAAATATGCAGACTGAGCTTCTTTTACATTATTGTCTCTTGAATAGCAATCTGTAATAGTTATATAAAACTCTAGGATTGATTTGGTAATTATCTACTGCGGCTTGGCAGACCTGGGGTAAAGGGAAAGGAAACTAATATTTATTGACCAAAAAAGCTTCCCAGTAAGGTTCTCACCACATTCAGCTCTTAAAGCAGTATTAGGTCAATGTTTACTTGTGATGCAGGAAGTTGCTTAAGAGATTGCACTGAAGTTGTGAGACCGTCTACAGTAAGATGGGCACTGTTATTCCTCCTGAGAAATGAGTGCTAAGATGATCATTTTTATTCTAGCGATTTCAATATGTGACCCTTTCTATGAAATAATTAATAATTTATGAATACATAGACTTAAAAATATTCCTGGAGGATAACACAGCTGTTACCTTTGGGGGCTGTCATGAGGGAAAGAGTGAGAGAGGGTGAGGTCATATGTCCAGGGTAACATCTGGCATACAGTAGGGCTCCAAGAATTATTTCCTTTTCTTTGCTCTGGGGGCAGAGACCCCTCCTTCCTTTGCCCTGGGGGCACGTACCACTCCTTCTCTGACTCCACTTTTGTACAAGTTTTCTATGAACACTTGTTCATTTATTGATTATTGAAAATATGTTTTAACAAGTTTTTCATTGCAAGTGTTCATTAGGAATTGGAAGAACTTGAAGTCATGCAGGGCCTGATGTAAAATGATTGCCAAGTGTAGTCTGACAACCGAGATGGTTTAGATATTTGCAGAACTATTTAGCATCTGAAGACTTGGCCAAAAACTAACACCATAAGCTCATGGTATTTATGCAGTTGTATTAGTCATTGTGAGAATAAAGTGCCTTCTCCACCCCCCCCATCTTTAATACAGTCTCACGATCTTCTCTTCATATTTTCTACTGAGAAACTCAGCTAATCCACATACACTAAAGACACGCAAACAGAAACACGTAACCAAATATATTTATGAATTGCATACATAAACTGGATATATACAAATTAAGTATACACTAATATATACACTAATTAAATAGTATTATATGTATAAACTCTAATATACCCTAAATAAACCAAATATATAACATCATAGTAAGCTACCTAAAGCAATCTCTACACTCATATCCATACCTGTATCAATAGCTCCATTATAACCGTGTTGACCAGGTGCTAGAATTCATGCTAGGTTTGTAAGAAGAATAAAATACAGTTTCTGCCATCATCAACATAATATTTTACGTGGTGAAGCAGATAAAGAAATACGTATTATAGGGTTTACATTGACAAAACAGAACTCTAACGCAGAGAAATAATAGTGGTTGGAAGAGCCCGTCTGTGTGTGGGGTGTGTGGATGAGGTCTTGTGCACAGGTGACAGTGCACCTGTACGATCAAGAGGAACTAGGAGGTGGCATGGCTGAGTGTGACTGCGGGCAGAGCCAAACAGTTTGGGTTGGGCGGTTGTAACAGTAGAAGCTGAGTGTGAAGACGAACGGAGGAGCCGTCTACACTAAGCTGAGAGTGAAGATGAAGGGAGGAGAGGTCTACACTAAGCTGAGGGACTTTGGAACTTTATTCCAGAAGCAAATGAGCTGTAGGGAATATGAATGAGAGATGACCACTTTTCTTTTGGAAATCTCAATTGGAAACTGGAAGAGACAGAAGCAAGCTGACTTCATTACAGGTAAGACGATTATGCACAGAAGTCCACACCAGTGTTTCTCAAACTATACTGTGTGCACAGCTGGCCTGGGGGTGTGGGCACAATATGGATCCTGATGAGTCTGTCTGGGAGGCTGGAGCCTTTCCCAGCTGTCCAGGCTTCGGGTCTGCAGACCCCCCTTGCAGTAGTGAGGCCCAGGAGAGACACTAATCCCGGCAGGAAGGGTCTGAGCAGACAGCACATGGGGACAGGGGATAGCTGGGGAGGAGGGGAGAGGGCTGGGGGCCATAGCCTCTGGGACAGCCGGGCAGGGGGTTACTGGCAGGCTCTGGGGAACATGGGACAGCTGAGGGAGGGCTGGGGGCCAGCAGCCTCTGGGGGAAGCCAGGGGGGCAGGTGGGTGGGCTGAGGGCCAGTAGGCTCTGGGTGGCAGGCTGCACAGGCAAAGGCAGCAGGGCATCTTTGAGGAAGAATTAATTTGGAAACAATTATCAAAATTCCATGGTGGGAGCAGTTTCACATAACCAGTGACTCACAGTGATTTCGCCTGTCCTAAGATAGCGTGGTGAAGATTAATAAATTCATTTCCCGAAACACATGAGTGTTCTGTGGGGTAGGGTACTGTCCCCAGTGACAGACTGTTACTAATCTTGTCCCACAGGCCTTGTGTTCTCAACGTTAGGCTTTGATCTGCTTTTTGTTGATAGCGATTTTCTCATCCTTTGAACAAAGTCTTCCCATGACCCTGTGCGCTCAGATGGCTCTCCACCAGCCGTCTCTCCTCCTCTCCACCCATCAAAATAAACCAAGATTTTAGCATCTCCTTCCAATTCCTCAGTCCCCTGTTGACATGGAGACATCCTGAACCGGCCAGCCCTCCCCCTACTGAGGGCGACCCCTCACGGGTGCTTCCCCCCTTCAGGGATTTGCCTTGTCCCCTTCTTTTATGTCAAATATCTCCCCACATAGAGACTCTTGCTGTCCCCACTTGAGCTCAAATGTCTTTTTGTGATGTCCTGCTCCCTCCCTCCCCGAGGCTGTCTTGCTGTCCTGACACGCCCTCCCTCGCTGCCTCCACTAGACCCTGGTGCTGACTTCCACCCCTCCCCAAAATGGCTTCCCTGAAAGGACTCTTGGCCTTGTCACCGTCACCGATGATCTGTGAGATGGACACCTGGCATCCTGTTTTCCTTGGGCCTCATTCTCTCATCCTCAGGCCTCCTCTCTCCTGAGAACCTCCTTCCCTTGGCTTCTGTGAGACCACTTTCTACTGTTGCTCTTCTGACTCTGTGGAAGTCCCTCCTCAGACCCCTTCATTTCCCATTTAGTCTCTAAAATTTGCTTTTTCTATGCATAAAATGTATAATATGAGGATTACATTTATTCCAGGGTCCCCAGTAGTGATTGTGTGGGACATACACAGCAGAGCATTTTGACACAGTTTGGATTCAGCGACTAGTTATGGTAAAGGTAATGTGAGTGGTGGGGATTCAGACTCTGGACTCAGACTTCCTATGTTCAAATCCTGTCTGTGTACTTTCCAGCTTTGTGACTTTGGGAAAATTCCATAAGCTCTCTGTTCATTTCCTCATTTGTAAGATGGAGACCACAGTAGTACCTCCTTCATAAAACTGTTAGGGTTCAATGATGTATGTGCTTGAGGAACTTAGTCCAGTGCTCGGAAGTAATAAGTTCCAATTATTATTGTCTGTTAATAACAAATCTTATTATTCAATTTTGTCATAAAATGACCCTACACCAACTTTAACTTTCTACTTGTCATCTGATGACCCCAAGCCTTCCCAACCTTTTGTTTTTAATTTTAATTTTTTTCTTTGAGTAGCTTCAATTAATCTTTTAAAAAGGATTTAAGTACTGTGAGCCCATTTTTTACTGGTAGTCTGTACGTCACTTGCTCAGGACCCCTTGTGCCCAGTGAAGCATTTCTGCATTTTCACATTTTGAAACCACCCAATGTGAGCGTGAGTGCAGGTGGTGACAGCCCTGGGGCTGGGAACCAGAAGCCGGAGATTCACTCATGTCCTGACTCCTCCACCTGCTCATCATGTGGCTTTGCTCAAAACCTAGCCCTCTGAACTTTAGTTTCTACAATTGAAAAAGGCAAATATCTGCTTAAAGTTTAATATGCATATAAAAACATCCAAAAGTATGAATGGCAACAATTTGTAGAGTACACATTTAGGAAGTACTCTGCAGATGTGAAATGTAGTCAAACTGCTTTATTTACAATCTTCCTCAGTGTTTCAGTGATGTAAATTGTGGTTATTGTCATAAAATGAGCTTATGTGCTGTCGGGCTTCAGGTCCTCCCTCCATCTGCACTCCCGGTTTCAAGTCTGTGATTGCCCAACTGTATTCCAATGGTTTTGGGGTCTTTCATGTCAAGTTTCAAAACTTTCCAGATAAAATGATTTTACCTCCTATCTTAATGGCACATTGAAAGGAATATCAGGGGCGCCTGGGTGGCGCAGTCGGTTAAGCGTCCGACATCAGCCAGGTCAGATCTCGCGGTCCGTGAGTTCGAGCCCCGCGTCGGGCTCTGGGCTGATGGCTCGGAGCCTGGAGCCTGTTTCCAAGTCTGTGTCTCCCTCTCTCTCTGCCCCTCCCCCGTTCATGCTCTGTCTCTCTCTGTCCCAAAAATAAATAAAAAACGTTGAAAAAAAAATTAAAAAAAAAAAAAAGAAAAAAAAAAAAGAAAGGAATATCAAAACAAACAGTAACTGTCCTTGGAGACATATGTAACAACAACAAAACAGCCAGGAGCTGCAAGTGTCGCCTCTTTAAGCAAAAACAAAACTATGTCCCTTCTCGGTTCTAGCAGAATACTTTAAAGTTGGAAGAAAAATTGACATGAAAAATAAGACAGGCTAGTTGTTGATGCAAGAACATTTTTGATGAGCACACTGGCTGTAAGAGGACAATAGTGGCTGATGAGTTCCCACCTGGTGTCTAAGCCGACTGTAATTGCGTTGGCTCTAAGGATGTGCTTATGGTTGGCTCAAATCTGGATTGTACATGACTGCCACTTTTTTGTGTTATGCATAATCAAGTGAATGAACAAGGAAGAATATGAAATCCACTTAACACATGCAGTTTAACCAGGAGGAAGATGACTCTGCCAGCACTAAGATTTATCTCTAATGGGTTTTCAATCAGCTAAAGTGGGAAGCTAATAATTTTGTATCAATTTACACTCTTCTTCCATGAGAAATGAGTTTGGGGTGGCTGGAGACCCTCTAACTTAGCATCCACAACTTGCCTGTGCAGAAACTTATGCATATGTATTTCATGTTCAATTTTTTTGATGCAGGAAGAATGTCATGAACTTTAAATGGGTCACGGTTTTCTTCTGCTTTTTTCCCCCCTTAGCTTGTAATTTACTAAAATAGTAGGATGTTTTGCAAAGATCATGAAATAGAATTTTTTTGGTTTTAGTCACATATTTCTAATGTCCTTTTTTTGCAGAAAATCTTAAGTGTTCTTTCCCCAGCTGGAAGTGATATCTCTCATATACTTTTATTTTTGGCATGTTTCACTTCCTGTTTTAGCTCATAGACACCTAAATGTGTTTTATTTTTCCTATTAGAATGTGAAACAGCCTTGAGAAAAGGTGCTTTATAGATTGCATTTCCAGTATCTTGAATGGGTACTTAAGAAAATAGAATATATAAGTAAATCAATAAATAATCTACTTTGAGTAACAACAACAATAAAATCCATAGTCCCTAAAAGTAGACAGAGATGCAGTGGAAAACATTCCTGAGTTGAGTAAAGCACCCAACTCTGCTGTCTTCTGTCTACTGAGGAGGCTATGAGGTGGTGACTTTAGGCAACTGCTCATTCTAAGTGTTTTCATCTGTAAAATGAGAATATGTCCATCTCACAGAACTGATGAGAGGCTCTAAGTTATGAAATATACGTAAAGGTGTTTTGTGAATTCCAAAGCGCTAAATGTAAGAAACCAAACCATATTTGCAGGGGAATCTGGGGTTTTTAAAAGCTAATTCTCACATTTAACTTAGTTTGCAGTCCTCAGGAGAAATTAATGAGTTGTACGTACGTTAAGTGTATGGAAGAATGTCTGCCTCATAGTATGTGCTCAGGACATTTGCTGAACTGAATTACTGTTAACCTCAATTACCCGAAGGGGTTCCCTTAGAGAGCGGAGGGAGTGGTGTGCCGACCTGACACACAGGAATAGGAAACTAACAGTTAGCCCTGTGACTTGGTGATTGCTATTGGATTTGTACTCAGATTACGAGTCTACAGAGCTTTGGGTCCACGGCCGAAGAGAGCTGTTGTTTGAAAGAGCTGTTGAGGGTTTTACCTGGAGGAATCGGCAGGGACTCTTTCCTGAATTGCTCAACAGAAGTAGCACTTAGAAATTCCCTCTGAGATACCAGCTGCCAGAAATCTAAGAGCTGTCCAGAGGCAAGAAATACCTAAAATTTAGAGCGATAAAGTGGTAAAGTGGATGTTGAAGCAGATGTCATTAGTGGTTTTCTGCTAAAGGGAGGGGTAGCAGTTGCTAAGATCTAGTCCTTTATTTATCTTATTCAAAACAGTTGATTGAATGCCTACTTCGTGACAGCCACTATTTAGACAGAGGGATTCAGGTGAAGGTGAGGAGGATGAAAATCCCTATCACAGATAATAAAACTTCTTAGAAGTAGCTGGGGGAAGGTACTCTCCCCAGAGCTGGTGTCAGTGGACAACTCACTGGTGGTAGCAGGTACACCCCAGGACCCGTGAGCAGCAGCTCTACAGAAGCACCTAGGGACTGAAACCAGAAGTCTCCCCACCATCCTGATGTGAAACATCCTAATGGAGGGGGGCGAGGGAATGATGAGCATGGAGCGCTAAAAATAAACGTTTATTTTCCTAAAAGGGAAGTTATGGCTTGATCCCGTCAATTTACATTGATTAATGTCCCACATCTGGGTGCAGTTCTCTCTTACATTACGGATCACTTTCAAGCTTATACTGCAGCTAACTTTTCTTAAAGAGAAGGCAGACTAGAACGAAGTGTTGTTGCTGGAAAACCTGTAAATAAAGATACTCATGCTTTAAGAAGGCGTCTAAAATAGTCTCTAAAAAGTTGGGTGACTCATTAGCAACATTCTCTTCCCATGGCCTCCTGCCATATCATGTTGACCTGCAGTGGCCTCCCTTGTACTTTTGGACATCAGCATTTAGTATTTATTGTGGTACCTTGAAATGATGCCAAAAGATCGAAGAGTGCATGAAAATATTTACAGGATGGAAATGTATGCTATAGACTCTAGAGTATCACTCTAAGAACTTGAATATGTTTGGGAAAAACGAGAGAATTGAGGTTAATTAAAAAAAATAAGAGTTTTCCTTTAAAAATTCGTCATTCAGAATGGTTTACTTCCATTTTATGGACTTACTGGTTATAGCTTCAGATGAAAAGCACGGACTCTGAGGTCAGCCTGCTTGGGTTTCAACGTCTTTTTTGGTATTTACCTTATAGTTTGATCTGTTGTGAGAATCAAGTAAAATAATGCATGTAAAGCATTTAGTACAGTGTCATGCCTACATCCTAATAATCATATATAAATGCATATTTTTGTGATGTTATCATTCCTAGTCATTTACATCTAAGCATACATTTGTTAATTCCCTACCAGATACTTCAGGGAACGGATCATTCAGGGTTATACTATCCTGCCCAGGAAACAATATTCTGCCAGTGATTGGCTGGTGGGGGGTGGTGGTGTTTAAAGGTTTGACCTCTTGGTCTCATTTTAGGACAGTTCTGAAAAGCCCTTCTAGGTTCAGAACAACCTGTCAGATTAGCTAAAGTCTCGTCTGTGACATGATTGACAATGGACCACCAGAAACCTAACCAAGTAAGATAACCTTAGGCAGCTGCTGTGCTGAACGTGGTATCTTTGCTAGAGTAGATTCTGTGCTCTGCCTACATGGTGTGTGAGCCATTGATACAGTAAATGCATTCTGTTGCTTATTCATCAAGAAGGAAGATTAGAAACAGATGATATCACAAGAGAGGGTTAGCAGTATTCAATATCTTATCCAAGGCTACATTAATTCTACTATTAGTCATAATTTAGTCCAAAGAGACATGGATTATCTGAACATTCTGCAGAAGACCACTGCTTCCCTATATTAATAATGTTATGTTAATGGGATCAGATGAACAAGGATTGGCAAGTATTCTGAAAGCTCTGGAAAAATATTTCTGCTCCAGAAGGCAGGAAAAACCACACATGTTTTTCTAGAGAAATTCAGGGACATGACACATTAGTAGAGTTTTTAGGGATCTAGTGGTCCAGGTTTACCTTCATGTGCCTTCCAGAATATGGGACAGTTATGTCACCTTGTACTTCCTACTCCCACAAAGTTTGGTAGGGCTCTTTGGATTTTGTAGTCAACACATTCTCCACTAGGTGTTACTTTAATGCTCAATGTATTAAGTGAAATGAAAGGATTCTCTCCCTGAGAGGGACTCAGGTCAAGGTCAAGAAAGGACACTGTAGCTGGTCTAGTTTGCAGTACGAGCAGTTCTGCTACTTGGGCTACATGACACAGCAGATCCCACACTTCCAGAGGTATCTGGTAAAGAAAGATGGTGTTTGGAGTTTCTGGAAGACCAAATAGAGAAACACATGCAGACCTATACAGTTCTGGAGTAAGGACAAGCCTTATATAGCTCACAACTACCACACACCATTTAAACAGCTCCTGGCTCCTGGGCTCTAAAACAAATTGAGCATCGCACCTGGGGCCTAAGTGGCCATGAGTCCAGCAGTGCCCATCATGATTTGGATGCTGCCAGATACACCAAGTCATAAGATCAGGGGAATGAGAAGCCTTCTGTGGTATGATGGCAGTGGTACATCTTAGGGCCTGTACACAAGACACAGGTAGGCTTACATGAACAAGTGGCCCGGACACTGATCACGTACCACTACTGATGCTTTTTTTCAGCCTAAATTTATATATGGAGGGTGGGGGGAGGGTTCCCTGTGACAAGATGATGAAGGAAAAGAGGTGGAACCAGTGTCACTGAATGCCTGTGTGATTCTCACAAAAATTTATGTGATTAAAAACTACAAACTCAGAATAAAGGATGAGTGGCAACATATTTTATTTTTATATTTACTAAAAGTAATTGCAGTATAGAGCCTCATGTACTCAGATGCATCAAAGCTCTTGAATAGATAATAATGGTGATTTTCCGTAAAGTGGATGAATAGGACCTTAAAAAAAATGGTTGCTGATTGCCTAACTTGTGCCATATAAAATATATTTCCTGTTGCTAGGTGTCAGATGAGATAGACTATATGGCCAGTGATGTGTGCTATTTTAGGTGTTTGCCAATTATTTAAAAGCAGACTAGTAATGCAACTGAATTGGGATAGATGAAGGCAACACAAATCTGGATGTGGAAAAAAGGGACAAAGAGAATTATGATGTTTTAAATTCAGTTAATATAAACTCACAAGAAGGCTACATGTGGTAGGGGCTACAAAAAGATTACACAATGATTCCTGTCTCAACGATATGATAATCATTGTGTGCTTGACATCCTTATCTTAAAGTCTAGAAGTTATTTATAGCAGAGCACTTATCATGTAAATGGTTCCCTCTCACCTCTCCATCTACAAATGCCAACTGTCCCTGCCGGTTGGGTCATTCACCTTATTTTCCAGAGTCTGTCCTTTTAGCTCTGGGAACTCCTATTTGTTCACTTTCTTCTGTTGGCTTTTCAGGAAATCTGCAAACTGATAATTCTCCATCATACTCAGCTTCTCCTATTTGCTACAATAAATGCAGATAGATATTTAAGAATTGGCTCCCAAGCCAAGGACACAGTGCTCCCATCAGGTCTGAAACATGGCAAGACTTAACTTCCTGAGGAGCCTCCTGTAATCCTTATACTCCAGGATGTCAATTCATTTCTACTTTTTCCTTGGTACTGCCATTATTTTTTTCATGTCTCATGATGTTTTATTTAGAGAAGTAAGTGTGAAGAGTCAAAAGGCATCTGGTTCTCAAGCTTCTGGCAAAGGCTTGAGGCTGAAATGTAAATTCTGTACTTTGCTTGTGGGTCAGCCAACTCAGACTCTCCAGGCCCTCACGGGTTGGTCATTCTAAAGGCCACATGCCATCTTGTGAGACTATCTATTTTCTGGCCAGCATGACTTTCTTCCCCCCTTTCTTGCTCCCATCTGAATCCCAAGGTCAGGGAGTGTGGCCTGGATCAGGGATGACCTTCCTATGATAGGTCTGGTAATGGTTTCCCTACTCTTTCAGATAAAAATAATAATTGGTGATTGTGACCTTTATAAAGATAATGTTTCCGTTAGAGGGTCAGCCCCAAATCTTTTATTGCTAAGTGTTTTCACTCATGGTGTTCTTACCAGGAGCAGCTAATGGCCTGTCACCGACTGTCACTGTGGTCCCTTTCTAAATCCCTTAGTCTCCAGAAGCCATCATGAGTTATCTTCAGAAAATTGCAGGGATAAAAACCTTCCATGTGTAAAAATACTCACGGGAGGTGACACAGAAATGCAAACCACAATGGCAGTAATTCTAGGTTTTCAGCGTGCCCACAGCCAGACACAGCTTCAGAGTTACTCAAAACATTGATGAGAATGTATTTTAATACTCCAGGCTAACTACTGTAGGTAGATCTGGTCACCAAATAGCCAAGCAAAAGATGTAATAATTCTGCAAAACCTGCCTGTCTTTTGCATTCCTGCCTCTGCCCTATCCTCACCCCCTCCTCTTTTCCTTGTCACTTGTACTGAGGAGAATGTCAAGGCAGAGAAATTAAGCTCAGGTTATGAGGAAGCAGGGGCAAAACAGAATTTGGCCTTCTCTGGTGGCATCCTGCTCCTGAATCAAAGACCCTGCTGTCCACTTAGTCCTTTGGAACTCCTGTGGAGCCTTCACCAGGCTCACCCAACCATCACCAAAACTTAGAGGTCCATCTCCTACTGAACACTGGCCCCTTCCCTCCCTTGCTTCTCTCACTATTCTTTCAGTCTTTGATGTCAACATCATCCTTTACAAAATGGTGTTTCCTAAATCTAGAATACCCTTCCTTCATCACTTGATTAGGGTTTCCTTCTCCCATGAGAGTAGCCACTCTTGGGGGCAGGGGCTGTGAATGAGTATGTCACTTCTTGCCTGAGTCTGTAAGAATGACTGGGTGCTTCCCAGCAGGTGTTTGCAACAGGTCAGAGGCATAGGTGAGCACTGAGCAGTGTGGGAGGCTTAGGAGGTTACTGCCATTCTTTCGTGGAGGCTGGACCAGTGAGCGGATGGACACGTTTAGAGGACAACAAGGAGCTCTGGGCAGGAGTCTATCTAGTTTGGGGAAATGACAGAAATAAAGTTGGAGTAGATTCTGTAATCATTTATGCCATGCCAAACACGTTTACTTTTTCCTAATTAAAACTCAGTGTTTGTCCATCATTTTTAACCGTGTTTCTCAATCTTGAGTAATATAGAAGTTCATTTATAGTGAAATATTTTTCAATGACTTCCACTGTTGATTTAAATAATATGGTGTTTCTTAAATATGTACACACATGAAATTATAATCCCTTCTTACTTGAGCTTTTTTAGGACTATCAAACACAAATTTACAAATTAAAACAAAACTACAAGTTTTATAAAAGTTAAATTAATGAGAGGAATTTAAAGCAGTAGGTGGTCATTGTAAAAGTAAATTGCTACTTTAAGCTTAATAGTAGGAAGATGTACTTGCTGGAATCTCTCTATGTATATATATATTTATTCATTTTTTGAGCCTCAACGGACCATTCTTTTATTATCACCATTGCCGGTGACATTAATATCCTTTTTAGCAAGGCTCTGGCTCCTGATACATTATTCTGTTGGGCCAATCAATGGAATATTATATACATATAAAAACCAAGTAAGTAAGAAGAAACTTAAAAAAAATTAATAACCATTTACAGAACATTTTTTCTGCATATTTAACCATCAGTTATTTAGAACAAGTCAGGATCTTCCCAAGCAGCTGCTTTAAGAGATTATGCCACTCAGTGCTATAGAGCAGGTATATTTGTGTTCAGAAATCTCTACTACCACAAGCCATGTGGCAGACTGAGTCCAAGACTTTCAACTGTATCACAGTAAAACCCTTGTCCATACCCTGTAACATGACTGGTACCTATTCATGAATAACATACTGAGTGTGCCAAGGTTTTTCCCTCATTAGATCCTAATAATTAGATAAATTACTATGGGGCACCTGGGTGGCTCAGTTGGTTATGTGTCTGACTTCTGATTTCGGCTCAGGTCATGATCTCACGGTTTGTGAATTCGAGCCCCACGTCAGGCTCCTCACTGACCGTGTGGAGCCTACTCGGGATTCTCTCTCCCTCTCTCTCTCTGCCCCACCCCCACTTGCATGTACACGCTCTCTCTCCCAAAATAAGTAAACAAACAAAAAAATTAAATATATTACTATGACATACCATGACTATTTCCTGTTAAAATATCAACTTATTAAGGAGTTTAGTTAAAATGATTTTCAATACAAAGTATCTTAATGCAACAAGATTACTTTAGAAAGTAATAAAAAGTATAAATGTACAATGGCTTAAGTGGAAAAATTAGATTAGTTTGTCAGTCTCTGTTTCTCCAGGTATATTTTAAGCATTTTGAGATTAGGGATAGTGATTTTCACCAATTTCGAATTCAAGCACTCAGCAAATACTTAGTGAAAGCCAATTATTCATCAAATTTATAATATAGAAATATCACCCTAAAACAAAATAGACACTTGGAAGAGGGTGCAGTAGGAGGACCCTAAGTTCACCTCACCCTATGGATATGACCAGATGACACGCACATCAGGGTGAATAACCTGGACAATAACCAAAGACCTGGCAGAGCAAATTCTACAACTAAAGGTAGAGAATGTTTGGTTTTGAAAGTGAGGGGGGATGAATTTTGTGAGTTCTTACACCAGCAGGACTTAACATCTGGAACTTAAAAAACTCAGTAGGTTTGGCTCTGGGAGAACCCAGAGGGTCTTAGGAAGCTGATCCCCCATCCTTAGAGACAGCACAACAAACAGTCTCTGGAGATACAGCATAGAAGCATCAGTTTGAAAAATGCCTGAGGCAGATGAGAGGGAGAGTGATTTACTCACTTCAGAGCATGTCTAGGAGAGACCCTCTGGGAGCAAAGGAGCTGGCAGGTGCCATTTCCCCCCCACCTCCCATCATAAACATGCAGCTACCTGCAGGAACCAGCAGCGCCAACGCTCACTACCTAACTTGATAACACCAAGCCCCAACCTCTGTGCTTCGGTGCATCTGCCCTTTCAGTCAGGCTTGTCTCGGTCCCAGGGCTGCAGGTCCTATCCTCCAGAAGACCTGCATAAACCTGGCCAAAGCACATCTCCTGACTGGTGCCTTTCGCAGGGCCTTGGTTCTGGCAGTAGCTGTGGTGGCAGGTCTCATTGCACAAGCAGACCAGAACACACCTTGTTAAAACACATCGCACCCAGCTGGGGACCAAACACTGCCCACAAAAGGCAAAGAAAGCCTCTAAAGACAGCTAGCCTGAAGGAAAAAAGAGGCCAGGACTCAACCGCAGAACACACGCAACACATATAGGAGACACTACCTGAAGCTCCAGGTTCTGGGGAACAGGGGACACTGCACTGCAGGGCACTACAGGCCTTCTTTTCCTAAGACCATTACTTTCAAGAGCAGGAAATGTAGCTGACCTTAACACACAGAAACAGATACAGAAAGTTACACAAAATGAGGAGAAAGAGGACTATGTCCCAAATGAAAGAACAGGACAAAACCATAGCAAGAGACCTAAGCACAACAGATATAAGTAACGTGCCTGATAGAATTTAAAATAATGATCATAAATATACTCACTGGACTGGAGAAAAAAGGGGAGGACATCAGTGAGACCCTTAACAGAGAGTTAAAAAAGAACCAATCAGAGATGAAGAACACAACACATGAAATTAAAAACACTTGATGGAATAAATAGCAGGCTAGAAGAAGCAGAGGAAATGTATTAATGACCTAGGAGACAGTAATGACAAGTATTCAAGCTCAGCAGGTGAGAAAGAAAAAAATATGCAAACTGAGAACAGTTTCAGGGAACTCAGTGACTCCATCAAGCACAATAACACCCACATTACAGGGATCCCAGGAAAAGAAGAGAGAGAAAAGGGGGCAGAAAATGTATTTGAAGAAATAATAGCTGGAAACTTCTGTAATCTAGGGAAGGAAACAGACATCCAGATCCAGGAGGCACAGAGATATCCCCAACCAAATCAACTGAAGGAAGTCCACAGCAAGACACACAGTAATTAAAATGGCAAAAAGTAGTGATAAAGAAAAGAATTTAACAGCAGCAAGAGACAAGAAGACAGATACATATAAGGGAAACCCCACCATGCTATCAGTGGATTTTTCAGTAGAAACTTCATAGGCCAGAAGGGAGTGGCAGGATATATTCAAAGTGCTGAAAGGGAAAAATCTACAGCCAAGAGTACTCTGTCCAGCAAGGCTATCATTCAGAATAGAAGGAGAGATAAAGAGTTTCCCAGACAAACAAATACTAAAGGAGTTTATGACCACTAACTAGCCCTACAAGAAATATGAAAGGGGATTCTTTGAGTGGAAAAGAAAGACCATAAGTGAGAGTATGAAAAGTAGAAACGCAAAAGTATAAAAATAAGTATTCCTGAAAAAAATCAAAGGATCCATAAAATAAAAGGATGTAAAATATGACACCATATACCTAAATTGTGGGGTGGGGGTGGGGAATAATAAGTGGGTTAAACTTTAGTGACTATCAAATACAGATTGCTATATGTAGAAGAAGTTATATACAAATCTAATGGTAACCACAAACCAAAAACCAGTAATAGATATGCAAAGAATAAAGAAAAAGGAATCCAAGTATACCACTAAAGGAAGCCAACAAACCATGAAAGAGAGCAAGACAAGACAGGGTCAGAGAAAAACTACAAAAACAACCATGAATATATAACAAAATGGCAATAAATATAGCTGTCAACAATTACTTTGAATGTAAATGGGCTAAACACTCAAAAGACACAGGGTGACAGAGTGGATAAAAAAAAATAACACCCATCTATACGCTGCCCGCAAGAGATTCACTTCAGACCTAAAGACGCCTGCAGATTGAAAGTGAGGGGATGGAAAAAACATCTACCATGCAAATGGAAACGAAAAGAAAGCCAAGGTAGCAACACTTATATTGGGCAAGCTAGATATTAAAACAAAGACTGTAACAAGAGACAAAGAAGGACATTATATTTTAATGAAGGGGACAATCCAACAAGAAGATCTAATATATGTAAATATTTATGCACCTAACAGAAGCACCCAAATACATAGTCAATAACAAACAAACATAAATGAAATACTTGATAGTTATGCCACTACAGTAGAGGATTTAGCACCCCATTTACATCAATGGACAGATCATCTGAACAGAAAATCAACAAAGAAACAATGGATTCAAAAGACACTCTGGACCAGATGGATTTAACAGATATATTCAGAACATTTCATCATAAGACAGCAGAATACACATTCTTTTCAAGTGCACGTGGAACATTCTCCAGAAAGATCACATATTAGGCCTCAAAACAAACCTCAACAAATTGAAAAAGATCAAAGTTATACCATACATCTTTTCTGACCATGATGATGTGAAACTAGAAATCAACCACAAGAAAAATCTGGAAAGAGCACAAATACATGGAGGTTATAAACAGCATGCTATTGAACAATGAATGGTTCAACCAGGAAATCAAAGAAGAAATAGAAGCTTACATGGAGACAAATGAAAATGAAAATACAATCATCTAAAACCTTTGGGATGCAGAAGTAGTTCTAAGAGGGAAGCATATAGGAATACAGACCTAGCTGAAAAAGCAAGAAAAGTCTCAAATAAACAACATAACCTTACACCTAAAGAAGCTAGAAAAAAGAACAAACAAAATGTAAAACCAGCAGAAGGAGGGAAATATTAAAAAATTAGAGCAGAAATAAATGGGACAAAAACTTAAAAAAAATACAACATATCAATGAGAGCAGGAAACCGTTCTTTGAAAAGACTGACAAAATGAAGATGTATTCCCTTTTGGTTCTTTCAGGTGCTCAAAGGATGTTAAGCTGGAGATATCCTGCTCTGATCCCTATGACCCATGTGTAGATCCATGTAGGAGTAGGAGAGACACCTGGCTTGACTTTGCTTAACAAATTTGAGCTCTTTGGAAGTGTAAATTTCCCTAAATGTACATATATCTTTTACTTTCCTTTCACACATTAAGTTTTTGGGCACACTTTTTGGAAAGGAGACAACTTATGTAGACTTAGAATTTGTTGCTGCAAATTTGACAGAAAACAGAGGAAAAGTGCATTTATCAGAGGAGTACACATATAGTAGGAAGAGAAAAACATTAAGAAATGGAACTTGGGGAATTCCCCTTTATTCTTTAAACTTAAAAAAAATTGTATTTTTTTTCAGTGAAGAAAATTTGGAAAATAGCAGAAGGTAGGAAAAATTACCTATATATCTACAACTTCAAACGCAACCATTTTAACGTGGCTTTGTATAGGGGCACCTGGGTGGCTCAGTAGGTTAAGTGTCTCACTTTAGCTCAGGTCATGATCTCGCAGTTCCTGGGTTCGAGCCCCATGTCGGTCTCTGTGCTGACAGCTCAGAGCCTGGAGCCTGCTTCAGATTCTGTGTGTGTGTGTGTCTCTCTGTGCCCTTCCCCCTCCCCCACTCATGCTCTGTCTCTTTCTCTCTCAAAAATAAATAACATTAAAAATTTTTTAAGTAGCTTCTAGCATTTTCTTCTAGCACTTTCCCCCTACATTGAAAGATTTTTTGGATATTTAACTCCATATGGAGTGTGGGCAATAATACGTAAGGAACAGATGGAGGAAGGGGAGCCTCTGAAGACAACAGGGAGGTTAAGAGAGCAGAAGCAGGTAAAGAACTGGTAGAGAGTGTCACTGGAGAAGCTAAGGAAAAAATTTCAGCTGGTCAATACTGCCAGGACTGCTACGAAAATGCTTTTATTGGATAAGTAGGAAGACTTCAGTGATCTTAGGTAGAGCAATTTTATGCAAAAGATGACTGTAAGGCTCCATTTAGAGTCACTTAAATCTGCAGCCTATCTTCATTAAAATAAATATACCTTCAGCACATACTGTTTTGTTCAGTCATAAAATGCACGAACATCCAAAGAGACTAACGGCCTACTGAAGAACCATAAACAAAAACTATAGAGAAGATGAATACATTACAAATCTTTGCCAGAAAAAAAACCAAAAACACCGCAAATAATACATAATACTAGTTAACCATTTCATGACTACCATTGCCTCAATTTTTCTGGATATTATTTTAAGTTTCTGTATATGTTCTCAAGGGAGAACACCACTTTGTGGACATAGTGGTTCTGAAGGAGAGCTCCGCAGATCCTTTGTTCATCATGTAAATCACATGAAACCAGGAATAATGTTTTTCACGGCAAATCAAACTGTCAGATTAAAAAAAACCACTAATGTATAATTTTAAAGTGCATTAACACATAGGAATTTTGTTACAAGGCACAGACTGATGAGTTTTTCGATTCCACTCTTCAAAGTGTGGAAAACTTTAATTTATTAATTTGATTAACATGTTCTCATCTCTTTGGGTTAAAAAAACCCTTGATAACAAGCTAAGAACCTCAACTACAGGATTTCATTACCTCTTTGACTCTTGCTTTGAAGATATACTAATTGCTTCTTGTCCTTTTCTTGTTTAAAAAAGACCAAGAACACTTTTATAAGTGAGCGCATTTTACTCATTTTTTCATAATCCATATTTTATTATCATATGCTCTGTGCAGATTTATTCCCCTGGCCATACTAGGGAGTATTCCGACCTCCATATCACTATGACCCCAACATCTCTCTCAGATGGAAAAAGGACAATTGGACAGGTTATTAACTGTGCATGACTCAGAAATAAAACAAAAACCAAAAGATGTTTGTGATGCTTGATACTTTTCCCTAAATAACGTTTTCTTGGTACATACATTTTTCCAACTATTTGTTTTATTATATATTTTGAAAATACTTCAACCATTTGAAGCAAAATTGGAAAACACGTTGTTTTCTCAAATATAGGTATGTGAGTCTAACGTGCTTGGACTGGCTGGAATGGAGGAAAAGCATAGATATGTAGTATGAACTTGCCTTTTGATGAAATTGATGACTTTTTTGCCTTGATGACACATTTATAATTTTGTCATTTATGTTATTTTTAGAAAACAACAGGAGCTGGAAAACTATTAAGAATATGGAGACTCATGACTAAGGTGGTGGTCTGTGGGCCTATCAAGGAAGATGATATCAGGGTACTTTGGGAATGCATCCCACTTGTCTAGCTTCAAGAAGGGTACAGAAGTAAAAGGTTATAATAGGGTTATAATAGGTTTTTTTTTTCCTTCCCTTCTCTCCCCTCCCCTTCCCTTTCTTTTCCTTTCTTTCTGCCTTCAATGACTCAGTCTTTAAAGAGTACTACCCTACTATCATTTGAGAGTTTTAGGTACATACATTATTTTATAAAAAACAAAAATAAATTTTAGAACTAAGTTCTCTAGAAGTTGAGGAAAGAGAGATCAGTGCATATGAGAGTGTTTCTCAAACTTCATTACAATGGCTTATCTTCACTTGGATCTAGATTCCAGAGGGATGAGTAGACGCATTGGTGAGAGGGAGGCAGGGCACACAGGCTGAAAACAGACTCTGCTGACTCACTGCTCCTCTCTCACCCATTGCTGCCGACCATGGGCAGCTGGTCGATGTCCTGTCATGTTAAAGTGGGCAGAGTGTTTTTCTGCCATCATCCCAAGCCCTGACTGTGGGTTTTTGTTCCAAGAAAGTGGTGGGATTTTGAGTGTGGAATTGACATAAGCCTATATATAAATGGAATAGTGTTAAAGAGGTGGAAGCCCATGCCAGTGAAATTGCTTTTGCTCTTCGGGTATGTGCATTTTCACAAATGATGCTGACATCTATTACAAACATTTCTAAATACATATTTAAATATATTTTGTATAAATAGATATGGTCAAGACATTGTGATGACAGTTATTATCTGGTGGCTGGTGATAATACTTCTTACCAGTTTTTTACCTCTCTGAAAGTTTCCATAAATCAACGATGAAATTTTTAAAAACTACCAGGGAAAGTGATGTCAGCAAACAAGATGGAGTGGGTAACTCCAAAAGCCCATCCCTCATGGAAATAACAAAAAATAAAGCAAAAACTCTCAGAAGCAATTCTGTGAGAACTCTGGAAAACAGCCAAAGGTTGACAGAAAGCAAGCAAATGTGGTACAAAAAAGGTGGTGGTGGGGAGTGCAACTTACACATAAGGAAAACTTTGTGGAATTTTGCTTGCTCCTGCCTCACTTCCCTTCCTGGCCTAGTGATGATCTTGAAGATAGCAGCCTGAGTTCCCAGGGTAGACCCCGGTCTCTGGTTCTGGAAGGAGCAGAAAAGATAATATCCTCAAAGAACTGTGTTTTGTCTGTTTTGACCCATCTGGAGACTATCTGAAGGGCTGGTGTAGGGTGGTTGCTTCTGTTCCACCTGACTTCGAGCTCTGTCACAGTGAAAGAGTGGCTATGTAGAGGGCATTCCTTGGGAACACTGTAAGGCAAATGAACAAATGTGCTACTTCTGGGGCAGAGACTGCATTTGAGGCAAAACAAACAAACAAACAAACCAACCAAAACAAAACACCTGACACTCCAACAGTCTAGAAAGAAAAACTAGGGAGAGAGTTTCTTTGGGAGATTAGGGTATTGCAAAGTGTCTGCATACACCAGGGAATCTAGAAAGCCATGTGCATGCCCAGGGCAGAATGCATGCCCAGAAAGACCAGAGAACACCTGGAGCTTTCACCTCTCACAAAGTGCAGGCTAATGCAGACCTGTAAATAGCCTGGCTACACACTAAACTTAGACAACTAATCTGCAAACGTTGGGAGAGGCTCTTTTTTCTTTCATTTCCTTTCCTGTCTCTTTCAACCTTTCCCTTTCCTTCCTCTCATTTAGGTATTCGAGACAACCTCCACAACACTAGCTGACTACAAGCCAAAAGAGCAGAGAGACTTCAGAGACTACACCCAACAAAGAATACAGACTTTACAAAAATAGTTTACAAAAATAATAAAAGAAACAAACCACTACAACCACAACAAGCAAAAATAAAATAAAATAAATTACCTGAGGAGGGGGAAGAATCTGATTTTTAGTTATCATAATATTCAAATATTCAGTTTTTCACAAAAATATGTGGTATGCAGAGAAAAGTAGAAAAGTATAGCCTATTCATGGAGGAAATCAACAGAGACTGTCCTTTAGGAAGCACAGACAGTGGACATATGAAGCAAAGATTTTAAACCAACTGACTTATTAGGCTAAAAGAGTTAAAGGAAACCATGGGCAAAGAGATAGAGGAAACCAGTAAAATGATGTCTCAATAAATAGAGAATATCAATAAAGATACAGAAAATATAAAAAGGACCCCAACAGAAATTCTGGACCTAAAAAGTACAGAAACATAAATGAAGAATTCAATAGTAGGTTTCAATAGCATATTTGAGTAGGTAGAAGAAAGAACCAACAAACTTGAAGACAGATCAACTAAAATTATGCAGGGTGGGGAGAAGAAAGAAGGAATGGAAAAAGATAGGCCTTTTGGATATCATCAAGCATGCAAACATACTCATCATAGGAGTCCCAAGAGACCGGACATAGAGAAGGGGACAGAAAGAATATCTGAAGTATAATGGTCCCTAACTCCCCCAATTTGAACAAAAACTTGCATATCCAAGAAGCTCAACAAACTCCGAGGAGGACAAACACAAGGATAACCATACTGAGACACATTAAAATCAAACTGCTGAAAGTCAAAGGCAGAGAGTCTTGAGAGCAATACGATAAGAAAGGCATTATGTATGAGTGATTCTCAAGATTAACAGCTGATTTCTCAGCACAATCCATGGAATCTGAAGGCATGGAATGACATATATAAAGTGCTGGAAGGAAAAAAAACCTGCCAACCAAAAAGTGTATATCCAGCAAAACTATGCTTGAAAAATGAAGGAGAAACTAGGACATTTCTCGATAAACAAAAGCTGAAGTGGTTCATCACTAGTAGACCTGCCCTATCGGAATACTAAAGGGAGTTCTTCAGATGAAAATGAACTTGAAGCCATACAAAGAAATAAGGAACACTGGTAAAATCAAATACATAGGTAAATACAAGAGATAGCATAACTGTTTTATTGTATTTTTGGTTTGTAACTCTGTTTTCCCCCTGTATGACTTAAAAGACAAATGCATAAGACATAAATTATCATCTATGCTAATGGTTACATGACATACAAAGATTAATTCATGATGACAATGCCATAAAGGGGTGGGATAGAGCTGTATAGGGCCAGAGTTATAGCAGCAGAGGATAACCAGTAAGAAAATAACTAGAAATTATACAGAAAATAAAATAATCAAAATGATACATTATAAAAAACAACTAAACACAAAAGAAGGCAATAATGAAGGAACTAAGGAACAAAAGATGAAATATAGAAAACAAACAGAAAAATGTCAGAAGTCCTTCCTTGGTAGTAACCACTTTAAATGTAAATGGACTAACTCCAATTAAAAGTCAAAGATTGGCAGAATGGGTTAAAAATATTATCCAGCTATATCCTATCCTGCCTTAGATCCAGCATTAATACCAAAGCCAGATGATGGTATCATTAGAAAAGAAAACTAGAGACCAACATTCCTTATGAATATATGGGTAAAAATCCTCAATAAAGTTGAATCAAGCAGCATGTTACAATCATTATACACTGTGACCAAATGAGATGTATTCAAAATTCAAGTGAGGCTCAATATATGAAAATCAATATAATATACCACATTAATACAATTAAGAAAAAAAAACACCACATGGTCACCTCAATTCATGTAAGAAAACATTTTACAAAATTCAGCAGCATTCCATGATAAAGATAGCTTGACCAACTTGGAGGAAGGAAAATTCCTCAATCTCACAAAGAGAATTTATGGAAAATCCACAGCTAACATACTGAATGGTTAGAGTCTGAAAGCAGTCCTCATAAGATGAGGAAGAAGACAAGAAGGCCCATGTTTGCCACTTCAGCATGGCATTATACTGGACATTCTAGCCAGAGCAGTTAGGCAAGCAAAAGAAAAAAAGACATACAAATCAGACAGGAAGAAGTAAGGCTACCTTTCTCCACAGATGACATGATCTTATATATATAAAATCCTAAATACTCTACAAAATGCAATTACAGCTAATAAACAAATTCTAAAAAACTGCAGATCAGTACACAAAAATCAGTTTTATTTCCATACACTAGCAACGAATTATCCAAAGACAAAATTAAGAAAACTTTCACTTACAATAGCATCCAAAATAAATAGGTATAAATAAATATAATCAAGGTTAAAGACCTAAATAAATGGAGACAACTTATGTTAATGGATTGGAAGACTTAATATTATTAGAATAGCAGTATTATCCAATGTGATCTACAGATTCAATGTAATCTCTATCAGAATTTCCAATAGCCTTTTTTTCTCTCAAGAAATAGGAAAGCCAAATTTCAAATTCATGTGGTATTGAAAGGAGCCAAAACAATTTTGAAAATGAACAAAGTTGGAGGACTCCCACTACCTGATTTCAAAACTTAATAAAAAGCTACTGTAATCAAAATGGTGTGGTGCTGAAATAAAGATAGACATGAAGATCTATGGAACAGGATAAAAATCCCAGAGATAAATCTTCACATATACAGTTAATTGACTTGCAACAGCAGTGCCAAGACCACTGTAAAGGAAACGGATAGTTTCCTCAACAGATGACACTGGGACAACCGGGTAGTCATGTGTTGAGGAATGAAGTTGCACCCCTACCTCATACTATATAAAATAACTCAAAAGGGATAAACAACCTAAATGTAGGAGCTAATGTTATAAAACTCTTAGAAGAAGAGGTAAACTTATGACCATGGATTTGGCAATGAATTCTTAGATAATTCAAAAGCATAAACAACAAAAGAAAAAGCAAATAAACTAAATGCCATGAAAATGAAAAACTTTTGTGCATGAAAGGACATTATCAAGAAAGTGAAAAGATAACTTTGGGCAAAGAAGCCGAACAGACATATATCTAAAGAAAATACATGAATGGCCAACAAGTATATGACAAGATGCTTAACATCATTAGTCATTAGGTAAATGCAAATTAAAAGCACAATGAAATATCACTTCACACCCACTGGGTTGGCTATAATACTACTACTACTACAAAAGATGAAATTAACAAATGTTGACAAGGATGTGGAGAAATTGGAACCTGTGCACACTGCTAGTAGGAATGTAAAATGGTGCGGCCACTATGGAAAATCATTTAGTGGTGCCTGAAAAAGTTAAACATAGAATTACCGTATGACCCAGCAATGACACCCTTAGGCATATTCGCCACCCCAAAATTGAAAAGAGGTACTCAAACAAAATCTCGTACAGGAATCTTCACAGCAGTACTTTTCGCAATAGCCAAGAGGTGGAAAGAATCAAAATGTCCGTTAGTGGATGAATGGATAACCAACGTGGTAAGTATATACAACGGGTTATTATTTGGCAATAAAAAAGAATGAAGTATCTGTATATGTTATAATGTAGGTGAATCTCAGAACCATCGCGCTTAAGTGAAAGAAGCCAGACACAGAAGGTCTTAGAATGCATGGCTCCATTTACATGAACCATCCAGAACAGGTAAATCCACAGAGACAATAAATAGGTTGATGGTTGCCAGGGGCTGGGGGAAGGGAAGAACAAGGAGTGCTTGCTTACTGGGTTCGGGGTTTTCTTTTTGGCTGATGAAATGTTTTGGAACTTGGAATGGGTAGTCACACAATGTTATGAATGCACTAAATGCCATTTCAAAATGGATTTTATGTTATGAAAATTTCACCTCAATAAAAAAGCACTGGACCCTGTGTTTCAGGCAAAATGAAAAAAGAAAATAGGGAAATTGAATTATTTTGATTAGCACTGTAATTAAAATTATGCTATTCAGATAAAAGGCACATGTGGTCATTCTGTTATTATTTCTTACGACTTTATTGAATGTCTAATTATCTCAAAAGTTTAATTAAAAAGACTGTTGGAGTTTGTTGAAAAGCTGAGAGATGGTTTTATACTTGGAGATATAATCAGTAGATACTCAGGACATAGTCCATTTATCTATTTTCTATTTGTTTAATTGGCACATACTACTTAATATATATTAGGCACAGTGCTAAGTGCTTTACAAATATTAACTCAGTGAATTGCTATTTCTAATAGCCACTTCCTGGAGCAGGTCCCCAGTGCCTGCAACAGCGCTCAGCCGTGGTAAGCTGGTAAGCGCTAAACTGACAAAGTGCTTAATGGTTAGATGACACTTTTTCCAAGTTGCTCTCACTGCCTTTGATTCAGTATCTAAATTTCACATCTAGATGACACTAGACTTGAAGGTATTTGTTGTCTTTGGCCTCTCCTGAAAGCAGAGCCTGAGACCAGAAGCTGGGAGCAGGTCCTCTGACTGGGAGGGGGCCCATGAGCTAGGCAGAGAGGAAGACCCACGTCATGAGGAGTCCAAGTCGAGGCCGGCAAAGTTTTGCAAAAACGTCTGAGAAACATAGGGAATGCTGCCTGGGACTGTGCATCTAAAGGACACTTCTCTGCCTGGTCCCACGCCCCGCTGGTTAGCATGGCTCTGGCCATCACTGCCCCACGCTCCTGGGCTGTGCTGTGCAGGGCTGAGCAAGCTCTTTGCCTCTGAAGAGGACTTGGTGTGCACAAGTGGAGATGAGATGCCTTAGATGGGGTGCTAGCAACTGGCCCAGACCGGTCATCCCAGCTGCAGCTGCGGGGACGAGACACAGGGCAGTGGCATCTGCTATACCTGATGGGTAGAGTTTTCAATTTAGTGAAGAGTTTTTAAAGGATGACCGAAGGAAACACCATAAATTAAATGCACAAATATAGCTATTATGAACTGAGCCGTGAGATATCTAGAAGCCAGCATTCATTTTCAGAGAAAAGATCACAGCCTCAACGGGTTGAAATATTCATGGTGAGGGCCACCACATGTACGCACCATGTACCCGTGGGTCACGAAACCTGCTGCTGTCAGCCACCTTCTCCCCTGCCCCCAGACTCAAGCTCACGGCTGACTCACGTGTCTGTGTTTACTGAAAGGCAGCTCAAACATTCCCATAAATGGTCTGTGCTTCTCGAGAAAAAGGCTTTTCTTTCACTATCATTGGTGGTGGTATTGTGATTGCTCAAAGTTTAATGGAAGGATTATGATGGTTTATACTCTGATATCATTACTGGGCTGTGACCCACCTGGAGTTTGTAACACCACATTCTCTCAGAAATCAGTCACAGGACATGGGATTATTGAAAGAAAATGAACACACGTCTTTATCAAAAGGCATATCGGTGCAGATGGAAAGCTGTGTCTATTTTTGAACGTGAGCCTTTTTCCCACTTATTTTTAATCACAGAGTACTTCTCCCTGAATATAAAAAGTAGAAAGTAATTAATGTTCCGTAGAAAACTCCCTAAAGATCTCTGTTGTCCTTTTTTTTTTTTTTTTAACCTCCCAAATGACTGGACATAAGGGAGGAAGAGGTGATGGTTCTCCTGTGGGGGTAAATGTCTCATGGTTAATGGGGGCGGGTGGGAAGTTGTCCCAGCTGGGGATAAAAATCATGGGGGTGAATTGGGGGTGGAATACGATCTAGCAACTCCGAAAGTGAAGTAATCTGGAATACGGAATGCTCATGGACGTGGGCAGGAAAGGGCATTTGGGTGTGCTGGGGTGTGTTACCTGGGGAGCCCCTGTACATTCTTTACCTCTGACTACAGAGCAGGAGCCTAGCCTGAGTGCAGGAGGCGCCATTCTCCCAAAAGTAAGAACAGTGTTGATTTGCGATATTTCAAGTGGAATGGATCCGTCCAGGCAAGTTGTGAGAGCAGCAAGCCAACTGATGTTATCCCAATGGACTTTAGAATATTTTCTTGAATAATTATAGGAAAATTTGGCCTGTTAGGGCCACACGGACTCACAGGGACACAGAAGCATCCTAGTCTATCCTTAAAGGATTAAAAAAAAGTGAGAGAAATCATCAGTTACCAATGTCTGCTTTCTCAAACCTAGGTGGCAGATCAGATCGTGCCTCTTTTTCTTCTTTTTTTTAAACAACTTTGTTGCGATGATCTCACTTATGTGTGGAATCTAAAATAGTCAAGCTCGTAGAGGCAGAGGGGGTAGGTAGGGGATGAGGAGATGGTCGAAGGGTACCAATTTCAGTAATGCAAGATGAATAAGTTATGAAGATCTAATGCACAGCATGATGGCCACTGTTAACAATACTGGACACTTAAAACTTGCTAAGAGGCAGATGGTGCTCCCTTTTTTTAAAAATTTTTTATATGTCTTTATTTTGAAAGAGAGAGAGCGAGAAAGAGAGAGAGAGGGAGGGAGGGGGGGGACAGACAGCATGAGTGGGGAACAGGCAAAGAGAAGGAGCGAGAATCCCAAGCAGCCTCCACACTGTCAGCACAGAGCCCAATGGGGAGGCTCAGACTCACGAACCTTGAGATCATGACCTGGACCGAAGGCAGCCACTTAACCTACTGAGCCACCTAGGTGCCCCTGAAGTCAGTTCTGAAGGCCACAGTATCTACACTGTAATTGGGAAGCCATACACTATAACGTGGTGATTAATTCAAGTCACATGAAAAAACATTTATCAAGTGTCTGTGGTGTGAGATGCCCTGTGCTAAATGCTGTCAGCTAACAAGGTGGAAAGGCAGTGATTCATCTGCTAAGGCTGCCATGACAGAGGACCATGGACTGGGGGCTGAAGCAACAGAAATTACTTTCCCACAGTCTGGAGGCTGGAGATCTGAGATCGAGGTGTTTGCAGGGCTCCTGGGGCCTGAAGGCAGGGTCTGTTCCAGGCCCCTCTCCTTGGCTCACACGTGGTAATTTTCTCCATTATTTTCTACACCATCTTCCCTCTGTTCATGTCTGTCTAAATTTCCTCCTCTTATAAAGATATGAATCATACTGATGTGGCGCTGGGGTAAAGTAGCCCAAAGCCACTGGAGTGTCGGGAAGGACAGGCCATGCGGGGTCTTTCTGATGATGCTAATGATTCTGGTGTCTATCCTACCCCAAAAAGCAGCCATCAAATGGATTTAAGTGTATCATGCGGTGCCTGGGTGCACCCATGCACATGCTTCTGTCCTGGGTATGACAGGAACGGGTGTGATTTTTGGAAAGGTCACTCTGACTGCAGTGTGAATTTGTTGAGGGGAAGCTGAACTGCTTGTCAGAAGATGCACTGGAGTTACTGCAGTGGAGACGCATGGAGGCAGTGGTGGTGGGACCCACGTGGCCTCCTGCTATGTCGCTGTGAGCATGTCTATTGCAGCGGCCCTGAGATCTGAATCATGGTCCTACTAACAGGCACAGGCACCAGGGTCCCCGGAGCAAAGGCTGTCTCCAGGTGTGGAGAAGGGAACGTAAAACGACAGCCTGTAATACACTATTGGGTCAGAAAGCAAAGAAGTGCTCAAGAATCTACGGCGGTGCGTTAAAATGATCCAGAGGCCAAGGAGTTCCTCCTGGTGAGACGTGAGGCAATCTGAGCAACAAAATCATAACAGTGTAATGGATTATCCCACACTGAAGGCAGAACCAGAATCTGTGACTACAGCAGTAAAGCTGTGTGTTCAGGGAAAACTCTTGCAGCTACTAAATGTAGAATGAGTGATAGAATTAGAAAATCATTATTTTGCAAAACCTATGTAATAATTAATTCAAACTAGATTTTTCAATGGACGCTAGATTCACTGCAATAACGGCACAGTCAGTGTCAAACATCACCCCACAGATTACTTTTTAATTACAAACAGAAAGCAATTATCTTCACAGGAGTGTTGTGGTAATGCTAACCTCATCAAGTGATCAGATTTAGCATCATTAATATTGGAACAAAACTGACATTATATTTTCCCTGCAGTGATGTAAACATCTTTTGCGACACACAAAATCATCTAAACGACATTTTTTGCCAAAAATATTTAACTTGCATCTAAAAGTGAGGAAACCATCAGACAAATCCTGATGGAGATACGTTTTGCAAGGCAAATTACCAGAACTCCTCAGAAATGCCAATGTCATGAAGAATTTAGAAAGTGTGTTTTGGGGGGGGGGGGTCCCATCTAGATTAAAGAAGACTAAGGGGGCATGACCATCAAACCAAATGCATAATCCACTGGCTGAATCCATGGGGAAAACAGGTATAAAGGACCCTTCTCTAGGTAAAGGTTACACAAGTGCTTGTTGTATTATTTTTATCAAGTTTCCATTAGTTTCAAATTTAGGAAAGTAAAGAAACTAACAATCAAGGAAAAGGCAACAGCTAAAGTCCACACCTGCACACATTATAGAATAGCCATTTGTACCTCATAACCAAGGCACACACAGGATAAATGTATTATAAATGTTGTCCTAATTAGTATTAAGTGTGTCTCATTGTAAGATATAGCCTTTCCCCAAATTATTTTCCTATAGTCCCCTTCTTTTGATTTTGCTCTTACTGTGCAATGCTCCACACTCCTAAATTTTCACTATAGCTTGAACACAAGTGTTTCTCTGATTGATATCAGGCACTGTGCCAGGTGCTGAGACACAAAGATAAATCATATAAATGAAAAGTGTTTTGTGCCCTACAGGAATTATAGGCTATGAAGGAAGAGAACAGAACACAGATAAACTACAATGCCTTCAGAACCTTAACACAAACTCATTCATTTACACTGATTCATTCTTACGAGCTTCAGTCTAAAACAGTGCCAACCATCACTACCAGCAGCCAATGCAGGTTATCTTGGATTCTTTTTTTTTTTTTTTTTTTTAAGATTTTGTTTTTAAGTATTCCCTACACCCAATGTGGGGCTTGAAACCATGACCCTGAGATCAAGAGTTGCACACTTCCCCCAAGTGAGCCAGCCAAGCGCCCCTATGACTTCTTAGAACCAAGTCACAGGAAAGGAGAAAAAGTGTCAGCACCATTTAAAACTAAGGCTTAGGAAAACTTAAGACCAGAATGTGGTTGCAAGTCCTCTGACTTTGAGGGAGATGACAGTGGCCCAAGAAGGACACACAGGCTGGGCCGATGGGCCAGATGTTCTGGAGGAACACAGGAAGACACTCTCTGCTCTGCAGTTCGGAGTCCTGACTCAGACCTTGATCTGTACCTGCAGAAATATACGCCGCTGCCTTTTCTAAGGTGACTACTCTTTCGCTCTCTCCTTCCTGCACCAACATTTAATTTTATAGTTAATTATGAAGTACTAAAATCATATGAAAAAGTCAAGAGAAAGTTTAACAGAAATTCATGACCACCACGTAGATTTTAGAAAGTATCACATGTCTATGTAATGAAATGATACAGAAGTGAAAGCCTTCTCATTCCCATGCTGTTCACTCTCTCCAGTCCCAGAGGCAACCCTGAAGTTAGTATATATTTTCCCCTTCCATGTTTTTACTTTTTGGTATTATTTTTAATAAGGTTCATGTACATGAAGTTAATATTGTTGCTTTCTGGGTCTTCATAAGTCATTAGAATAAACACACATGATTTGTAGCCTACTGAACTTGTATTTTCTAACCTGATTTTATTCACTATTTTCAGTATTTATCTTGTCAAGATATGTAAATCTTCTTCACTCTTTTTACAGATGCATGGGTCTCAATTCTAATAAAAAGCCATGCTTTGTTCATTCCCTTGCTCTCTCTAGGTCTTGAGAGCGCTGTGTCCTCTTCTGCACCTTTCTCCCTGGTAGGGAGGCTGAGTTCTTCAAAACACACCACCTCTGCTCTTTGTCATCTGGTTGGATTCGGCAAATAGGAAGCATCAGCTGGAGAGCAGTGTGTAGAAGCAGAATGAGATCGTGGTATTTACTGTTTATTCCCTGCGAGGCCATGGGTTTGTTCAGGCGGTCTTCCCCACGGCTACGGCTCTCACCGGGCACTGGAGACATAACACAACACTCTTCTGCTCCTGCAGGCTGCTTAAGGTAACGGATTCCCATCATTGCCAGTCCCTGGCGCCTTATCACCTCTTGTTACATTCTTAATCCTGCTCATGCCTTCATCAAGAGACTTTTCTTAAAATTCTTATCAATTATCCATTTGAGTGTGCCATTTACTTTTCTGCCATGACCCCAACTAATGAAGCTGGTAATAAATAAACATACATGAGCCAGTGGGTTTCCAATATGTCAGCAATGACTAGCAAGCAGTACAGAAAACATCTCAGGTGCTAACGCAAATCTTTATCGTTACATAGGTGGGTATATATTGTGCAATGTGTGTATGTCTGTTTACATGAACCTATTTGCTTTTCTATATTGCCTTTCTATACTTCACTCTTTTTTAAAAATTTTATGTTTGGGGCGCCTGGGTGGCTCAGTTGGTTAAGCGGCCAACTTCGGCTCAGGTCACGATCTCACAGTCCGTGAGTTTGAGCCCCGCGTCGGGCTCTGTGCTGACCGCTCAGAGCCTGGAGCCTGTTTCAGATTCTGTGTCTCCCTCTCTCTCTGACCCTCCCCGTTCATGCTCTGTCTCTCTCTGTCTCAAAAATAAATAAACGTTAAAAAAAAAAAATTTAAAAAAAAAAATTAAAAAAAAAAATAAAAATAAAAATTTTATGTTTATTTATTTTCAGAGAGAGAGAGAGAGAGAGAGAGCGCGCGCATGTGTGCATGCGAGTGGGGGAAAGGCAGAGAGAGAGGGAGAGAGAATCCCACACAGGCTTTGGGCTGTCAGCACAGAGCCTGACACAGGACTTGATCCCACGAACTGTGAAACCATGACCTGAGCCGAAATCAAGAGTCAGACAGTTAACTAAGCCATCCAGGTGCCCCTACTCTATTCTTTAATATTATATTAGCAAGATGGATTTGAAAAAATATACCATGGGCCCTAAAAGGTAGAAGTGATTAAATTATGCTGTATACCACATTCCTGAATGGAAATGCTAAGTGTTATAAAAGACAACTCATATATTAATTTATAATGTAATGCTTATAAAAATTCAATTAGAATAGTATTTTGAATAAAAAAAAATTTAATGTTTATTTATTTTTGAGAGAGGTCTACCAGAGGCCCTACACACAGGTGATGAACTCTAAGCACACTAGGAAAGCATTGACCATGTAGGTCTGGAACTATCAGTTTCAGTAAGAGTGCTCTAAGATCTCTGAAAATGTACATTTTGCACGTGTCTATACAAGTTATATTTCTGGATGTGGAGTTTTTGTGTCAAAGGGCATATACTTTTTAAAAAATACTGTAAAAATGCCTTTAAATTTTTTTAATTAAAAAAAATTCTTAATGCTTATTTTTGTGTGTGTGTGTGTGTGTGAGAGAGAGAGAGAGAGAGAGAGAGAGAGAGAGAGAGAGAGACAGAGCATGAGGGAGGAGGGGAGGGACAGAGAGAGAGGGAGACACAGAATCTGGAGCAGGCTCCGGGCTCTGAGCTGTCAGCACAGAGCCTGACGTGGGGCTTGGACTCACGAACCGTGAGATCATGACCTGAGCTGAAGTTGGACGATTAACCGACTGAACCACCCAGGAGACCCCAATATGCCTTTATAAAGTTAATCCAAGGGGCACCTGGCTGGCTCAGTCAGTGGAGTGTGTGACTCTTGATCTCAGAATACTCAGTTTAAGCACTGATTGGGTGTAGAGATTACTTAAAAAATAAAAAAGAAAAAGAAAAATAAATTTTTATTAAAAAAAGTTAATCCAGTTTAAACTCTAATCAATAATAAATAAAAGGGGTAGTTTCTAGAAAACCTCCCCAATCCTAAGCATTTTGATTTCCTCTTTGCCTTCAACAAGACACAGTACCATATTATCACCTTTAAACTTTATTCTAAGATTCTAGGTAGTTTTATAACCCCTATTGTTCACTAGCATTGTGTGTGTGTGTGTGTGTGAATTTGTGTGAGGTCTGTATGTTAAGCTGATATGACTTTGTCATATTATACTTTCTAAAATTTTCTTTAAAAGCTAACCTCCGGAGTTTAATGTGTCCTGCCCACAGGTGCAAGAGTCTGTCTCCACTACCTAGTCTCCTCTTAAAGCTGACTACAGGTAATTACATTATGTCAAATCACTGCTTAGATTTCAGAGCCCATGCTGCAGCTTTGCCCAGAGGAAAGTGGTGTATTTCATAAATAAACAGATTAAAAGGAGGACTGTTATTCTAAAGCAAATATGCCAACTTTATGGTTGAAAAGTAATAAATTGAAATATGTCAAAGTCTAAGTTGACAATTTAAAAAGCCTATGCCTAGAATATTCCATCTCTACAAATCAGCTTTGTTCAGGGATTCAAGAGGAACCAGACTAAATTGAAAAACATGTTTCAGTCTTATTATCCTCCAGACTGATACATCCAGAAGTGGAACTGTTAGATCATATGGTGGGTCTATTTTTAATTTTTTAAGGAGACCCTGTGCCGGGTTCCATAATGGCAGCACCAGTTAGGATACATGTTTGTTTTTCACTCATGTAATGGTTGCTGGATAAATGATCTTCCATGTGTTTTAGGAACCCAGATTCTTTCTGCCTGGTGGCTTCACCATCCCTAGGAACTCAAAGTCCTTTGCTGGATCCCTGTATCCATCCAGGAGATGAGGAAGAAGGTGCATGTTAAGGATCATTGAGAAGATTCTGACGCCAGGCTCAAAAATAATTTGCATTTATTTTGTCCTTATTTAATTGGCCAGATCCAGTTGTTTGTTCCTGTCCTCTGTCTTGCAGTTTTCAGGGGCTGGAAAATACAGACAGTACACTGCCCAAGGAAACAGAGACTTCCTTAACACTGCATCCTCAATGTCCAGAAGAGTGATAAGTGTTAGAAGAAATGGAAATATTTGCTAAGTGAATGTTTTAATGAGTTGATGAGTGTGTGAATGAATGAATGAATGAATTAGTCAATCAGTCTATGTCAGTACAGTAGGAAAAATCATGTCAAAGCAGGAAGTAGTAAGCAATGGAGGTCTTGGTGATATTAAAATCAATGCTGACAAGTTTAACTAGGAGTAAGACAAAAGTTCTAGAGCAGATGCTTCTTTGGTCATGTAGAGGAACATGAGAGAGTTTGAGGATCCACTTAAGTATATACCATTTTTGAGGACAAAGTTTCAGATAATATAATGAGGTTATGCATTCAATATTATATAGCATACAGAATGTTAAAAAACTGTCTTTTTATTGGAATGGGATATTGGGAAAATTCTTAGCCATAAAGTCATTGTTTTGTCTATATTATTTAAAGCATTTTTACTTTAAAACTTTAAAAGTAAATACATTCTTATATAAGATTACCCTTGTGAATTTTGAAAATTTATGGGATAGCTGTTTGAAGGTATGTTTCTTTCAATTGATTTATAAATACTTTATTAGGGCACCTGGGTATCTCAGTCAGTTGAGTGTCCAACTATTGGTTTTGGCTTAGGTCACGATCCTAGAATTGTGGGATGGAACCCCGTATTGGGCTCTGTGCTGAGTGTGGAGCCTGCTTAAAATTCTCTCTTTCTCTCTCCCTCCACTGCTGCCCTGCTTGCACTCTTGCTCTCTCTCTCCAGTAAAAAATAAAAAAAATAAACACTTTCTTATCTTTTATTGACTAGTGGACTCATTTAAAATTCATTATACCAGACTCAAAGGTTGAAGTTGAGAGAAATCAAATTTCCTCTAACTTGGTATTTTGTAATAGTAGTATTTGATTGCTAAAGAAATGGGGAAGCAGAGAGAACCAGCCTGTGGAGTCAGAAGCCCAGACCCTACCACGTCTCAGCCAGGGGTCCATGGCTGTGTGTACCTGCTCCTGGCCCCTCCCCCCTTTTTTTTATCACTACAATGAGGACGACACTCTCATGCTGGCCCTACATGAGGATTGAGTGGGATCAGAGATGCGAACAAGTTAGCAGTTTGCTGGTTGGCTAGTTGTGGGCTCTTGTGCCTTCTTCCCTCCCTACATGTGATGGTGTTCTTCAGACAGAGAATAAGAGTGGGCCTTTGGAGATGGCTTAGCATTGGCTTCTATCAGGCAACAGGCGTGCAGGATGGGGAGCAACTTTCTGTTTACTGGTCCTGATAGCGGGGTGGTGGGGAGACTGTAGTCTCTTCCAGGTCCTGGGAAGAGAGCACGTGGGTGCTCTTTCCAAATTCTCATGTAAATCTCCCCCACCATGCAGTGTCCGCATCTCCTATTCCTACTTTCTTGTAAGTCAAGTAAGAATTCAGCACTGCAACACAATAAAGATTTTTATGATCTTGTTCTCTATTAAGTCATCTTCCCCGTGACAAATCAACAGCAATTTTACCTTCAAAAATCTTTTTAAGTTTATTTATTTTGAGAGAGAGCACGCATGTGAGTGGGGAGGGGTAGAGAGAGAAGAGAGAGAATCTCAAGCAGGCTTGGCGCTGTCAGCACAGAACCCGATGTGAGGCTCGAACTTATGAACTGTGAGATCAAGGCCTGGGCTGAAAGCCAGTCAGATGCTCAATCAGCTGAGCCACCAGGACTCACCTCAAAATTTTTTTTATTGAGTTTTTCTAAAGTACTCACGGAGTTGTTCAGAGAAACGATTTTCTTTTTATGCTGATAGTTCACCGTTTACCTAATATTTAATGAAATTATATGTTAATTACACAATAAGTACAACCTGCATAAATGCGTTTGGAAAGAAATAAGTCATTCTCGTTAGGCACAGGACTTGAGGGGGCTGCAGAGCAGGCACATGGGAGGGATGTCCAACCGCCTCAGAGAGCACCCGTGAGCTTTACAGCAAGAAAGTAAGCTTGCAATTAGTCCACGGAGCGGGTGAAGTGGAGTTGATGAAAAGAGCATATCCACAGACTGCTACAGGTTTTCTCTCACAGAAAGTATGAAGTGAATATCAATATGAAATGTGGCTACTTCTATGCAGTGCTCAATGTTCAGAATAAAATTATACAACAACATCAGCTAAGCAGATGTTTTACTTTGTAAAGACATAATTTCAATGCTTGAATATTTCAGTTTTCATCTGAATGTTCCTCTTTTTTTTTTTTTTGACCATGCCACTTCATTTTTGATGCTAAATAAATACTTGTTTGGTTTTCCAAAGTGAGCTCAGTGAAGTATTATCACGGTTTTGTGATCTTCAGTAGCTGTGTAACATGGGGTTTTATTCACAACACAACTAGCTTACGTGGTAAACAGAACAGATCTGTGTGGTGTGCTCCCACATGACGGCTGGATGACATTCTCAGGTAAAACATGACTGACCGTGTACAAAGTAAGCAACACGAAAAAGTTTAATGACAAAGAAAATTAGCCAAGGAGTTCAACCAGTTCAGACACACCCAAAAGACACGGTGGCTCAGTAGACGAAGCCTCTGACCCTTGGCTGCAGCTCAGGTCATGATCTCACAGTTCATGGGACTGAGTCTCATATGGGGCTCTGTGCTGACAGCTCGGAACCTGCTTGGGATTCTCTCTCTCTCCATCTCTGCCCCTCCCCACTCACTCTCTTTCTCTCAAAAAATAAACTTAAAAAATAAAAGAATATATAGTACACTGCTTCCAGTAAATGAAAATACCTGTTTCTGCAGTGTGCTTCAGCCTCCTCTTCAGTATTGTCTAGCACCTTCCTCCTCAGGGCTCCTCTGTGCTGCTCAGTTAGAACATTCCCGACACCTTACTTGACATTGCCCACATCCAGGATAACACAACAGTCTGCACATTAGCTTGATTGTGCCACTTTCTTCTTACGGAGTGGCAGTTGCAATTGGTAAGGACAAAACAAATGCAATTCCGTGCCACCAAATTGGAGATTATTGGAGTTTTCTAAAGCTTTCAGGCTTGGTGTAATTTCTGAGATAGGATATGCCTGTGTCTTCTAAATGGTACTTTTTTGGATTTTAGACAATGTGTAATTCAAAATAAATGACAACTTTTATTTAAAAAATAAAATGGGATATTAAAAAAACTGTTTTAATATTTATTTTTTGAGTGAGAGGGAGAGAGAGAGCATGAGCAGTGGTGGGGCAGGGAGAGAGGGAGACACAGAATCCAAAGCTGTCAACACAGAGCCTGATGCGGGGCTCAAACCCACGAGCTGTGAGATCATGACCTGAGCCAAAGTTGGACGCTCAACTGACTGAGCCACCCAGGCGCCCCTAAAGTGAGATATTTAAAACATTTAGGCTTTGTCTAAGTAGTAGTTGTTGGAGCAGAATCCTTTGACCTAAAGATATTCCTTACGGTTTTGGGATGAAAGCTACATGTATACATAAAATAATCCAGGGAGCATAGGAGTGTATTTTAATTTGATGTGGGATGGGGAAGGCCTCTTGAGATAATAGGAAAACATAAAAAAAAAGATATTTCAACTACATAAAATTAAACATCTCTGTATACAAAACCCGATACGGGCAATCAAAATGTGAGCTACCAATTTGGAAAAGGACAAATTATAGCAAAAACTAACGCAAATATATAATGTATCCTTACAGGTAAAGAAAAATATCTTTGAGTACTTCACTATAAGAATATTCTAATTCACTAAAAATCAAAACAATAATATTCAAAATAATGTTACCAAATTTTTATTTTTGGATTTGGTATAAAGCTTAAAAAATTACGATGCCCAGTGCCATGAAGGTAAAGTAAGGTTTGTACTCTGTGAACTGCCTGGGTCAGTGTATATCAGTATCTGCTTTCTGCAGGGCAATATGGGGCAAGCTGCAGACATCTTAAAAATATTCATACCTTTCACCAAGTAATTCCGTTTTTAGGAAACCGTGTTTAAGAAATTGGAATATATACAAGATTTAGTTAAGATGCTATTTACTTCAGCATTATTTATAATATAACATCATTTAAGTAACCTGGAATCTAACAAGAAGGTATGATAAGATTAATCATGATATATCTATATGATGGAATATTATGCCATGTATTTAACTAACTTAATAGATTAAAATATTCATGGCATATTTTGAACGAATACAAAGTTCAAAAAATATATGCAATACACTTCCATTTTATATGCTTATATAAAAGATTAGGGAAACACCGCAAAATATAACTAGTAATACTTTCAGGTATTGAGATGATGGATGAACTTATTTTATCTATATTTTTTTCTATAACATAATGTTGGTTAGGCTACACTTAACACATTCACTTCTATATTTACATGTTTTTGTAATAATATAACTAATATAAGAATTTTATGAGGAACGCTTCTCAACTGCCCTGGGCAGATTTTAACTTTAGAGAGAAGGGGGAGGAGAAGGGAGGTGCAGCAGGAACAGATGAGAGAGGACGCAAAGGAAACTTTTCCTAACGGGCCCTGCTCACATTCCAGAGGCAGAAGATGTTAGTGAAAAAGAAACTAGAAGAAAAATATCTCATCACGTGGACTTGGAAGACCCACTTAAATGGATTGTTGAGATCTGTGATGGCTCACTGCATCACCTATACCTAGATAGAAACGACTTATTTTTTGAATAAAAATGCAAAGAACCTTTTATTTTTGCTGTACTTCTGCAATGAAATGCAATGGAGAAAAAAATACAATGACTGTTTAACGAGGGCTCATTCCACACTGTATACACTGCTTGTTAGCTAACCTGACAATAAATTAAAAAAAATAAATAAAGAGGGCTCTATTTTTTATCCTGATGTATTTTACATTCCTGTAATCTAAAAGATTCCATTCTAGGGGCGCCTGGGTGGCTTAGTCAGTTAAGCGTCTGACTTTGGCTCAGGTCATGATCTCGCGGTCCGTGAGTTCAAGCCCCACGTCAGGCTCTGTGCTGATAGCTCAGAGCCTAGAGCCTGTTTCAGATTCTGTGTCTCCCTCTCTCTCTGACCCTCTGCCGTTCATGCTCTCTCGCTGTCTCAAAAATAAATACACGTTAAAAAAAAAAAGATTCCATTCTACAGGTTAAGTTGTGGGCAGTGAGGAGTTGGCAGCAAATGCTAAATCAGCTGCAGGCAAGAGTATAATGGTGAAAGGAAAGTATTCTTGGGGCCAGCAACTCCATCCCTTCTCTCTCTGCTTCAGGGAAATTGTTAGGTCACTTTTTGTTGACATGTGTCCTCTGAATTCAGTATGTTTTGAGAGTACTCGCTTTTCTCAAAGTTTAGAATGTCAGGCGTTTGTTTGATAGAACTTTTTGTTCTGATGTACAACTGCGGTTAGCAAGGAGGTAGCCAAAAGCTGAGTTTAGTCTCGAGTCGGAGGTCGCAGAGATAGTACAATGCCGCATCTTTTTCCCCATGGATTGAGTCACATTGTTTTGCCATGAATATACTTGGAATAAAAGTTCTTGTTTTTTTCCTGTGTGAGCAGCCCATGAACTGTCACCTCCTTTCTTGTCTTCTCCAGGAGCAGAGCACAAGCACAATCATACTTCCCATAGTTAGAATAACTTCTGCGGATTTCTGTACCAGACTTACCTTTTCATATCTGTTTCTGTCTCTGATGCAGTTTCAGCTACACTGCATTTTGTGAATTCCAGGCACTTATTTGTATTATCTGGGTTCCTAGACCTTCAACATATTTTTAATGCTGGTAAACTGCTGATGGCCTGAGTACGGTCTTGTTCTCCTTGCTTCCAGACTTTTGCCCCTGGCCCACTGAGCTATTTGTGGTCCTTGTAACTGCCCCAGGGCCTCACCATCTTCCCCATGGCCAGATGGTTATGACCTACATTCCACAGGTCCCTTCTTTCTGCTCATCCTGTCTTAACACAGTTTGGGTTTTCAATTGTTTGGCAATTTATGTTTTACAGCTAACAGTGTGATTTGGTGATCTTTTTATGATGGTGTATGTAGATACAGTTCATTGTTTTGGAGTGCTGCAGACTAGCATTGCAGTGTGAGATTCCCCACATTCTTATCAGAGTGTGAGATTCCCCACATTCTTATCAACCCTGGCTATAAAGTCTTCTTAATTTTTAACAGTTGGATGATGGAAAAAAAAAAACCTCTTTAAAACCTCCATATTTTGATTATTAGTGAAAGCGAGCATATTTTTGTCTGATGATTGACTCTATTTCTTTTTTGTGATGTTCCTGTTATTATTCCTTACTTATATTTTTAAAGTTATTTATGGGGCGCCTGGGTGGCTCAGTCAGTTGTCTGACTTGATTTCAGCTCAGGGCATGATCTCACAGTTCATGGGATCAAGCCCCGAGTCAGGCTCTGTGCTGATAGTGCAGAGCTTGCTTGGGATTCTCTCTATCTCTCTAAATAAACAAACAAACAAACAAACAAACAAATAAATAAATAAATAAAGTTATTTATGAAACTTCTTTATATATTAGGGAATTCATTCATTCAGATATTTTAAACCCCTTTATATTGTGAACCATAACACACAGAAAAATTCATACCAAGTTACTATTAAAAGAAAACCCTGTATCTACACAGGTCAGAACATGTTTTTACTATTAAAAACTATTTCTTCCTGCTTTTTTACTTGTCTGAGGTAGAATGGTTAATTGAAATAAACTTGTTGGCTGGAACCAGAAGAAAAAGCCTCTTGTTCCTCTCCCCTCCTTTTTGGAAGTTTTATGTATTCCTATAGGACTGATGACGGTTTTATTGATAGTTTGTCAGACCTACAGAAACTACAGATGAACCTTAGAAGTTTAATACTTATGAGTGCTGTCATGACAGTGGATGGTTAATATTTTGTTTTCCCATCTCCTTCTCTCTCTGGAGATAGTACAGACCCTGGCCAGAGGACCAGGGTGATGGATCTGAGATAAGGGAGTATGAGGTCATTTTCTTTCTCCAGAGGACAGGGAGGCTGAGAAACTAAGAGAAACAAGTGTGGGGGATGGAAGGGAGTGAGAGAAGGAATAATATTTTTTTTTTTTTTAAATTTTTTTTTTTTTCAACGTTTATTTATTTTTGGGACAGAGAGAGACAGAGCATGAACGGGGGAGGGGCAGAGAGAGAGGGAGACACAGAATCGGAAACAGGCTCCAGGCTCTGAGCCATCAGCCCAGAGCCCGACGCGGGGCTCGAACTCACGGACCGCGAGATCGTGACCTGGCTAAAGTCGGACGCTTAACCGACTGCGCCACCCAGGCGCCCCGAGAAGGAATAATATTTGAGTCCATTTTCCAACTTTTATTCTGAGGTCATGTAGCAATTCTGTAGTTGGATGCCATGAAAATATGGTGTTGTTAGAATGATTTCCTTTTATGTTTTAAGCTCAAGATGGGTTTTTGTGAAATCCAACAGAAAGCAACCTAATAAATGCAGAATCCCTGCCCAGTTTTGAGATAGATTATTTTATTTCTTTCCAATAAAGAGTTTGGATGTCAATTTCTAGGAAGGGCACTAACAAACCATCAAATAAGAAGCTATGTGCAGACACATTAATTGATGAGCTGCCAATACCCCCTGCTCCTTTTGTTTCCAGATTCCAGGCTGGAGGATAGGATAGTAGGAAGAATAAAAGGAAGGATGAGAATTGGGGAAGTTTGCCAAAAAACACTGGATAAAATGCATCATAGGGACTTAAGTTTCAGTTACTGTATCTTCTGCTCAAGACTTGCTAGTTAATTCTTTTTATGATCTGCCTCCTCACTTTTCAGTGTCTGATTCCTTTCAGTTATTTTAAAGATTAAAAAAATTCACAGAATGTATGATAATTTCTAAATGAAGTGTTCATGAGTCTGTCCATTGTTTCTGGCTTCTCCCGCTCATGTCTCATGTTGTCCTATTCCCTTGCATGTTGGTGGTCTTGTACGACCAATTACCCAAGTGTAAGTGTTCAGCTTCCTTGTAATACTTGGGCTGCAAATCTGGAGAAACGTTAGCTCTTCCTCTGAGGGTCCCTATGGGAAGAGGGGACAGTGGTGCTCCTCAGGCTTCCTGACAGGTGGGCCCCGGCTGCCTTAGGTGCTGTGTTCTAAGAAGCCACTCAGACCCCAGTTCTGCTCACGGCTGTCTGTTCCTTTGGGCAAGTGTTTTCAGGGCCAAAATAGTTTGGGGAACCATTCGTACCTTTTTTGGGTGGGTTCTCACCTGTTCCTACATTTTGGCCTGGTAATTTTCATACAAATTATCTTTCATCTGAACATCACACCTTACACACCTAGTGCTGATTTTCAGCTGTCCTCAGTGGAAAAGCTGGTTAAGTACCCAGTCCAACAGCCTGGCATTGGGAGTGCTTCCGCCCAGCACAGAGAGCATTCAGTGGGAATGAGACCCACTACAGATGAGTGTGAGGGAACATTTAAGTGCAGGTGCACTGAGCCTGCACCACAGTGATGGCTGTGCACCCTATGTGTTTATGAAAATGTACTGATCTGGGCATTACGAGGGATCAGTTTCATGGCAAGTGAATCATACGGCACTAAAGCTGTGTAAAGAAGGAAGTGTGGGGTGGATATCGAAGAAATAGAGAAATCTTAGGTAGATTAAGGTTCTCAGGAAGGAGGCCCCTTCAGGGGAGTGAACACAACAGAAGAGAGATGGTGAGCTGGCATGTTTGGACAGAGAGGATGCTGGAGATTGCTTCTCTCTCCAGCACAGGGGAGATGCAGATTCCCCAGTGCTCTCGTGCAGGACTCGACAGTAGCAGAGCAAGAACCCTCTGCTGAGGTCTGTGTGGGCCACACGGCAGAGGCCACAGTGCGGCCGGCTGGGGCCAGGCCAGGCACAGAGAGCAGGGAGACCCAGACGGGGGTGGGGGTGACAGCCAGAACCAAGTGACATGAGGACAGAACAGGCCACAGTGATGTCAGCCGAGCACTTCGGGAGTCAGGTGGTGAGGACAGAGGCCAGCGGACTCAGCTGCGGGTATGTGTCCTCCACATCCTCTCCATCTGGACCTCCGCCCAAGATGGCCTGGACCCCCTGCCCCCCAACCCCCAGGCACGTGGGACTTCCCCTTTGTGTGCAGAATCCATCCTGTGAAGGAGGAAGACAAGCCTTCTGGGAGAAGAATGGCAGTCCTGACAGAATGAACTCCGAATTAGCTGAATATTTTCCTCAAAGGCACTTTAAAATAACAAAAGACCATTTTGGGCTGGAAGAGAGATTTGTTTCTAATCAGTGGCATTTCCATGCTCTGCCCCCATCCCCTCCCCAGCCGTGGCTTCTGTGGTACCTCTGAGATCTAGGGGGCGAATTCTGTCACGTGAGCACCACCAGCATAGGTCAGGACTGTCAGGAGTGGAAAGTGGTCTCCCACGGGAGCGGCGGCTTTCAGATGACATGCACTTGCCTGCAAATCAGCGTGCGGTATCCTCCTTTTCCACAAGAAGGTCTCGAGGCGCGGTGTGCAGAAGCAGTGTGCTTGGTCTCTGCCAATCTGGTTTATACGTCATTTCTGCCTAAAAGACATCATCAGACAAAACTGGTTACAATGGGGCAAGTTTTCAGTAGTGTGGGTACCACTTCTTTTTGTTGTTGTTTATTTACTTTTGAGAAAGAGAGAAAGAGCGCCAGCAGGGGAGGGGCAGAGAGAGAGGGAGACGGAATCTGAAGCAGGCTCCAGGCTCTGAGCCGTCAGCACAAAGCACGGCGCAGGACTTGAACTCATGAACTGGGAGATCATGACCTCAGCCAAAGTCCCGCGCTTAACCCACTGAGTCCCCCAGGGGGGTACCACTTCTGCCCCCTAGTTTCAGCCACGTTGGACGGCTCTGTCCCGGAAACGCCCCACATGATGCCTTCTCCAAGTCCCTTCCGCTCCATCTTTGCGCAAAGGCTGAGAAGCAAACCCGGCACTTTAAGTTTTTTCTAATTTTTATTTTGTGAGAGAGAGACAGACAGAAAGGGCGTAAGTAAGTGAGGGACAGAGAAAGAGAATCCCATCAGGAACAGAGGGAGGGAGGGAGAGAGAGAGGCGAGCGGGGCTCATCTGACTCGGGACTTGAACCCACCAACCGAGAGGTCATGACCTGAGCCGAACCAGAGGGTTAACGGCTGCCCCCGGGTGCCCGAACCCCGCACTTAAAGGACATACTCTCGCACTGTCGCACTCGGAGTACCTGCCTGCCAGCGCGGACGTGGCTGCCCAGGGTGAGAACCCAGCTGCACGCCGAATCCGGATGCGGGTCCAAGTCCTCCCCCGGCTCCACACGGGGCCTGCCTACTCGGCTCTCCGGGTCATAGGCGGGTCGCGCGCCGGCCCGCACAGCCTGCTGGGAAGACTGGCGGCGGCAGGCATGCGCACTGCTTCGCCCTGGGGGTGGGGGGCGGGGTATAATCTCCCGCACAAATACCAAGCTTCGGTTGTCGCCGCAGGAAGGCCCTTGAGGGCTGGGGTCGTGTGTCCCTTCCCCTGCTTGTTCGCTGGCTCTGCGGAGCGTGCCAGCCCCGAGCTTGGCCGCTGGCATCGCCCGCCCGAAGGCTTCGGGCCTCCCTGCGGCCGGGCTGCGTCCAGCTGCGCACGCGCAGGACTTACTTTCCGGAAGCTTCTGTGTTCCCTGAGGTAAAACCGGTCACTGCGAGGACTGCTTCCAGCGCTGACTCCCGGCCTCCTCTTGTGTCCCTATTTGAGGGGGCGGGTATAGGCCGTCATCATCTGACATAAACACCGCGCTTCACCCTGGCTCCCAACACACTCTCTCCTGCTTGGCTTCATTTTCCTTCGCGTCATGGGTTCTCTCATGGATCATATTTTTATTTGTAACTTCATCTCCTTCCACGGGAAGGTAAGTTCCATGTGGGTAAAGTCCTATTTAAGAATGAATACACTAATGAAAAAGCAGTCATTAATGGCACGCAGGGCTTTTGGGGGACTCAGTAGAGCATCCGACTCAATTTCAGCTCAGGCCACGATCTCATGGTTGGTGGGTTTGAGCCCCAAGTCGGGGTCTACGTGGAGCCTGCTTCGGATTCTCCCTCTCTGCCCCTTTTACCTACTCACAATCTCCCCCCTCCCGCCCCCCCCCCGCCCTTTAAAATAAATAAATAAGGCGTGAACTTACACCTGTATATCGAAAAGCCATCTGGTATCAATATTTCTCTAGGTTGGTGGGAATATGGGTGTTATAAGGCTTTGTTTTCTAGCTTGTCTTTCCTAGCTTTCAAAATAATGTAATGTAGTTGTCTGTTAATTTTGCAAAATAAAAATTTTAAGCAAAAAAGAAAAGTCATCTGAATATATTAGCAACAGAAATGATGAGATATTTTAACATGCGACTTTACGCTATAAGCTTCAAAGGTGCAACATATTTTCTAACTGAATTAATTTTAGTATTGTGTGAATTTGGACTGTGTCAGGGAGGCCATATGCATCATGGGCGTGTATCGAACCATTTTTGCTGAGTATATGGTGATCACGGGATTTCTGTTTGGAGCTCAGTCAGACACTGCCGCTATAATTGTTGAAATGCATTATTAGTATCGTTTCCAGATTTCGCAGATAAAGTATAGGATGACCAATTAAATTTGAATTTCAGATAAGCAACAACAAATATTTTCATGAGTATATCCCAAATATTGCATGGATCATACTTATACAAAAAATATTCACTGTTTCAAATTTGACTGGACATCTGTATTTTATCTGATGACGAAAATCACCGGCATGCATGTCCTGCCTGCCTGCCTCACAGTTCTGAATGTTGTCTACCTTTTGCAATCAAAGTCAGGCAACTCTAGCTGGGCCACCTCAGCCTGTGCTTTGCTGTTGATATATTTTACCACTAGAGGGATTATTTCCCCTTTGTTTTGGGCTATTTGTAGAAAGGTAAGAAAAGATAAGAAAGATGAAATGAGAGCCCTTTCTTGCCCCTGACTCCAGTAAAACAGAGGATCTGAGCACGCATGCTTTGGCTAGAACTTCACTCTGTGAGGGAGCTTTGTATGACGAGCTGCTCCCTGTAGTGGAATCAGCCACTCCTTTCAGTCTTTAACTTGAGTCAGGAAGCAGCATGTGGCCGGGAGCAGCGGGTGTCCACAGGGTTGCTCATGGGGGAACCTCTGTCGAGGGCTATGTTTGCTTCTCTGTTTAAATTACTCATTGGGCGGAGATAGTTTTGAAATTTCCAGTGATCAGCATTACTGGGCTGAAGACTTGATTTTAAACCTGTGTGATTCGTGTGGGCATCTAGCATCTAAACTCTTGGTTTTATATGGTTCAGGCCTTGAGTAATGTTGTCCACTGAGACCTGAGTAAAATAGTTTTGGCCATGAGCTACTTTATACAGTGGTGGCAATTGTTCTGTGTAAGAATGTACAAAAGTGTATAACTTTCTCTAAAAAGTTTAATTTTTTTGCTTTAATATTCTTTACTTAGCAGACTGTATTTATACTCCCAATTTTAATCCCAGGCTAAAACACCATCAGTTGATGTGTGTGGATTCCTTCATCTGACGAGGGGCCTTAGTTTACCCCCAGGACTTTAAGAGGCGGCTGTTGGATTAGAGCTGTGTGACTCGAGAGGCAGAGTTGAAAATCTCTCAGTTATATGTATTGTTTTTTTGTTCTCCCATTTGGCCTATAAACTATGTCTAGTTTTGCTTTTCTAAAGATAAGTAGAGCTCTGTGAGGAAATTGCATTCTTAGAATTATCAGAGCAACGTGAAGAGCAAACATTTATAAAGAGAGTAAATATTAAAAGAACGGGCAGTGTGGTGTAGAGCTTAAATTAAATAGTATTTGGTTTGCTTTGTTCTCTTACCTTTCACATTTTGCTTACTCAGAGGCGCCGTATGAAACAGAAACATCCATTATTGTATACACTTTGGGTTAGCAAGAGAAAAAGTGTACTACTTGAAGAATATAAGTGCTCAGCCTCTGTGTCCTCAAGGCTACTCCTCCCACCCCACTCAAATAGCAACAGTAATAGCAATAATAATTTTAGTTAATATTACTAATATTGATATTATTAATAGTTAATATTTTCAAGTAGTTACTATGTTCTAATCATTTTTATGCAACATTTTATTTATCCTTCCTATTCATGGAGAATTGCAATCGTGTTGTTAAACTTCTTTTACCAGATCATAAGGTACTTAAGGATGGTGACTGTCTTTGAATCCCTAGTACCTAGCTAGCATAGTGCCTGACTCAGTGTATTTCCACAGTAAGGGGAGAATAAATAAATAAGTAAATGAAAAGACTACATATTTATTTAAAATTACTAGAGGAGAATAATATTTACTGGATAATCCATAGTATTTACTCAATTTTTAATCATATTTTAAAATTATTTATATATATGTTTTCCTTTAATATAGTATTTGATTCATATTAAAGAATAAATACAAAGAATAAAGCATGTGATTAACAGTTAATCACAATCAACAATCCAAATCAGGTCCTGTATCATTACCAATAACTCTTATGTACTTACATGTTCCTCCCTCATCCAGCCTCCTTTCTCCCCCATTGTGGGTAATGACTTCTGAAATTTTGGTTTATAATTCTATCACTTTCATTCCTTATATTTTATTACATGCATATATGTGCTTAAATAATGTACTGTTTAGCTTTATTTGTTTTTGAGCTTTATAAAATGTGGTATCATACTATATGAAGCCTGGAGAAGTGTGGTGTTTTTCACTCAACATCATGCTTCTAAGATTCCCCTATGTTGTTACATGCAGCTGTAGTTCATTCACTCTTACTATTGTATACTATTCCATTGTGCAAATAAACCACAACTTACTTATTTCTTCTCCTATCAACAGACTTTTGGGGTTTGGTTTTTCACCATTTTGCTAGTAAGAAGAATACTATCAATGTTCTTGGACAAGTCTTCTCGCATATGTGCTAGAATTTCCTTCAGGCATATACCTATAATTAGAATTACTAGGATGAAGTGTATGTGATTTTTCAACATTACAAGATAATACCAAATGCCTTAAGAAGGTGATCACCTTATATCCTTGGGTAAACCAAAACTAAGAATTCAAAATTAATCTAATTCAAAGTTCTTACCTTGTTTTCTATTCTGAACTTTGTCCCAGAAACCGTATATATTGTTAAAGAGAAAACTTTCATTAAAAAATCTGTTGCATTTCTATACACTAATAATGAAGCAGCAGAAAGGGAAATTAAGAAAATAATCTCTCTTACAGTTGTACCCAAACCAATAAAATATCTAGGAGTAAACTTAACCAAAGAGGTGAAAGACCTGTACTCTGAACACTACATAACACTTATGAAAGAAATTGAAAAGGATGCAAAGAAATGTAAAGACTTTCCATGCTTATGGATTGAAAGAGCAAATATTGTTAAACTGTCAATACTACCCAAAGTATTTTACAGATTTAATGCAATCTCTATCAAAATACCAATGGCATTTTTCACAAACTAGAACAAAAATCCTAAAATATGTATGGAGCCACAAGAGATCTCTGAATAGCCAAATCAAACTTGAAAAAGGAAAATAAAACTGGAGGTATCATAATTCCAGATTTCAGGTTATATTGCAAAGCAGTCGTTATTCAAAGGGTATGGTAGTGGCATAAAAATACACATAGATCCATGGTGGAACGGAAAACCCAGAAATGAACCCACAAGTATAATGGTTAGTTAGTCTCTGACAAAGGAGGAATGAATATCCAAAGGTAAAAGACAGTTTCTTCAACAAATCGTGCTGGGAAACCTGGACAGCAATATGCAGAAGAATGAAACTGGACAACTTTCTTTAAAACAAAATTTTTTTTAATGTTTATTTATTCTTGAAAGACAAAGAGAGACAGAGCATGAGCAGGGAGGGGTAGAGAGAGAGAGAAGGAGATACAGAATCTGAAGCAGGCTCCAGGCTCTGAGCTGTCAGCACAGAGCCTGATGCGAGGCTTGAACCCACAAGCTGTGAGATCATGACCTGAGCTGAAATCGGGACGCTCAACCGACTGAGCCACCCATGCGCCCCTACTGGACAACTTTCTTACACTGTTTGCAAATATAAATTCAAAACAGATTATAGACCTAAATGTGATACCTGAAGCCATAAAATTCCTAGCAGAGAGCATAGGCAGTAAACTCACTGACATCACTTGTAGCAACTTTTTTCCATATATGTCTCCTGAGGCGATGGAAATAAAAGTAAAAATAAACTATTGGGACTAACATCAAAATAAAAATCTTCTGCACAGTGAAGGAAACAATTAACAAACTAAAAGGCAACGTACTGAATGAGAGAAGATATTTGCAAATGGTAAATTCTAAAAGGGTTAGTATGCATAATATATAAAGATCTTACACAACTCAACACCCAAAAAGCAGATAATCCAATTAAAAATGGGCAGAAGACATGAACAGACATTTCTCCAAAGAAGACATCCAGATGGCCAACAAACACATGAAAAGATGCTCAACATCACTCATCATCAGGGATATGCAAATCAAAACCACAATGAGATATCACCTCACACCTGTCAGAATGGCTAAAATTAACAACACAGGAAACAACAGGTGTTGTCAAGAACGCGGAGAAAGGGGAGCCCTCTTGCATTGTTGGTGGAAGTGCAAATTGGTATAGCCACTGTGGAAAACTGTATAGAGGTTTTGTAAAAAATTAAAAATAGAACCACCCTATGATCCAGGAATCACACTACTGGGTATTTACCTCACAAGTAAAAACACTGATTCAGAGGGATATATGCACTCCAGTGTTCATTGCAGCATTGTTTACAATAGCCAAATTATGGAAATAGCCCAAGTGTGTATTGATAGATGAACGGATAAAGAAGAAGTGGATGGAATATTATTCAGCCATAAAAAGAATGAAATCTTGCCATTAGCAATGACACGGATGTAGCTAAAGAGTATAATATAATGCCGAATGAAATAAGTCAGTCAGAGAAAGACAAATACTGTATGATCTCACTCACACGTGGAATTTGAGGAACAAAACAAATGAGCAAAGGAAAAACAGGGAGGCAAACCAAGAAATAGACTACAGAAATAGAAATAACTACAGAGAACACTATGATGATCACCAGGGGGTGGGAGGATGGGGGGATGGGGGAAATAGGTGATGGGGATTAAAGAATACACTTATGAAGAAAAACAAAACAAAAGACAACATTTTACTAATCTGAACTGAGTGTCCTGATGGTGGTATATGGTCTACAAAGGAAACTTACTAGGTAAGGTCATTGAGTGATGTCTTTGTAAACTAAAAGTCTAAACTCTGTGGTGGTTGCAAAAATACGGAATGTTATAATTAGAACAGTCCTGAAGACTCTTCAGTTCCCAAGAGCTACTCATCATCTAAATCCCCTGAGAACAGAAGCATTATTCTGCAATAAAATGGCAACAGTATTTCCACTCCTGCTAATGTGAATAGCACCTTGATACACAGTAAACTGAATGTGTCTCCTTAGTTATTTCTAGGGCTTCCCTCACCCATAATTTACTGTTCTCAAGATTGTGGACTAGTCTATAGTTATAAAATTTTTTACTGTTTATTTTTGAGGGAGAGAGAGAGGCAGACTGCAAGTGGGGAAGGGACAGAGAGGGAGAGACGGAACCAGAAGTAGGCTCCAGGCTCTGAGCTGTCAGCACAGAACCCGACACAGGGCTTGAACCCACAAACTGTGATCATGACCTGAGCTGAAGTTGGACGCTTAACCAACTGAAACACCCAGGCACCCCAAACTAGTCTATAGTTATATTGTGAGAATTGGAAAAGAAATATCAGTTTAGTGAAATTGACTTCTAAAAGAATATCCACATATGCTCTGAGAAAAAAGCACTCATATAGTTAATCACACACATATGGTCATGTCTTTATCAGGCAACTGGACATACCTGCTGCATATTGGACATTTTTGACTAGAGAAGAATCTGTATATTAATCCAGTTTTCATCTGAACTAAAAGTACTATGATCCATTTGGTAGATTATTTCCCAATGGGTTCTAATTGTAATCCAGATTTTTAAATTGACTGTAGTGTTTAGATTCAGAAAAAAAAATGACATGGTGTAAATATTACCAGAAAACAGACCTTCTATGTAAGAAACCATTAGCACTCTGCTTGTACACAGAGATTAC